>NW_024039751.1:1122500-2322500 GCF_016077235.1 Cyprinodon tularosa
TGCACATCAAAGAACAAAAAGTGATGTGACCCTGAGCTATGGAAGCCCAAGAAATGCATTGATGGGAAAATAACAACAACTTGATTTTCCTAGAATTTAACCTTCATGTACAGAAAATTTGATTTTATCAATTAATTGCCCAAAAAGGACCAAAAAACATTTGATTGTGATAAAATAAGGTTACATACATCAAGCGTCCTTGCAGATAGGGTTTTGATGCTAAGTAAAATGAAAGTGAAACTAAACGGACATGGTGCCATCAGTACCATGGAACTACCAGAAAGCTTGATAGTGGCTATTGAGACTAGTAATTCAGCATCCATTAGATGAGAGATGCAGCTTTCCTACTTAGCTCCAAGGTTTCATTCAGAACCTAAAGCATCTGAACGCCTCAGCAGGTTTAGCTTCTGCTTAACTGAGCATCAACAGTGATACAGTATCCGCCGTCTAAGTCTTATCCCTCTTGAAATCAAATGTGTTTTTGCATTTTTTCACAATAAATGTTAGACATTAAGAATCATTAACCATGGTTTAAAAAAACAACAACAAAGCAAAACAAAAAAAATCATTATTGAACCTGAGTGTCTGAATTATTTGGGCAATAACTGAATTTGCATTATGACCCCTATTTAAAAAACATCAATTCCCATATATCAGAGGCACTCAATATTTGGTTGGGTTAATTTCAACAAGGGTAAGAAATAATTTCTATCTCCAGCCCTTTAGGTGGCAATAATATGCATAAGGGGAGTTTTACTTCTTTCCCACTGGCTGAAAAACCTTTTTAAACCAGGGAACAATTGGCTTTTAGTGGCAGTGGGAATACAGTAGCTCAGTGACGCGTGTCTACCTGGATCAAACGACTTAGCAAGTGATCTGCTTTAAAATCGCCTTGGCCCTGATTGGCACGCTGTGGGAATACCAGACCCAGGTTGACACACTAAATTACATGACACCATTGAACGCAAGGTACAGACATCAACACACCGCACCAGACGCTTCTGATCTAACAGGCCTAAACAACTCTGTTTACATTTCATAAATGTGGAGCGGCACTAATAGTAGGGATACGGACAGATAATAAAGCGAAATAATAAAAATACTGACTATGCTCTGGCTCCCGTCCATGTTGCTCTCCATTATTTACTTCCCTGATTTCCATTGCATCGTTGCATTATCAACATTCACCCATGGTGAAGCTGTCATCAGACACGCAGTGGTGGGGGACAGTGTCCACACAGCTTTCCAGCACGGGGTCAACCTCGACTTTTCGGTTAAATAGGAAAACAACCACAAGCCGATTATTAGCGAGTCAACCTGGTTTTGAAAAACCTGGGTTTTCAGTGGGAAAACGGCTTTGTGGCCAACAGCTAGAGAGTGGATACAGTTGAGTTAGAAGTCAGGACTTTTGTACACCACAAAGAACTCTGAACAAAGTGGAGGTAATCCCATAAAGACAGTGAAAACCTTGAGTTAATGAGGAAAGCTTCATCTGTCATCTACTGGAAGCTGAATCTCACTTCTGGTTTGCAGCGAGACACCAGCAAGACAGCCACATTATCTCTGACTGACAAAACTCAGAATTGAACAGTTTTTTTCTAAACCTTTACCTAGGAAACATAAAAACAATTTTGCAAAGAACAGGAGGCAAAAACTCCTCCTCAAGACTACAGAAAGATTTAGTTGCTGTAACATCCTGCAGTCAGGAGATGCTTAACCATTCGGGTTAGAGGTGAATTATTTTTCCACATAGAGCCGGGTTTCCCCAAATAAATGAATTAATTGTTTAGAAACAGTGCTTTGTTCTTATTAAGGTTATGTTTATCTGATATTAAAATTAATTTGATCAAAAATATTCATAAAATACATAAAAAAAACAGTACATAGGGTGGTTTTAAATCTCATAATCAGCGACAAAAAGCACTGAAAAACCCCTGCAGCTCAATGTTACTTTGGTATTCTGCATCACCACCTTGACCCTTCTAGGGGGGGCTTTAAAAATTCAGCCTAAATTTTCCCAAAAGTTTTACTCAAGTAGGAGTAGCACAAAATCATCATATTTTTACTTTAGTAAAAGCTATCGTTCCAAGAAATGATGCAGTGTAACCAATCTACTTACTGCTTATGATCGTAAAAAATGATTCAATATTCTACAAAATTATGTCATTAAAAGCAGAATCCGGTGTTTCAAAGAATGAAACACATAATGTAATTAGGATTGTTACAATGTTAAAACTCTATTCTTGGTATCTTTTTTAAACCCATAAGGATAAATGTCAAAGAGTTGAAAGCATAAAAAATATTTTAACTAGCAATAAAAAAAAAGAGAACCACAGATGCTAGTTTAAAGAGTGTGCAAATAAATGGAAAACAAATAACAAATAATAAAGTATAACAAAGTTTTAAAATATTTTAAGATTATTAGGAATATTATCCTTTTCACAAGCAACCCCCCCGAAAAAAAATAAAATTCTGAAATCTAAAAATCTGCAAAAACCAATTATCCTTACTACTGATACCATGTACGCATATGTTTGTTAGCCCTAACAGTAATAACACGATAACCAATGTAGGTGGAATAAACACTTTTCAAAAACAAGTTATAAACCATACAAAATTAAGGGTTACAGTATGTTAATAAGGAGTACATTACAGGATATTGTTTACCTTTATTATTATTTTTCTTTATTTTATTTATTTATTTCCATCTCCTAGCTGTCACCTGTCAAATGAGGTGGGGTCAATTCGTAATACCTACAATTCCGATACCTAATAATATAATGTCAATGAACATGAGAAGGTATTTGAACATTTATGGATTTGTTGCTGTGATCGGTGATCTCCGATCAGCAGATACCAATTTTTGTGGCTCCAAAAAATCCTGAGCAATGCTTGTCTAATCACCACATTTTCGCTGGACTTCCAAATGCCATGGTAGACCCAGCAAATAGAAAACAACCATAAACCAATAAGCATTTCAATACAATCAAATAAAAAGAAATCGGTTTGTGCATTTCTGGTGCATTTAAGTTTGAAATTTGCAAGTTGGCAGAAATTTAACTCCAGTATGACACTTCATTATATTTTAACTTAGTAATAGTGAAAGTTAAATGCTGTAAAACTACTCATAATAGTACTTTTAAAAAATTGAATAGAATTTAACTTTATTTTCATTACACCGTCACAAGTACAATGCAACGAAATGTAGTTTGCGTCTATCCAGAAGTGCTATACAATATTTATTTACATGTGTTCAGAAACTATGTATGTATAACTATAAATGGAATAGATAAACAGAGAGTAATTTTAAGAAGCTATAAAACAACTAAATATGAAAGCTATGTACAGATTATGAAGGAAAGTTAGGATATGGATTATATTATGGGATTATATTAGGATATTATATATTATATATATTAGCGGGGTTGTAATACAGGATAAATAGTGACAGATAATAGCAGATAAAAGGTTTATAAAATGTAAAGTTACGCAAATAAATCTAACTGGTTACTAGTGCTGTTTATTCAAATATTGTCACCCATTCCAGGTAGGCAATAAAAAGTTCTACTGGATTCACTTCCTATGAGTCTTTTTCCTGTTTCACAAAGCTAGGCAGCAGCTTGACAAAACCATGATGGCAATTATTTTACATCCAAGTAGTATGGAGTTCTTCATATATACACACTCACCAATTTCAAACAGATGGTATCGGCCAATACTGCACAACCAGGTATCGCACTGCAAAAAATGTAAATCTCAATAAGTCATTTTTTCTTAAATTAAGGAGGTAAGTGAGACACTTTGCCAATGGAACAAGACAATTTACATTTAAAATAAGAAAAACACTATTGCATTGTCTTATTTCAAGTGTATAAGATCTATTTATCTTATTTTAAGAGTTAAAATACTCATTCCATTGGCAAATCATCTTATTTACCTACTCAAATTAAGGGTAAATACACTTACTTTTAGACTTTTTTACTCATTTTTAGATCATTTTTGCAGTGCGGGGTCACAGACGGTCACTTCCTGTTTGGTAGAGAAGCAAATATAAGGACTTCCTTTAGTAATTTAGTAAACTTAAAAGTAATTATTTAAGGTCATCGTCATTTAACTTATTGTCCATCATTGCATAAAGTTGGATAATTTTACAGACTATGACTGAAGGCCACATTAACTCTTACTTTACTCTCACTGGGCTGGGTTAAAGTGATGTCATTAATTCACTGGGCCACTATCTAATCCATTTATTACACAAACTTAACATACTGAACAGTTGTCCATGATGACAAAAACTACATCTGATGCAGATCTGAGATAAAGGATAGCTATTTTAAATATCATAGGGAGCTATTTAAATCCATTTGACAAATTAATGGCGATACCGTGCAACGGCTGGCTGATATTTTGGGCAGAGATGGGTGTTTTATTCTTGTATCAGCTGATATAGATCATGTGAAGCGTTCATATCGCCGCTTCCTCCAGGTGTAATTTTTTTGTTATACCTCAAACTGAATTAACTTGTTTTATCAAAGCTCACAATGGCTAACTGCTACTATTCTAGCTTTACAATCTCTTCTGATTTAAAAAAGAAATCCAAGCCACATATTTAAATACATCTGATTTATATTTTCTAAATTAAATGCTGCTGTTTATAGAATTCTCCTCAGAGGTTAAACAGTCACATTGTTTTGAAGATGGAAGCAGGTCATGAGTCTGCTGCTGGCTGCCTTCCTACATTTCATCTCTGTTTTATTCTGCTTATGCACACAGTCTTTGAGAATATTGTCTGTGGATTAAAAGAAGGACAGGGCTCAGCTGTTTTTTTTTTCTTTTTCAAACCTATAAAAGGGATGATAATTAACCAGCAGTGTGGCCTGGGAATCCATTGTCAGCAAAGGCACAAAATCTGTAGCAAGGAGTTGGAAAACACTATTTGATCCATCTGTTTCCGGAAAAAGCTCTGACAAGATATTTGCAGCCCGGGAAAGGAATAGCTGAATACGGTCTGTGATAGGAAAAGGTTCAAAACACGCCACCAAATCCCAGCTTGCAGGTCATACGCCCTCTTATCTAATATGATCTAATCTCCAGAGCCCCCCCCCCACCCGTCCCCTGGCAGAGGACACACGGGCAGAGAGCACAACATGTCAGGGATATTGGATATGTTATGGTGGGGTTTGCTAGAGGTGTCTTCCTCAACTTTACCTCGGACTCTGATGAGCTGAGGGACTGTTATTCCCCTGGTGATTCTGGCCGAGATTAACTCTGCTGATTCTGTGTGTCATTTCTCATCTTTCCTGTGTGGGTGTGTGGGAGCAAACCCAGTAATCTCACACAGGAATTGGTTAGGTCTTCCTGTTGTTGTTGCAGCTCTTGTTTGCTGCTGGATTCTGAAAACGAAACAAGCCTCTGCATTATTTTTCTGCTCTGATGTGACCTTTAGACTCCTGCTTTTTATATTTGGTTGTTTCGACAGATAAGAGGTTTCATTGGCAGTTGTGCTGAAACAAGGATGCAACAATATCAAACACTATCAGATGAACTGAGATTGACATGCTGCCTCGAATCTCTCCTCTCAATTATCTGTTGGAAGGAGCTGGCATTGAGATTTTGTGTGAGGATGCCAGCAGCTATAGAGACGATGCATTCAGCAGTTTAAGTGGGCAGATTCATAGAGATTTCCTGAAAGCCAAGGTTTATGCATGAGAACAACGTGGTTGAGGATTCATTTAATTTCATATCATTTTATTTTTCACTGTGTTTTATGCATTTATGTCAGTGGGAGGAATAAGAGCCAGCTTTTGTTCCGCCTACACTGGAAAAAATCGAAATCTAGATAAGTCATTTTTTCTTAAAATGAGTGCATTTGTTCTTGGAATGTAAAAGAGACATTTTACCAACGGAACATGATAATTTACATCTAAAATATGAAAACACAATTGCATTGTCTTATTTCAAGTGAATGTTATCTAATTATCTTATTTTAAGAGTAAAAATACCTATTCCATTGGCAAACGATTTCATTTACTTACTCAAGTTAAGGGTAAATACTCTTAATTTAAGAAATGTTTTACTTATTTCTAGATTGTTTGTCATGTAATGTTCTGTTACACCTACAGTATATTAATCTCAGTGCTCCCCACCACTAAAACTAAAGAGGCCTCTTGGATTAGAGGCAAAATGTCTTCTAGAAAACTCCAAGTCCAGTTATCTAAAATGAACTTGTCAAGCTTGATCAGTAAAATGACTTACATCCACTTATCCACATTTATTCGACTGAAGCAGAAATGTTTACTTAACTGTTAAATGAAGATAATTTTGAACTATATTCTGTATCCTCTAAAACAGAGGTCTTCAACAGGGGGTCCGCAATCCCTAAGGGGTCCGTGGAGGTATTGCATGTTTGCATGGTCGCGAAAGTTTTGGTTGATTAGACTTTTTTTGCACTAATTGAAATGTCTTTAAATACACATGAATTCAACACACCGTAGTAAACAGATAAATTGAGGTAGATGATGTCTTTCATTTGTTTCTGAGTAAAAATAAGTCAAATATCTGACAAAAGAGTGAAATGAGAAGATATAAAAAAAATTTTTTTTGTCATTGTTGTTCCAATAAGTTATATAGTAAGAACAGAAACATAGACTCTAGAATTTTTAGTTCTTCAAAAAAGTCAGAGAAAGAATATCAAGATGCATAAAATATCTAATCTTAAAAATTTGTTTCTCTCTTTTTGGAAATATGAATTAACATTATAACATTGTTGAAAATTCTAAAAATATAACTTATATTTTGAGATAGACTTCAGCATAAATGACAAATTAACCAGATAAAAGAGGTCAAACAGATATAGGATAGCTGTAACCTAAACCTTTTTTTTTAATATTCCCCCCTGCAATTTTTTCCACTAATTGAAATGTCTTTAAATCCACATTAACATGAAACTCAACACACTGTAGTAAACGGATAAATGGAGGCAGAAGATGTCTTTCAGTCATCAATGCACACATTCAGAGACACACAGGAGCTCTTTCAAGCTGGGCACCGTTTCATTCACAACACCTGTCCCATCAACAAGGAATCAGAATCAGAAATACTTTAATAATCCCAGGGAGGAAATACTTTAGCCATCAGTTTAGGGGTCTTTGGCCTAGAAAAAGTTAAAGACCCCTGCTCTAAAAGGTTATGTAATCCAGCTTTTGTAAAGGTTTTGTGAATTTTGTTTGGTGGCCATCTTGTTGCTCCTTTTTATGCAATTGGGTGTCTAGTGTATTGTAAACATAACGGGGACTACAGCACAGTGCATAACACTGAAATAACTCAAATAATCACTTGTCCTAGTTTACCTTCTAAATAGTTACAGACCTGAACAGGTTCTCAGAAGCTAAAATGAATCCACCAACCCCTTGATTTTATTTTTTTCCTATAATTTGAAAGTTAATAAAATGGTGAAAGGCTGAAAAAAGACATTCTCAGCATTTTTAACATTGAGAAAATTGCTTTCTTAGTATCAAAAATGAAAAATTGTAAAACTCTGAAGGCTTTAAAGAGTTTGAAAAAAAGTCACCTTTCATCTCACTTCAAGGATGAAGAAGTGTGCTTCATAAACGGTGTCTAGATATTATGTCCTGTTGTTTTGATTAAAGAGCTGTTATACCATAGTGTCAGACTGGTTTCTGCTGGGAGATCATGCTGGTATGAATTCATTCCAGAACGTAAAAAAGAACAGAACCGTACCCTGGCAACTGGCACATTGAGGAGTGTTTATTTCACTCAGACATCCATTGATTACTGTCGAAATTACTTGTCGAGAACAATGTGAAGCTACAAAACAGGTACAGTTAATTAACTTTTAATTTGTAACTGGACCAATTCTGGAGTATGTTTGGAAATAAATAATGAGTTGATCTTTGTTTATTTTTAAAAGATGCGAACATTAGAGCATTAAAAACAATAACCATGGCTAGAAACATCTCAATATGTTCCCATTTTAACACTAAAGTTTAAGATCCTTCTTAACATTACATTTTGCAATATGCCTGGATGTCAAAAGATCTAAATCTAGTTTTTGTTTCTCTATTTAGGGATGAACAAATAATAGACATGCTTGAATGTCCATTAATGGTCCATTGAATTAATATTTCTTCTATCCAATTAGCTCAATAACGTCCGATTAAAAGCAATTTCTTTGTGTCCAATAGATGGTGCCACTGTTCATTCGTAGGCAGAGCGATACTAGTATTTGCAGGAGACGTAAGGCCAAAGAAAATGAATTCTACATGATGGAGCAGTAATATGGAGTAACAGTAGATGGGAAGGCTTTTGCAATTTTATGAACTTCATGAAGTTTTATCATACCTCTGGGAATAGTGTTTTAGTCAAGACAACACCAACCATGACCTAGGTATACCAAAACTGAGACAAAGCCATAACCTTTAGATGTCAAAACCAACACCTTATATGGTCTTGGTCTCTGACTCTAAAGGTCTTGGCCTAGTCTCGGACTTGTCTAAAAGTGTTGTTAATGAAAATAAGTCTTTCCCAGCAATGATTTTTGGCTTACACTAAAAACAGAGAGCACAGTTAGCGTCCATTCCATTGATAAAGTTAGCAATTAATTATTAGTCATCAATGAGGTCAATTGACTTTAGAATAATTCATCAACTGATAAATTGCATCCCCAACTTTATTAGTGAAAGGCACACCGCTGACTTTGTGACCCAAAGAGTTGACGCATATGACTTATTTTAAATGAGTCGTCAGGCCAATATACAGCACTTGACAGTATCAATGCTACGCGCAGGGCTCCCCATTTGAAATACCGACTATGTAAATTGGGAGAAGACGCATCCCCTTTGGCCAGCTCTCGTGACCTGGAAGAACGTATTGCTTTACGGCCACAATGTCACGATTCAGAACAGAGGGCCCAATATTCAGGCAAGACAGACAGCGGGATAAATCAAAAGCATCTATTTAAAACTGGAGGATTGAGTAGCAGCGTCTACGGCTCTCTACTCTACTCACTACTGACTACTACCCCATTGACACAATCCTTGAAAAACCGATCCATGCCAAGACTGGTCCGAGCTCGGATCAGTTAACCAGGCCGAGCTCGGTTCTGACGACTGTTTACGCATCATCTCGGTTCCTCGCCTCCTAGTGACGATCTGCGTTATTACAGCCAATATTGAAGGAGGAAATCAAGCAGTTGGTGGTGGTAATGCACCAAAAGTTGTTTGCCAACCGCCATAAACACAAGAAGAAGACGACAAAGAAGGAGGGAATCAAGCAAGTCAAAATGGCAGCGCCGGTCACATTCAGAAAGTTATGCTTGATTATTATTGCTGTACTTCGGTGTTTGCGGAGGATCAGGCGAAGACGGCAACCTTTCATGGATTTACTTAAGAAAGTCGGTTGTTGTTTATAGTTTTTCTTCTTCTTCTGTTTTGTGTTGGTTGGCAAACAACTTCCGGAGGGGCATTACCGCCAACTACTGGAATGGAGTGAGAATGGGGATGTGCAGCCAGACGGAGATGACGCGTTCTGCTCATGCACTCTTGTTATCAGAGAACCGAACCAGGGAAAAACCAAGCCGAGCCCACCTCTGGAAATGGTCTGCAGTTAGCTTGGTTTGGTTGTGTCTAGCTTGGTTCAGTTCAGTTTGCTTTCCATTTACACACAATAAGTTATCTCAGTTACTGAGCTTGGACCGCTCTTGGCACAGTTTTTCTAGGGTAGTGTAAATGGGGTATACTAGTCTCCAGGGAGCAGTAGTGTTTCTCACACCCTCGGGGCTGAAGCTAGACGCCTGTTTCTTGATTTTTGCAACAATGCTCCAGTGATTGTGGCAACTAGGGGTGCTAGTGTCATGATTTTATCCAAAGATCTGACCCACATCAGAGAATCCTTCCAGGGGGGAGAAGGTCCAAAACATCCAGTTTGCAGGTTGACTTCCTGCCGAGAGGCAAAGACAAAAAAAACCACAAGGTTAAGATTCAGGTGACAAAAACTCAGTTTGACTAAGCAAAACAGCTTGGCTAGAGTGCCCAAAACTGGCAAACACTCTGGCGTCGAGGTAGTGGCAGTCAGCAGCTTCAGAGTCCTCTGGTAAAGAGGCAACCATCCGCAGGTGTGTGAGAAGGACAACAAGAACCAGCACCACCTGGTGGTGGAGGAAAACAAACAAAAAACACAACCCAAACAAACTTGATTCCTAACAAGCTAGACATGAATGTTACAGTTCGTGCATCTCTTGACTACATGTTATATGGTGTGCCTTTTAAAACAACAGAATTGGACAAAAGATAATATCTTAAAATAAAATGTTAGTAGAATTCTAGATACAAATGTTATGGATTTTCTTCTAATATTTTAAAAACTGTGGTAATTAAAGGGACATTCAAAGTTTGGTTCAAAGAAGGGTTCAAAGCTCTGAAAATATACGGACACAAGGTCCCCAATAAGTTCCCAAAAATACCCCTGTTGATATTTCTATCTGTAGGCTTTGCTCACCAGCAGCACAGCCTATAGCTGCAAAGCACAGGCTCCCCATCTACAGTGTACATTATCAGTCACATAGCCAATGTGCTGTGGCTTAAATAACACTGTACTTTATATCGAAATACCAAATATGTGTTCAAATATCATATTACCATTATTACATAAAATTATATTGTGATGTACATTAATGTTGTCCAGCCGTTATTCAAAGGTGTGCAGACTTCAACTGAAAAATATTTTTAAAAGCATCTTAACTGTACATTTCCAGCAACCCAGTTGACGATAAACTATAGCTCAGTTGTCTATTAAAATATTCTTTTGATGCTGCCTTAAGTAAAGAAAATATTAACAACACAACATATATATATATTTTTAAATCTACCTGCAGGTAAATGAATATGAAGAGACAGAGGAGGAATGTGGGGAATGATGGACAATCAGACAACTAAGATTGAAAAATAAAGATTGAGCCTTCAAAAGCTGCATGGATTGTTTCAAAGGGGGGTCAAATGGTGACCATGATGGACAGACTGAGAAAGAAGGACTGACAGATGGATGGAAGAGAGGACCAACAGACCAAAAGAGACACCCGTGTCCTCTGTCTTTCATTTTAGGACAACAGAAGCAGAGATGATGTGCTGCCCCCTTTGACTGGGGGATATTTTTCACCCTGGAGAACCAGGGAATGTCACGGTCCAGGAAAATGATTGAAAGTTCACCTTTGCAGTAACAAAAGCTGAGTCATGAGAAAAACTGGGGAAGGTGACACCGTGCATAAGCAGAAATATAATTAACCTCTAGTTTGGTTGTATTTATTATTCAGAGACCTGGTGCCTGAATAACATGATTACACGTTCTCCCTTTTTTCCCCTCAGGTTTGGCCCATTTTAGTTTATCCTGTACTTCCCAGTTATTGGCAAACACAGCTTCCAAACACAAACAGCTTGTTAGCTGGACACCATTTTGCTGCTTGTCTCCCTGCCAGGTGCTGACTGGAACAGATCGGATGGACCTGCTGTAATATCCGAGAGGAAACTCACTGCGCTTTGAATCGTGGGATCGCTCCAGTCCATTTCAACTTCTAAAGATAAAATCCACCTCATTCCCAGCACCTTCCTGCAGCGCTAAAGCACCTCCTCCGAGCCCCTGATGGATGGCCGGCATTATCTTTATCACTGTAACATAATCAGCCTGCATGGCCTCTGTTAACTGAAAATACAGCTGTGTAATATTTCAGAAGGTACACACACATAATTGGAGGTGAAAGATCTTTTACTGTATTAAATATGCATGACATTTAGACCACAGTTGGACATCAGTCAGCTTCTGCAGCATGTCAGTCTGATGCCTCACCTCATTTTTTCCTGACAATACACAGCTTATTACCAGGATGATTTCATCGTTGTTTTATAAAGCTCAGATTTTTAACAAAGAAGCTGTTTAAAATGTAAGAGAATTCACCTGGGTCGAAAGGCAAACTCTCGAAAATCTACCTAATTTAGGAGCCCCGAAAGTTTAGAAGGTAAAATGAGAGGAAACATGATCTGCCTGCAGGTTTTTCATAGATAAAGCACACACAATATTAAAATCCTTCCCCAAATTAGAGGCGAATGTATAATTCAGTGGGTGGTGAACATCAGCTGGGCTAAAAGCAGGCACTAATGAGATGTGGGCACACTGCCTCGGAGGTAACGGCCCTCCTGCGTCGCTCTTTGTCCGTCTTTCTGTCTCGGTCTGCTTTAATGTCCGACCAAAAGCAAAGAACTGCACCAGTAAACAGGAATCTGACCACATGGAGATGGATCAACTTTGTTTTAGAAATAAACCTTCTGTACAACACTGGTAAGTTACTTTACAGCTGCTAAATCCTAAATGTTATAAAGTGAAGGATGAAACTAAGTGAGCTGTCATCCATCGCTCACAGAGATGCGTCTGTATTAGATCAGTCTGAATATGATTAAAACTAATAGGACTTGTGTATTGTGTAAGGTTATGTGACTGAGTAGTCCTCTGTGGAGCGATCCTTCCACTTTATTGGTTAAAAGCCTTCTGCTGTCTGATGGATTTGAGTCCATCTGGAAGTTTTAAGCTGTTGTTTGGACTTGCTAAGTGAAGAAAACCACAGGATGACTGACTTTGCTGAGGTTCTTTGGATATCGCTCTCTCTATTTCCTCTGCTTGTCTTACTGGTAAAGATAGGGTCTCTACACATTTATCACATCCAGACCCCTATGTTTCCATCTCATTAGCTGACATCGCTGTCAAATGGATAGATTTACAGACAATGGACTGATGACTAGATGGACGATGAACATTAAAGTCGTAGGGAAATGGCTGTTCCAACTGTTGCCGTTCCGAATTCTCCCGAGTGGAGCCCGAATTTACACAAGTGAATAAAGTGAATGTAATTGCTCGCTGCATCTTGCTAGTTAGCATCTAGTTAGCAACTTAGTGCTAGTCGGTTCCCAATGGGAAATTACATTTGGACCAGCTAGCACTAAATTAGTGACTAAGGCTACGTTCACACCGCAGGCCTTGATGCTCAATTCCGATTTTTTTTTTAAATACGTTTTTTTTCCGTTGCCACATTTCCATATATATGCGACTTGTACGTGATCTCCTGTGTGAACTGCAGTCATACAACGCAATTGTCCCGCATGCGCAGTAGAGGACGTTAGCGTGCTCTGTGTTTATGAACGTAAACATGGATGGTAGTGCCGGAGCGCATCTTGCGATTTTTCTCAACCATAAAAACACAATCTTTTCTAGATGTTTAAACATAAATACTGCTCTCAGCATCATCATCTGCCATGGTTGTTGTTTTTCTTGCCGCTTCTTCTTAGCAAGACCCAGTATAGTGACCTTTTGTCGGGTATTAATGGCGTTCAGGTCGGATTCATCCGACCTGACCGTTCAGACACAGGTCGCATTTAAAAAGATCAGATTCTTATCCGATTCAGGACCACATAGCCAAGTGGCCTGGGTCGCACTGGAAAAAAATTGGATCTGTGTTGTTCAGACTGTCATGAAAAGATCAGGTACAGGTCGCATTTGGGCCAAAAAATCGGATTTGGGTCACTTCAGGCTGCAGTGTAAATGTAGCCTTATAAACAACATTGTCAAGGAACGCTATGGACAATGGAAACATGCAAGAGGAGGAGAGTTTTGTGTCGGAGGTCTTGGATGAGTCTCCTCCATCATAATTTTTTTTATTTAAAGGAGGAAAGCGGGGACGAAGATGTTGTGGAAGAGGACGCCAGGGCGGCAGAAGCTTGGTTTGGTGTAGAAGGCTTACAGCCGTACATGTTTGAGCCCTTGCCTCGCAACGCTGCTAGATCTGTTAGCTCTACGCCTGCTGAAGACACAGACGTCCATCCCTGTGAACACTGAGACATAACTCAACGGAGAAGTAAATGATTCTTTTTTCAACCGCTGCGACATATGAATCAAGATGCTATGACCAGAAAAATTTGATTGACAGATGACCTTTGATATATGATTGGCCAATTTTAGGTGTACAAGCTGACGTATAACTTACTGGCCTGCATAAAATAACGAAAGAAAAAAAAATACAGATTTTAAGACATCATTTTTTTTTTTTTTTAAGAAATTATCAACATTTTTGGACAATATCGTCTGATAAAGAGTGCATTTATATACATGTTTAAGCTAGAATTATTTGACACTTAAATATGACTTCCCTATGACTGAATAGCCTTTTAGGTACAATCTGGGGATTGGCTCTTCCAAAAAAAAAAAAGTCCTGAAGGCTAAACTACTGAAAAGGGAAAACTGATGTCCTCATGACGAACAAAGAAACTGGGGCAGCTGCCTGCAGCCAAGCCTCGAGAGGAGCACCAGCTGGCAAAGTCCTGGCTCCGGGGACTCTACCACGCCACCACCACATGGGCGCACCCCAGGTGGGGAGAGAAGCTCTAATGCTCCATCAGCTGGGTCTTATCTAAGGGACCTAAACTGTAAATTGAGGTCTGGAAACGGGTTTTCTGCCTCCGTATCCACTGGTGTTCCTTTAACAGCCAACTGTAACCAACTGTACACAGCAAAAAGTTGGGTGTTAATAATTCAGTTAACCAAATGTAACTCTAAATGGAATATTTACAACTATAGTTTGACAGCCATTTAGTGTAACTTTTACACTACATGGTGTTGATTACCCACCAGTCTCTGAGTGGTATCCTGATTTTGACACTAATAAGAGTAAAATTAACTACCAAAAAACTCTGACACTATCTATAGAGTAAATTTTACACTCATTTGGAGTGTAACCAAATGCTATCTGAAAAGGTTATATTCAACTCTGTAGGTGTTGAAGTAACACTTCTGATCACAAATAAAATGACAGACACCAACGTTTGCACAATGATTTAAACTAAAGAATTTTCTACTACTTTATTATAAGTTCATCCTATTTCATGGATTTTAAAGCCTTAGCTAAAAAAATATGTATATATATATATATATATATATATATATATATATATATATATATATATATATATATATATATGTATATATATATATATATATATATATATATATATATATATATATATATATATATATATATATATATATATATACAGGTGCTGGTCATAAAATTAGAATATCATGAAAAAGTAGATTGATTTCAGTAATTCCATTTAAAAAGTGAAACTTGTATATTATATTCATACATTAAATACAAACTCATATATTTCAGATGTTTATTTTGTTTAATTTTGATGATTACAAATGACAACAAATGAAAATCTCAAATTCATCATATCAGAAAATTAGAATATTGTGAAAAGGTTCAAAATTGATGGCCCCTGGTGCCACACTCTAATCAGCTAATTAACTCAAACCACCTGCAAAAGCCTTTAAATGGTCTTTCAGTCTAGTTCTATAGGCTACACAATCATGGGGAAGACTGCTGACTTGACAGTTGTCCAAAAGACGACCATCGACACCTTGCACAAGGAGGGCAAGACACAAAAGGTCATCGCTAAAGAGGCTGGCTGTTCACAGAGCTCAGTGTCCAAGCACATTAATAGAGAGGCGAAGGGAAGGAAAAGATGTGGTCGAAAAAAGTGTACAAGCAAGAGAGATAACCGCACCCTGGAGAGGATTGTGAAACAAAACCCATTCAAAAATGTGGGGGAGATTCACAAAGAGTGGACTGCAGCTGGAGTGAGTGCTTCAAGAACCACCACACACAGACGTATGAAAGACATGGGTTTCTGCTGTCGCATTCCTTGTGTCAAGCCACTCTTGAACCACAGACAGCGTCAGAAGCGTCTTGCCTGGGCTAAAGAGAAACAGGACTGGACTGCTGGTGAGTGGTCCAAAGTCATGTTCTCTGATGAAAGTAAATTTTGCATTTCCTTTGGAAATCAAGGTCCCAGAGTCTGGAGGAAAAGAAGAGAGGCACTTGATCCACGTTGCTTGAAGTCCAGTGTAAAGTTTCCACAGTCAGTGATGGTTTGGGGTGCCATGTCATCTGCTGGTGTTGGTCCATTGTGTTTTCTGAGGTCCAGGGTCAACGCAGCCACATACCAGGAAGTTTTAGAGCACTTCATGCTTCCTGCAGCTGACCAACTTTTTGGAGATGCAGATTTCATTTTCCAACAGGACTTGGCACCTGCACACAGTGCCAAAGCTACCAGTACCTGGTTGAAGGACCATGGTATCCCTGTTCTTAATTGGCCAGCAAACTCTCCTGACCTTAACCCCATAGAAAATCTATGGGGTATTGTGAAGAAGAAGATGCAATACACCAGACCCAACAATTCAGAAGAGCTAAAAGCCACTATTAGAGCAACCTGGGCTATCATAACACCTGAGCAGTGCCACAGACTGATCGACTCCATGCCACGCCGCATTGCTGCAGTAATACAGGCCAAAGGAGGCCCAACTAAATACTGAGTGCTGTACATGCTCATACTTTTCATGTTCATACTTTTCAGTTGGCCAACATTTCTATAAATCCTTTGTTTTTATTGGTCTTCAGTAATATTCTAATTTTCTGATATGATGAATTTGAGATTTTCATTTGTTGTCATTTGTAATCATCAAAATTAAACAAAATAAACATCTGAAATATATGAGTTTGTATGTAATGTATGAATATAATATACAAGTTTCACTTTTTAAATGGAATTACTGAAATCAATCTACTTTTTCATGATATTCTAATTTTATGACCAGCACCTGTATATTGGTTCCTCACATAAAATGCTGTTATAAAATCTTTACAGAGATTGTGGATTTTTTTGGTTGAAAAAACCCTGACAGCTGTGGTAAATGTCCAGCGCAATCTGGTATCAATCAGATTCACTTTCTGTTATTAATTTAAACAGCAAAATGTTCTTTCTGTGCTTTGGGCTGCAACACTAAACATTAATCTCCTTGGAAAATTGTTCTGGTATTTCTTAACCTGGCCCACACTGTTCCTGCCAGCAGACTTGTTAAAAGTCTGATGTATTCCTACAGTAACGTGCAAGGGTGTTAAGCCATATCTTTATCCAAGCTGCCAATCGTTCATGTAATATTTAAATATTCGATCGTGCTCTTTAGAATTTTAAAGCCTTTCTCATTGGACTTTTACTGCTTTTTCACGTCAAAGCCTCTTTTTGACCAGAGAGAATGATTAGTAAAAAAAAAATAAACAAGCTGAACCCAAAAACAGTTTCCTTTTCCAGATACACATAATTTAAAGGTATTGTGGAGGATTTTCTCAAATTTTTTAAAAGACCCGCCCTCTCCACTGAAAAAAAATGTCTGTGTGAAAGCATGCACCAGCCCATTTCCCTTCGTCCACGCTCTGTTTAAAAGTTGCTGTTCTCATTGCTCATACAAGCTTTTTGTCTGCTCTAACCCCTAAATCCCTCAATTACTATATAGAGCATGGACTATATGGTGAAATCAGTCAACTTACCGTTCAGACGGATGATCGCAGATGATGCCTGTGCCATCTTTGTTATCAGTCGCCGCTGTCGTGTAGTGATAACCTATGGTGACAGGGGGCCGCTGTGACACCAAATCCCAGAGCTTTGGTGTCACAGCGGAGAGCTCTCCGCGCAAAGCAAGTTGGGATATATCTGCCTCTTCTGATGCCTTTTTTTATCTTCTCATACACTCCTTGGACACTTATTCTCTCACGACCCTCGGCCATTTTCAAAGACCCGTGGTGAGAAAGGTGAGCTTCAATGACTGTCTGAAACCGTAGCTCACAACGCATTGATGCCTGAAGGTGCGCACGCACTAAATAATATAGTTAACGGGACGAGCACATAGGAGGGCCTTAATATATCCCCGGAATGATTGACAATTAGGAAAACAACTCATTTTGATGATCCACCCAGAAACAGAACATCCTCAACTATACCTTTAAGATGGTCACATGGCATTTATCGATTACTGCCTTTTTACTGTATTTTTTTTTTAAGATAAAAAAGAATATTGTCCCAAAAGGTTTGTAAGATGTTTCCTTGGAATAAACCTTTTCTTTTGTTTATCATCAAAATTACTTGGATCACATCACTTGTCTTTAATTAAGCAGTTTACAGTTATAATGGTGATTACGTAAGGCTGTCCTATGTGCTCGTTCCCATTTTTACTTACCGGTGGTGAGTCTGACATAGTGGAAAAATTGCAAATCTTTTGGAAAGTAAGCTTGAATGAATGACGCAAACAGCAACTTTTAAACAGAGCGTGCACGAGGAAAAATGGGCTTGTGCACGCTCTTTTTTTCCACAAGCCCATTTTTCCTCTCAGGAGCGGGTACAGGGTTGTGCATGTGCATTTTTTTTTTTTAAATAGAGAGGGCGGGTCTTTTAATAAATTCAAGGAAATCCTCCACAAAACCTTTAAGGGTTTCATCTCTACAATGATTTCGGCAAAACCTGGATTAGGGAAGCCAGAAGCCTGATCAGCTGCTTCTTTGGTTCCTTCTTATACTCAGAAACAATTTCGTCTGCATGTGTCGCATTGAACGCAAATGTGCCCCCGCCCCTTCCGCAGACACTCTACTGCACCTCTCCAAAACTGTAGGTGACCGCAGACAGTGCTGCAGACACAAGGCCTCTGATTGGTCAAATCTACATCCGCTCTACACTATGTGTGTTTCCTGTTTGGTACCTTACTAAATTGTCTTGTTTGTATGACCACCATTGTGGAAAACGACTCATGAAGATGGACCATCATGGACTTCATCTCAGGGACATGGACCTCATGTCCCTCCGTTGTTGCACAAACTTGCCCTTGCGTTTTTCCAACTCCTCACCATATCTAGACCCACAGCTAAGTCGTGCGTTGTGGTGTGGAATAACATTGCTCAAACCACGCTTCAAGTTAGGCATAAATCAAAAATATCTGCGTCATACCTGCGACAAGCTCACTGCGACACACTGCATGTATATACAGTACAGCCCTTTAGACAGCAGTCCAAAGATGATGGACTTTAGAAAAACGAGGCTTATACCTTGGTAGACCTCATCTCACACAAGGTGCCCCTGGTTAGGTAGCAACCGAAAGCAAAAGCTGTTGGTCAACAGAGAAACTGGAGACAGGATAATTTGCAGTGGATTCTTGGAGCAGTTCATTTTTCAGTGCAATCCTCCTCATTAAGGCCATCTCATCTATCCTGTGGAGCTGCTCTCCATCTCCATTACTCGCTTTAAGCATTTTGCGGCAAAAGAGAAGCTCATCATGCTAGGTTCTTTGCTGAGAGAAAAATATATATATATAAAACAAATATTGGTAAAACTTATGCAGGAGTGTAAAACTTTTTCATCTTCGGCTACATTTTTAGAAGCAGCAAAGTTAAGAAGGAACTGGATTTTAGCACTGGGTCATATGAAGCAGCACTGTTACAGTCAGGTGGGAATAGATACAGATATAAAGGTTTGCTTACACTAAAGAGAGAGGGATGTATTAACCTTTTTTGTCTTGTATCTGCTCATTACTTCCACATTAGAGACTATGCTGTTATTCGGCTGTTCTCCAGCTGGTTTAAATCATTCCATGTTACAAACTGCGCCACCGTGCAGCCTTGTTTAAATATATTTTTCCAAATCTCAAAGTTTTATTAACTTTGCCATCGTTAAAGGTCATGAAACAAAACTAACCCCTTCAGGGAAGCGGAGAGCAGCATTTTAGCTTCTTGTTGACATCCACTTAGTGAGGAACCTCTCCTCTCTCCAGGCCCTCGCGTACAACAAGCTTGTTGACTGTCCACATATGAGCAAGAGGTCCCCGCTCCCCCCGGCTCTGTAGAATTTGCTGTTCCCAACAAAACAACAAGCAGTGAGCTGAAAGGACCACTTCAGGATTTGTTTTTTTTTCAAACATTCAATTAGAGCCACTATAAGCAATCAGTCATTTTGAGGATGGAGCAGATCAGACGTTCTTTAATCTTTAAGCTGGAGCATGCTTGACTAGTTAGAAAAACAACATAAAAACATATGCAGTACCTTGCGTAATCTTTTCCAACTGTATTTGGCAGTCCTATGTATTTTACAGGGTCTTCATGGAATAGACCAGCAAATACAATACTTTAAACAAAAAAAAACACTTTGAAGTGTTTCATTCATTTGCATTCACCCACCTGACTAAACCAACTCTCACCGAAATTACAACTACACAGAGATCCTCCGACCCATTCTCTGCACCAGAGTTTCTTACTGCGCTCCTCTGTGGTCCTCCTCTTCATGTTTTAGATGCATCTCTGCTGCAGCCGGTCTGATTTAACCAGTATGTTTCTTCCTCAGCATGTCGTCAAGCTCTGTAGAAGCCTATTAATCACCTGTTGCCTTTATTCTGGTGTATATCAGCAGGGAACAGCCTTTAACATGGAGGACAGTGGACCGTGGTTGGGGACCTGGGTTGAGAAACAGTGATCTTCATGTCACTATAACCAGCTTCTCTTTCCCCCACAGCATGAAGTGTTGTTCCACTTGTCTCACTTTTATTTCGCTCTAAACTTACCAGAGTATCTTCATCTTTGCTGTCTTTCCTACAGGACTTGTTGCAAATGGGACTCAGGACATCTTCTGGTCTTTTTTCAGCCATTCTTCATTAAAGGGGTCATAGAATGATTACATAGAGTATTTGGTGTTGGTCTTTGAATAGGGTTTGTAACTACTGGTTGGGCTGAAAATGGCCTATTTACTATTCTATGAGCTCTAATGCAAGCCAGGTTTTCTTCCTTTTATGGTTTGCTCATGAATATTTAGATGAGCTGTGCGCTGATTGGTTGGTTTACAAAGAGCGAAGCTGCTGAGCAAAGACGCATCATAGCCACAAGCACTCACTCACTGAAACATCAAATTATTGATATCGTAGGGCGACCAGACGTCCCCTTTGTCCTGGACATTTCCTACTTTTCATACCTAAAAAATGTCCGGGGGGAATTTCAAAATCGTCCGGGATTTTGGTCGACTACAGGGCAGCAGAACCGAGCTGTGAGCTCTGGGGCTGGTCCGGGAACCCCGGCAGACGGAGGTAGGGAGCCAGCGGGGGACGGAGTGACCAAACCCGACCTGGTGATGGAAGCCTGGACACAGGCTGAGGACGGGCGACTCATGGCTCTCTGCTGAGGTCTGGTCCAGTCAGCGGCTCAACAGTCGACACTTCATACCCGCCCCCCCGGGGAATGACGAAAGTACAGGCCAGAACCAAATAACACAACATCCCAGCGTTTACCTCAACTAGGTGCTTCGTTTGGATTTACATGTTTTATGGTGGAAGTTTAGAATTGTGAGATTTGCAGAGAAAGGAGGTGTTGATGGGGTTTGAACTTCTCTGCACGTCCATTTCACCCACTGAACTACCGTTATTCATCTGACAATGTAAACTCGGTTTTGCATTCTGTGACCCCTTTAATGGACGGATAACTTCCTCCTTCATAGTGATAATCCTCTTCTTGTCTTGCCTGTCAGTTTAGGTGGATAACTACTTTTATATGACACACAGATGGACTCCTTTTTTTGTTTTTTAATGCTCTGGGGGCAGATTTAATAAACAGATTTTATACAGGAGTATTAAAATTATGGATGTTAAGTACACTTCAGAGTGTAATCTTTTAAGAAAAATGTAAAACCATATTTACTTTTTTATTCCGTGTCACAGTCTCACACTGCCCAGTCTATCACATCAAACCCCAATAACATACATTTAGATTTTTGGGTTGCAAAGTCGTATTAGTTACTGGGAAAAAAAGAGCAAAAATGTTCAAATATGTAGTGAATTTTGTTCCCTCGTTTTTGCAGGCAAAAAAACATGTTTAGTCAATGGAAAGTCCAGACATGAAGAGTAAAATATTCTAATAGAAAAAACCTTTTAAAACTGAATTTATTTCTTATTTTTCTAATATTAAACTTTTCAAATTTTCTTTTCAAAACATTATTTGAATGATTTAATATTTTCAGATTTCATTTTATTAAATTGAAGTCACTAAAAATGTTTGGTACAGATTATATATTTTCAAGTTGTTACTTTCAAATTTCAGTTTTTTCTTAAATTAATTGTATTTACCAATTGCATTATTTTCAAAATGTGTTTCACAGATCACATTTTCTTCACTTCGAGGCTGTTATGCTGTTGCTGACGTCCCTGCAGACCAAGAGAAATTGCCATTTTAACAGAATGCAAATCAAATGCAATCAAAAACGCTAAATCTGAAAAACAAAAATGTTTAATAAAATCTGTAAAAATAAAATTTGACAAAATGAAATCAGAAAAAAAAATCTGTAAAAAGGTTTTGGAAATAAAATGTGAAAAGCTAAAAAGAGATTTTCTAAAAATTATTTAATAAAATAAGCTTTTTTATTGACAGGTTATTGATTGTTTTTTGTTTTTTTAAATTGCTATTTGGATTTTTTTTTTAAATTATTATTACTTTTTAAACTATTTCCATTAAGAAAGCTCTTTGCTTTTAAAAATGATGGAACAAAAATTCACTCCATGCTGAAGAAGAACAAAAGCCTTTCGAGGTACCAGAACCTCTATAAGAGGCCCGTTAGGCTCTGCCAGAGTTTTTTCATCACCACAGGGCAAACAGTAACTACTGACGTTAGCATCTGTTGCAGAAACGATCACCTCAAGGCAACCTGAAGCTGTGAAGCTAAACTAAGAGCAGTTACTCGAGTCTTAGTACCCCAATAAATATTTCAATACTTTGTTCTGTGATTTCCACATTCAGCAATTTCACGTCACACTGCATTTTAATGCAGCAGGAGCTCGGAAGAGTAAGCAGATCTTTGCATGAATCACCCATGCAGCTTTAACATCTGATTTGGATGGAAGAAGTGAGAAAGCCAAGCAGGCTGGGCGGTTTTTGGTCCAGAACATTGAACTCTAATACAGCAAAACATCCTGATTAATAAAAAGTTAAGGGCAAACGGCTGGACTTTGCTCTGTGCTTTTTGTTCCTGTAAAAGGTTGACACACTTTGCAGGTTTACCCACCATTTTCTCTACGGCGTAACGTAAACCACAACACCAAAGATCTTCAGCCAGAGAATCTGATATACTTCAGTTCAAAGGAAGGCTGCAATGCTTGAGTTTTACATGCAAGCATCTCCGTCTACGGATGAGCGATCGGATGCAGCTCTTCATCAAGCTCTTTGTTTATCGTACAGCTTTTAACATTGGAGTGAGAAAAAAGAAACCACATCAAAGCCTGCTCTTAAGTGATGAAGTACAGAAATACCTCTGTCAGAGTCAGAGTCCCTGCAGGATGTTTGAAGGCTATCATCACCCTGGAGCTGCGGTTGAGGTGAATCTTCCTACCATCTCATGCAGGTGTTGAAAAAGACACCATAAAAAAAAAAGCTGGTCAGAGAGCTAAATCAGGTAGTCTAAAAGACAGCTACAGACGTTTATGGTTAAATGTTGGGTTGGGAATCAAACGGCCCGGGGGTCACATCAGACGGTCTCCATGGACAGAAGCTTCAGCCTTATTGCACTTTTCACAGAGACTCCAACTTAGAAACCATAGTACTGCCAATCTCCTCCTAAAGGCTGAGGCTCTCTCATTTTGGTTTTGGTTTTCTCTGCTGATGCGAACTTGTCACTATATGTAGCGACCATTCAGGCCAATTCAGTTTTTTGTTTTTCAAAAACTGACTAGCAATGATTCTAGTGGGTCTTTTTATGTTGTTTGAGGCCGATGGTGCAGAGTTTACGGTCTGCAGCAACTGACACTGTCACATCTTCCCTGGTGATTCAGACACAACCTCATCCACTGTGGGTTAATCTGCAATCCGTTGGTTAAATCAGAATCAAATATAAAGAAATGGTTGAGTCCAATTGTTTTTCTAGTTTTAAGCATATTTAAAGTGTTTTTTATCACTTTGTCCTGCTAAAATATTATATAAAAAAACAAACTGATATACTGATATGTATATATATATATATATACGTATATATATATATATATATATCAGTGTTTAGAAACTTTCCATCCAACCGGACTGAAATGAAGGAATATAGCAAAGGAGACTGGTGAAGCTGATAAAGAGAAAAAAAGGTAGGTGTGACTGCAGAATAGAGTTTCCTTACAGAGAAATGTGCTGAATTCAAATGCATGTCATACTATTCACATTTCTTACTTTTAAAAATGTAAAACCCTCCAATAATTGACCTTCCATTTCACTACTTTACTTTACTTTGCATGAGTCTATCAAGTAGAACTTCATTTGAATACAATGACAACATGTGTAGTTCAAGAGGTGTGAAATTTGCAAGGAAAATCTAAATTTGTCCCATTTATGGCAGTGAAATTCAAACAACAAGAAGCAACTAATATGATAATAAAATGCTGAGAGCTTTTCATTACCTATGCCAATAAATTTCCATCCTATCTCATTTTTTTACTCTCTCATATGTTTAACAATTTCAACACTAGATAAAGCTTCTAATTGCTCCGTGTTTTGATATAAAACAAGTCGGCTAAACCACAAATGTGGAGCACCTGGCAGAGTGCTTCGGCTTATTAGTCCAGAGGACTGCCTGCTTAGTTTATTGCAACGCGTTCCACCGTCATCCATCACCTTTTAGCACTGCTGATTATCCCAGCAAACGATAATTACATGGCACAGCACTGCGGAGTGGAACGCTAACGGTTATCTGACTAGCTGAACAACGGCACTGCAAGAAAAGAGCAGAACAAGCGTGCACGCCTGACCTTAACCTTACCTCTGGGCGCCTGCTTGCTCCCTCGCTCATGTGAGTTACCACGTGATGCTGTGATTGTGCAAATGAATGCCTGAGTGTGGGTTCAGCTGTGTTGCCCCTGACCTTTTTCTCCTTTCCCTTCCTTCACACACTACTCTTCCAGGTAGTTTAGTAATTCAACTATTTCCTGAACATTTTTTGGTCACTTGCTGCAAAAAAATTTTACAAAACTATAAGGAATATCATCTAATAGTAAGCTTTAGACTGTGGGAACTGGGAGCACACCAGTGTTCAAAGTCACAAAGACATGTAAAGGTGGCAGAGGTTGGAAGGGCATAATGGAGACAGGGCATAGAGCGATTCGAATGTGAGAATAAGAAGAAAAAAACGTAGTCAGAAGCCGCAGAAGGTGTGTATAAGTTTGAGAGAAGTGCTGCCAGGGATTTATGAAGATGAGATTCCTGGAAGTCTAGTTTTCGATGCACTTAAGTCCAAAACAGGACTTCATTATCCCGATAGGAGGTTAGAAAGTGTTTCTGCCTCCCTCAGAAAGTGATAGAAAAGAAAAGAGATTCTGGAGATTTCAAAGAGAGAAAACTGCACATTTCCAACCTTCAATGATCATTGCTACATGCTCACAGACAAAATTTGTCTAAGGTTGGCTTATTAAGATGACAAATTTAGATTTAAATACATGTTTGTACACAGCTAAAACCACAAAAACAAGCCATGCAATCCTGCCGTCAGTTGCCTTTGTGTACTCTCTGCACAGATGGCCTAAATATACACAGTAATTAACATTGAATTCCCAGGGGAAACCTTTGTAATAAAGGCAAAACAAGAGAAAGCTCAACCTATTTTAATTAAACAGGATATTCTAATGTTGCTGACTAGACAGGGACAAAATGAAGTGTCACCAGTACTGAAAGGAATAAGGAATATCAGTAAAGTTGAAAAGTTAGATGTACTCTCCAAGGTGTTGAGCTTTCATCAGAACTTACGAAGAACCAATGCTGTCTGAGTGATCAACTACAGCATGTGAATGATTGATTGAATTAATTTCAAAGTCATAGAATAACTAAAGCCCCATTTACAATACCCATTTGAAACTGTGCCGAGAACGGTTCGAGCACGGTAACCAAGATAACTTGAGTGTAAATGGAATGAAACTGAGCTGGACCGTGCCAGACACAACCTGTGCTAAATCTAGTACTAGTTCAAAAGTAGCACGGTTCATGTGTGGTTCAGTTCTCTGATAGCAAAGAGCGCATGAGCAGACCACATCATCTCCTATTTACAGAAAGCTGATTCATTTCATGGGTTTTCCGACGTGTCCAGCTTTGCAATTCACAGATCTCTTCACCTGTTCACAATAATTAGTTTTCTCAGCCTATTAACGATAAATAGCATTAAACGAGCCTGGTGCAACCTATGTTGATGCCGAGACCCAGGCTCTCATTAAAATTTGGGCAGAGGATGCAGTTCAGGCATTTAAGTTCCTGAATGTTATGGCCGCTGTTATCATCCCCCTTAAGGCGGGAATTTTTTCTTTTTAATTAACGCCTTGAGAGCTGTAGCATCTTGGACCGCTGATAGGAGGTGAGAAAACGTGCCAGCGTGATGTGTAAAAGGTTGTAAGTACCAAGCTCGGCACGGTTAACGGATCCAAGCTCGGTTCAAACTTAGCATGGATTGGTTTCTGAGGGGTAGTGTAAATGGGGCATTAGAGATAAACAAGATCTGTGTTAAAATTACTTGATTTTTCGGTCGAGGTACAGAAACCTCATGAGCATTGATTTCCATGGATGTTTTTGGTTGAAAACATGTTGGACAGCAGTTGATCACCTAAAGACTGATGGATCTGGTCTTTGGTGCTGAGGAGTTACTGTTGTTCTGCCAAAGAAAATGATCAGTAGTGCTGATTATCCCGTAGATATAATGCCTGCTAAGGCGAAGGAGGACAATATCTTACCCTACACCAGTTGATCCCCAACTCCCAGCCTCGAGATTTAGTACCCTGGAACTTTTAGGTACATCACAACGCAGCTGAATGAAATGACTGATTATCCCTTCAGCATGTCATCAGGTTTGGTAAAAGCCTGGTGCCTCTCTTTTGATTTAGGTTTGCTGGAACATGGATATGCCTAAAAGTAAATGGAGACCACTGCCCTACACAAACCCAGTTTTCATTAACCTACATTTGTTTAACCCCTGCTCTTTTTATTTCTTTGGTTATTATCAGGGTGATCAGTTTTTGGATAGCGACATGCTAGCATTTAGAGAAGGAGTAGTAGCTTCTCCAACAAATCAACCCAACTATTCTTATTGTGAAAAGGAAGTCAGATGGATTGCTATGAGGTTAGTTCCAGGTTGAAAAAAATTTGGCTATGTAGGCGCAGAGGCGGTATCCCCTGGTTCGATCGGATACATTCAACCAGCCTGCTCCTCCTTCAACAGTTTTTCCTATTGAAAAATCTTCTTATACCATATAACCAATAAGAAATAAGTAAACAAATAGAAATTAGTAGCATTATCTGTGGTCTGGTTTAGCTTTGTGTCTGCTTAAGACATAGTAGTTGTGACACAATTTCCTTCCCCAGAAATCACCTCTCTCCAGCCCTTTTCTATAAAAATTTCTAAAAGTTATAAAAATTCTTATTAATTGAGTTCAAAGTAAAAAAAAAAAAAAAAGAAAAAAAAGGGTTCCTGTTTTTCTTTTTGGAAGTTCCTCGCGTTCTAATATTTCCGCTATGTTAATATTTTAAGATTTGATTTCATTTTCCCTTTAACTTTGCTAACTCTTACTGCTGTCTTGAATTATTTGTCGATACTCAAGCTAACTACTACAGCAGGAAACAGACATGACACCTAAAAGTTATTTTGGTTAGTAAGGAGATCAGATTTAAGCAAAAAAAAATACAAGAGCCAATAAGCTAATAATAAACACACATGACACATCTTGCAGAAACAATATGACAGTAGGGGCTGTTTTTTAAACCTTTTTTCCACTCTATAAGTATGCCCTTTTCTGTTTATAATTTTTATTCTAATTCATTGTACTGAAGTTTTTTCAGCAACAACTAAGCTTTGTTTGCTCAACCTTAACACAGCTTAGCAACAGACTCTGACCACAGCCCAGTTAAAAAAAACAAAAACATTTATATAAATTCACCAGGTCACAGCAGCGTTTCAAACTTTGAGAATAAATGGGCAGTGTGAGCTATAATTTGAGGCTGCTCTATGCGTGTGGCTATGAGCAGGTATATTTGTGTGTAATTATCTCCTGTGCCTCAGTGGTGGTGGGCTTGTCTCATTACAGACATGGTGGGGTGTCTGTGCTTTCACCAAACAGTGCAGAGTCTCTAGAGGACATGATGGTGTCCAGTCGTCATCCCTGCCTCCTAAGCTTCTCCCTCAACTGTAACTGAAAACCTGCTGCTAATGCGCTTTTCTTACTTGCAAAAAACGCCCAAAAAAACACCCCTGTTTAGCCTCAGCTGCAGAGAATGGTGCGTTTACTTGCCCTGACCCATTATTCTGTGTAATTCTCTCTCATTGAGTGTTTTTCACCCCTGCTCCTTTCACTCTTTCTCTCTCCCCCTTGTTGTGCATGTCACAGCCTTTCTCTCCTTATTCAGAAGAGATAATGATAGAGCCAATCTTGAGGAGACTTTTTGTGCCACATAAAAATGAGAACACGCCTGTCTGATGCAGCTTGGGTTGTTGCAGCTGAGTCGAAGATGTGCTTCAAACGAGCCGTGTTGCATCAGGGACCTGGAACGCTGCCCTCGGGTGTACTTTAGAGACCCCGTTGTTGCCTCCAAGTTCACATCTGGTACCTCCGGCTGCTTCTACAGAGGTGTCTGTACTTGCTCAGTGGTAATTGCTAATGGTAATTACCAACCTTTTCAGCGAACCAGGAGGCTTATATAAATAAATGAGTGCCGAGCTGGGTATGGCAGTTACCCAGCAGCGCCTTGTGTCTCTAATGTCGTCCTTCACCCTAATTCCACCACTGGGACCATGACTGGATCTCTGGTTCTCCGGCACCTATTATGTATAACTGCTGAGGCTATTAACCAGTGCACTCAAGCTGGATAGCAACTCTGTCTTTCTTTCCTTCTTTCTTTCTTCCCATCATCATTTATTCCAAAACCTTGTGTGGGCTGATACCCCCTGACCCCATTTTGAATCTCTTTCAGAAGCCTCTCAAGTTGCTTTCTTTGAGATTCGATATTACTCTCCCACCTCCACCACTGATAGTCCATCTGCTGAGGCCGAGAACTCCTCTCTGCATGACTAGCCCCCCCAATACCCCCACCCCTCTCATCTCCATGTATCACTCAGACTGAGGAGACTGTATTGCACTGGAAGAAAATGGCTGAGATTGCTGGAGGGGGATTGGCCTCAGGTGCAATCTCTACCTAAAAAAAAAAAATCGAAGTTGGAGGCTTTTTTTCAAGGCTGGAGGAACCTGATGGGAAGAAGGGTAGATGGACTTTATGCAAAAGGAACTGCCTAAAAAAATCATCTCTAATTAGGCCCTGAGTCTTCATCCAGCACATTTATGGCGTAATAAGGCATGGAGAGTGTAATGCAGAGTATTTTAACAGACATTTTCTGTAACATAAGCTGGCAGTATCAAACAGCATCAGGGAAGAAGGTTTGAGGAAAAAATGCATCACACCTAAAACTCCTCCCTCCACTTCTCAACTAATTGTCACAAATCCTTCCTTCCTTTGAAAGGTCCTCATAAGGCGATAACGATAAAACCCAAACTAGGTAAGGCTGCATTAAGAATAGCCAAAAAATCATTTCATCCACCTCCAGGGCGTGTTATGGTAATTGCTTTTGATTAATTTTGCTTGTAAAGAAGAATATGATCTTTATGTTTCAAATTAGAGTTCAACAAGACTACTCATGTTGACTGGTCCAGAAACATGTTTCCTCATTTCAGATTTTAATAAATGACAGCACTTGAGATCTTCGTGTCATCTTAAATTTATTAAACATCTTTCAAAGCAAATGCAAATGTTGCTGGTTTTGACCCATTTACTTGAAGACACACTCAAAATGTCCTCTGAATCATCATTACGTCGTTTGTCCACATTGCAGCATTTAGAGGGATGAACACGGTAGAAAATTGACTCATGTCAGTCTGACCGCACAAACAGAACTAAGACCTTCTTTGTTGCAATGAACAGCATGCCTCGCTGCTGCAGAGAATAGAGGGATATATTATACGTGTGTTTGCTTGTTTATTTGACCTCGGTATAGATATGGACTCATTATAACTCTATATTAGCTAACTGTGCCTTTTCCAATCCAAGTAAGTTTTTTTAATGCCATTTTTTCCCGTCACAAGGCCAGTCACAATGCCTACTGTGGGGAAAGAGTCTCTTTGTTCAACTGTCTTTATCCCATTTAACTCGAGTCACACCGACTTTACATGACATACAGAGGGCTCTTTTTAACTTTGCATACTTCTGATCTTTCACTTTATCATTTATCCACTGTGGCTTTACTGTAGTGTCAGCAAGCCGGAAATGGGATTGAGAGAGAGATGGAAAGCTTGCAACAAAGGTCTTCATGAGGTCAGGGGGAAACCAAGATGGCTGCATCAGGAACTGATCCCTCCTTATATGCCTCATTTTGCTGGGGGGGGTTCCCCTAAGTTGGATGCCCTGTTATGAACACAACCTGGTATTATGCATATCAGTTTATTTCAACTGCGAGTCTTACTTTGATGGTTATAGACAAAAAACAAATATAAAATCTACATCTTTTTAGTGTTATTCTATGAAAATGTTAACATTCTTCAATTCTGACCATATTTCCAATAATTGTTTAGAGTCCAACGGATATAAAAATTGTAAACTATATTTCATAAATGCTTGCTGGTGGATATTTTTTGGAGCTACAGTAAGTTACCAGTGATTAGATAATAAAAATGTAATTGCTCTTCCCACAGCACATCTACGCTGCCACCACACTTGGGTCTAGGGTGGCCAGCTCTCCCGATTTCTGTGGGACAGTTCCTCATTTTTTAAGTCTGTCCTGCTGTTCTACAGATAAAAGAAATGTCCTCCATTTGACTGCATGAAAATAGAAATAAATGGCCAAAGCTGTAGAAGGAGCCATCATCCTTTAAGTGCTTTTTGTCTTCTTCTTCCTTTCTTTGCAAGTCTATAAGGACCAGCTGAAGAACAACTGGCTTGTGTGTTACGAACAATTTGTTCCCACTGCAGTTTTGCAAAATATAAGAATTTTCATACAAGCCAAAGAACCATCTCATAGGAGTGTAAAACTTTTTATTGGAAAACATTAGTTTCTTTCGAAATTTCAGGGTTTCCACTCATTACTATTTGCGCAAGTCCATGTTAAGGTTAATGGAAACGCACCTACTGTAATTAAGCTGCTACACTTGTGATCTACAATGGAGCCACAACAAAGATTGCGATACAATGGAGCCACAACAAAGATTGCGGAACGGTTAATAACTGGGTGAGGCCAAAGACGGGTGATGCTCAGAAAACTTTTGTTGAGTTTTCCAAAGCTATTTTTAAATTTGATAAGAGGGGAGGGTGATGTATAGCAACACTAATAAAAGTGAGTCACAAAAGAAAAGCACAGCTGAAAAAGCCACACTTTTCAGTGGCTGTGGCTTCTGCCACTGAAAAAGCCACACTTTTCAGTGGCTGTGGCTACTGCCACTGCCACTGACAGTGGCTGTGACAACCTGCTAAATTTCTCATTTGATTCACCTGCCTAACTCTGCCCGGTTTCAAATTGCCTTTAATCCAAGCCACCTGCTCCTGCTTCTTTATATATGGCTCAGTCCCATCTATCTGGGTCAGATCATTGAATTTGAGTTGGAGATCATTGCTGATTCCATAGTTCATGTTCTACTTTTTGGGGGCCAGTGGTGAGAGAGTGTTTTTTAGTGTTTCTTAGTGTTCCTGTTTTCCTGATCATATTCTGCCTCTTATCCACTGAGCGTGAGCGTAAACACCACGTTTACAATTTCTGTAGTTTCAACCATCATTATTATTCAAGAAACTCCACATGGTGAAGTGCTTTAGAAAAAGCCTCCCCTATGAAAGCTTCTTCCAGCCCAATTGATGTAATTTGAGCAAACCTTTAACCCCAATCAATGAATCAATTAAAAGCTATTGCTTTGACGCGGAAACAATAGCTCTCTCTTGACCAGCTGTGTCCCTGATTATTGGGAGCATTAGAGAGTCCAACCACTTTTTAAAGAAATCAGGCCACCAACATTATGAATGTTCATATTACACATAGCAATATGTGTAGTTACAGGTCTGTATGCTGCAAAAAATTATTTGTGAGATGTACAACAAGTTTGTTTAATTAAAGTCTAACATTTCTAGATTTCTCAGTCACAGTTTAGTATTTCCATGTTTAAAACGCTTTTTGCCCTTAACACTAAGTAAAGGGTAAAAGAAACAAGATCTCAAAATGGTACAATTATGAGGTCTTTCTTGACCTATTATTGCATCTACATTTATTTACATGTAATTGTGTAACTGTTTGTTGAATATAAGTAGGGAAAATATATGCATGCCAAAAACAAAACTTGCAGCCCTTTTAACAGTCGTTAAAAGTGCTTTTAAATGATTGCTCCTGAAAGCAGCTCTGGGTATACAGTGGATCAGAGTACACAGTTTAAAAATGAGTTTAAAAGTACAGAGTCACATAATACACTAATACCAAAAAGACAAATAAATCCAGTTGAATAGTATAAAATAAGGCTATATATCCAGAGCATCTGCTGTTATTTTTTGATAGCCTTTTTGAGCCTGAATAGGACCCGAGCACTTTGTGCGATGAGCTGGCATAAACAAAAATGGCACCATCTACCAGCAGTACAGTTAACTACCAGAAATCAAGATGGTAGCCACTGATGCAGCTATTAAAAACGTTGCAATGGTAATACCTCGTAGAAAACCGACAGTTCGGAGGATAGGGCTTAAAAGCATCGCTGACACCAATAGCACTATTAGCATGAAAATGTACTTGAGTGTCTGTCAGCTTCACAGTGACAACCACTGCATGAAAAGTGGGATTTTCTTCAATATGCGGCACTGTAGATTGTCGTGGAAGTTCAGGTTAACGGCAGTTTACGGTAATTTGCAGGCATCGCCGAAAACTCCCATAAATTGTCAGAAATTGACGTGGGCTTTCTTAGGCAGTGTTCCCCCCATGCCTCCCCCCCATGGAATTCTAGGGGAGGCTTTAACATGTAAATGAAAATGCTGTGAGCTATACAAATGCAAATCAGGGTTGCAGGGGGGTTTTACTCCAAGTGACATTTTTCTAAAAGGTAAGAAAATCTCTGATACAAAGAGATCAGGCTCAGTATAGCCTCTTACATTTTAGCTTGAATTGATTTATTTAATTAAAGTATAGAGACCAAAACAGATCTTTAGCTGACAGAGCAATACATTTAGAGCAGTAATTATTTTTTCAAAAATTTGCATTTAAGATAAAAAATAAAATGTTGTCTGTCAATATGCTCAATTCACAATTACTTAAGTGGAAAAGTTTCAAGAAATGAGTCTGAGATGATTCACTTTATAACATAGCGCATTATCCTGCTGGAAGTAGCCATCAGAAGATTGGTACACTGTGGTCATAAGGACATACTGTAGGTCAGCAACAATGCTGAGGTAGGCTGCCTCATTTATTTGATGCTAAATTGGTATTAAGTAGCCCAAAGTGTGGCAATAAATATCCCCCAAATAGATGGTACAAATAGATCAGGCTCAGTATGACCTAATTATAGACTCTTACATTTTAGCTTGAATTGATTTATTTAATTAAAGTACGCTAGATTACTGTGTATGCCATTAGCAATGGCAAATGTTATGTAAAAAAAATACACAATAATTTATTTCAAAAATTTGTTTTAATCAGAATCAGTTGGTAAAATGTGAATCAGAATCAGCAAGGTAAAATGTGCATTCCTTGTATAGTGCTCCTTGGGATTTTTATAACTTGGGAAATCTTTTTGTTTCCAAATCTAGCTTTAAACTTCTCCACAACAGTGTCTCGGACCTGTCTGATGTGTTCCTTGTTCTTCATGATGCTCTCTGCACTTTAAACAGACCTCTGAGGCGATCACAGAGCAGGTGCATTTATCGGGAGACTTGATTACACACAGGTGGATTCTATTTAGTATCATTTAGGTCGACATTGGATCATTCAGAGATCCTCACCGAACTTCTGGGGAGAGTTTGCTGCACTGAAAGTAAAAGGTGTCATGATGGGTTCTCTAAAGCGACCCAAGTATGCAGAACACCACTAGACGGAAACAGTAGTAAAAGTTCAACAGAGTTTATTTTGCAAGCACAATGATACTGGTTATGGTTCTGGTCCTGGAACACGGGTTCATCGGAGTCTGCATAGGAAGACAGATCAGTTAGCAGGGCACTTAGAGATTTGTCTTTAGATTGTTTCTGACTTGTACCTTGAGGGTCCTTGATTAAAGCTTGGAGAGGAAGGTTGTTGGAACTGGAGAGAGTTTGGTTCGCAGAGTCCGCAAGCTGCTTCAGCGTCTTACTTCTTAGGATTTGAACAGAGTGAAGCTTGGGGTTTCCAGCTCTTGATCCAAGGCTGCAGGAAAGCTCAAAGGGAGGCTTCAGGTTTGGCTCAGAGGGTAGGCTTGGCAGGTTAAGCTCTTCCAGAGCTTCACAGGAGACAAACTGGTTTCCTGGAAAACAGAGACAGAAGTTAGAATCCAGCTTGGATTCAAAAGGTCAGCAAAGGTTCTCAGAAAGATCTAGGCTTAGTGCTAACCAACTGGATCAACACTGCGGCGTAGAGGCAAGGTCTGAAGACAGCTTAAGTAGTGGATCCTGTGATGATGGTAATGAGCAGCAGCTGTGCAGGAGGCTCTGCTCAGGAGGATCCACGGCGGACTCTGCTGGAGAAAGGTGGTACTTCTCCAGCTTCCAACAGTACCCCCCCCTCAACGACCGCCCCTTGGCGGTCCGGAAGAGGTTGATGGACAGGAACGCTCGTACTCCTCGATCAGGGAAGGATCGAGGATGTAAGAGCCAGGAACCCACTGGCGATCTTCTGGTCCGTAGCCCTCCCAGTCGACGAGGTACTGCCAGCCGCGACCTCGCCGACGGGAGGCGGGCGACGGACGGACAACGGGCTTGATCTGAGAGACGTGGAAAGTGGGGTGGATGCGTAGAGTCGGAGGTAGCTGGAGACGGACTGCAGATGGGTTGATGACCTGGGAAACCTTAAACGGACCAATGAACCTCGGGGAGAGTTTTCGAGAGGCAAGGTCTGAAGACAGCTTAAGTAGTGGATCCTGTGATGATGGTAATGAGCAGCAGCTGTGCAGGAGGCTCTGCTCAGGAGGATCCACGGCGGACTCTGCTGGAGAAAGGTGGTACTTCTCCAGCTTCCAACAGTACCCCCCCCTCAACGACCGCCCCTTGGCGGTCCGGAAGAGGTTGATGGACAGGAACGCTCGTACTCCTCGATCAGGGAAGGATCGAGGATGTAAGAGCCAGGAACCCACTGGCGATCTTCTGGTCCGTAGCCCTCCCAGTCGACGAGGTACTGCCAGCCGCGACCTCGCCGACGGGAGGCGGGCGACGGACGGACAACGGGCTTGATCTGAGAGACGTGGAAAGTGGGGTGGATGCGTAGAGTCGGAGGTAGCTGGAGACGGACTGCAGATGGGTTGATGACCTGGGAAACCTTAAACGGACCAATGAACCTCGGGGAGAGTTTTCAAGACATCCCCTTGAGGGGGATGTCACGAGTAGACAGCCATACCTCCTGGCCTACGGAGTACTCGGGAGCAGGACGTCTTTTGGAGTCAGCAAATCGTTTGGAGGTCTCAGAGGATTTGTTGAGCGTGGCGATGGTTTCCTTCCAAATTCTCTGGCATCGACAGATGTGTTGATTGATGGTTTTAACTGCAATTTCTTTCTCATCTGCGGGGAAAAGTGGAGGTTGATAACCTTGACTGACCTGGAAGGGTGATTGGCCGGTGGAAGCAGATCTCAGTGAATTGTGGGCGTATTCGATCCAGGGTAAATATTGGCTCCAGTCGGTTGGGTTGTTAGAAGTGAGGCAACGGAGGGTAGATTCCAGTTGCTGGTTCATCCGTTCTGTTTGACCATTGGATTGCGGATGATAACCAGATGTCAGAGATGTCTTACAGCCCAGAGCTGCGCAGAATGCCTTCCAAACTTGTGATATGAATTGAGGGCCACGGTCAGAGAGGATCTCCTGGGGAATGCCGTGTAACCGGAAAATGTGTTTCACTAGAAGTTGAGCCGTTTGGAAGGCCGAGGGAAGCTTCCTGAGAGGGATGAGATGACACGATTTGGAAAAACGATCAACGATGGTGAAGATGGTGGACATACCTCGAGAGACAGGGAGGCCGGTGACGAAGTCGATGGCAATATGGGACCATGGACGAGAAGGAATCGGAAGAGGCTGTAGCAGACCCGAGGGGGGCTGGTGTGAGGCCTTGTTTCTGGCACAAGTGGGGCCGGCCAACACATATTGCTTTACGTCTCTGTGAAGCGTAGGCCACCAGAAGCGTCTTGAAATCAGAGCAATAGTTCTACTGACTCCCGGATGGGCAGAAAATTTGGCAGCATGCATCCATTGTATTAATCGGGACCTGACGGAAGATGGAACATAGGTTCTGTTAGCTGGACCGTTACCTGGGTCGGGTTCTGTGGCCAAGGCGGAGTTAATGAGATCGGAAATCTCCCAATTAACAACTCCGACTGTGCATGATGCTGGAAGGACAGGCTCTGGAGTCTCGGATTGATCGACGGAGTAAAGACGAGAAAGGGAGTCAGGCTTCACATTCTTGGATCCGGGTCTGTAGGAGATAATGAGATTAAACCTTGAGAAGAATATGGACCACCTGGATTGACGAGGGTTGGCCTGTTTGGCTGACTGGATGTAAGCAAGGTTCTTGTGATCTGTCCAAACTAGAACCGGGTGCTCAGCTCCCTCCAGCCAATGTCTCCATTCCTCCAGCGCCAACTTGATGGCCAACAGCTCACGATCTCCGACGTCGTAGTTCTGCTCTGCTGAAGAAAGTCTACGAGAGAAAAAGGCGCATGGATGGATCTTTTGGTCGGAATCGAGTCTTTGAGACAAGACTGCTCCAACGCCAGAATCTGAAGCGTCTACTTCAAGGATGAACTGCTTGGAAGGGTCTGGCTGAATTAACACAGGTGCTCTGGAAAACAAAGATTTCAGTTTCTCAAATGCAGTCTGAGCTTCAGGGGTCCAATGAAAAGTTCGTTTAACTGAAGTCAGTGAGGTTAAAGGGAGGGCTGTTTGGCTATAGTTCCTTATGAAGCGGCGGTAAAAATTGGCGAACCCCAAAAATCTCTGTAGCTGCTTGCGATTTTCAGGAATTGGCCATTCCAAAACAGCCTTAATCTTGTCTTCAGAAGGCTTAACCTGCCCACCCTCGAGCACAAACCCCAAAAAGGTAACTGAGGGTTGATGAAACTCACATTTTTCAGCTTTGACGAACAACTTGTTTTCCAATAACCTTTGTAGCACCAGGCGGACATGTTTCTTATGATCAGAGAGGTTCCTTGAATAAATGAGTATGTCGTCAATATAGACGAACACAAACACATTTAAAAAGTCTCTGAGAACGTCGTTCACGAGGGCTTGGAAACAGGCAGGGGCGTTAGTTAAACCAAAAGGCATAACCAAATACTCGAACTGACCTAATGGGGTTTTGAAAGCAGTCTTCCACTCATCTCCTTCTCTGATCCTAAGAAGATGATATGCGTTCCTTAAATCCAATTTGGTGAAGACTGTTGCCCCTTGAACAGGTTCAAACGCTGAGGCGAGAAGAGGTAGAGGGTACTTGTTCTTAATTGTAATTTGGTTCAAACCTCTGTAGTCGATACATGGCCTAAGAGAACCGTCCTTTTTGCCCACAAAAAAGAATCCTGCACCCAGGGGAGAGGAGGACGGGCGAATAATCCCAGCAGCTAAAGACTTGTTAATGTATTTCTCCATAGTTTCTCGTTGGGGCTTGGAGATGTTGTATAAACGACTGCTGGGTAATGGCGCTCCAGGTAGCAACTCGATAGCGCAGTCATATGGTCTGTGTGGAGGAAGGGACGTAGCACTGACCTTACTGAAGACGGGAGCCAAGTCATGGTACTCTGAGGGAACTGAAGAAAGGTCAGGAGAGTCCATCTCCCCCCCTCCCCTAGGAGGCCCCACCAAGGGGGCTGCCGAACGAAGGCATGTCTCATGGCATGACGTAGACCATGACTCCACGTGACGATCAGTCCAGTTGATACGTGGATTATGTTTCTCCAACCATTCAAATCCAAGCACGAGAGGGGAGCATGCGGAGGGAAAAACAAAAAATGTAATTGTCTCACGGTGGTTACCTGAAAGTAGCAGCTCGAGGGGTTCAGTTTTATGGGTAACTTGGTGAAGTTTCTTCCCGTCTATTGCTGAAAGACGGAGAGGTTGAGTCAGGGGAATGGTTTCAATTTTCAGTTGTTGGATGAGATTTGAATCAATCAGGTTCTGTTCACAGCCTGAATCGATGAATGCAGGGAAAGAGAGGTTTTGGTTAGCGAAAAACAGAGTGGCTGGAAGCATCAGTCGATGAGATTTCTTAGAATTAGTTTGGCCCGTCAGACTCCTCAGATCCTCTGACGGGCCCAGGCTTTTGACTTAGCCGGGCAGGAGGCGATGAAGTGTCCACTCTCGCCACAATAAATGCAGAGTTTACTCAAAAAGCGTCTTTGTCTTTCTTCTGGAGTTAGCCTAGTGTGTCCAACCTGCATGGGTTCGACCTCCATTTCACCAGAATGAGACGCCTGAACAGGCAGAGGGAGAGACTGGGTCTTAGATCTCAACTTAGGCAACTGTTCTGTGGGAGGAGAAAAAACAGTCACGTTATTAGAAGCAGGAGCAACGGAAAGAGATCCTAGGTTTCTTGGCTTGGAACTATTTCTGGCTCGGATTCGGTTGTCCAATCTTATTGTTAACTTGATTAATTCATCGAGGGTAGCAGGTTCATCGAGGGTTGCGAGTTCGTCCTTAATATTCTCATTTAAGGCCATAAAATAAGCCCCTTTCAGAGCACTTTGGTTCCATCCGGAAGCTGCTGCTTTAACCCGGAAGTTGATGGAGAAATCAGCCACAGAAGAATTTCCTTGCTTGATACTAAAAAGAGCACGAGAGTCAATAGTTTGATCAGATTCCTGGTTAAAAACCTGGGAGAATTCGGAAATAAAGTCAGAATATCGACAGTTGAGGCTTTCATCGGTGGAAAATCTGGCCTGAGCCCACTCCAAGGCTCTTCCTGTTAATTGAGAAAGAATAAACGTTATTCGTTTATAATCCGTGGGAAAACTGTTGGGAGCATTTTGAAAAATTAGCCGGCATTGAAATAAAAATCCTTTGCAATCCTTCATATTACCGGAGAATCTTTCAGGAAGGTTAGGGCGGAACTCTGATGACGTCACTGCTGGTGACCTCGGAGGAGGAACTGGACCTGGAAATGGTTGTGCTGCTGGCGTGGCATTAGCATTGCTCACATAATTAGCGTAGCTCTGAAGCATATGATTGTGAGTGTCTACAAGGCGATATAACTCACGGAGTGTCTGGGTTTGTCCTTGGATTTGGGCTACCTGCTCCTCCAAGCAACGGCGGAGGTGATCTGCTGGGCCTTGTGTTTGGCCGCAGTGTTCTGTCATGATGGGTTCTCTAAAGCGACCCAAGTATGCAGAACACCACTAGACGGAAACAGTAGTAAAAGTTCAACAGAGTTTATTTTGCAAGCACAATGATACTGGTTATGGTTCTGGTCCTGGAACACGGGTTCACCGGAGTCTGCATAGGAAGACAGATCAGTTAGCAGGGCACTTAGAGATTTGTCTTTAGATTGTTTCTGACTTGTACCTTGAGGGTCCTTGATTAAAGCTTGGAGAGGAAGGTTGTTGGAACTGGAGAGAGTTTGGTTCGCAGAGTCCGCAAGCTGCTTCAGCGTCTTACTTCTTAGGATTTGAACAGAATGAAGCTTGGGGTTTCCAGCTCTTGATCCAAGGCTGCATGAAAGCTCAAAGGGAGGCTTCAGGTTTGGCTCAGAGGGTAGGCTTGGCAGGTTAAGCTCTTCCAGAGCTTCACAGGAGACAAACTGGTTTCCTGGAAAACAGAGACAGAAGTTAGAATCCAGCTTGGATTCAAAAGGTCAACAAAGGTTCTCAGAAGGATCTAGGCTTAGTGCTAACCAACTGGATCAACACTGCGGCGTAGAGGCAAGGTCTGAAGACAGCTTAAGTAGTGGATCCTCTGATGATGGTAATGAGAGGCAGCTGTGCAGGAGGCTCTGCTCAGGAGGATCCACGGCGGACTCTGCTGGAGAAAGGTGGTACTTCTCCAGCTTCCAACAAAAGGGGCCGATTCATTTTGCACACCCCACTCTTCAGTTTTTTATTTGTTAAAAAAGTTAAAAATATCCAATATATTTAATTACACTTCATGATTGGGTAAAACTAGTTGTTGATTCTTCACTAAAAAATGTTTATGTTCGATGCCTGAAATGTGGCAAGAGTTTGAGATTTTCAAGACAGCTAATTATTTTTGCAGGGCAAACTGTAACTGGGCTGATATCTAAGGAGAGCTCTGACAGGGTTTCACTTGCCAATAACGTACATTTATAACATAAGTTTTAGTGGTTGTAGAAGTAATAGAAAACACAGATCTGGGAACTGGAATTCTAGCAGCACTCCTACATTATTCTCTACATTTTCTCTCCGTTGTCCTTTCTTTCACAGTAAATGGTATCGGCATCTCAGATATGTTAGATTTGTTTACCAAGCTTTCCTGTCTGACCCTTCAAATCAATCTACCATCAACAGCATTGTGTTGTAGAAGCTTTTATGCAAGAGCCTTTTTTTGGGGAGTTTTTACAGCACATTTTGGAGTTTTTACGGCACTAGCGTCTCGTTTTTTGGCAGTAGGCTGGCAGGAAAGGGGGTATGAGAGAGGGAGAGACATGCGGCCAAGGATTCGAACCCGGGTCATCCATGTCAAGGACTAAGGAATCTTTCTGTACATGGGTTTTGTGAGCTAAACACTGGGCAACCAAAGCACGCCCTTATGCAACAAATTTTAAACAATTTTCCCAACATTTATGGAGAACAGCAAAGTTGCTCTTTTGTAGTTTTTATTATTTTCACCTATAAACATAGAAAAAGTCAGCAGCCTTTTGAAATGTTCTGTAGTATGGTATAAATCAAGATTCTCCAGAACATATCTCCAAAGCCTGCTATTTTCTGTAACACAAGTTGTGCTACCCACAGTAATTGCTGATAAAAAGTCTAAAGACTGTTTTAGAATTTCAATATTTCTTTATGCTATTACTAGTTTTAAATCTGTGGTAAACCATTGTTTTACAGCAACTCCTCTCTCACATATACAATATTGCATCTTCTAATATGTTTCCTTAAAGACTGTTTAGGACAGGAAGCTACAAAAAGTTAAATGACCATAAACTCAATGTAAACCCCTAGCTATTATTATTTTATGTTTATTTTATTTATTTGTTTATTTATTTATATGTTTGTTTCCCTTGTTTTATTTTTATTTATTTTTTACATTCTGTGTCTCATTTTTTTTAAAGTTATAATGTCACCAACTGCTGTGTATCTTTGTTTGATGTTTGAATTATTCTGTATTGTTACACGGAATTGCCAATAAAGCAAAAAAATAAAAAAATAAAACATGATAGACGCAGCTAATCTCACGAGTCCTTCCGTGTAACAATGACCTCGTATGTGATTGGAGGAGCTATACTCAGAAGAACTTTATCTCCAGTTCCTTTGTTTGGATTTTGCTGGTACGTGATCAATGGCTGGACGACGTCCCCCGTTCAACTCGCCTTCAACTCCTCTTGGACGCGATGGCGACTCTGCAGTCGAACAACTGTGCGGGAGAGACGAACTCAAAGAAGAGAAGCTAGCGGTAAATATATGTTCGATTACTGCCTGCTAAGCTAAAAGCAGCCTAGCCTAAGCTATGGCTAATAGCAGCCTAGCCTAAAGCTACGGCTAATAGTAGCCTTGCAAGAACAAGCTTTATTAAAGTGTATTTTTTGTGATTCACAGGAAGCAGTACGCCGTCTTCACAACTCGGAGACAAATTGCAGGCGCTATGAACTGGAGCAAGGGTAAGAGTTAAAGAGTTTCATTCTGCGGTAAAAGGAAATAGATACGGATGGATACCGATCATAACTGTACATTTTGTTTTCACAGACTAATCTCGCCTCATAATGAGGCGGTGACCTCCTATTATTCATACCACTCTCATTTAATTGTTTTCCAGCTGCCTGTAAGACGTATTATGAGACGGTACGCAGGAGCTTCAGATATACGCAGCCAGCGAACACGTTGCGCGCGGAAGCTGCCAAGCATTCAGAAAAGAAAGAGAGTAAGACTTTATTTGGTGACTATTTTTCAGGTGCATTGATAGATGTGTTGTGTCCATACGCAGTGCATCCCATCGCATAGTGCTGATTCATTTTTTTTTACAGCTCTTTTACAGCTGCTGGAATCGAGGCAGAGTGTGCTAGCTCATGTAGAAGTGGAACTCTGGAAGTCCGCCACCGTCGACCTCATGTCTGACGAAGAAGATGGCGTCGTTGGCGGATGGATTGTACGGCCGCCGTCATTTCGTAGGCGGGATCTCTCTGAACTCTGTGTTAAGCTGCAGTCCCGGTTAGAAGCGATGCCGAAGTACAGGGCCACGCACAGTAGGCGTCTGCACATCGGACCTGCCTCGGAGGGAATGCTAACAGTTACCTCCAACCCCGAAGAGGCAAACGGACAGTTCACGGAGTTGTAATTTTTGGATACGCATGTGTGGGCAGATCCTCGCGTTGTATATAGTTGTGTTTGTTTTAATAAAGCTCTTTCTTTGCATAAACATCTTCCTGGCAAATGTTCATTTCCTGTATAAATTCATTCATGTCCTTGATGGTAGCCTAATAATTGTGTAGTAGTGTAGGATAACATAAATACACAGCATATGAATGAATAAATATATGAATAAATAAATAAATAAATATATATATATATATATATATATATATATATATATATATATATATATATATATATATATATATATATATTTACATATATATTTATGTAAATATATATATATATATGCCAACCAATCACGAGCGATTTTACTTGTTTAAAAAGAAGTGGTTCCGTCCAATACTCAGTAAGAAAATTAAAGCCTGGCGTGGCCACGTGTGGTTTTGCTGCCAATCACGAGCGATTTCACTTGTTTGAGAATAGTGGTTTCAGCCAATACTGAGTAGGTTATTCAAGCCAGACCTGGCCAGCCGCGCGGGTTCGCTGCATTCATATGCTAATTAGGGCTATTAGTACAGCTGATCGCTCTCCACATACGTCAGAGTCTGTTTCCGACAATTTGTGGCACTGACAAACGGCGACAAGCGCGGGTTGCAAATTGTCGGAAACTGACGAAAATCAGGGAGATCTGCGGGAGTTTACGGGGACGAAAATCTCACTTTTCATGCAGTGAACAGAATGTTTCTAGAGCTTTAGCCCTAGATATACCCTACTCCAATGGTCAAATGTTTTCACAAAGCAACTGAAGTCTCAGCCCTGTTGAAAATAATTGATCTTGGACTTTTTTTTAAACCTTGCTTGTAGGCCAACCGCAAGCATGAGCAGTGACAAATTCCTGGTCATATGATGTAATGCTACTTTTTACATAGCTGAATATCTACAAAAAGGCTATATTTACTTTAGCCTTTCTGTATAACAGTGTCATTTTTCATAAAATATTGTATGCAACCAAGTGAATTACTGCCGTTTAAATTGAAAACATGGAAAACAACAGGAATATGTATCTTTAAGCATTTACCATAGCATAACAGTTAGTTAGTAACACAAGTTGTATAACAATGAGAAGTAGGACATTATTGTTAATTGAATAACACTAACTACCAGGATCTATGTGATAAAATATCCCATATATTTTAGGAATTCTTTTCTGTCTAATTTGGTGCTCCTCAAGATTATTATTATTATTGTCCCAGTCTCATTTATCTTGACTTATTTTGACTTATTTTGACAACTTTTGTTTTTATCAGCGACTCACCGATATGTCTGTTTGTGAACTATTTAAATATATGTAAGCTGCAGACATTTTCAGAAAAGTCAGAATAGTTTTAATTTCTAGGGGGAAACTGGGATGACTAGTCATTACCAAGGTTTAAAAACTTTCTAGTATCTCTCTTTTAAAGAAAAAACAACATATTGTTTAGGCAAGATACTGGCCTGAAAGCATGTGGAACAAGCCTTAGATGCAAGTTTGCAACATCTCCCTAACAAATATATTTTAATACTGAACAATATAAACATCTTTAATCAAAAGCTGCAATATTTGGGCTTATTTATGTCCAGTATTCACTCAGGTTAGTAGTCTTTTAAGCAGAATGTATTCTCCTAGGGTATATTGCAGATTTTGGTTACCTGAACTGCTGCTGCTATTTCTCACAGTCTTACTTCTTATGCTTTGTCATGAAAATTAATACCATAATTTCCAGCTTTATGCTTTTCTTCAGGAGTGTCTATCATTAATAATTACTGATAAAAGTGAAACTGCATGCAGAGCTTTCTCATTTCATAGGCAAAAAGGAGCTACTTAGCAAACGCCTTCGGTGGTTCACTAAGGAGGTGTTCCTGTGACTGCCTGTTCTTTTACACTAAAGTACAACGACAGCTGGACTCTTTCGAGGTTTAAAAGTGGAAATTTCTGCTGTATCTGTAAGCATTTATGTAAGCAGAAGAAAGGAAGGCAAGCAGGAGGGAGGGACTGCCTACCGAGTCACTGTCCTTCTGACAGACAGAGCAGAGTCTCATTTTTGGTCCTCAAAGGGAGCCTGCCTTTCTTTTATGGAGACAGGGACTGCAGGCAGCCACAGCCAGATGCCGCCTGGCCTCTCTCTGACATGCACCAGAGAGTGAGACAGGACGGAGGAGAGAGGACAGGGATGCAATGTGGTAAAGGTCCATTAGCATTCCTGCACTCAACCTGACACTGACAGCTGACACCGACCTGGTGTCCAAGGTGAGCAGGAGACAAGCACAGGAAGCAGAAACCCCCCAGAGGCCTCACCGTTGTGTGTTTTCATGCTGTTTTTGGTTTCCGGTGCCGTTGTAGCAGAGAGGATTCTAAATATCACAGGTCTTTGACACATGTCCACGATTCTGACCTGGTTGCCCCCCCAGAGTCAGCCCATTCCTATATCATCTAACGGCCCACAATAAGGCTTCACCTAATCGGACTGATATTCTGTATACCTATTCAGGTTTTTTTCATATCTGCTCCAGTGACCTTTTTGCTCACTTCAACTGTGGCCAAGCTGCAAAATCCCATCAAAACATTTCAAAATATGACTGTTTGGAAAGAAAAAAACGTGGACTAGTAATATTATTCACAATAAACACTATAGCCATATTTTCTTCAGAGTTTTTTTAAGTCGTTTATAAGAACTCAAAACATTTTATACTAAAACCCATACATTATTCAGAATAGGAGCACATCCATCATCCATCTGTCCGTCATCTATATCTGCTTTATCCTTCAGGGGTGGTGGGGACGGTGGTGTCTGTCTCCAGTACCAACTAGACCAGAGGCTGCAACACACAAGGCAATAAACTGTAGATGTTACTTTAATAGCCCTATTTTCATTGTTTTAGTTTATTTTCATGTATGTGAGATTTGATGATAACATTTTTGTTGCATAATCTAGAGGGGTTTTTTGTGGCACAAGTGGCTCATTATTGCAGAGTAGAGTGACAGGAAGCGGAGAACAAGCGAGGAGGAGAGACATGTGGCAAAGGACCATGATTGAAACCCAGGCTGGCCACGCCGAGCACTAAGGCCACTGTGCATGGGTTGTGCGTGCTAACCACTGCACCAAGGTAGCAAGCCAACTTAGACAAATTTTATTGTCATTTTATTGTCAAACGAAATTTCACTTTGTACAGCTTTTAGAACATTTCCATTCCATACAGTACAGTAGTGATCAAATGTAAACAGAGTGGGAGAAAAAACATGTGGCAGTGGGGAAGAGCTTTTTCGGAACCTGCATCGAAAGCTGGGAAGCCTCTTCCCAGAGGGCAGCAGGGAGAACAGTCCATGGTGGGGGTGTGAGGGGTAATTTATAATGTTACGGGCTCGGGACACGCAGCGCTGGGGTGAAATGTCTTTAATGGAGGGAAGAGGAACCCCGATGATCCTCTCTGCTGTTCTCACCTTCTTCCAGTCTGAGATGCTTCAGCCTCCACACCACACAGTGAGACAGCTGGTCAGAACGCTCTCTATGGTGCTTCTGTAGAAGGTGGTGAGGATGGGTGGGGGCAGGTGGGCTCTCTCATCCTACACTGCAAGTATATGTGCCCTTTTCACCAGTGAGGTGGTGTTTACAGTCCAGGTGAGGGTGTCTGTGATGTGCATCACCAGGCATTTGGTGCTATTGACCGCCTCTACAGCTGAGCTGTTGATGACCAGTGGAGCGAGGTTAGACAGGTTCTTCCTGAAGTCGAAGATGGTCTCCTTCCTCTTCTCCACATTCAGGATTAGGCTGTTATCTCTGCACCAGTCCACCAGCTGCACCACCTCCTCTCTGTAGTTCTGGTCGTTGTCGTTTCTGATGAGGTCCACCACCGTGGTGTCATCTGCAAACTTCACAATGTGATTGGTGGTGAACCTGGGGACGCAGTCGTCTCTGGGGAGCTCAGGACACAGACCTGAGGGGAGCCAATTATCTTTTTTTAAATTATTGAAATAATTTTACATCAAAAAATAGAAGTCTTTAAATGTCCTGAACCTTAAAATTCAAGCTGTTAAAATTCAAGCTGTAAAGATCAAGGCTGTAATCCCTATGGCATCAGTTGGGGCTGCGTCTTCACAGCTCATCATTGACGGAAAAGTTAAATATCCTCTACTTCACCTGCTTTTTTGTGAGAGCTGGTATTCATAATGTGCACCTTTTCATAAGAATAACAACAACAAACTAAACAAAGTAAAAAGAGGAGAGTTTATTTTAATTTCACCTAATGACATGTGTGCAAAATGAACTGCTGTTCAATACAAAAACCTTCTCAGCAATAAAAGCTTGGGCAAAATAAGCACACTCTCAAAAAATCTAAAAACTTGGATATAAATATAATCTTCAAACCCCTTAAGAAGAATCTAATTAACTTCTTTCAGCGTTAACAGAGCCATACGTGGATATGTAGGTATAGATATACGTGTCAGCCATGCTGTGCTTTAGATATTCCCCTATAAGTGTAACTCCATCTGACTGTTGCTCAGAAAGAGAAACGGTTAGCAGATGTTGTGAGGTCGAGCTCCAGTCTCAAAGAACACTCCCCGCAGTAATTTCACAACCACTCTCAAGAAGTCTGCTTTGTTGAAATCAAGGTTCTTTTCTGCAATTCTGAGCTGCAATCAATCACATTTTAGATGCCATACGTGTCAGAGATGCAATTAAGAGTTTGTTCAGAGAGACAGCAATTTGCCATATCAAGAGATGACTTCCAAACGTCTCTGACGTTTAGGTTTTTCAGGGCGTTTTATATTTCCTGTTCAATTAGAGAAATGTGTTTTTTTTTTCTTTTTAAATTAAAGTTGAGTTATTGAAGAAGGCATTTTAGAGGGGTATTGGTTTGGTCTTTTCAGATTTAGGTTGGAAAAAAGCAAAAGTAACAATGACCTTATGACCTTAATCTTGCAGGAAACTTTGTAAACAGAGAGCTTTCTCATTGAATATACATTCATTTGGAAAACACAAGTATCAAAGGTTGTTTTCAACCTGTCTTCACCAGTCTCTCACATAATTATGATTCTTTCTTTTTTCATTGAGTTTTAAAAACATTTGTTTCTGCACAGCTCTCAGAAGGTCAACACACTGCATCATTTCAATAAAATTGACTTTATGACTTACCCGTAGCTATGCAGACCATTGGTTATCTTCTCTTTCAGCTGCTCTGTTGTAAATTTGCTGCTGTGTTAGCGACCATAGTCCTTACATTACCTAGTTTGAGCCATCTTGGCAGTCGGACAGTTGGCCTCACATTTGATTTTGGAGCTAGTTAACAGTTATCTTTTGTATATCTGCTTCTTTTTGTAAGCCCGCCTTGGCATATGGCTGCTCACATTCAGTCTGGTTCTGCTGGAGGTTTCTTCCTGTTATAAAGCAGTTTTTCTTTTCAATGTTGTTGCATGCGCGGACGGTTTAGTGGACTGCAGAAGAGACTAGGAAAGACTTTACTGCATGTTCCAACAGGAGGAGCATGCCCTGCAAGTCAATGACTCGAGGCAATCAACTGGTTTTCCTTGATTGAAAATTAGAACCAATCTGACACTATTGTCTCCGTCAAGTGCCTTGAGATGACATGTACTGTAAGTTGCCTTTAAATAAATAAACTGAAAGGAACTGAATTGACTTTAGAAGACTTAGCCACGCTGAAACGTCTATGGCTAACCCAATGATTCAACGGTCCATAGGTCCTTTAGGTATTATGGTTAAAATCAGCTCTCCCCAAACACTGGAATTATGTTGCACTAATATGTTTAATTTGAACCAAAAATGCTGATTACAACCAAATATCATTTTGTCAGGTTAAAGAGGATATTTCCTGAGAGTGAATCATATGCAAATTGGCAAACTTACAGAGATACACAACTAGTTGAAAATTATGTTAAAATCTTCCTAATAATGTAAAAATTTCAGTTTGTAATATGTAATATGTAAAAACTGGTTATTACTTCAAACTTTTTGTTAAATTTTACCCAAGGATGTCGCCATTTTTTAACTTTGCAATGCATGCTGGGTTGAAGACGTAGTTAGGTCTTAATGGATCAGAACCTGCAAGCTAAAGGCAGAAAGGCTAATTTTACCTGAGCAGTTTTTTTTTTATCTTTTTGTGTTTGGCTAGTGTAAATTTAGCTAATGCCACACCATGTTGCCGCCTTAATGTTTTGATGAGCCATTACACATGAGATATTTGTTGAAACAAACAAATGGGATCAGTTTTTGATATACTGTTCACTATATTAGCTAGAGTTATGGCTAAAAAGAGCAAGCACTGTCATTACCCGATCCGTACCGGAAGCACGATCCGTACCATCAGCTCATTTGCGCGTGCGCAAACAGAATAACTTCTGGTGGCAATATTTCCTTTTTCTTACTTTTTTATTCTTTTGTATTTTTTAGAGGCATGGGTTTCTTTTTGTTTATCTTTGCATTTTCTAAAAATAAAAAATCAGAAATACATAAAAAAGTTCAATCGCCTTGTGATAGTTACCTTGACTGCTCTGAGCATGCGCAAATATACGTCACACAGCGTATATATTTAAATTTGTTTAAATATTTGATTTACTCTGTACTTAACTATGCACTCCAGCAGTACTGATCCCACAATGGATTAATTTGCTACCTTTCGTGACCTGCAGTTTTTCATTGATAAGGGAACATTTCCCGAAAATTTGGATTTTCATTCCAGAAAAATGACGTCAATCAATACAATGGATTGAATTTAAAAAGCATCCATTTCTTCCAGAAAAGTCTTCAATATTGTCTTTACAATGTGGTTTAGTATTCTTTAATTATTTAAGGATATAATCAAAGTTTTTTCAGTACCGTTATTACATTATTTTTTGGCAACCCGGAAGTTATTCTGTTCGCGCAGGCGCAAATGAGCTGATGGTACGGATCGTGCTACCGGTACGGATCGGGTAGCGACAAGCACACTACATGACCTAGCATACGTCATTTAACCCTGTTTATGCTGCATTGCAGCATAAACAATATGGCAGCATTTATAAAAACTAAACACATTTTTACTGTATTATTTTTGCAATGAAAGTAAACATTTCTATTTCTATTGTGACAACTAATCTTGGATCCCTTAAGTCATACAAATTTTTTCTTTGTGACAAAAAGTCACATTTGTTCAGCCTGTTTCTATTTTTTAATCAAGAGTTTTAATATTTAACACCTTAATGAGTCTGAGATAGACCTTTTGGGTTCACTATCAATCACACTAATCTGACCCTTTGGTAATTTTAGTGAGAAGGTTCCCTCCAGAGAAAATTGGAAACCTCCCTTTTAAATAAATTACTGAAGAAGAATTTATTTAAAAAATTTGGAAGGTTTTCAATTTCTATTTAAAGAATTTCAATAACAATTTTAGCAACATTTGAACAATCTTAAAATAATTCAGTTCAAATCTTTACGTAGTGCCACTTCACAATACTTGTCAGTTTAAGGCACTTTTTGGAGTCAACAAAACACACAGACAGACTGGCTAAAAAGTTTTATATCTAAGGAAACCTAACAGACTGCATCAAGTCAGTGACTTGCAGCATTCACTTGTCCTAGATGAGTATTTATTGATTGTTACTTCTTGCAATAACTCAGTGCAATATATATGTAGGTTTTATATATATATATATATATATATATATATATATATATTTTTTTTTTTGTGCAATGACAATAAAGGAAGTCTAAGTCTAAGAGAAAAATATCGCATTTAACATAAAAAAACATCAAGCAGAAACAGACTTAGTGTGAGTAGTCTTCTGTCAAGGCTGATTGGAAGTTTAAGCAGACAGACAATATGCAAAAAAAAAAAAAAGAAAAAGAGAAGAAAGAATAAATAAAATGCTGGTGTCCTAACACTGAACTGGGTGGAACACCAAAAGCTATCAGTCTGAGATCAAACGTTTTTTATTTCCCCATCATAAATCCTATTATTACCTAAATCTCCTCAGGGAGACTTCAATATTTAGATTTAGTCCTATAACTCTTAACAACCAGCGGTCCCTCTAATAATCACTGTGCGAATGTGTGGATCAATGACTGAATGTAGTGTAGAGTGCTTTGAAATCCCCTGACTTGAAAAGAACGTTTACTATTTACCATTATTGATAATTTTTATGTCTTAGCATCCTGGCATTGTATTAATACACAGCTGTTTTAGCTGTTGTAATAGACTTGTCACGTCAACAGGCTTTCCTTTACCTCAGGCTTAATGACCACTGGTGATGGACACCAGCCTGTCCAGAACCCTGCAAGTTTCAGTGGAAAAAAAACAGACAAATCTTCCATTTTTAGAGCGGTGATCTTACTAATTATTATTAATGAAGTGTAGAACAAAGAATTACTTAGTTTTTCCTGTAACAGTTTATTGATTTCAACATAAGTGTTTTGCTACAAAAGATTTTCTTCTCAAATGTTTTATCCATGTGAGTTTATATCTGGCTTGTATTTATTCTGTCTCTGTCTCATGACTCCTCTTCCAATTATTGCAGGTTTTGTACCATGGAATCAAAGGATGATGGGTGCTGAAATAATAAGGTTATAAAAAGGAGAGCGGGTCTCGATAAGGAGACTTCGTGGCCTCTCCGGTACGTCTCAGTCACTCTATCATGGCTGTAATCTCACCTTTTGAAAAGCACCAGACTTTCACTTTGCTTTATTATCAAGGAACCCTTGTGTGTTTCAGATGGTCTGATACTAAGGAAGGAAAAAAAAAACACACAGACAGGACTGAAATAAAGTGGTTTTGCAGAGGAATCTGCTCATCTCCTCAATAGCCCACTTAGCGCCCTTCCAGTGCATAAAACTAGTGTAAAAATGAACAGGTCTGGCTGTGATCCTGAGTCTCCGTTTGCTCTGGCTGGTCCTAATTTCAAAGCACACTTGCATTATATCCCTTCTGCGTCTGAAAGTACAAAGATTATTTGATATTACATGGGCAGTATATGATGTCTTGTCTGCTCACATCAGCTCGGGCATTACTCTTGTGCACCCTGTGGCCTGAACATTACAATATTTTCTGCATGTTTCTTCTCTGTGATCAAATGCTGTTGTCAAAGGATCGGACAGGTGACCCCTGGGCAACGAGCTCCGATGGAAGTCTCTTTCGGACTTGCTTGATTTTACCTAGCAAGCGCCGTCTCTCTCCATTACCGGCACAACCAATCAAGGGTAACTCAGAAATATTACTGCCAAGCCTGAGAGCTTTTGGAAAAGACGTGACTATTAGCACAAAAAGCATCTTTGTTGTGGTTCCCTTTGATTTTCTTAAGTTGCAGTAAAAATAATGTATCACCACTCAAGTTATTAGTAATGATCAGGACAGTTGAGTGGTTGGACATAAAAATGGAAGAGTTGGGGGGAGGGGATTTGCATTTAAAAATAAGCTACATTAATTTAACCAGCCAGCAATAAACAAATGGAATATTTTAGAAATCTAAGGGGCAAGTTTTATATGTGTTCAGAGCAGGGTGGGAGTGTAGGCGATGTTTTTAATTAATCTACAGCATTTCACTGCTCCATCTGTTTGTTCTGCTTGCACATGTGAGTTTTTCTCACTCTGTTTATCTCTTCACTAAGTGTGACCTCCCTCTGTTCACCTGTTCCCCTCCATTTCCTTCGCCCCTTGTTGACGGTTGCGCTTGCTGTTAGTGATTGCTCGCCGCACACTTCCTTGAATTTGAGTTGACAACAGCGAGGTGATTTTAACACTGTCAAATCGCATTAGTATTGAAGCTGGGAGAGCTGCAGTCGAGGGGTTTCTCTAAATCTGTAAACATGACAAGTCTCATTGCTTGGCACAGTTTTACATTTCTTCATGGAGTTGTTGTGCAAAGAAAATACATCCTTCTTTAATTCTGGGTTCTTTCAGTTTCAGGATGGTATGAAACAGATTGGGACTACAACATGTTCTAAGAAAGAGGCGTCTCTCATGTTTTCAATGTGGCCCAGATTTGTCAACTTTGAAATATTTAAGGGGCACCAAAAATCTGATTCGCAATGAAATCCGAAATGCAAAAGTTAGATTTTTTGCTGTTTTGTTACAAAACTTAGGGCAGCTTCTTTAAAGTTCTGCTGTAAAGATAATGCTTTACAACTTTCTTACTTTATAAAATGTGGTTGTTTTATTCTAACTTTTAAAAACCCCAGTTGTTAAGTTCTGATCTTTATTTTTAGTACAAAGAATAGATTATTCCTTAAAAAATCACTCAGAAAATGAATTTCTGTTACAACAGTACTTAGTTAGCTGAGAAAAAAAGTAACTTTACAGACATCTGAGGAAGTCAAACAATTGGTAGGTGGAAATATGATTCTAAAGCAGGAAAAAGAGAAATCTGATGAGCTTTACAGCAGTGGGTCTTATAACAGTTAACAGTCTAAGCGTGCAATGTTTAAGGAATTAGAGTTTTCAAGTTTATTTTTCAAAATTCATGACAGAAAACCCAGATAAAGACAATTATTGAAATAAAAGTAAGTCATGGTAAAAGAAGTGTACACAAAGAAACATAAAAAAACTAACCGTCTCAGTCATCTCAATGTAATTGTATATTCATTTGTTGTTTAAAAACTTCCATGGCATTTTTCATAAGCAACTTCATTTATTTTGTTTCCCAGATTTTATATTTCTACATATTTATTCATGTTGTCTGTGTGTTATACCAGTTCACAAAAAAAAGTGCTTATGTAAAACATTACTTGACAATATGGCATTTTCTGATTCTTTATTTCCCTTGATTTGAGTTGATAAGTAGGATCATTTGTAAATAAAATTAGGTTAAAATTAAGAAAAAATAAGTTTTATATTATTTCAGTGTATAATGATTATCTTATTCTGGGGATAGTTTAGTCATCATATTTACCAGCTCAAATTAGAGACACACACTTATTTTAACAATTTTTATGTATTTATCTTTAGATCAGTTTTTGCAAGGGGTGAAAAGAGCTCATACCTTTAAGAAAAAAAGAAAAAAAAAATAGAAAAACATGCAGAAGTTTAAAAAGCTGTTGTTTAAGAAGTGTAAATTAAACACATCAGCAAAAACTGCTAAACACAGTGGTATATGTGTACTATTTTGGGCTTGTTTTTTATCCAAAGTGCCTTAGAACCCTGCAGTTCTTGAGTCAAACATAAGATACTTTGTATTCTAAAGGTTTTTTCGAGACATTTGGGAACCTATTAGTGCGATTTCTGAAGCTTGGTCCAGACTTGTTCATCAGAAGAATAGAATAGAAATGAAAATTCCTTTATTGTCCCACAATGGGGAAATTATGTTGTGTACAGCAGCAAAAAGATTATAGAAAAAAAAAAAAGCCCAGGTTGGATTTATTTATTTCAAACTGAACAAGGCTAGCTCCTTTTTAATATGATGATATGGTATGGTTTATTTAAGAAACCATATCAGCAATATCAATATTATATCTTTCCCATCATTCTGTGTATTTAGAGACAATTGAATTATCACCACCCAGCAACAGCTACCACACTTGTCCATATTTAAAAGAAAGGGAGTCATTTTTGTGACTGTTAAGCAACGTCTGCAAGTCAACAGTCCCAGCAGGAGCGACTGTTGACTGAAGTTTTTCTAAAACTAGCTGCAAACAACCACCAGAATACATGCTGACACTCTTGTGCTAAAATGACTGAATGTATTAAGAGCCGTCGCCTCTGATTTAACAAACGCCATCTTTGCCAGCTGAACTAATGTGAACAAGAATACAGGGTTTTGATGGAGCGTTGAGTGTAAATGTAAGAAAAAGTCATGTTTTAACAGTGCATATGTGATCAGACTTTGTTCAGTGATATTTGAAAGCCTGTGAATCTTCAAAGATGTCTTTATTTATGGAAAAAACACCCACAAAACAGACCCAAAAATGAATTAAAGTCCACTTTCTTTGTAGAAATAACTAATATAACCCACTGTAACTTCTCCTTTATTTCCGATATTTACTGTTTTCTAATAATTATCTGATAGTTTAATAAAAAAAAATATATATATATTTTTTAACAGCAAAAAAAGAACACAAAACAAGACACATGGATGCAGGTGTGAATGTTTATTGAGTTAGAAGAAAAGCTAATTGAACAGACTGATGGATGGGTAGACCATAAGATGGATCCATATGCAGGTGGATGGATTTTGAACAATAGATTATACTGATTACACAATGACTTTACAAGTATGCTGAACAGTCATTGTAAGCCAAAAATATTCCCCATAATGATATCCTTTCTGCAGGGGTAACAACATTTCCTAAGACATTAAAATTGTGAGAATTTTAAAATCATAAAGGCCTTAAATTTGGAACAAGTAATCCACAGCGTGTGTTCATTTCACACAGATTTACATGTTCAAATTATTCATCAGAATGGCAACAACCGTGTTGGTTAAGGCAATTAGGAAAACAAGAGAAATGCTGTGCATTAGCGCATTACTGATTAATTACGTTGGAATATAAAGTAAGTAGAGTTAGCAGAGCAAATTAAAAATGAAACAAAGCACTTCTAGCTTTGCTCACAGAAACATGATGAGCTTTTTACAGCCGTTTTAAACCAAGGTCAAACACCTTTAGCTCAAACAGATGGCTTCTGCCACATCCGCCCTACATGATACAGTGTAATTGGCATTACCGCTTTATTTATTGACCATTTACTGATGGTCAATTAGGCTACCTTACTGTTTGCTTTCATTTACAAACCTGCACTTCATGTCTAATTCCAGCTAATTACAATCACATATCATATGGGTAGTTACACAACATATTTATATCACTACTTCAAACTCAATATGCTTTTCACCATGCTGTTTAATTTGTTTGGCAAAATGCAATTCAAGAAGAAAACAACAACAAATCAACCTTAATATACTGATAGTATGTTCTCTTTCATCTTCAAATCTGCTTTTTCTCTTGTTTTCAGTTGTTTTCTTGTTTTGAAATCTTTATCTTTAGGCAATAACATTAGAAGTTGACAAAGGGAAAATATTGGAACAAACACTAAACCTGAAATAACTACCTTCAGCACAGCATGTTGTTAAAAGGTCTACTGTAATACTAGCGATTAGGCACCCTTTAGGTAATCATTCAATATTGGCCACGTATTCCTCTAATAGCTCTTTAGGAATCACCTTATTGGTGATTTATGCACAACACATGTATAAACCTAGACATATGTTTCAATAGGTTTTTTTTCCATAAATAATTAGGCAAGGCTTAAATTTAAATAAGTCTATGCTATATTCTTCTTTTTCAATGTGGCAACCTTTCTGATCTCCTATTTTGTATGTATTTCTAGAAGGGGATTTTAAGATGAGCAATTAAGCTGCTTTGGTTTTAGCCACATGGGCTAACTCCTAAAATGAGTTGACTTAGTTCCATTAATGTTTTCTTTGTAATTCTTGTAAGTTGAAGTAATTAGCAATTAGCATCAAACTTGAGCTGAATTTGATCTAAACAGAAATTTGTCTAAAGTGCCCCCCAATTTTTTTTTTTGCCAATTAACTCAATTAACTGTGTCTCTGGGGTGCTAATGTTAATTTTTTATATAATAATGTGAAATTTTCAACTTCTGTAATATTGTTCAAAACTGCCTCCTTCCTGTTTTAAAAGGTTCAACAATGGCTACTGGTTCAGGAAGTCATTCATCCAGGCTTTGGTCATTATACCCCCATGTTTGGGTGTAGATTCATCTCAGACACACACTTCAATGAGTATCCAGTCATCCTGTCTTCCGGCCCACTTGGCTGCACAAAGCCTCCCTTAACCTCTGGTGTCAAGGGGGGTTTGAAACTACCAGATGGGATGTAACTCTCTAGCTCTCCATTTTTCAATAACACCAGACTATGCTACACTAGGCTAGACTAAGATGGCTGCCACTTTTTCCCATGCAAACCAAAACTCCAATAAATCACAACCCACTGTTGCCAATTCTCCAGCAAGGTAAGTCACTGCCAAAACTACATAAATTAATCTTGGTATGTTATTAAGTTGCTCCTAAAGACAGTAGGCAGATGCACCCAAAGTGGATGAGGCTGTACATGAACTAAATGCGGGAAAAGATTAATTGTAGTGCAACAGTTTTATAGAAAAAAACAACATTAGGGTAAATATTATTTCCATACACTGGGTGATCAATGTAAGGTTTGTGCATGTTCTGCTTATTTTCAATGGGGAAAAAGAAGGGAGTTGATCTTCTTTTATACTGAAGACCATATCTGACTGGTTGGCAATGCTTTAGATAACTGAGCATAAACCATTAAAAGAACTAACCCAATGGCCATAAAACATACCAAAATATGCCAAATATAAAATCTGTATTTACCTATGACAACTAATGGTGCCTTCCCAGAAGTTACTCATTTCATGGGTACTAATAAACCCCCATATCATTACTTACTAGCTTTAAAAATTTGTGCTGATTATCATCCCGATAGCCATTTTCTTCTTTGGCCTTGAGGACACAATGTCCAGGATTTCCAAAAATTATTTTAAATGTGGACGCCTCAAACAACACTTTGTGTCTGCCTTTTTCAAGGGGCACAAAGGAGTCGGTGTTATGGATATATGGTTTTGCCTTTTAGATGGAAGGAAAAACTGTGATCACTATGGTTTCCTGAGGTGTTCACTGGCCCATGCACCAGTGACAGCTACAGAATGGTGTCAGTTTTTAGTGCAGTGTCTTCAGAGGAGTGGAAGGTCATGTGAATTCATTGCAGACAAGCCTTTCTCCACATTATTTGAATCTTATGATAATATCATTCAATGTTAATGCTGAAATCACTAAATTACTATGAAAACATTTCTGAAACTATTGTACTATTTGCTCACACAGTTGAAAGTATTAAACCTCGGCCTTAGCCCTGCTTGTAAACGACTGAGCCTTTAATGAACGCTTCTTTTATTTCTTTATGCTCTATCATTGCACTCACTTGCTTCTAATTTACCAGTTTTGCTGTAAAATACTCAAACAGGCATTTATTTTCTTTGCTTGTTTGTGTTTAGGCGGTGTTCTTTAACTTTTACTGTCCTTTTTTGACGCTCTCCCAGCTTTTTTGTACATCCTTCCAGTATCACATTTAGCAGAAGTGAATATTCACACAAAACACCCAAATAAAGTTCATAAGTTTAAACATTAAATAACGTCTTTGCAGCTAATTTCCTTCATTTGCAAAGTTAATTAAAAAGGGAGTTTTAATTAATAGCCTTAAATATAGTCCCCTTCAGTAAAGCTCAAGTAGCAGGCGGTCCTAAAATATTTTAGCTTAAGTAGCATTTAGTAGAATTTGTTTTAAGTGGTGGTTAACTTGAGAAATACTTAATCTAAGTGGCTAAGTGTGATTTGAACAACAGTTCAAAAAGGTTGGTCCCTTCAGATAGTGTAAGTAGCAATTTCCCCAAGTGGTTTTTAACTTGAGTAGCAGTTATACTTATTAACCTTTAGTTTGAGTAGCAGTTGGCCTAGGATTTAGATATAAGCTTATAATACCCTGAGTTTGGATAACTAGCTCTTTAGCTCTTGTTGCTCTAAACTGGAGAAGTTGTCTACTTTAGTACAAGTGAGCTTGAGTAGCTGTTGGCCAAAGCAGATTGCAGCTTGAGTAATGGTTGGTCTGGGGAGCCGTTAGATTTGTGGACGGTTATTGTAATTAATGAAGAATTTAATTTAAAATCATTATACTTTGTCCGGCCTTGTGTTTAGGAGATGTAGGGTCTAATTACTAATATAAGAAAGGCAGTTAGATGGTCTATAAATGCCTCTAAATAGATTAGGAACAGTGGACAGTGGGCTTAAAACTTTCCTTTTTGATACAGTTTATAGTTAGAGTGGCTCAGGTTATCCTGAGCTATCTCTATAGTTATGCTGCTATAGGCTTAGAATTCTGGAGGACATAGGGACCCCTATTTCATCATTCTGCTTCATTCTATCTCTATTCTCCCACACTGCAGAATCTGTTAATTCAGTCTCTAAAGTTCTGTTCTCTCTGCTTTTTCCACATAGTAGCTTCGCCTCGTCCGTTCCTATTTGGCTGTGACTCGCTGCTGCCATCAACACCTCTGTTTAAAGATGCTGGAGATCCGCCTGTTTTTCAGTGTAGTCCTGTTTATCTGACCGGGACTGGCTGGATGTGCTCTCTTCATCCTCTGACATGGGAGCTGGCTCGGAGCTCGTCTGCCTGACTGTGTTTTTCCTGGACTTTTGCAGCTGCTTTTTGTATCTCTGCTTCTGTCTCCTTGAACCCCAGTTGGCCTTGGCAGATGGCTGCTCACACTGAGCCTGGTTCTGCTGGAGGTTTCTTCCTGTTAAAAGGAAATTTTTCCTCTCCACTGTCACTACAAGCATGCTAAGAATAAGGGATTACCTTCGAGTCAATGACACGATGCAATGAACTGGTTTTCCTTAGATAAAAAACTTTTAATTAAATTTGACTGTATGATCTGGTGAACTGTAAAGTGCCTTGAGATGACCTGTGTTATGAAATGCGCTACATAAATAAACTGAATTGAGTTGAATTGTTGCCAGATTGGGCAGTTTACTGACTTTGAGGGTAAAAACTGCTTTGGGCAGGTGGAGATAATTTGGGCTGTTTCGGAGTCAGAGCTTCGCAGAGTCCACCAGTTATGTAAAAAAAAAGCTTAGCATATTTGTGTGTGTGCACTGATCGTAGTTTGTCTTCTAAATGTAAAATCTATATCCAAACATGTCAAATACCGCAGTGCCGAAGTGTGTTGATGTTCACACAGTGAACATAACAATATTGTTATTGGGCAGGTTGTGTTGTTGTGTGGCGGTTTTTAGCAGATGTTTGGGCTGGAAAACCTTGACTCTATCTGGCAACACTGATTAGTAATGTTTAACAGTTGAGAATAATTTTTAATTACAAAACCCAGCCCTTCTTCCTGCCTATTTTGCTAATCACACAAACTTTCAAAGACAACCTCTACTTTTGAAATGCCAAAACTTTACCCAACTCCATGAAAAACTCGCCGCCATCCCTGGCAGCTCAAGGCTAGCTCTCTTTGAAACTGGACCCACATGGAGCCATGCTTTCCCTTGATGAAAACAATTCTGCTAGGTGAGCTTCAGGTCCCCCACCATTCACGGGGGGTTCACAAGGGCTCCACCTCCGCCAGAGCAGCCACCCGGTGTTGCGCGCAGCACGATGCCGGGGACGCTTGCTTAATGAACCTCACGAGCTGTCACCGCACTCCTCACATACCATTTAATTTGCTTATTTATTTATTATTATCTCCCGCTCCTCTAATTAGGTTAGCTATGCCTGAGAGATACAGAGGTATGTGGAAGATCAGAATGACGGCAATGTCTTGGGCAACAAAAGTGCTGGCATTGAAGGGTAATGGTCCCACCCACTGGCAGGCAGATCTGAGAGGGTGATTAACGAACACCCTGGGGAGAAAGGCAACGGGTGGTCCGTGTGTATGTGAGCGCCCCTGAATGCCTTCACATACTTCCATCAGCTTTATTTCCATTTAAATATCTTTTATCTTGTATTTTCTCAAGCAGATTAATATTTCTTTTTGTATATCTGCTCCTGATGTACATAAAAAGCAAGCAAAACACGTCTTCCTGTTTTCCATACACATCGCTTCCTGAGAAGCTCCCAAGGTAATCAGAAACATTTTGTCCCAACCTTGTTGAGATGCTGACAGAGTGAGCAGTTTTCATCAATCTAAATAAGATTCAGCGATGTAGCCCATAGATTTTCTCCATGCGGATGTCCTCCCCACGAGAGCGAGGATTCACAAAAGCAGCTCAGATGGTTGGATAAGTTGAGCTCAATCTCCAATGAAACGTAGAGGCCTATTTTATCGAGCTATATAAAGGCCAGGTTGATGGGGTTCTAAAAATATGGTGGTCTTTAAATTTCTAGACATTCTCGCTCTGATAAAAGTATACAGCGACTCTCTGTTCCACTTTTTTTTTCCCTGAGATGTGCTGCGTACATCTGCCTTGAATTTCAATGAGGAAATATGTCTCTTTATCACTTTGTGCAACACTTTCACTCTCCTAATCACCTCTCTTTTATTGCCACAATGTCATCAGAGTCTTCCACATTGCAATGCCTGCCATTTGTCAAATCAGGATCTATTCCCAGCAGGCCATGAGGCGCTTTAGACTCACAGCTTTCTCAATTACAATCAAAATGAGCACGTCATTTATATTGCCTCTGATTGAAACCATGCTTGGGCTGTACTGTAACTATTCCGTGGCACAATGTGTATATGTCTGACACCAGATTCATAGATCTAAAAAAAAAAAAAAGAATGCGGTGACGAGGATGAATGGTAATGATGATGATGTCAAGGCTGTCAAACATTTTCATTAGCTTTGAAACATACTTGTGTTGAAACCCCAGATGGAAGAGGTTAATTGAATGTGATGCCCCATTTCTTATCCTCCCCACTTTTGGAAAATGCCAAAAAATACAATGAAGTGAGGTGAAGAAGAGCACACTTCTGGTAGAAAAAAAGGGACAAAACCAGGCTTTTGTCACAGCTACAGTCAAACTACAATCTTGCCTAGAACATTTTAGACTGCTGTTATCTTTTATTCTTGTCGGTGAGAGAGTTTTAACAGAGGTCTGTCACAGAAAACAGCCACAGCTCACCAATTCCAGCTCACAACCAGTTTCTTTTCACCGTTAAAGTTTCTTTCTAAGATGGCCCTTTAATCAAACAGTTTGAACCTGGCTATGAAGGCTTGCTGTTGCTACCATTTAGCTTTTTTTTCTGGTTCATTACTGTAACAACCATTGGAAAAACGTATGGCTTTAAAAAATATATATATATACATCCAATCCTTTTCCCTACATGCAAGGTTGCAGAGGGTCAGTGAGAGAGAACCGGTAATCCCAGAACAACACAGAGGCAATCATCCATGAACACATATAGGGATGTCCCAATCTAATATTGATATCGTAAACTGGTTCTACAGAATATCAGCCGAAACTGAGTATCAGAATATATCAACCTGCATCAAAAATATCTGATATAAGCAAGTTGTTAGAAACTAGTGTTGCAACGATACCGATACCAGTATCGTGCAGGGCCCCGATCCAGCACTAAAATGGTGGTATGGGTATTGGCGAGTACCAACAAATAGGGCACTGATACCGTTTTGAGAGCCAAAAGTTAATTCAACTATTGTAACCCATTCCAGGTAGGCAATAAAAAGTTCTACTTTTAGTAGAACTTTGGTTTGGCAAAGCCATGATGGCAATTATTTTACATCCAAGTAGTATCCAGTTCTTCATAAACACACACACATCAATTTCAAACAGATGGTATCGGTATGGTATTAGTATCGGCCTATACTGTAAAGCCAGTTATCAGGTATCGGGGCCAAAATATGGCATCGGCGCAACACTATTTGAAACTCTCCACTTTTGTTTAAATTTTGTGAAACTCATTGGTTAATAACACAAGCATAACACAAGCATCAGTTTTATCCTTTTATTCCTTTTATCTTTTACGCAATTTAATTGCTTTGATTGCATGAATGTTACATTTTCCAATGTTTTATCATTTTTGTCCTTTATCTGCCCTTTTTTAAAGTTTTTTATATCGTTCTGTACAGCACTTTGGTCAGCTGTTGTTGTTTTATAAGTGCTTAATCCATAAAATTGGATTTGATTGGATTAGATTGTTTACTATTCTTTGTTTTACTAACATCAGGATATCAAGCCTGTTTTAACACTAAATGCCACAAAATGAGTAGAAAACGTTTTATGTCGTAACGGGTCAATATCAATATTGGTCAATACTTAGACTTGTGCTATGGGGATCATATTGGTAATTGAGATGCATTGTGGCATTCCTAAACAACTCTGCACCAAATGCAACTTTAGAAATTACTACTACTACTACTGGCAGACATATTTTTGGACTTTAGAAGGACGCATGAGTGACAGGAGAGAGCCCTCACATGCGCACACAGACTGGGTTTTGAACCCTGGACCCAATTAGTAAAAGGAAGAGTGCTAACAACTTACCAGTGTTTAACTCATCCATTTATCGTTTAAAAAATAATCTAAACCAAGCTAACAGTTGGTCTAGTGTTCTATTTTAGTAGGTAGTAGCCATTCACACAAACAACTTTATAACTTAAGAACTTTTCAAAATAACAGCTAATCACTCTAAAAGCTAGTGTATATTAGAAACATGAATGAATGAATGAATGATTACTTTATTTTGGTTTAAAAACAAAAATGTAAAAAATATTTTTTATAGAATAGAACAGAATAGCATAGAAGAGAATTCAAAATCCCTTTATTGTCCCACAATGGGGAAATTCTTGTGTTTACAGCAGCAAAAAAATATAGCAACAATGGTCACACAAATGTGGACCTTAGAAGAGATATAAAAATAATATAAAAGTGAAACAAATAAAATACTGTACTGTAAAGTGTTTTAATAATATAAATGCTGTGCACTTAGAGAATAAATAACCAATATACAGCTATGGGAATGTTTACAGTAATGGATATTTGAAAATAGCAGCAACATCAGAGATGTGCAAAATGACAGGAGCATGTTATTTAACTGACTGAAGCTAGAAACTGTGCAAGAATCAGCATAAATGTAACAACTTATTCAGGATGTTGGGAACAGTGGTGGTTATAGAATCTTACAGCTGCTGGGAGGAAGGATCTGTGATAACACTCCTTGGTGCATTTAGGGTACAGCAGTCTGTCACTGAAGAAGAAATCAAGTTCAGCACCAGCTTCAGCTTTGTTAATTTAGTGAGGACCCTTTTGTTTCCCACTTCCTGCACTGAGTCCAGAGGGCATCCAATCACAGAGCTGGCCTTCCTGATCAGCTCATCCAGTCGCTTTCTCTCAGCAACAGATTAGCCACTGCTCAATCAGACGGCTCCAAAGAAGATAGCTGATGTCACAACAGAGACATAGAAGGTCTTTAGAAGTGCCCTAAAGGCCTAAAGTTAACAACTAGTTAACTTTAAAGATGTTCAAATGACAGTTAATCAGGTTAACAATTTCTCACGATCAAGCTACTGAGGCTATTTGCTGCTCTCAGCTACTTAAAATAAATTTTCAAGCCAACAGATGCCTGAGCAAGCAACTAAGTAAGCTAATAATTAGCTTATTTAAGAGTTGCTAAAACTAAAATAAAGTTAAGGTAATTTAGGTTACAGCTAGCTGATCTAAACGATACTAAAAATAAAAGATTTTCAAGCTAACAACTTCTTAAGCTAGCAGAAAATGTATTCTTTTCCTGCCTTAAATAAAGGAACAACTGAACAACATGGAAAAAGCTGTAACATATGTTTATATGTGATAGCTGTGTCTTTGTATTGCCATGCTAAGCATGTCCAGTTTAAGCAACAAGAACCCAGTTTGTTAGAGAAAATACAGCCAACAAAACAACTGCCAGAAAAGACCAATTAAAAAAAAAAATCCAAATAGTGTGTTCACTCCAACTGCTAGTGGGCCCTCCGCTCACAAGCTGTTATCTTGCACCTCCATGAGAATTTCTCCCCGATTCTTCAAACTGAGACCATGCGGAGCAGCTGTCTACTGCAGGCAAAGAAATACTGACCACTTTCAATGACTACACACAACTTTTCTTTAAAAAAAACAAACAAACTCCAAAATGATCCCTTTAAGGATTTGTAGCGGCAGGGATCCTTCTTCAGTTAATCTGTCTGAATTGCTTTACACTCGTTATCTTGCCACAGTTTTTTTTTTTTTTTTACACTTTCTGTAAATCATCCTCATTCTGTCACATCCATCTGCTGGTCATTAGCTGTTTTTCTGTCGCTGCAGGATTGGAAGGGGGGGGGGCGCGAAGAGCTTGATTGACTCCTGCAGCCGCCGCGGTCTCGGTAACAACCGAGGTGCCTTGTTTTCATATCGCTGACCTTCATCACACATATGCTGCAATGTATGTGTGACGTTAAGAGCGAGGCCGGCAAACATATGCACATAGTTGACACTTAACTGCTCTGCATCCCAGGCATCTGTCACAGCCAATAGCTTGTGGATCCAGTGGGCAGTTGCCATGTGGGTGCTTCGAGTTTAATGTCAGCATGTTGTCAGCTCTGTAGTGCCAATGCCACTCCGGCATGACATCACTTCTCCTTTTTTTTTTTTTCATTTTATATGTTTACACCTGTCCTTGTGGTGTTGAACCCGATGTGAGGCTGGACAGGTCGACGCTGGGCAGTGAAAAAAGGACAGCTCTACTAAAATACTTCAGATGAGGCAGGCAGTAGGGAGAGAAAACTTCTATTCAGCTTGCTGTGCAGGAGAAAAGAAATTCAATTTGTACAGTGAAAATTGGTCATTGTCTTCAGGAAGATTGTTCTATTCAAATTATGACATTGAAACGGCGCTGGTATAAATCTGCAGGCAGCACAAGGACAAAGCAGAAAAACTCTCCTGAATAGGGACTTTTTATTTTTTATTTTATTGTCGACCATGGTCAAAATAAAAAATAATAACTCGATGAGGCATGATTCATAATCTGGGAATGAGCGCGAGCATGAAACTGACAACAAATTGAATGTGAGCCGACTGAATGGTTGTTACTCTTGGTTTCATATTTTAAAACAGGACATCCTGCTGATCAGCTCAAGTCTGGTTTTCATGCTGATAAACAAGAGGCTTTCTGTGGGGCATTTGGCTCTCTGGCTGGAATGACTGGTCATGATGGTTGCCATAAACCGTTTGAATATTTGCACATTTTCATGATGCGCTCATTGACATTTGGATTTCCCAGAGTGTGTCAAGGCAGGATGCCAGCTTTCCTCCTCCTTCTTCTGTTTTTTTTTTGTCACTTCTCTCTTAGCTTGAATTTATAAATTGAAAAAAAAAAAAAAAAGTAGACAAAAATGACCTTAATCCGCTCTCCGTCATTCTGCAGGAAATGTTCATGCTCTGCAGGGACGGGGTTTACTGCCACCATCTGTTGCATTTTTCATTAACAAAATCTATTTCTTCATTTACCCATGCATGCTCAGACAATGCTGCCGCTCCCAGAACGCCCCTAAATCCTGGATCGGAAAAGAAATGAAAACACCAACTTGCACCAGAGAACACGTTTCCAGATTAGGGCTGTAATTGCAAGTATAATGCTCGTATATTAATCACGGATTATGGCTATGACATTGTGTGCTTTCAGGTAACTGGGGGAGGGGGAAGAAATCATCTAATAGAGCTGACAGAATAAATTTATGTGCCGTCTGTTGCCGGTCCAGAGAATCTTACAGTGACTTGCTCAAGGACAGCTGGAGCACAAATAGTGGATTTTGTGGCTCAAACTTCAGTGAAGTGATCCAAACTTTTCTAACAACAAAAAAACACTAGATCACGGATTTCGAGGCATCAGCTAAAGTAAATCTTTCCTCTCGTAACAAATGGCATTCTAAACCAACCACTGATAGAGCTTTGTTTTTACTGTGCACAGTTTATGATGTTTTAAGTAGCACATATTCATCTCTTCTTGGCTGTGCCAAGTTCTGCTGCTCGCACCGAGAGGCTGCCCAACCGGCATATATCATGTCACCATTCTCCGATAGGTTTATTGATTTTGCACTCCCCTCAGCACCATCTCTCAAACATTTCTACACCAGAACTAACTGAGACAGATATTTTCCAACTGCTTGAAATAGATCATTAGCCAATTGGAAAAGATGGACTTTAAGCCCCACGGATCCATAGAAAAGATTAGGAGAAATGGGAAGAGGAGACATCTGCACAAATCTGTGGTGGACTTTAAATGTAAGAGGGAGCCATTTGTTTTTGTTCTTTTAACTCATTGTAAATAAAATAGAGGATATTACAGCTGGGAAATCTAATGTTTGTTTTCAATACTTGAGGTTAACATCTTGTTTGGCTTTTAATGGGTGTTTGTGGTCTGCCCTGACAGCCCAGTATATTTAAGATACCATGCATGACAAAGATTGATTAAACTGGTTTCTTCCAGTCCTCACCCTGAAAATATGCCTATAAATAACTGTAACTACCACATGGATTGGTCAATTCATGACTGCCTGTGATTATAGAAGATGTTTTCTTCTTTAAAAATAACAGTTTCTATTTATAGACCTAGATACAGTAATGTGATGAAAGTTTTGGGTAATTTTTCTTTTTTTGTTTTGGCTGTCATACCATTACAGTATCTTTGCAATTTCAGAACGGATATGCTTGCAATGACAAAGGTAGAAAAGAAAAACTGATTTCTGAAAGGATACTGCAATGATCTACAGCATCATAATGGAAGAGAGGGTAAACGTTTTTACTTGATGTTAAACTTAAGCTATAATTTGATTAAACCAGAGCTGGATGCTTCAGAAAGATTATCATTGCTTATTGCTTTAATATTGCTTATTTTCTAATAATACTTCAGTTATAATCTGTTTTGCATGTTACCGTGCCATAATGGTGCTGCCTGGAAGGCTTTTTAAATATTTTAATAATAAAAGGTGATAATTGCCTTATAGAGCTAACTGACAGAGGAGCAATGGGTGGGGCAGGTAAGGATCCAGTGAACGGGTTAGAAAAAGGCCTTTTACTAAAAAACAAATTTTTTTTTGAGATATTGAATATGAATTTAAAGGTAAAGAGGACATTCTTTTATTTCCGGGTGGATCATCAAAATAAGAGGTCCTCCTAGTTGTCAATCATTCTGGTGATATGTTTACAGTAAGTGAGGCCGTCCTACATGCTCATCCCGTTAGTTATCTTTTTCTGTGCATGTGCACTTTCAGGAATATATGTGTGGTGAGCTATGGTTTCAGCCAGTCATGGAAGCTCACCTCTCTCACTGTGGTTTTTTGAAAATGGCAGAGGGTCGTAAGAGAAAAAGTGTCTACGAACTGTATGAGAAGAAAAGAAAGGCCTCAGAGGAGGCAGATATTTCCCTGAATGCTTTCCGTGGAGAGCATAAAAAGCATTTTGGGATCTGCTGTCACAGCGGCCTGCTGTTGCCATAGGCTGTCGCTACGTGACAGCGGCGACTAATAACAAAGGTGGCACCGCGCGGTGGAGGAGGAGTTACGTGACCAACGGAGCAAAAAGCAACGATTATCTGCCCGAACGGCCAGTTAAACGGAGCCTAGGCGGAAATTCGACTGAAGAAACGATTACCATTCGCCTCCGTCACGGGCCAATCTGCATCCATAGTTCATCATAAAAGGGAGTCCAATCCACATCTTATAGAAGACGCCTAAAGTGCCGATAGTAGTCGCGCTATATCAGACTTCTATTCAGATCAACCTGATTCAACCCACCTCCATCCCCTTCTCCTCCATCAAAGCTAAAACGTAATCAGAATGTCATTCCTCCCGGAATCTTACTGTGTTCTGCGTCTCATCTCAACCAGTCCAGCAGAAAACCGCCATGTTGAGCCTGATTCTGCTAGATGTTTCTACCTAAAGGTGAGTTTTTCCTCTCCACTGTTGCTTCATGCTTGCTCATCATGGACAGGTTCATGTAAACCTGTGCTATCCAAACTGGACTTCCATCTTTCAGGTCCCAGAGTGAAGCACTAGTATCAGCTCACGCAGCCTACCGGATTTCTTCATACAGCTCAAGCATACCGTCTCGCCAGCCAGCAGTCGTAGACTGACCAACTTCCTCCTCTCCACTCCACCACAAGTCAGGCCTGGGGGGAAACATCCCTATTATTTACTCCTGTTTATGCATTTAAGCAAATTCTGCGCTAATGTTTCATTTATAGGTCTGCGTGCCAAAGACTTACGTAATTGTATCAATAAAACTTTTCTAATTGTCTTTTCTTTCTGTGTTTTTCAGATTGACGTTCACTATATAGTCCTCGCTCTATATAGTAATTGAGGGATTTAGAGGTTAGGGTGGAAATTCGGGCACATTTACCTTGTATGAGATATGAGAACAGTATAGTCATTTTAATCAATTTGCGAAAATCCTCCACACTACATTTAAAGATAAAAGTTTTGTTAAACCAAGTTTAACCCAGATATAAAGCAGATACGAAACCCAGATAAGAAACAAAAATCCTGTTTTTGCAAGAAAACAATGCTGAAACAATGTTAGGTAGTTCACTGTTTTACATGGGAGTACAAAAAAAAAAGTAAATTAACCAATTTTTACAGGTATTTTATAATACAGATAGGGTAGGACCTGTACAATGCAGGTGGGGGCTGTTTGGACACCAGCACAGCAATGCTGCTGTGTTTTATGGGGTAGAGGAAAAAAGCTCTGACCATTGGCTGGTTTGGCTTGACAGACCAGCTGTTGGTAAACCTCCCTATGGCCACTCCTGGCCTGCCCAGCCAGGCTGATTCACACAAGGCATTAGTCAGGCTGGTAATGTTAAAGCTCTCTGGTCTAAAACAGACCCGACCAATCACAGCGTGGCAGGTGGAGCCATAATTCAGCAGTGCTTTTCTGTAACCATTAGTCAAGACTGCAGTTGCAGCGGAACAATGTTTTCATGATCCTTTATCATGTCCTGAAAGAGCTGATTTAATTATCAAAATCCCAACAGCTGGCTGCAGTAAGAGAGTTTCTTAAAAAAAAAAAAGACAATTAAGCTTCACATCTGCAGCTGTAAACTGTTTCCATTTAATCTGTTAGTCCCGCCTTTAAAATGGAGCTAACTCTGAACTGATACGCCATGTACAGCATGTTTCCTTGACAGGGCACGATACCACCTTTGGATGACGGAAGGAGCAAATCTGAATCTAGATTTGTGGACCTGAACAAGTGAGCATCTCCTAAAACAAATAGATTTATTTTTATGTGCAAATAAGGAGGTAAAAAACTGGAAACGCAAAAAAATTAAGAATGCTAGCTCCCGTTAGTTTGTTAGTTCGCAGCAGTAAGAGCTTCTACTGAAAGATGGCGCTAAAGGCTGATTTATACTCAGAAACCAGGTTGCCTGCATGTGTGAACGCAGATATATCCCCGCCCCTTCCGCAGACACTCTGCTGCAACTCTACGAAATGGTAGGTGACCACATAAAGTATAGATACTGCAGTTTAAAAACACTCTGGTAGAAGTTGAAGTATCAACTTGACCTCTTTACTCAAGTAAAAGTGAAAAAGTATTTGCTCCAAAAACTACTTAAAGTATAAAAGTATAAAGTCACCTTTAAAGAAACAGCCAGATGCCACTATATGAATTGAAAGCTTTGAAAGATTCTTGGAGATAGGGCCAAGGATGAGGGAGGACTTGTTGGTCTCTGTCTCTCCATCTCCCGATACGCTCTTGCCTGTGTCCGACCTTTCAGACATTTCGACATCTTTTTCTAAATCCCACATTGTAGCATGGCATAGATCATTCACGTTCCTTTGGCTAACCAATGAGTGTTTGTGTTTTATGACTCATCCAATAACAGTAGTTTTCACTAGATGTAAATGGCGTCAATGATTTGCATTGGATGGAGCACATGACGTGAAATAAATATTTAAAACCATAAAGCTAAAGCCAAGAGCAACGAGTAACGTTTGTTTTAAAAATGTAAGGAATAGAAAGTACAGATACTTGTCTGAAAATGTAATAAGTAGAATGCAGAAGTAGGAAGAAAAATAAGTAATGGAGTAAAGTATAGATACCTAAAAAGTGTACTGAAGTACAGTAACAAAGTATTTGTACTTTGCTACTTGACACCTCTGGTTTTGTATGTGTGACCGCCATTGTGGAAAACGATGCGTAAAGTTAGACCAGCTAGAAGAGCGAGGTGCGCAAGAACGCTGGGACCCTTTTTCCACCTGGATTCCTGCTCTTTTTTGCTCTCATGTCCCTTCGTTGTCGCACAAACTTGCCCCCACTTCACCGCCTCGGCCGTATCTAGACCCACAGCTAGTACGTGTTTGTCCCTCTTGTGTTGAAGCTTGGAATAAAATAGGGCAGACCACACTTAAATAAATCAAAAATATCTGTGACAAGCTCACTGCGACACACTGCTGCAAGAGTATAACCTGCCCTTTAGTCGGATATTTATTTCAGGTCAGCAGAAGTTGAGCACAGTCTCTTCATTGGTTCTGCAACTGTAATGGGGCAAATAAATGGCAAATTGTGTGAATTTGGGACATTTGTTCTCCGTCATACCTGCTGCTAGCAGGTTCATGTGCTGAATTAAAATTAACCCATATTCTTCCATTTCTAACTTTGACTTCCCCCTCTGGCATTTTGAACAAAACCAACAAAAAGCCACACCTTCTTATAAGCAGCATGGTTGAAAGTGTGTGAAAAAAGCAGTGGGTTATAGTCTGCAAAATACGGTAATTTCGATTAATGTCAGAGAAATGGCCAGTAATGTTAAAATACACTTGCAAGAACCTGCACATTAATTGTTGTTTATATTTTAATTATTAAATGTTAGAAGTAGTTTTTTTCAGTGATATTTGTGAAGTGATAAGGTTATGTAATTTAAACTGCTTTTTTATCCCCTATACGTTTTTGTATTAATGGTGTACTATTTATTCTTAGAACTTCAGATGTAAGAATAAATCTTCAAATCTTATCAGCTAGCTGAGGGGCAATTTCTTCACTTGTACATGAACCGTATCATTTAACGCACTTGTTGGCTTATTCCCTCTTTCTTTGTACAAATCGGGTAATAATTCTACCAACCAGTAAAGAACAAGACAATAAAAGATGCACAAACAAAGAGGATTTTCTCAGTGTGCTTTGTTCTCTCTGATGCAATTACAGTGTGAATGGTTCTGAGCTTTATCTTTCCGTCTCCATGGATTCTGGTCAAACTCTGTCTCCACTTGATGCACAGAAAAAAACAGACCCGAGGAGTAAGTGTGCCATAAAAGAAATAAAAAAAACAAGCACAAGTCAAAGTGTCATGTTCAGTTTTAATTTGTTTCTTGTTATAGTACAAACATGTTCAACAATTTCCTGCAAGATGCGAAAAAAAAAAGCAAAAAAAAAAAGCCTGACACCTTGAGCCAAATAAATTATGATAGCACATTCCCAGATCACTTCCCTGAGAGTAATCTACAAGGATTTGAAATTGAACTCCTCTCTCTGCATACTAATTGCAGACAGTCTGGGGTAAACATATGATTTCAGATTTATTTTAACGCAGTTAGTCATTGCCATGACTTCTTTTTTTTTTTGTGTGTGTGACTCTGCTCTGACTTCAGGCAAGGTCTTTTCTGATCAAGTTAATTACTTTGAGGAAAGCAGGCTAATTAAGAAATATGTCCAACTGAACTGTGGTCAATGACAGCCCTGCTCCTACCACTGGGTTCTGACCTAGATCACTAATGCCTCCTATTTAGGAATTACCCCATGACAAATATCCAATCAAACTTCCAGATATTGCCCTCATCGCAGGCGGGGCCGTCATCACCGGCTGGTTTCCTGGGTGGCTTAGGAAGCCACCAGTAATCAGAAGGGTTCACGCCAAGTTGCTGATTGCTCCAAAATAAGAGTCTAAAGGGCCGCAGAGACCCAACTGTGTAATCGATGTGGCTCAATCGTAGTTGCACAATAAGACCCTTAAATTATAATCAGTGCTATTGCCGGAAAACAAGACTTTGGTCAACTGCTAATAATCAGTGGTGCAGCTTCAAAGATGTTGGACTTTATCATTAAAAAAGTTTATTCAAATGATGTAATTTCTAGTTGGAACTCAGATTTTCATTAAGTTTAAAAAGTCTAAGGTTTTAGGTGATGCAAAATTTGCAACCTGTAGCATAATAAAGGAACAGTAACAGGATTGCTTAGACGTTGTAATCAGTTTGTTTTGCAAAGAAGATCAGTTTATAAAAGAACATATTCTCTGATTTATTGTGAATTTGTGAAAAAACATTATTTAGATCTTAATGAAAGTGGAAGATTTTCTTCAAACTCAAAGCCAGCTCCGTCAGTACTCAAACTTAATGCAAATCCTGTTTGTAGTATAGGATACAAATGGCCTTTTAAAATATTCTAGTTTTTCTTTGGTCTCATTGAGATCGTTTAATACCAAGAACTTACAATGCAAATGTCATTTAAAACAAGTTAATAATAATTCTCATTAAAGTTTCAGCTCCGGAGTGTTGTTTGCCTTCTGAGTGCATGTTTAAATACATTTAAATGAATAAAACCCAAGTGTTCTGAAGAGGAGGGGGGTCAAGTGGACTTTTTAAAATTAACATAAAAACACAGTCTCATGTTTAACTGTTTTCAGTTTAAAGTAAGTGTCTTAAAATGAGTACTTGAAACCGTTGTCAAAAGCAAGGTCATAAATCACATGTGAAAGCATGAAGGAAAACAGATTTCAACCCATAGATGAGAGAGTTCTCTGAATGACACAGCTTAAGAAGTTTAATCAAAATGACTAAACTAGATGTTATAGATTTATAAAGAGAAGCACCAATGCAGAAAAAGAGCAGAAGACACAATTGGGGTCAAAAAATGAAAAATAAAAAAGGGTGCTTTAACTGCAGGAGAGTCCAATGAAGATGTGTTGTGACTTCATGAAAACATACCCTATATTTAGAGACGCCGATGGCCACTGAATTATTTATGAGCAACATTTTTCGAAGGTGCATTTGAGAATTTGTGAACGGACCGATGCATGTCCTGTGGCCTTATTCCACGGCAGTCCTCTAATGCTTTGATAAATGGCTGTTATCTGCAGCCTTTGGTGTATGACGGCCATCTGCTATGAGCTCCTTAAGGACCAATTGGGAGGCGTTTCAGAAATCTGGGTCAGCTCAGGTGGCTGCATTAAGAGGAGAAGGTTGCTGACCGTGAGAAGTCCGCCAATCTCCCCCCGTGTCATGTGGCTGCAGTGACCTCCTTATCAGCGCAGACAGAACTCAGTTTTTCAGTTTGTGCTCGGAGGCTCGCCTCAGAGGGATTGGCTCTAAATCAGGATAGATTTACCCACTGCACTGCCGATTCTGCTCACTCATCTCCGGAAGAGCACACCTCTGAAAAAGTGGAGTTCACTTTTTGTGAAGTCATATCCTACGTGTGTGAACTTTCTAAAGGCAACATAAGCCAGAGAGTGATTAATTAGATTTCCTTAAAGCTGCCGTCTGGAGATGATTGCTGTTTCTGTGTACCTGTGCAGAGATGCACAATGATTAAAAGTGCAGTGTTGTAGAAGTCATGGCTCCCTGGTGACCACGGCTGTCGGAGCGTTTCCAGGTGGATGGATTGAGTAGTAACCTGAGGCAGAGAGAGGACTAAATGGTTAAGCAGGTTTGTTTGTTCCTCAGGGGTTCGAAGCCTTTCCTGGACCAAGACATGAGACCATCCATGCAATTAATCATGCTGGTATTGGCATAGAGGATACAGAACCCACTCAAGGACAGCTTTGAGACGCATTAGGCCGAATCCTGCCGATCCCAAGGCGCAGTCAGCCCTGAGGGATCTGGTGAAACCGTGCATCTCACTGGCCAGACGCTACTTTGGTTCTGTTTGGGTGCAAAAGGGTCTTATAAGCTCCTCTAGTGACTGCATCAACCCTGCTTTGTCAGTGAACAGGAAGCAAATGCTTGTTCCTCTTATTGACAGCGGCTGCCATGTCTTTAATCATCCTGTGCAATAAATCTCAATCAATTCAACTCTGAGGATGCGGGACACGTGCAGATGGTATGGGCTGATAGTCCTGACACATTGTGACTCAATCAAACAGCTGCACAATAACCCTCCCCCTTCTTCCTTTCTTTTTCTCCCCCCTTCCAGGACAAGGATCCATGAAGCGGCACTCTCACTAATCTGCGCCATCAGAGTGCCATGTAATCAGAGCAAGAATCATCCGCCTCCGTTTCCCAATGTCAGGCCTTGACAGTGATATGAGGACTTATTAGTTTAACAGGAAACATAAACAAATCACAAGCACTTAGCAGAGCGATCATTTCAGCAGCACTCGGCGGACATCTTCTGCGAGATACCAAAATTGAGACCGCGTCCGGGTGGGAGAGGGGGATTGGATTGTGCAGCGACGGCGGTTGAACAGGTGGCTCTGTCGGCGATTTGCCAGTACACACGGCACCAAATGGAATAAAATGACGAAACAGATGTTCTGCTGTGCTGTGCCTTGATTTGAGTGGTGCTTACACTGTTAAAGCCTGCTGAAGTACGGTTCTGGTGAGAAGTTTACATACACTCATCATGGCTGTGAATATCATTAACTTTGGGCTGTTAAAGATTTATTTAAACCATTATTTTTTTAGAGTTCAATGAATATACAGCTTACAGCTTTAATTGGGATTCACTTCTAATATGAAGAATCAATTAGAAAAGTCTAAATTATGAACATAGCTTCTGATATGGAAAAAAAACAACACCTCCAGTAATTTCTGTGTCCATATGTCCATCTGTGAGCTGCACTTCAACAACAACAATCTGGCCCAATTCTGGTTGAATATTAAGCAGAAATGTTGACACAACTGCAGATTACTGATCAGGAATCCAATATTTTAAGAAAATTAACTGTTTCTTAAATAACTGAATTATAAGGTACCTTAAATTTAACATGTTATATTAATTCCAAACTACCTTCAACTGCTTTTTGTGTTTGTTTTTCTGTTGGAAAATCCAGTCTTTTCCATGAATGTCTACGTCAGGAGTGCCCAAAGGGCTGCCAGTAGGCCATCTGAGGCCCTAACAATAATTGTGTGAGGCCTACAATCACAATTTTAGTGTTGTATACATTTGTTTAGCAAACTTAGCTAACATGTAAAAAGAAATGCTTGTGTATCTTTTAAGGACTCCAGACCTCTAATACGATCCATATGAAAATCTTAATTTTATTTATTTATTTTTCTCAGATATATCAGTAAATTGGACTTCAAGGTTGTACTGACCTTCACTGGAAAACAGACTGTTTATTTATTAGATAAGGCTACATAATGCAAGAGTTAACCATGTCATGTTCTTGTTAAAGAAAATAATCCCAAAAATATTCAATCCAAGAAAGTCAGTCTGAAAATATTTTTGCTGCATTTCTATTCCCTTCTTTTTATTTCTAACCTTGCTGAACAGTAAGAAATATTGCTTTTTTGCAGAAATTGGGTTAACTAGCTTGTTGCACCAAAATGTGGAAATATAAACCATCACAGGTCTTTTAATGCCAATATCAATTATGTTGATATGTTGATCATTTTTATTTATCCCTGATATATATATTTCAGATTTTTTCCCCCTTATTGTATTGATTTTTTTATCAATTTACATGAAAAAAAAGACACAATGATAATAGACTCTTACATTAGTCTTAGTTTAAATAAACAATAAAATAACTTTTATCAATAAATCAAACAAATTAACAAAGGTTACCAATGGAGGGTGTTCTAATGCATATGCTTAGTATCACTCCACGCCAAAGCAGCTGAATGCACTAATAATTTAGTAAAATCAATTACATATCAGCTATTGCGAAAAAAAAAAAAAGAAAACTCTTATATGGGCCGAAAATATCTCTCTACCTTTAATTGTGTATTTATCTTATAGAAAAGCAGATAAAAGAGGAAAATTATTTGCTATTTCAAAAGGAAAAAAATCTAGTTTTTTGGTCTTCAAAGTACTTTTTCTTCACACTTTTCTATCTTTAGGCAACTAGATTGGACACCCCTAGTTTTGCTGTTTATTTAAAATTATAGTTAAGTGTTTAAACTCTTGCAATTTTCTCAATAACAAAAATAATCCAAGCACAATGCTTTTTAACACAATGCTTGGGAGTTTTGTGTTGTGATTGATTTTAGCCTCATTTTTATTTATGCCATCTACCTTCTTATCACTGTGTTTAAGCTTTCTGGAAAAACTCTTGCAGAAATCAAATTGCTTCTAGTCTGTTGTTAAAGCAGTAGCTTTGGTCAAACATTAACGTTGTTTGCTTCTTTGAAAACAAAAACCAGTTACATTGTCTGGTTTTGATCATTGCCTGACTGGAACACCTTGCTCTTTGCAAGTTTTATCCAAATGAATCACATTAAAATAAAATAAAAATACCGGATGGGATGATGAGTAGCACTAAAAGAAGTGAGATTATTTTTACATGTTCCCGACCAAGAATCGTATGGCTGACACTGTTTACATTAGCTTTAATTTACAGCTACAATGTGCACAAACCAAATGTCTTCTCCTGAAAGGTTTTACTGTGAGATCAGACAAAGTTTGAGCTGTTTGGCAACACCTAAAATAGGTATGTTTGGAAGAGTCAATGTTTAAGAAGAGTTTTCCAACTGGAAAGCATGATGGTGGCAGCCCAATTACTAAATAATGATAATAAAATAAAAAAAAAATAAAAAAAATGCCAAAATCAGCAGATTGATTGTAGTGAATATTTCATTTTAAAGCACATTTCTTTTGGCTCGTTAGAGTCTATTTAGTTATTTTTTTGTTGCTTAAAGTAAACAATTATGTCCTTATTATTGTATAATGCTGCCCAAAACGTATTATTTTATTTAAATGAATTTGAGGCAAATATAAGAAGCTTGGAAACTTCCCTTTCCAGTCCAAACCCAGTGTTCCATGCACCACTGAACCCTCAATTTAAGACATCCATTGCGCTGAACAGAAGCCATTAATTGTACCAGCAGCCTCCCTGATGGTGCCGCACCCATTACCAAACAGTCTCCTAATGTGAATAACTGCCGCCCCTCCCTCTCTCTCTCTGCTTAGCAAAGGCAGAGTCACACTTATTGACCACACATGAGCTTGAAAGTAGAAAAAAGTGACAGGAAGAGAAAAAAGTGTGAAAAACACAGTTCTCTCAATCAGAAGCTGGCTCCCAACCTTCACTTCAGATAAAGCTGCTTTGTTCGCCTCCAACACTTGATTGCAACAAGCAGGACAATAGTCTGACAGAAACATCGACGCTGGTTTTGGAAATTATAAAGGAGGCTCTTATGAAGGTTCAGAAATGGTATTCCTAAAGCCAAACCTCCACCCTATTAGAGATAGAAGGATTATACGTTAGAGTTGGATCCTGAAACCCAATTCTGCCAAGAAAAGGGCAGATGTCTCAGAGGTACGGCTAACCAAGATCTGGTTGGAGTGTATGCATAAAATCATACAACATAAAGTTTATATTTAATATTTTGACCCTGTGTGAATTAAAACAAATGTTCAGTAAACATTCTCCTGGGTACCCAATCCTTGGATGTATCCGGGGATCTTGACTGGTCGGCTAGTGCATCTCTGCTCGAGGAGCCGTCAGCAGCACCGACTCCTTTACTGCTGTGACAGACGTTTGAGCAACTAAGACCGAGGCAACAGGCTGCTGATCCGAGGCATGCAGCGAAGGGAAGGAGCAGGGGAGGGGGACGTGAACAGGGTGCACAAGAGTTGCAGAACTGCTTGTGTCAGTAACTTTGAGCCTCGTCGGGACTATATTACACTCTGAGGGCAGCCGAATGTTTAGATGCCTTTGCCAAAATCATTGACCTCTTCCCTCGGAGGCAATCGAGCTGCATTTAATGGTGGTTAGCAGTCATGCTGCTGTAAATCTGCATGACAGAGAGTACGTAATAACATTTACAGCCAGAGATGAGTCACTCTCAGGCTGGAAGGATATCGCAGCGCTCCTCCCGTCGCAGGGAAGAGACTTGGATGATCAGCTAATAATTGCTATTTTGATTTTGATATGCTTTTAAGCAAGGAGGAGGAAGTTGGGGTTCTGAAAGCCTGTAATGACGGTGGCCGGCGTGCAGAGAGACGGAGCGGGGGCGGACGGTGTGGATAGCTGTGAAATTGATGCGACCTTGAAAAGATCTGGAGACAGCGAGAGTCGGCCTGGTAATTACGGTGAAAACGTGTGTAACTAACTACCATGGTCGGCCCACCAATGAGCACAGGCTCCCTGACCACGCACCATACTCAATTACAGGGGAGAGAGACGAGGAGAGGGCCAGCAGGAGAGAGGAGAGGGAGGAACCGGGGTCATTTTCCCCTTCGATGACCTTCAGACTAATGCGGCCCAGGAGAGGCGGCTATTTTCTGATTCTCACTGGATGATGTCCCCTCGCTCTAAGAGGCCCTTTTTTTCCGTCCTCAACCACATCTGATACAGGTGTGGATGAGGGGGAAAATCTGAGAGAGAAAAAGAGCCAAATTAAACCATCCCTTTGTCTGTGAAAGAGAAAATACACTCAAACGTGTGACATTAAATCTAGAAACGCTTTCTGAGGGCACCACAGATGAAAACCACTGAAAAATGACCAGGAATAAACAAGAGATAAAAGCAGTAAACAGAGGAGACTCAAACAATAGGACCACAGTCAGAACAATTCAACACAAAAATAATAAACAGTTTCTACATTGTTTCTATTAAACATTATATTTGGATTTCATGTGATAAACCAGAGTAGTTGATAACTGCTAAGTGAAAGGCTAGTTATGGTCAGTACTTCAGTCTGCTTGTGGGACATATCTCTTTCTTGAAACAAAAAGAAATTGCGATGGTCTAGGGGTAGGGCATACAACCCATAAATGAAGACCTGATTCCTTCCTGGGTTTGAGTCTTGACCCTTGCAGAACTTTCCTGTATGCCTTTATCATCATCTCTCCAGCCCCTTTTCCCGTATTACCCCTTTTAAGATAAAGGCCATTAGTGCCACCAAACGAGAGACATTTTTATTGATTCCTGTTCCCATACTCAATCAGCCTCAGGCAGACTGGCTGGTGAGCAGCTTTTAGATCAGTTTTCATATCTTGGCATAAATTCTCCACTAGATCTTTTAGTTTGGACTTTGGCCATTCTTACTCTTACTGTAAGTATGCTTTGCTGGAATAAGTATATGAACAGTAGTCCTGGTAGATGGGTATACTTACAGTCTTGCAACCTTGGGTAGGTTTCTTCTGAGGATGCCCCTTTATTTAACCCCAACTCCAAATGGCATGCCCACATCTTGGCTGTACCTCTCCTGGACGGGGCCACCTGCAGAAAGTTAACGTTTTAAAGTATTCCTCTTAAAAGGAGGTTTTCCTCTTCGCTGTCGCTACAAGCATGGTTGGTGTGAGGGATTGCTTTCGGGGCAATGCGTGGATGCAATCAACGGGTGTTCCTTAGATAGTAAACTTTGAATAAATGTGACTGTAATCTGGTTCAATTGTCTCTGTAAAGTGCATTGAGATGACATGTGTTGTGAACTGGGGCTATAGAAAGTAGTGTCAGAATTCCCTTTAAACTTGAACTGAACTCCGTTTTCCAGCTGTTTTTTTTTTGTGTCCTCTACAGGGACGCAGCTAGAAGGGGGGCCCAGGGGTAGCCATGGCCAACCTTAGCCAATGGTTGGCCATCCCTGTGCCAGCCCCTACCATTTTCTTCCCTCTGATACAGATGGTGGCAGCACTAATACTCTCAAGGGGACTGTTCAAAACATTTACATTTTTCATATATTAACAGTTACTTGACAACAAAAACACTGTGGTTTATTATGCATATCAATATACTAACATTAAACTTGATAAGTACAGTATTCAGGCTATTTTCACAACTAGATATATATATATATATATAGATATATATATATATATCTATATATATCTATCTATATATATATATATATATATATATATATATATATATATATATATATATATATATATATATATATATATATATATATATATATATATATATATATATATATATATATATATATACTGTATATATATATATATATCATATATTCATCTAGGACTTATATCATATATAAGTCATCTAGAAGTCTTTGGTTAAATATATTTTAAGAAAAACTTATTAAATAATCGATTTATGACTTTGATCTCACCTTGTGGAAATTTGCTTTAAATAGATATTAGTGCTTGTAAATATACAATTTTTGCAGAATGATTAGTGATAAAAGTAGGTAAGTAATGACAATGAAAAAGATGTTCGCCCCAGAACTTACACCTGAAAGAATTTTATCCACTATACCTTTTATCTAGGAAGCATGGATGTTTAAATATATGCATCTATTTGTTAGCAAAGGCTTTCGGGAAGTATAATTAGTCTTTATTTAGAAAATATGGATGTTGAGCTCGTTAATTTTCCTGTTGGAACAGTATGGATTGGCTCTGAGGTTTTGGCACATATCCGCTTTCGTCCACCCCTTAGTGTACATTGGTTACTGCCTGTCCACCCTTATAAAACTGTTCTGGCTACGCCTCTGGTCCTCTACTTGACTCCTAACAAGACTTTTTATTAAAAGTCTTCCAGCAGCTGTTCTATTGAAGTCAGATAATTGGAGGCATGAAACTCAGTAGCTCTGTTTGTATTCACCTCAAACCATCTTCCTATCAACTCTTCCCAGTGCTCCCTTTCTTGTTGATGAGGCCGACATCATTTCCTGTAAGGATGCTGTATTTATTATAGTGTCAGTTCTCCATCACACACGGTCAAGCCCGCTAACTTTATTTATCATGAACTTAAAAAAACAGCAGGACATGAAGCAAGGGCTGAACAATTAAAGTAGAAAAAACAAAAAAGTGAAATCTGAAAGACAAAAGCATATATAAGAGTCTGATTAATAGAATGAACATGAAAACAGACCTTAGACAAGAAAAAGGTAAAATTTTAATTTACAAAGAAAAGATAAAGATAAACAGTTTTTTGACAGCTCTGGATAACCGCGACTTGTCAGCTGGGACCAGCTTTCTGAATTCTCTGAGACACACTCAGTTAGCATGTAAATCACTAACCTGGTTCTCAGTTCAGTTCGCGTCCAGAGAAAGGAGTGGAAACCCAGCGGATGACTTCCCCACAACGTGCAGCGGGAGCAACCCAGAGAGTTCCAGGAGTGAGAGCAGCCTGTGGAGAGGAAGCCAGCAGACATAGAAGAGCAGTGGAGTCGAGAGGCTGAGTCTAGAGCAGGTGATGAAGCGGGGGTCCAGACCAGGAGATCAGTGAATCGCAGAGCAACAATAGGATAATCCAAGCCAGGTCAGGGGACAGATCCAAGGTCACAAACAGACTAAGTTCGAATAGCAGTCTGAACACGGAACATCCAGAAACATACTGGAAAACGGGTGCCATAACTCACGAATCCAAAGACAGAAACAGGTCAGGATCAGGCAGTCTAAAACACATCAGGTTAAGCTAGATACTTCTCAAACTAGGCTTGAATAATCTGGCACTGATGGCTGGAAAACAGGCAGCATAAATAGGAGCTGGAACAGGTGGATCAGATGAGCAGTAATGAGCAACCGGGCAAATTTAGACAGGTGAATGGAATGAGCAATTATGCCAGAAATCAGCGGCAAGATCATGACAGATAATCTTCTTTCAGACATTTAGGCCTCATTTATACTACCCTCCTAAACAGATCCGTGCCGAGGTCGGACCGAGCTTGATTCAGTTAACCCTGCCGAGCTTGGTTCTTATGACCAATAACACATCACACTAGCATTGTTCTTCACCTCCTAGCTGCGTTTTTCTTGAGTTATCGGATTAAATAGGGCCAAACTCAAATGCAGGGCACACCTCTTTGGAATTAAGTACTGATTTGTATATGTAGGAACCAAGCAAATGAAAAGAGATTTAGAGGTCTGCATACTTTTAAGACACTTTTGAAGTATTAAGGAAGATACATTTTTCACCTAACATCTCCAAAAAACATGTTTAATAAAATTGGAAAAAATATGAATCCATGTCATTGAAAAAACAAACAGACAAAATGACAGAAACTGGACTTAATCTGATTACCAGCTAAGCTAAATCTTGTGAAGTGTGAAAGAGGGATACATCAAGGCATGAATCATATCTGTGTGGCTTTTCCTGTTTTCCTTTAAATATATTCTGACCCCAGTTATGCTTGGAATGGTTAGACTAACATCCACATATGCTGCAAATCTGGTGTGAAATGACTACAAAAGGAACATAAATGGTGGCAAAAAAGTGTAAAAACACCACAAGTAAACAAGCGATGATTGAAAACACTCAAAGCTGGTTACAGGAACAGGAGGAAAAGAAACAAAAATTGGATAAAAGCAGATGGGACAGAACGTGATTGTAAAGAGGAAAGACAATGAAAAAAATAATGGTGAAAACCTCATAACAAACACAAATAACATCACTCTGTGTGAGGTTTTTCTTTTTGTCTCATTCACTTTGTGCTTCCTGTTTTTTTTTTGGACACATACTTGGTAATATATTTCTTTATTTTCAGTTCTTTAATTTAATTTAATTTATTCCACCCTGTTGGGGTTATTTTGGTGTTTGAAACTCACTAAGAAAGGAGGATTCTTGCATAACAATGCAGGTTGAGTGGACCGTTCAGCCCTTAAATAGCGTGTCTGCTTCCATGCAGGCTGGCTGGAATTTGGCAGCGGGTGTAGCGGCGAACTAGTGGCGGAGGATACAAGTGCGTTCAAATGCAAGTTCCCATACTTTGCTCCATCGTCATCACACTGAAGGAAAATAAAATAAATGTACCTAAAAGGGAGCTATACTTTGAAGTAGTTTTATTTGACTGAATATATTTATTAAGAGAAAAGGGCAAATGTTTGATGTCCTGTTAACCTGCGTGACAGAGCTACAGCCACACTCATGTGTCGTCAGTGTGTTGCAGAGGAACAACTGCTATGTCTTTCCTTGGGAGGGTAGATAGCATCCTATTTACATTTATATCTCCCACATACAATCCAGGCCCCTTTAACAGCTTTGAGTGTGACTTTATTATGGGTGATACTCTTGGCCGGATTGGGATTCAGCCATAGTTTATTTTGGGCCCTCCAATGGGAGTCCTGATGGTTGGACCTGGCTGGAACCCCTCCCCAAGGAGGCATCCAATGGGCCTGCAAAACAAGCCACCTCAACTTACTTCTCTTTAAGAGACAAGTTTTATTACTGGATAATAACTTTAAAACAGCCTTTTTATTTGACTCTTCATGACTGAAACATCGTTGGATGAGCAAACTGACACATCGGTAGTTCTGTGCCGATGCCTTTAAGCCTGTAATGTATTTTCCATGAATGTGGTTCAGGTCCAATGTTCCAGCACTCTTCTGTGGATGTTTGCTCGTCTATGTTAAACGGGTCCTGTTGGGATCTGGAGGTCTGTCCACTTTCTCCACCAGTGGCCGTACAAGATCTCCTGGAGCCGGGGCTGATTACACAACCTGTTCCTCATCTGCTCATCAGGAGATCCGTACTTAAGGAGGCGGAGAGCTTCACTCCAGTGCCAGAGTGTTTGCCAGTAACGGTTAGCAAGCCTGAGCCAACCAGCCTGTCTGCAACTCTGACCCCCTGAGATCCGAACCTGATCTGTTTTCTCTCCTCTCTGCTCCTCAGATTAAACTTGCCTGAAACCTGAAACTCTGGAGAGTTTCTCTGCTGGTAATCTGCCTGTCCGTTCTCAGAAGTTCTCTGGAGAACAGTTTCTGTCAAAGATCTGCCTGCCCACTCTCAGAAGATAACCGGAAACTCAATCTGTGATCTGCCTGCACTCAGTAAGCTCTGCCTCCGCCTCTGCCCTCTGCCTGCCGTCAGCCTCTGGACCCTCAAGGTTCCCCCCCTCTGCAGCTCTGCTCCACTCAAGAACAGGTACAGCCCTGACACACTCTCAACCTGCAATATTCCCTGGACCTCCGCTAAACTTCTCTGTCCTCCCCTGCAGTGAACCCACTTGTGACCAGTCAAACCACTTCCTGAATCTGAATAACCTGTGTGCTTTACAGAACTCTCTCATGACCAGTCAAGCCTCTAACTGAACCTGATCCATTGTTGCACATTTTTTGTTCAATAAACTTTTTGAACTTTTTTTCTGCCTCCGAGTGTTCTGCATGTGGGTTAGGCAAATTAAGCCGAACATGACAGGTCCGAACGAGAAACAATAGAAGTCTTATATTCAAGGGTGATTTTGTGGATACTCAGAAACGACCGACATCCAGCTCCACTCAGACACAAGTGGCAACTACAAGCAAGGTGAAAAACGGAAAAAAAAAAAATAAATAAAAAAAAATAATAAATAAAACAATAATAGTGAAGTACTGTGTTTTATACGCAGGTGGCAGTATCATTAGAAATCAGAAAAAAAGCCCGCCCTCAGAAGTAAAGAGACTATGATGTATAAAAAGCTTGAAATAAAGCAATCTGTACATTTCTTTAAAAATAACTCAAAATAAACAGAAAAATTGTTCCCGAAACCTTTATATGTTACAGCTAACAAAAAATAAATAGATCGGTAGGTACATCATACATCCTCCCAAAGGTAAAAATTGGGATGATGTATACCATTAAATTCTTGAGGAAATAATTTTCAATTTATGGGCTTTAAATCTGAAGCCAAAATGTCACATTTTACCTGAACCTAAAATATCCTTTTCTTTTCAAATGAAGGAAAAATGTCTGATTTGGGCCTCATCCTAATGAGTGTTGACGTGCCTTCCTGTGGAAGTAAACTAACTCTTCTTTATTTTGTGCAGCAGATGAAGCGACTCACAGTGGAACATGATCTCCAAGAGGTGGTTGTTTATTTAAAGTTGATTGGCACAGCGAGCTAAAGTTTAAAAATGTCTGAACATAATTAGGAGGATGATTAAATTATTTTCTAATCGCAGGCTCAAAGCTCATGTCGCGTTAATGAACTTTGCCTTCAAACTTTGAAGCCTGAAACAGATTGTCCATCTGCACGATGCCATATGTGACTGGAGGCTGCTGCTGCTGAATGCATCAGGCTCTGTGACGATCCTGTTTGGAAGTGCAACGTGTTTGTGTTTGAGCAGCTTTGTTCCAAAAGCCGACACGCAGCATCTGCAGACGGCTGACACAGATTTATATTAATTGATTTATTGGGAAAAGCAAACAGTCAGAGTAATAAGATTAGTCTGAAACAACGCTGTGTAACTCTCGGGCTTCAGTTAAATCATCTTTATGATAAATGGGTGGCATTCAATTTCCATATGGTGCAGAAACATTATTTGTTGCTGTAGATTGTCAGCCATAAAGGACACGACAATCCTACGTGCTGAAGTGGAAGAGAACTGGACCTTTTCTATTTCTTACAGAAAAAAATCTGAATTCTTATCTGAAAGACTTATTAGGTTCTCAGCATGGTTGGAAATAAAAGGCTTATAGGTTGCAGTCAGAAGACTCAAACTAATAGGTCCCTAATGGTGTAATTAGGACAAGTGATTCAATGGCCCTACCAGCAATTTAGCTCAGTGTTTGGATCAATGTTGCCTGATAATTCGAACATGTTCCTAAAAATACAATTAAGGCTATTCTGGTCTTATGTGACTCACATGGTATCTTTTTGTGACAAGTTTGAAAAAAAAAAGTTTCTTGTAGCATCTGGTTAGGCTCCATTTACCTCAGAAGTCAGAACCAAGGAGTCAAAGTAAATGAATTAGAGGTAATAACATACAAGTTTCCCACTTGTGGACGCTTGTGTTCTTTATTTCTTGTCTATGGCCACTGTGGACACAATTAAAACAATAATTACGATAAAAAATACTGCAGTATGTGTACAGAGGACTATATGACCATCACTGATAAAGTACTGCTAAAAGCTTTGTAATTAAAAAAATAAAATATTTTTAATGCAAATGGCAGCCATCTTAAAAGTAGTGGTGCGCTGATGCCATTTTTGGCCCTGATATCGATACCCGATACCAGGCTGTGCAGTATTGGCCGTTACTGATACCATTTGTTATAAATTGATGTGTGTGTGTATACATGAAGAACTGCATACTACTTGGATGTAAAATAATTGCCATTATGGCTTTGTAAAGCTGCTGCCTACCTAATACAAAGTGAATCCAGTAGAACTTTTTATTGCCTACCTGAAATGGGTGACAATAGTTGAATAAACTTTTGGCTTTCAAAATGGTATCTGTGCCCTATTTGTTGGTACTTGCAGATACGGATACCACAATTTTAGTGCTGGATCGGGGCCCCACCTGATACTGGTATCAGTGCAAGACTACGTAAAAGTCAGGTATGGTCCTGTAGCTCAAACTTTGCGACTTTTTGGTGGTTTTAATGTCATACTCAGAGGCCAGAAGCTTAACTAAGATTTATAGTTCAGTAGAAGCTTTAATGAGAAAACACTGAGTGCAACTCATATATATATATTTTTTTAAGTAACAGATCCATGCCAACAGATTTTACATTGCAAGCTAGATGAATTGTCATGAGGTTTGTTAATTCACAAATTGCACCTTGCCAGAAGACAACAGATGGATTAGCCTTGTTACATTAATGTTTAGACCAATGATCAAATGCAGTGACATGAATTTGTTCAGCTGTTAACTTGGGAGTTGGGTGTATCGGACAAAATAAGAAAATCTTTTAACCAGGGTTCTGTCAGGTGTTTATAATTTTCTTAAAATTAATTAAAATATTAGAAAGGTTTTGAAGAAGTTTTGTATAAGTTTCTTATTTATAGTAAACTTAAAAGAGCAGCTTGTTTTTCGGAAACTTAAAGCAGCACATGCCAAGTCATCAACAGTTCACTATTACTACAAACATATTCTGCTTTTGTTTGGAAAATAACAGAATTTTGTGCTGAATTATCTGGCATCAATGTTCAGAGATACAACCACAGAAGGGAAAGAATTTTTCTGACTTGGTGACATTTAAAGAATCAGTGAAAACGTGTTTATCTGATTAGGCAGTGACCATGCCTGCACAGTCACACCTGAACCTGTTTACTTTAGCTGAAAAACACAGGTGTTGGTGAGGTGCTTATTTGACTGGTCTCAGAATGAAAATATGTTTTCAAGCTTTTATAGATGGTAAATAGGTCAGAGGAGATATTTTTGCATATGGCTGGAGCTTCGCCACTATTTTATCTTTTTGTATGGGGTATGTCAAACTATTCATCGACGATATTAAATTTAATTAACTTTTTTCTTTTGCTGTGGGTTCAGATTTTTAACCTGTTTTTGATGATAAAACATCTGGTAGGGAACTGATGTAAGCTGGATAACCCAGCGATCCTAATCCTAACCCTGAACAACTGCTAGTTTCTTTTACCATCTGGTTGTTAAGTAAACTAAGGGGAGTTTACACTTCTTCTGTTATACCAGCAAAAATCTTACTGCAAAATGTAAGAAAATCAAAGCTTTATAGAAGTTCACAAACATTTCCTGTGACCCCAAAAAATAAATGTGCCAGCGAGAGCTGATATTGTTCTTAATATGTATTATTCAATAAATTGATATAGACAGACATGTGCTTTTATATTATTTATTAAAAATATGAATTTTTAGTTTCATCATTAAAAATCTATATCTTAATATTTTAAGGGACTTTAAATTATTAAACTGTTCATTTCATATTTATCATCTTATTTAAATATTTAAAAAACTGTCCAAACTGAATAGAACCTTTAATAATTTTTTAATGAGATAATAACCAATTTTTTGTACATTTATTGATTTAATGATGTCCTTTTTGGCACCCCCTACATTCTTGGGTCAATTCGTATAATATGACCGGCTGGGAGTCCTGTTCCCCACATTAAAAACCCAACTTTTCAGTAAATTCATTAAGTGATAAAAAAATGTCCAAAAAAAAAGTCTTTGTTTGATACAATTTTATAGATGTTCCTTTTTTTTGATCGTATAAAAACATGTGAATTTAAGTTTAACTAATTACTCATGACTTTGTGTTTTCTGGTATATACATATTAGGTGGCATTTAGCCGCATTTATTTGATTTGATCAAAATGGGGAAAAAAGACAGAACATACAATTCAAGCTTTGTATTTAAAGATCGTCTGCAATGTAGCTTTAATGTCAATATTTAAATTTAAAGGCATTTAAACACTTTGTTTCATCCATACCAGGGTCTCTTAATACTGGTCCTCATATTTTAGGATGTTTGTTCTTCAGCACACCTGATTCTAATAATTGATTTACCTCCTTGGCAGCTATCAAGGACTGCAGAGGTTTTCTTTTTCATTTATTTATTAAGGTCAGATGAGTCAAAGTAGGAAAACATTTAAGAAGAGTTAAGTGCAAAAGTGTAGTGTAGAAGCTTTGCAGCATTCAATGCAGGGCCAGCAGATTCTGCAACAGCTTCTTCCCCTCCGCCATCAGACTGCTGAACTGTTGAAAAAACTCGAAATCATGTCACAGACTCTGCATCACACTGATAACATTAAACCAAAATACTGCATATTCACACCATACATATTTAATGCTCTAAACTTCCATATCAATGTGTTTTTTTGCACCATGTCATTTCTCCCACACTGTTTACATTTGATCAATACTGCACTTTATGGAATGGAAATGTTCTCAAAGCTGTACAAAACGAAATTTCGTTTTTTATACACTCTGTGTTTACAAAATGACAATAAATGATGTCTAAGTCTAAGAAAAGCGGTCGAAAAACAGCACTGACAGTGTGTCCCTTATAAAGTGGCTGTTAAGTGTACAAAAAGCAGTCTGCAAACAGAAGGCGACGTGAGGAAAACTAAATGGTCTTTTGCATTCACTTAGCTTAACACAGCCCACCCATAGTGATTTTATCAGAAAGATGCAAACAATTCAGAAATAAAAAGGAGTTTTCTAAACATTCTTTTTAACTTTATTCCTCAATGCAATCCAGCAGGTTAAATTCCTACTTTATGATCCAGCTGGGTTTTTGTTATACACTATATTGCCAAAAGTATTTGCTCACCTGCCTTGACTCACATATGAGCTTAAGTGACATCCCGTTCCTAATCCATAGGGTTCAATATGACGTCGGTCCACCCTTTGCAGCTAGAACAGCTTCAACTCTTCTGGGAAGGCTGTCCACAAGGTTTAGGAGTGTGTTTATGGGAATTTTTGACCATTCTTCCAGAAGCGCATTTGTGAGGTCGCACACTGATGTTGGACGAGAAGGCCTGGCTCTCAGTCTCCGCTCTAATTCATCCCAAAGGTGTTCTATCGGGTTGAGGTCAGGACTCTGTGCAGGCCAGTCAAGTTCATCCACACCAGACTCTGTCATCCATGTCTTTATGGACCTTGCTTTGTGCACTGGTGCACAGTCATGTTGGAAGAGGAAGGGGCCAGCTCCAAACTGTTCCCACAAAGTTGGGAGCATGGAATTGTCCAAAATGTCTTGGTATGCTGAAGCATTCAGAGTTCCTTTCACTGGAACTAAGGGGCCAAGCCCAGCTCCTGAAAAACAACCCCACACCATAATCCCCCCTCCACCAAACTTTACACTTGGCACAATGCAGTCAGACAAGTACCGTTCTCCTGGCAACCGCCAAACCCAGACCCGTCCATCAGATTGCCAGATGGAGAAGCGCGATTCGTCACTCCAGAGAACGCGTCTCCACTGCTCTAGAGTCCAGTGGCGGCGTGCTTTACACCACCGCATCCGACGCTTTGCATTGCACTTGGTGATGTATGGCTTGGATGCAGCTGCTCGACCATGGAAACCCATTCCATGAAGCTCTCTGCGCACTGTTCTTGAGCTAATCTGAAGGCCACATGAAGTTTGGAGGTCTGTACTGATTGACTCTGCAGAAAGTTGGCGACCTCTTCGCACTATGCGCGTCAGCATCCGCTGACCCCGCTCCGTCAGTTTACGTGGCCTACCACTTCGTGGCTGAGTTGCTGTCGTTCCCAAACACTTCCATTTTCTTATAATACAGCTGACAGTTGACCGTGGAATATTTAGGAGCGAGGAAATTTCACGACTGGATTTGTTGCACAGGTGGCATCCTATCACAGTTCCACGCTGGAATTCACTGAGCTCCTGAGAGCGACCCATTCTTTCACAAATGTTTGTAAAAACAGTCTGCATGCCTAGGTGCTTGAATTTATACACCTGTGGCCATGGAAGTGATTGGAACACCTGATTCCAATAATTTGGATGGGTGAGCAAATACTTTTGGCAATATAGTGTATGTGTACAGTTCTTTCTGGGAGGAATAAAAGTCTCTGCTTGGTGTCTTTAATTCAGCTTATTTTGCAAAAATCAGTATTTCTAATTACCCTTAAGCATCCTTTCTCTAGTATTGACTTGGATGTGTCCTGCAGTAGAATTAGTCACCACTGGTGGGAAGAAAATTGCACGGATAAAGAAGAGATGTAAAAATGTCACAACTCAGATTTGTTCCTATATAAGCACTCAGAAAACGACAGCCATACTCAGAGTTACACAAACAACTATTTGAAAGTCCATTTGAGAAGACAGGCAGCTCGATAACCCAACAAAGCTGTGACCCAGTTGATTTGTGTGTTTTTGTAGCTGCAGATGGACGGAAGGAGAAGAAAACAAGAATCAAACCCCTGCTTGAGGTTTCTGACACTTTGAAGGGGCTCTGGTGCTACTGAAGTGTGAGTTTTTTTAATGGTTCTCTCTATGTGTAGACATAAAACAAAGTAGTTCATGTCTGTCTGAAGTTATCACTGCCTCGCAGCGATGCACAGACAGGAGACAGGACTCGCCTGCACAATAAAGATCAAACCTAACTGCGGATGTTCAGAAAGGACATGTAGTGCAGAGCTAAAAAGAACAAGCCACCTTTCAATTTTATGTATTGTGTTCCCATACTTTTCTATTACTTGTCTTCATTCCTGAGGTTCTGCTACAGTAACTGTGTTGCCATTTTCACGAAAATCTCACTAAATGAGATTTCGATTTTAATAAAGGTCAAGCAAACACAATTCGATAGAAACTCATGCTTTAACAAAAGCTGTATTTGTGCTACAGTTCAAACTGAGGCTCAGGATTGGTTTGGCCTCCCTATTTATAGAGCCTCACAAAATTCTTTGCATCTCTTCTAACACATTTGATTATTTCACAAAAACAAAAGTCAATGTATGTGTTGGGGGTTTTATGGGGTAGACAAATACAATAGAGTGCCGTGCCTTTGATTCCAGCTCCTTTTAATGTTTTTCTTCTAGATAAAATCCAATGCAATGAAATGCAATCATTGTAAAAGAACAAACAGCTTTAGGAAGACCAAGGAACACATCAGAAAGGTCAGGGAGATAGATCTGAAGAAGCAAAAATTAGTTCTGCATTATAAGCCAAGAGGCCTATGGTAACACTGGAGAAGTTGCAGAGATCCTCAGCTCAGGTGGTAGAATCTGCTTGACTGGCAACTACTAGAAATGCAACCCATCAATCCATCTTTTATGAATAACAGATTGTAGATTTGTTTACCAAAACTAAAAATGCTCTAGATGTAAAGGGCTGGTAATGTAGAACAGAAGTTCTCAGCTGTTTATCTTCAGAACGACAAAATGGTACCAGTGTCGACTAATTACCTTCAAACTTTTCAATGACATCAATTAACCATGGGTGAAATAATATCACAAAATGAGTCAACAACCTTAATATTACTTGTTTATTTTCCATTTTAAGTGATGTCTTTACTCATTAGAATAACTTATTCTTAGAATAACTTAACATAAATGTGTATTGTTGATTTCATTTCTGTAGTGGATGTCAAGACCAACAACAACCACAAGTGAGATCACAACTTCAACTTAGTTAATCAGTGATGTAAAGGATGCAAAAACGTAAACAAAGAAATTCTGTTAACAGATCAGATTCCTTCATTCCTTTTGGGGCTACATTAAAAAGTCCCCTTCTATGGAAGCACAGACAACCCCCACTCTGAAACAGGGTGGTGGCTATATCATGATGTGGGGATCCTACTGCAAGAGACTAAAGACTGGGTTCAACCTGTAATCATAGCCAGTGGCACTTAGTTCAAAGCACATCCATGGATTAGAATGGCCTAGTCAAAGTCCAGACCTACATTCAATTGAGAAACAGTGAAAAAAATGTGGAGAATCAAGTTCAGAGACACTGTCACTCAAACTTTATTGAAACTGAGCTATTTTACATAAAAACTTGCAGCTTAAATTGAAGTGAAAGGTTGTTAGGCATTTCTTACTGTTGGACCATTTTATAAGATCTTAATACAATACTTTGAAGTGTGTGCTTTTAATACACACATGAAAAATGTCAAAGGGTATAAATACTTTTGTAAGGAACTATACACTAACTTTGACAGAAAAGAAAAAATAACACCCTTCCCACTTCGAAAAATGTAATGAGAAGCTTATATGCCCACTAAATACAGAGTAGCACACATTAAAACAAATAGAAACATTTTACAGTCGGCAAAGACAGTAAAAAGAAAAATAACAAGGACTCCAAGAAAATCTAATTTAAAGCAGACATCTCGGCTATCTTCAAACTACAGCCCCCCACTTTTCTCTTAAGTTGGGAACTATTCATTTAGTCTCTGTCTCCATCTGTTTTCTATCTCATCTCAAAAATGGTCAGTTTCACTTATTGTGCAGCTTTCCCTGAAAAATAGTGTTCAAGCTGGAATTATGCTCGTGATGATGATAGCGTTTCGCCGGCTCTTCCCTTGTAGAGACAGATCAAAAGCTTTTTTGAAATAGCGGATAAAAGATTTGGGGGGGAAGAAAAAGATTGCATTGCTGTGTTCTGCTGAGATCGACCCATCTATAGAAATTCAGCGGGTGGAGAAACTCAGGGTCTGTTTTCCAAGGGGCTTCCAACTGACATCAGAGAAACTGAAGTCTGGGACCATTAAAACGTGTTCTAACTTAAGTTCAGGGAGTTTGTTGGTAAGAAAATTAGTTGTCCTAAAGAGTCTTTTGTTTTAATTTTGCAAATATATCCATATGAAAATGCATTAAAATAGAAACAGGAGATTAAATGGGTTTAAACGTTTGGACTTTAACAGACTTTTGTTGATCCATCCATCCATCCATCCATCCATCCATCCATCCATCCATCCATCCATCCATCCATCCATCCATCCATCCATCCATCCATCCATCCACCAACCAATCAATCCATCCATCATCCATCCACACATCAATCCACCTACCCACCCACACATCCTCCAACCTATTTGTCCGTCCATCCATCCATCCATCCATCGACCCACCCACCTACCCTTCCACACATCCACCAACCTATTTGTCCATCCATCCATCCCTCCATCCATCCATCCATCCATCCATCCATCCATCCATCCATCCATCCACCCACCCAAACATCTGTCGATCCATCCATCCATCCACCAACCGGCCCACACATCCATCCATCCATCCATCCATCCATCCATCCATCCATCCACTCGCCCACACATCCATCCATCCATCCATCCATCCATCCATCCATTCATCCATCCACCCACTCGCCCACACATCCATCCATCCATCCATCCATTCATCCATCCATCCATCCATCCATCCATCCATCCACCAACTCGCCCATCCATCCATCCATTCATCCATCCATCCATCCATCCATCCATCCACCAACTCGCCCATCCATCCATCCATCCATCCATCCATCCATCCATCCATCCATCCATCCATCCGCCCACATATCCATCCGTCCATCCATCCATCAATCCATCAACCCACCCAGCTACCCTCCCACACATCCACCAACCAATCAATCCATCCACCCATCCACACATCCATCCACCTACCCATCCATCCATCCATCCATCCATCCACACATCCATCCACCTACCCATCCATCCATCCACCGATTCCCCCACCCACCCACCCAAACATCTGTCCATCCATCCATCCATCCATCCATCCATCCATCCATCCATCCATCCATCCATCCATCCGCCCACATATCCACCAGCCCATCCATCCATCCATCCATCCATCCATCCATTCATCCATCGACCCACCCACCTACCCTCCCACACATCCACCAATCTATTTGTCCATCCATCCATCCATCCATCCATCCATCCACGCATCCGTCCATCTGTCCATCCATCCGTCCATCCATCCATCCATGCATCCGTCCATCTGTCCATCCATCCATCCATCCATCCATCCATCCATCCATCCATCCATCCATCCATCCATCCACCAATCCTCCCCCCATCCATCCATCCATCCATCCATCCATCCATCCATCCATCCATCCATCCATCCATCCATCCATATTTTTGAGGTAGATGGCTGTTAAAATATGTAGATTTAGAGACACACTTACAAATCTAAAAGTGAAAAATGAATCGATTAAAAACCTTGTGCACATAAATAATCAGAGCTGATTGATTTATATAATTACATAAACAGTAGATTAAATCTACCTTTTCGGCCAAGATAATTAACACAAACATTAACTGATTAGAATCTGCCAGAATAGACATTTTATGGAGTAAGACTTTCCATTAACCGCTAAGGCAATTGTTTAATTATGTTTTGAACAATAATTTAATAATTTTTTGTTGGGGAAAAGTATTTTTTTTTTTTTTTAGATGGTGTGATGAAACTAAAGGAAACAAAGAAAGTGTCCTACATGGAGAGAAGCCCTTCAGACAAAAACCATACATGATAAAGGATCTAAAAGGCGAAAGAGGTATATTTTTCTTTTCTTTTTTTCGCTCCGACAAAAAAGGACAAGGATTTTTCGCTTGATTACCAATTCCCTCTATCACGTTATTTGGCTGGAAATAAAAACCAACACAATAGAGCAATAATCCTCCTCAAAGCTGCTGAGATTCCTTTTTTCTTTTTGTCATCAGGGATACAATCAACCATACAAATCTCTGAAGCTCCTTTGAGACATGACTCTTAATGCTGCAAAAAAATACAAAATAAATAAATAAGCGACGAATAATGAACTCAGCCAAGGGGCTTTTTTAATGTAATCCAGCCACTGTCTCTCATAGAGCATTTCATCAAACTTCAATAAAATAATACAAGAAAAAGTGACACATTATTACCGAAGGCAATCAGAGCCGCTCAGGGACAAAACAATCAAGGAAAGCAATCTGAAAAAAAAAAAAAAAAAATCACAGACAGCTATCTCGACAAGAGGTGGGAGAAATTAGAAAAGATTTAATTTCGCAGAGGTGCGGCAACAATCGAACGTCGCTTCGGGCTTTGGTAACATTAGAACGGCTAACTTCCTATGATGCAGGCGGACACGGTTTGTTTGATTGCAAATGAAAAAAGTAATGTCAGAGGTGTATGCTGGTGTTCAGACAAAGAACACAATCACATTAGAGGGTAAAGCGCTCCATTGTTGCTCTCTAGGCTCAAAATCAATAAAGACTCACTCTTATTCAAGTTCCTGAGATTAGATGCAGCGTTTCAGTTGGCTGGGTGCTGCTGCAGCGCTGGGTTGGTGTAACTTGGTTACATCAACAGGGAAAGGCTTTCACTACCAGCACAGTAACAGTGTACATTTATTCAGTACATTTATTCAGCACTGTAATTCAATACAGTACTAAAGCAGTACTTCAGCAGTACTAAAGAACTTTCAGTTTTGGTTAATGTTGACTCCCCCCAGTGGACAAAAGCTGTATTGTTTTACCTGAATGAAGACAACATTTCCGACGAGGACTTGCGTGGTAAAATCCTGATCTCCCAGTCACCTGCAGTGGTATAGAGTAACATTTTTTTTATCCTGTGGCTGTGTTAAAGATGAATAGAAATGAGATAAGGAGTCTAACTGTGGTGAATCTATGTCATATATTACGATGTTAAAAAATAAGAAACATTCTGTACCCTATTCCTGCATCGCCGCAACCGCCCCCCATGTCACCCGACTCTTCAGCATCTGATATGCTGACGAGTTTAGAGCCTTGAAAACACATAAAAATAATGTTGTTTTATAATTTCAACGTAAATCCGTTTAGATCCCAGCACGAAGGTGCCAAATTGCCCCATTGCAAACTTATGACTTTTGAATCCTCCTCATTTAGTAGCCACAGATTTAACTGTTAAGTTTTGTAATCTCCTGATGTTTATTTCTTTATTTCCTGAAATCATATTGGCCACATAATTGCTTAGTTTAAATTCAGCGAATCTGGCCTTCACCGTCCTCTGAAGGACAGATTTGTTGGCCAACAAAAGCAGCCTTTCTTTTTTGCCCGTTTTAAAGGATGGGTCCATTGAATCCTACATAGCCTGGAATATCCCATGATTCATTGTGGCTGCTCCATGCTCAGAGGAAAAAGGTAAATGACGCTGAACGGTGGATAATATTGAAAATGCAGTTTAATATAATACAAGTATGTATAGTTCTGTCTGAAATCAATTAAAATAGTTGGTTTAAATAGTTATTGATTCAGATATGTGGATGATAATGTTTGGTTTATTCAAATGTCTTACCTGTGTAAATGGAATTATTTTTTTATTGAACTTTATTGATCTCACATTGGAGAAATTTACCTCTGCATTTAACCCATGCCCTTTTGGGGAGCAGTGGGCTGCCACTGTGCAGTGCCTGGGGAGCAATCAGGGGTTAAGGGTCTTGCTCAGAGAGCCTGAATGGCAATGTGTGGGAGTGGGTTTCAAACTCACAACCTCAGAATTCCAAGCCCTATGCCTTAACCACTAGGCCGCCACTCCCCTGGATAAATAACTGAACTTTATTGATCTCACATTGGAAAAATTTACCCCTGCATATAACTAGTGTTGCGCCAATGCCATTTTTTTTGTCAAGATACCGATTCCCAATACCTGGCTGTGCAGTATTGGTCGATACCGATACCATTTGTTTGAAATTGATGTGTGTGTGTATATATGAAGAACTGCATACTTGGATGTAAAATAATTGCCATCATGGCTTTGTCAAGCATCTGCCTACCTTTGTGAAGCAGGAGAAAGACTAATACAAAGTGAATCCAGTAGGACTTTTAATTGCCTACCTTGAATGGGAGACAGTGGTTGAATAAACTTTTGGCTCTCAAAATGGTATTGGTGCCCTGTTTGTTAGTACTCGCCGATACCGATACCACAATATTAGTGCTGGATCGGGGCCCTGCCCGATACTGGTATCAGTGCAACACTACGTAAAAGTCAGGTATGGTCCTGTAGCTCCAACTTTGCGACTGGTATTGGTATCGTTGCAACACTAATAAAAATAATGGAAGTGAATAATTGAACAATTCATAGATGGTCTTAACTCCTGTAGCCTTTTCTGGGAGATGGTAAAAAGCAAACACAACAACAAAAAACAAACAGTTGGGTCCCTGAACCAAAGAACGATGCTCAAGGCTCTTTCTGATATGCAACACCAACCTTTCTGAGTGATTTAGGCTCAAATGTTAGAGAGACTAAAAAGGAAATTTAACTGAGGGTATTGTCCATTCAGTTGCAGGTTTGTGCATTGAGTTATTGTGTCTGAGCTTTTATATTTGGAAGACTCATGGGAAACACTGGGGCTGCTGGGAAAGTCTTTCTCCTGAAGCGTAAAGGATCTTAAGAGCTTCAGTTATAAGATGTCAAAATAATTGAAAATGTTGACAAACTTCTCTTACTCAAGGCTTACTATGAAAAATACATTTTTATATTTGTTATATCATCTTGCCACATCAATTAATTATTGAAGGTAAATTCTTTAAAAAAATAATGTTTTTAGCCAGCTACATTTTCTGCAGAATTGAGTTTGATGCCAGATGCAGCTTTGGATATTTAATGCAAAGTGAATTTGCTTTGGGGTTTTTTGGAGAGCCTGCTCCATCCATCTCATCCTTTGTATCCTTGGGCGAGACTCTACATCCACCTTTCCTGCTGTCGGTAGTCAGAAGGCCCAGTGGTGCCAATTGTATGGCAGCCTGGCTCCTGTCAGCCTGCCCCAGGGCAGCTTTGGCTACTGTGTAGCTCATCTCCAGGGCTAGATTGGAACAAAAGAATTGGCCTGGGCATTTTGAGGAGGGACTGGCCCACCAGGTTTTGATGGAAATACGATGATACCTATGAATAGAAACATGAATGGAACATTTTGTTTTTGATCAGCATCACATCCCCTCGCAAACACTAATTGAATTCAATCTAAATTATATCTGCAAGTGCAGAAGGTCAGTGACAAATAACAACTTAATCATTTTGTTTTACATAAATATTTCCTCTCTCTACTGAATTTTAGCTGTTTGTGTGTGAAAAAAGAACAGCATAGTCAATTTAAATCAATTAACAAACACTGGAATATTCAACTTCCTGGATAATCACAACTATATTTAACTGACTAGAGGAGTAGAATAAAGTTACTAAAGCACTAAAATAAAATCAAGAAATTGTTTAATTGCCTACAGGTAACTACTGAGTGTTCTTTAAATTAGAAAGCACCGAAACTTGATTTTTATCGGATCCAGGTAGACTGAGGTTCATCCCTCCTTTCCCGAATTCAGACCCCCACCCTCCTACCAGCGACTTCTGCAGGTCTTTCCTCCTCCTGCTGCCTTTTTCCTCTCATGTACTTACCAGCTACCTGCGCCTGCTTCTCATGCTGCTTCTACGTAAACGCTCCACCGTGACCACTTGCAAACATCAGTGTTATTTTCACGCAATTGGCAGCGTCTGTCTGAAGGGCATTTTTAGCAGTGCTATTTGTTGTTCTCTCTGTTTAGGATTGACTGACTGACAGCCATAGCCCAACATGGATAGTGCACACACCCTCAACTGCTTTAATTGGTCCAGCTCTGTCAGTCATGACTTAAGGGCCAATCTATTAGGCTTTTTTTGGCAATTGACCAGACTAGAAAAATAACCAACAAAACGGTATGGCCAAAAATTAATATCAGCCCACCAGGCAAGTGCCTGATATGGTTTGCCCAATGATGAGTCCAGTGGTGCTTACCACCGTGAGTGTGTGAATGCATGAATGTAAAAAAAATATGTACGCCAAGGAGAAGGGGGGGTCATTCAAGTGGCTGGAAGTTGGAGGGGAATTTGCTGGGAGTTGCAGGGAAGTGGGTTGCCATTCATCTGACATTTGACTGGGAAGGGCCAATTTGAATGGCTGCTACCCTAAATGATTGGATAAATAAAGCAGTGTGAAGCACCTTGGAGGCATTGAACTTGATGAATATCACACCAGTAGTAGGTTGTAGTTCTACAAAAAAGTTGAACAAATAATTCAATACAGCACCTGATGTATTTTAGTCCACATCTGTGTTTTGTTTTAGGGCAATTCACTAAAAAGTAACTGCTAAATGAAAATTTACAAAATCAACAATACCCTGTTCTTCAAGTCCAAATAGGCATTTAAAAATGAAGATCTTTCAAGCACTGAGCCAAATATATGTTCCTTAATAAAGCATTTCAATTTATAGCTAACAGGTAAATAATAACAAAATAAAAGCTTCAAAGAACACCCTAAGGGGTGAAAAGAGGCTAGTTTAGAGTTTGACTCCTTCTCTTTTTATTAGGTGTATAATGTTCTTCCTCACAGACATTAAAGGAATAGTACACCCAAAACATGATTAGCCTTCATTTTCTACTCACCCCCATGCTGAACAACACTCTGGAGTACTTTTTTGATATCTCAAATGCATCTGGAGATCTGGGAGGCTTCTTGCTGTCTGCTGACATTCAAATAATGGAGGTCTATGGTGACCGAGACAGAAAGGTCCATAAAAGTCCACAAAAAACGTGTCAATATTCCTCCATACTGGTCGTCCAATGTATTCCAAGTGTCCTGAGCGGGTAGCATCCAGAATTTACTCGAAACAAAGTCATTTAGAAGGTTTTTACAGCATAAACAGTAGTGTATAGGATTTCCTGAAAGTGCGCGCCTGCGCGATCACGATGCTACGGAAGCCGGCAGACCGTACCAGATGAAAGTGCGCATTCAGCGTCTGCTCTTCCAATAATGCAAGCGTAGAAGAGGAAATGTGCCGTTTACCTGTGCAAAGAAAGAAACAACGAAAGAAAAATGTCTGAGGACTTCAGTGTTGAGGAAGAGCATGAGTTCTTTGCCGAGCTGAATGCGCTGGTTTGGTCTGCCGGCTTCCGTAGCGTCGGGATCGCGCATGTGCGTGCTTTCAGGAAATCCTATACACTACTGTTTATGCTCTAAAAACATTCTAAATTACTTCATTTCGAGTAAATTCTGGATGCTACCCACTCAGGAAACTTGGAATACATTGGACGAGCAGTATGGAGGAATATTGACACGTTTTTTGTGGACTTTTATGGACCTTTCTGCCTCGGGCGCTGGGCACCTCCATTATTTGAATGTCAGCAGACAGCAAGAAGCCTCCCAGATCTCCAGATGCATTTGAGATATCAAAAAAGTACTCCAGAGTGTTGTTCAGCATGGGGGTGAGTAGAAAATGAAGGCTAATCATGTTTTGGGTGTACTATTCCTTTAAACATTCACTCTCACATTTCAGACAGTCAGAGTCACTTTTTTTCTGTTTCCTCAGTGTCTTGTTTTCAGCTTTTGGCCTCATTGGTGTTTCATATGTATCAACCATATATAGGTAAAACTGAAGTATTTCGGTGTTCCATCCAGTTTGAGTCATAGAGACAGAGACAGTTAATACTCAGTAGTTTCTATACCTCATGGTTTAAAAGTTTGACATATTAATATGCTTATAATGTGATAAGAGAATTTTTCCTTTTAAAATCTGTTTCATGATTAAGATTACCAATTCAACCAGTTATGATGAAAGTTAAATAGAAATAGAATAGAAATACATTCAAGACATTATATACTGTAACTGGGTTTAGAGTTAACATGGATAAGAGTCCTCTGTGGAACATTCTAATTAGGTATAATCAACCTTTGCCAGAATTCTCGGGGTGAAGTTTGGTCACAAACTCAAAGCCCGGTGTCTTTCAGAGACAAAGAGCCAAATGCTAAAGAGAGATAAAGTAATGTAGAAAAAGAGCTATTGTTAGCTAGTGAGCAAATATTAACAGAAACCAAGCTGATGCTCACCTCCTCTCTTAACGCGGACCAGGCCCGACTCGGTGGTCAAAATATGTGGAATTTCGGGGTCAGCGTTCAAAGATGGTGAGCATAACCTTATGGCACCAACAACCTCCAAAGAGCCATATTTAATACAAAAAACGTGTCTGTTTTTTCCATCTCCATTGATACTTTTAATACTTAGAATACTGAAAAGTATGGATGCAGGTAAGCTGGTTCAGTTTAGTGTGAAGAAGTAGTGAGTTTCTGGCATTGTCCTCGATTTCAATTTTCTGCGTTTTGATAGTCGAAACTTGAACTCTACAAACAGGTGTTTAATTCTGTCTCATCTGATCATAAAACAAATATCCAGAAGACATTTGGCTCTGTGATTTGGGTTGCTTTACCTACGTACCAACAAAATGTCTACCAACAATGTCTACCAACAAAATGACATTTTTAGACGGGCCTCTATCTTGGTCCATACACTGGTAAAAAAATCTAAATCTATTTTTTCTTAAATTGATAAGGGCATTTGTTCTTGAACTGAGGAGATAAAATAGAAATTTTTCCCCATTTTGTAAGATAATTTATATTTAAAATAAGAAAACACAACTGCGTTTTCTTATTTCAAGTGCATATTATCGATTTATCTTGTTTTAAGAGTAAAAATATTTACTCCATTGGCAAATTATTTCATTTACCTATTAAAACCAAGGGTAAATACACTTAATTTAAGAAATTTTTACCTATTTCTAGATCATTTCTCTAATGTAAGAGTGATGTAAAACTGACTTTGTCTGTCGGTTCTGGTATTCTCGATGTCTCCAGTCATGGTGTTGGTTCTGTTTAAGTTTTCTCTTTGAGTTTTCATTGGTATGATTTCCATTTTGTGATATTCTAGTTAATTTTGTTTGTATTTTAGTTATTATGTATTTCTTGTTTACCTTCTGTTGCCTTCTTGTTTCAGTCTCTTTCTCCTAGCTCCCTTCTAGATTCTTCTTTCCACACCTATTACTCATCTGCCAATTAGTCTGTTTCTGTCTCCCATATATTCTTCTGCTATTCAGTCACTTTTTGCTTGTTCCTCGTCATTTCTTTGCCCTTCATGTCTGTTTCCCTAGATCTAAGTACCTTGTTTGTGGAATTTTGCTTCTGTTGCCCATTTGGACATTAAACTTGCAAGAAACCACCTCAGCCTCCATCTCTGCATTTCGGTCCTTCAACCCTCCACTCAACCTGGCACAGCTCATTGGTTCTTGGTACAGTAGTCTTTAGGTTCTGTTTTTAAATCTTTACCACTTTAATTTGTTTTAATTATAGCTTTGATTATAGTTAGATATTGGATAAATTAGACATAAGGTGAGATTAAGGAGGTCTTCGAAGTACTCCGCCCACTTACACATGGCGTCCCCAGTCGAGGTCAGCGCCACAGCACCACGGACGGATGGAAAGAGATAAGGTAAAAGGTAATTACTGATCCCTGTATTAAATTTAGTGGTCATTTATGATTAGTGGTGAGCTACATGTTCAGCACATTTACAGTTTTCAACCACCCTAAAACAGCCACTAGCAAGGGAGCTGTTGGTGGCATCATGATAGGGGGCTGTTTTGTCCCAGGGTCAGTAAGGATCAATTGCACAAAGTGAACAAAGAAATACTGGATTTAATATTTTTTTGATTCTCTACAAATGAACAAATAGATGCTTCTTGAACTGGATTTACCTCAAATTGAAAATCTATGTTTAATGTTCAGATTCCTCCAGATAACCTAAAATTAGCTTTACCAATTCTAGGAGATGGCAAATATCCAGCTTTAATTATTAAAGTTGATATAAAAGCATGTAGTGGAGATACAGTTGGATGTTCAAATGTTGTTTAAATGGTAAATATCAAAATGAAACTCCTGCAATCCTTCATTATCAGGCTTACTGAAAAAAAATAGTTCAAGTGTATAAATAAAAGCCTCAAATGAATATGAGATTAAGGAATTGGATGGATATATGCAAACTGAGAACATATAATGAGTTATTGTTTTGTCACATACTTATCTGGTACTAATACCTAATTAGAAAAATATAATTAATTATTAAAGTAGAAAAATGCCAAATTGAAGCCTTTGAAAGAGTTTTTATGGCCACTTGGTTTTGATCTGGCTTTGGGTTGAGATTACAGGGGCTGTTTGAGTCATAAAAATGTATATTCCTACATCAAATGTAGCCACTCAGGTCATGAACCATGCAGGTGAACTAATCTCTGATGTATTTTCACTTGAGTAACACTGAATTAGATTTCTCATGTCCAAAGATGAATAGACATCTAGCTTTTAGAGTAGGGGAGTGCGCCGTGAGTTGCATATGCACAGATCTTGACATGCATCACAAAGCAAGGTTATACGCCTATCTGAGTTTTTTTAGGATGTAAAAGGGTTTTATGGGAAAGACGATACATTCATTGTGAATCTATAGTAGAAAGTAGAAGAGGGGGATCAATAAAAAAACACATACCGGTACAACTAAAACTAAAGAATCTCATGAACGTTATGTAGCTTGCTTTTGGATCAATATTTCAAGTAATTTAAATGGTCATGCCTCAGTTCTAAAACATGAAGGATCTAAAACGTGAACTGTTTTAAAATGTAAAAGCAACATTCCAGTAAGAAAGTTATATCTTCACCCAAACATGTGTTTATAGAAAAGTTTGACATATTGAAGTTGGATTGTTTGAAGTAACTTTTAATTGGCATCTTATCTGAAGTGGAGATGAGTTAGCAGGGTCTAGGCTTGGAATATCAGGGAGAAATTTAAAACGGTGGAATTGAGTTAAAACTGCTTAACACCACCAAAATGTTTTAAATAAGATTATTTTGAGAAACACTGGTATGTCAATTAGACATAGTATGTGAAAGATGTTTTACCATTTTAAACATTGTTTTATTCAGTTTGTACTGTAACAAAGTGTCAAATTTTGGTACTTACAACGAAGTATGGACCAACTTATAAAGGTGAAACTTTAAGAAAGCTATTGGAAGACGAGGGTTCATAAGTTTAATATACACATTTATTTTTCAAAAATGTGTCACATGTGGACCTATAAAATCTAGTATAGGCACAGATCGAGGATGGAGTATTAGGAACCCATATAATAATTTTTTTCAGAGAATGGAAACCTACAAGGCAGTGATAGACTTGATTCCTTCCTGCTATTATCACAACGCCCACCCCCATATAGGGCACCAGAACATCTCGCCTGTTCAGCCAGGCCAACATTTCCTGCTATTGACCACTCTTTCAGAGACAGAGACTAGTATCGGGTATTGCAGGCTAACAAAGAATCCAAACGACCCCCATTCCTATGGGGCGGTCCCGTTTGTCCCGTTCAATTTGCATGTTTTCTAACTCAAAACAAGGCTCTGCTTTTGGTCCACTCTATAAAGCCCCAAACTGAACACTAATTCTGACATTTTGTAGTGAAAAGGCTTCCTGGATGGGAAGCAAAACGTCTTAAAACTTGGAAGACAAAGTCCAGTGGATTGTTTTTTTATTTTTTGGAATGAATAAGTGTTTGAGTCTAAAAGTAGGTCTACTAAATCCAATATGGCAGATGCCCTAATTCAAAACATCAACCCAACCAATGAGATGTCTACTGTACGAACTGTATTCATGTCTATGGTGACAAGTAAAATGAATGCTAACATCTACTCACAGTTCTACTCTACTCACTATCTAGCAAGCTAGCTAACACCTCCTTGGTGTCAAACTAACTGGAATACAGCTACAGCTATTAACAGTCAAATTGAGTGCCTTAGTGAAAAGCCCTTTGGGAAACTCCTCCAACTCCCATTGTCATTGTGACACAGCACACACAAGTGAACACTGCACACCATGAAATTGCATTTATGCCTCACCCGTGCAAGGGGGCAGCCCTCAATGGCGCCCCAAGGGAGCAGTGTGGCGGGACGGTACCATGCTCAGGGTACCTCAGTCATGGAGGAGGATGGGGGAGAGCGCTGGTTAATTACTCCCCCCACCAACCTGGCGGGTCAGGAGTCGAACCGGTAACCTTTGGGATCCAAGTCTGACACCTTAACCGCTCACCCACGACTGAACAGCTTAACAGCTATTTACAGTAAGGCTTAGAGCTACCAGTTTGCTCCTTTCTAGAAACTATTGCTTTGGCTAAAGGACACTCATGATGAAATGTCAAGAAAATCCTAATTGAAAGATTGCTTAAACTGAATCAAAGATATTTAAAAAATGTAAACTGGTTATGAAATGTCACATAAAGGTGAAAATTCCTTAAAATGATCTGAGTTTTATTATTAACAAAAATTAGCATTGTAAGTAGGAAGACAAAGTACATCCATCCGTCCGTCCGTCCATCCATCCATCCATACATCCAGAAATATATATAAATACTAAAAAAAATAAAGTAAGAAAACATATAAAAAGGCCTTATGAAGTTACAATTACCAAAAAGCATTGACATAAATTAAATTTACCTTTACTCACCATGCAGGACACGACTCCTCTGCACGCTTCAATCAACTGTCTGTCGTTTATTTTGAACCCCATATGCTAGTGTCATCTCTGCCAGTGAAGGTTTCTTATGCCTCAGAGCTTTTGTCTGTTATTTTGCTATAAAGTAAGAGTGTTGTCCAATGAAGAGGCATCGATTTACTAATATCCACGGTGCCAGCAGCCCTCAGGACTCTGAGGTAAACATTGTGAAGGGCAAAGTGAGAGAAAACCCAGACTTAGCTTTTGCTGCAATAGAATATAGTCAGAGGATTGATTGACAGACCAGGTGGTACAATACAGTAAGTCTAACACCAGGCATCTAGTGAGCACTTTAAACAGCACTGTATCAGCTGTTTCCTTTATCACTGCCTGTTTCACAGACGTTCCTTTGTTTGGTAATTATATTTTTGTTTACAGTGTGCTGTGGTTGGACATTGCCTCAGCAGTCGGCCAGATTACTTCTAGTCCTACCTGCTCAGCGAAATTCCTAAAACATTGAATTGCAGGTTTGAGCATTGCTTCAAAATTCTGTAGCCTGGCAACAGTATCCTGCATTAGCAACCCCTTGCTTTTGTAGAGCTCTTGTAGTGCTCCAAAAGCGGTTCAACAAACTCAACAGTGATTGTGATAACCTCTTGAGTACCTTTGACTCAGTGTTTTTCCTCTCAGCTTACTGTTTGTCTGATGAGTATTAAAAAAGCAGCAAGATGAAAACAGACAGAACTCACTTTAGAAATAAGATGACTTCAAGAGTCCTTTATGAGATGGAATCCTAGATCAGATGAAAAGGAATGTACAGCCGAACAAACAAACAAACTAATTCAAGTCCCTGGAAATAATTATAAAATTAATACTGATTATGATGATTACAGCTATTGTAAAATAATAATAATAAAAAAAAAACGGACTTTAAAAAGTAGAATAAGTAAAAGGGAAAAAACAAAAAAAGAGATAATAAAACCTGCCATGTTAAGTTAGTGCGTTAATGAAACAACACATCTGAGCTGAATCTTAACTCTGAAAAGAAATTTAATTGCAAGTAAAATAAGGAAGTAATACTCATATCTAAATATAAGTTATGTAAATATATATATGTATATATATATATATATATGTATATGTATATATATATATATATACATATATATATATATATATATACGCCCAGGAGCCCCGCCCAGCAGTACAAAGGGTGGGGGAGAGAGCAGTGTATAAATACTAAAGCAATAAGCAACTCTTTATGCTTATTTAGTTCAAATCAGCACAAAGGCAAGAATGCTTTTTTAATCAAGGTTATTTTTTAATTATCCCTGGGAATTCAAAATTGGGTTAATTTAAATTTGAATAAATAACAAAGCATGACTACAGATGAATCTGAAATATAGAAGAAATAAAAATGTGAAGTAATTAGAATAAAATAAAACACATACATCTGCTTGTTCTGCTGGTTCTTAAATTCAGGTTATAAAGCCTGAAATAAACAACAAACAACACTCAGCAAACAAACATACAATAACAGGGTGAAAATACAGTTATTTAATGATAGATCAAATATTAGAATAGATAATATAAGGGAATTATAACATACAGGGTTGGGATTCATGCATTTTTTTTTTTTTGCCCGTGTATAACGCTGCAATATTTACAAAAAATAATTCAAAAAGTCCCAAAGTCTTATGTTACACAGTACGCGCAATATCTTCAAGAATAGATGTCAGTTTAGTATTCAGCTACTCATACAATTAGAAATCATACCAAACTGGGAACCAATTTGGATTTCAGATCCACCTTCCAGCAAGACAGGGACCCTAAACCTACCCCCAGAACCACGGTGGAAAAGATTATGATAAAGAATATCCATACGTTAGAATCGCCTAATCAAAGTAAAGGCCTTAATTCAACTGGAAATAGTTTGCAAGACTCATAAATTGATGTTATTAGTAATCTCCCTACCATATAACTGAGCTTAATCAAATTTACAAAGAAACAGGGGTGACACACACTAGAAAACCTGAATCTGAAATTGCAAGTAATACACGGCAAATCACACTTTTAAACATTTTTTAGGAAACATCTAGAAAGCGAATCCTCTTCTTTCAGCTTCACAACTACACAAAACCTTTTATGTCATAAAAAAAACAAAACACTAGAATCTATTGCTCTGTTAAACTATTCTGTAAGTAGTAACTTCTTTATTAAACATTTTTGGCAATGCACTGTTTCACTATGCCAAAATAAGCCAATTTTACAAAGTAGAATATTAACTCTGTTTTATCCTGTGATACTCCCATCATGCCTGGTGAGATGGAGCAGGTACAGCCAGGAGTGAGGCTAAATGGGTTTTAGCGAGGAGCCCAAGAGAAGTGTCAGGTGGCAGCAAATCACTAGACTGCCGGAGCAGCAGGGTGATATTCCTGAGACAAGACAAGGTGGGAGCAAAATCCCGCCCTCAACAGGAAGCTGGATGAAGTTCTGCTGAGCTGGGAGCTTCAGCAAGCGGCTAAAGCTATGTGTGCAGGACAGTTTTGCAACTAAGAAAAAGGTTTATTTCTAACAATCACATTGATCTACAGTTATTTATAATGAGATGGTGCAGAAAAGCTGCCAAATAACAGCCTAAAAGCAGTGACAGGGAACAATGCCAGACTATGCCAGTGTGCTGCAAATGAACATCCTTCTCTGGTGTGTCTTATCCTTGAAACATATGCGGCGCACATTTTCAGCGCAGTTAATCTAGGAAGAAGCAAAGATCCAAGGACAGCTGCGGCACTTTAATGACTTTATCTTCATTTGAATGAGTACCCCTCTCAGAGGAAATGTTCCACATCATTGCTTGAAATCCATTCAGGCAATATGATGGCCACCTGAGAGGCGCATCAGCTGAGATTCTATGGCTCCGAGTTGATTTTGAGGAACATAATACCTTCCACTGTGCAGAATTATCTGCTCAGAGATAAGTTCGGCCGTGGTGAATTTGTGCGCCGCAGTCTCAGTCATGGCCGATGTGTGACGGGGACCTGAGGCGAGAAATGAAAGACAGGGCGTCCTGCGGTCTGCACGTCAAAGCCTGAAAACTTAATCAAACTCCATTTAAGGTGGAAGCCTGCTGGAACTAATTGTGCAGTTTCTCAAAGCTCTGGACCTGAGTCAGGCGTGGGCATGACTTCAGGAAGCGGTGGCCAATATGTCGCTTACGCTTATTACATATTTGCACAACAGAACTTAATCACAGCTGCTGTCTCTGCACAGGTGGATTCACACTGCTGAGTGCCGAGACTGATTTAAACTGAGCAATTTAAGCATTTATTTTTAAAGAATACTTTTTATTAACAACACAAACTGTTTATGTACATTAAAATAATTTTTCATCTAGAGTCTTTGCTGTTAAATTGAATTTTTTAGTAATTTTTCAGCTGGTGAGGTCCATTTCCAAACCAAGGGTGGCTATTAGATTCTGCTGCTATGCCTATGTTATTTAACATTTAACTAAAATGCCTGACTTTCCTAATAAAATAATAAAAACGGATCTTCAAAGACATGAACAAGTATTCACACCCTGACAGATTTTTTCATTTTTGTCTTTTTTGTCATTCAAATGTTTCAGTTCTTCAAACTAATGCCATCACCAGAAAAACAAAACAAAACAAAAAAGTAAAACTATACACACCTTAGTGGTCATATGTGAAAAAGTAATTACACCCAAATTTCTGTGCAATAACTATTTGTTTTACAACTAGAGGGGACATCTGCTGTCAAGTTTTTGTGATAACATACATACAAACATAAAAGAATAATATATATATATATATATTCTTTTATGTTTGTATGTATGTTATCACAAAAACTTATATAGTATATATAAATATATATATTTATATATATAGTATATATAAATAAATACAAAACACAACTTGGCTTAAGTTTAGACTTTGACAAGGCCACTAGACACATTCAAATGTGAACTTGCTGATGTCACCTTAAGCTCACAAACTGATAAAATAATGCTATCCTTCAGGATTTTCTGCTGGAAAGCAATATGCATAATGCATATTTTCTGAAATGCTGTAAAAATATATGACTCCATGTAACTTGGCCAGAGATCAGTAAACATCCTCTCCAGGACCTGTATTATTTAATCAGATTGAACCTAGACAGATTTAAATTCAATAACATCTATTTTAATTAGATACTAGTTATAATACAGAGCAATCAACCCTTTAATGTTAAGCGATAAACAGATTTTTATTTAATGTAGATTAAGATGTTTTTCTGGGTGCATTTACTTATGGAATAAGGATAATCACAGTCCTTCTGGAGTAAATTTGGGTTTCATCTATGAAGTAAAAATTCTGCCAAAAGCGCACAGGTGTAAACTATTCTCCATACGCATTTTGAATACTCTACGCTCGCAGTTTCAAAACTATGAATGCTCAAATATGACACAAGCATGAGTTCATGCTCCTTCTGTCCTAATAGGAGCGTATAGGTCTGTTTCTTTCTAGGTTTCATTAATTTAAATCCGTGTGCCAATTTTGGTCTGGTCAGAAACTCGTTTTATTGAGGGTCAGATATGTGTTTAACAATTTTAAGTTTGCGATTTCAACCTAAATGCCCTCAATGATTTTCAGCCAAATATCAGAAATCTGATCAGGGCCCACCTCCAGTATAATAAATCCTACGTAACTCCCCAAGAGAGCTGAAGCATGTGCTGCAGTGACTCAGGTCCTCAACAGATGGTGACATTCAACACCCCAAAGGTTGTCCTTAGGCTTAGTCTGGAAGACAGATATTGTATTTCTTACGCAAGGTCAACACCTGTCAGAAAGGGCAAACGGGTCCGGGGGGGGGGAGATATATTGTTTTTCAGAACCAGAAAACCTCATCTGATTGGACAAAATTAAGTGTCTGCCACTTATAGAAGACCATCTGACCTGTTCTAATTCAACTATTAAGCAACGTGCAAAAACTATCCCGTTTTCATTTTAGTGTAATAGAGGAAGTAGTAGGTGTAGAAGAAAAATCGCACGAATCTTGACTAAAATAAAGACTATTTTGGGGGGAGATTTAATAATTTCAGCAATGTGTTACGCCGTACCATATTTAATCTGAGAAGAGAATGATTTTGTGAAGACCTCATGCAAGTTCTCTTTATGCTTAATTGAGTAAACATAGGGGATTTGCCTATTAATTTGCCATAACATACAATCATGCACATATCTGGTGACTGGAAGAAGTGTGGACCTACAGTAGCCTGCAACAAACACTGGCTACCTTGGTCAGAATGTGGTCAGCTCACGTTCACATTGTAAACTTACAGCTCAAGAGTTTGCCTGGAAATATACCCAGACAACCACTTTCAAAAGGTACTTTGTTATTTTTTGTTTACTCCGAAGTGTTCACATCTACACAGCCAAGGTAAACAAAGAGGGAAAACAAACTCACTTAACACCTCGGGTGTGAAATCACCTTTATCCATTACCGCTTTACCACTTTATAATCAGACAACTGCAATCTAGAGGGATTTCCAGAGTTTGGAATGGCTTCCTAATATGGTTAAAAAAACAAAACAGTTTGGAGTTCTTCAAAGTTACAAATGAACTGTAAAGAATATCGGTCATGGATTATAATCCAGCAGGACTTGGGGTACGGTTATCTACTGTAGTCCACATGCTTTGCTGATTTGAAGGGGGCTTCTGACTTTGATCCATGAGACATTTTGTAAGGAGGGTTGCAAGTTTTCTGGTTGGGTTAGGTGTCCTTTGGGGTTTTTGAAGCTCCATAATCTCAGTGTGCAAAATAGTTTAATATATGACATGAAACCTAGAAATGACCAGAGATGGCAAAAGTACTCACTTTCCGTACTTGAGTAAAAGTACAGATGCTTGTGTTAAAAAATACTCTGGTAAAAGTGGAAGTACTGATTAAACTTCTTTACTCAAGTAAAAGTAACAAAGTACAGGCTTATAAATTTACTTAAAGTATAAAAGTAAAAGTAGAAACCACTTTTTTCATGCCGTTGCCTACATTTTAAATGGATGTCTGCCAATAGGACTAGATCTCTGTTGTGTTCATTTTCAATCATCTTGTCGTCCATGCTACTATGCTAACGCCACCGCCACCAAGCTGCAATGATTTGCCGCGAATGAAGACCGCCGAATCTGTCGATTCATCATGTAGTGGTGGGTCAAATGCAACGTAGATTCCTATCCAATTAGATTGAATTTGGTATTGATGACGTGAAAAATAATAACGGTAACTCCATTGAAATGATTCAAAACTAAAGTAACGAGCCAATTTTTTTAAATGCAAGGAGTAGAAAGTACAGATATTTGTGTACAAATGTAAGGAGTAGAAGTAAAAAGTCGCCATAAAAATAAGTAGTAAAGTAAAGTAAAAATATCAGAAAAATCTACTTGAGTACAGTAACAAAGTATTTGTACTTCGTTACTTCCCATCTCAGGAAATGACTAGCCATGGGTGCAGGTTTTAGCGGACTTAAGGATTGGTTGTCCAGTCCAAACCTACTTTTGAAGAGGATTTCCTCCATAAAAATGTATCCTCTTTTTTTTCTAACCAAAGAAATAACTTTGACAGAAATCTTTGCAGTAGAAATAGTTTTTTGGCTGTGCGTTAGACTCTTTCATAGCTCCTCAATGTTTCAGTCATGTTTGTGGCATTAATGGACAAGATTGTTCTGATTTGTGAACCTTAGGTGCTAACCTTTTCTCATTGCTGATGGTATAATGAAGTTGGGGTCTTTAAGCCATGACAGCCATCATATGAATTGGCTGGTATAAGATTGGATTACATTAGTTTTTAGGCCTCTCAACACGTTTTTTTGCATCAAGATCAGTTTTTGCATTTAATGGAGGAGATAATAATATAAATAATACTACAATACATTTTATTTTTACATTTTAAAGTAAATCTCAAATAGATATAATTCATTCATATCAAATTCACAATCAGATTACGATGATAAATGAGACTGGAACATTATCTTGAGTTAAGTAGGTTTTGCTCAGTGATGCTGTGTCACTAATGATCGTTATACGTACATCTTGACAAGAACAAAAAACTCCTGGACTCAAGCAGTGCAAATGATCCTTCTTTCTAGCGTTCTGGGACTCAGATATTGTATCCCTAAGAGATAAGGTGTTAAACTCTGTTTACCAGAGGGAACTTGGTGTAGAGATGCTGTTCTTTTGCATACTAACTAGTCTGTAGAGGAGGTTTGGGCATACTTCCCTTTGTTGTTTTTCCAGACACAACTGATAGGAGGCTTCCTGGAGGATACCCAGAACCCGCTGGAGAGACTATACCTCCCTTGTGGCTTTGGAACCGCATATGGATCCTCTAGAACAGGGGTAACCAATTAAAACTCAGCGGGTTCCAAATACAAAAAAATCCTCAACCAGAAAAGGTCCAGAGACAGTTTTAATTATAATCCAGTACTTTAAACAGAATTTAACAGTGAAATAAAATTAGGTTTTTATGCATCCATGTTATAGATTGAATTTATAGAAAACGTTTTCCATTTTAAAATCTAAAATATGTTTTAAGTATAAAAAAACAAGCTTTAACTTTTGTATATAGACAATTCCCTGATTCATATATTTCATAAAACACCTGACAAAACACTGTTTGTTATGATTTTCTTTTCTTTTTTCTGGCTTAATGTGAGCAGTGGGCTTTATGCTGCCCTGCAAGGCTTTAAACCTGGTTTGAATGGAGACTAAGCCATTCTAAAGCACATATCAAGGAGCTCATTCTGAGCCTGGATCCATATTTATTTTTGATTCTGTTCATGGTGGAGAATCCTGCTTCACAGCAGCAGGTTGAGCCAAGCATCGTCTAAATGTGCAGGGTCATCTTTGAGCTCCATTTCACTTTTCTGTCACCAGTTCACCACAGTTCTTCCAGCAGTCCACACTTTCTCCGCTTTCTTTTTCTCATCATCTTCTCCTTCTTTCCCATCGCCCGTCTCGCCACAGGTTTGCCTGCTGTGTCTAAAAGTAGCAGCAGCTCATTGGCTAATTTGTGTCACATGCAGCCTGATCCCGGCACTGCAGGGGGCTATACCATATTAACAGGAGAAGCAGCGCAAGTGAAGTAAGACACTGTCGTTGGACAACATGCGGTAATTTACAAATGCTTTAAATCAGGTTGGGTCCGGATTAGCCAGCAGGTGGGTCCGGATCCGGACCGCCGTCCGCTAATCCATGACCTCTGCTCTACAACAAGCTGGAGAGAGAGAATACTGTTTCCCTATGACCTGATCTAGAGAAAAAGGATAGATGGACATTTTAATTATCTTTCTTTTTTATATAGCACCAATTCACATGACTTTACAGAGACAGTTTAATCAAGTCCTACGCAGGATTGGTTAAAAGTTTTCTATCTTCTGTCATTTTCTTACAAGAAAGTATAATTAAAAAAGAACAATTGTTTGTGTTCTCATGGTGACCTTGTTCAAATAGGCCCTTTAGCCATCACTCTCAGTCAGTAGTACACATACCATACAAGTAAAACCTAAATTCAAAAGGAAAAAAAAAACATAACCATGGAGAAAAACATGTTCCTCAAATATGGCCAAAGGTTTTGTTGAATCAGAAATATTTCATTAATCTCCAGGCCCAGAATTAAATCAATTTTTTCATGACAGTTGTAGAGTTTAGGTTGATTTATGACTGGAAGCAAGACTTGCTGCATTAAAAAAAAAGAATCCAGTTTACTGTTAGCAGAAGATGTTGCACTAAAATAGAATTAAAGCTTTGACACTGTTGAGTCACACACTTAATCTGTATGTTGCTGACTCTTTGACAATGTAATAATAACTCATCTGGGAGTTTTTGCTTTTCATAGACCATAGTGGTGTTTTTATGAGCTTTGAAATACCATAATTACCATCTCTGACACCTTTCTCTGTTTCACTTTCACTGTCTGCTTCTTTTCCTCTATTTGCTGCCTTTCTAGCTTCACTTATACAAGATGAGAAACACAAATTTTCTTATTGAAGTAAGAAGAGATATATAGTCCCTCCAGTCAGTTATGGGTCTGGATCTATGGGGAAAAAGCTCCAAAGGGAGGCATCCAAAAGGTGTCCTAATCAAATGCCTGAATCCCCTCAATTGAGTCATTATAGCAGAGGAATTCTTCGGTGCATCACCCACTCCATTCTTCCATCTAAACCACCTCAGTTGAGTTCCTTTGATGCGGAGGAGCATCAGATTAACTCAAAGCTCCTCTCGGATGAGCTCGCTCCTTACCTTACAGAGGAAGCTAATTGCAAAAGCCTTTACCCATGATTCCAATCCTTAGGTCAAGATTCATATTTCATGAATTAGTATGAGCACACACTCAGGTGTTTGCAGTCTGTCAGAGTAGGTTACTGCATAGATTTTTTTTTTTTTTGATTCTGGTTCATATCAATACCATATTTTGAAAATTTTATGCAGAAGGGTCATACAAAGTTTACATGTCATATGAGCTTACTAACCCTAATTTACTCTAAAGATAAAAAAGTCTGAACTTGATCAATTTAAATTCTTTGAACATTTTATAATGTTATTATAAATGATCACATGGTTATTTTCAACCAATGCATTTTAAACTGAGATTGAATATAAAATATAAAATTTTCCGTTTCCAGGGTTGCACTTTAAAGGAGAAGTTCGGTTTTTAACACTTTTAGCCCATTTTCTGTAGTGTCCAGGATAAAATCGAATGATCGACACCAAAATTTTGACAATTGCTCCTGTCTCTGCTTTTTGGCTCATTTAGAATCCACCCCTGGCTGCTTTAGAATGGCTTCCATAGAGCATGTCCGATAATGTCCTAAAAACAACCTTAAACGTTCTTTTTTTTAAATAAGCTACTCACCGGGTCGTCAGCGCTGTTCAATGACGTTCCAAAAAAAGTTTCGTGAAGAAAAAACGTTCCTGTAGTGTTTTATTTAGCATTTTGTAAATCCCATTGAGTTCTGTAGGAATAGTCAATATCCCGCTGCCACCGGAAACGGAAATGGGGCCTGTTTACACAGTTGTAGTCTTTTCGCTTCACTCTGTGTACTCCGACGTCGAGGTGCTAACATCTCTGTTAAACACTTTAAAAAACTCTGAAAATGGAATACGAAAGGTGGAATTATCCCCTAATAACTAATAAAAGTTATCCCTTGAAAAAATATTGCAAATAACTCATCAAGGTTAAAAAAAACCTCAGCTCTCAATTAGTGATGCACCATTTTTGCTGTGATGGCCTCAAGCCTTTACTTTGCCATAACCTAAAATGTGGAGTGATGTATTTGTGTTTTGCAAGTCCACATTTCCCTCTTCTATGGGTTGGAGGTATTTCTATTTTTCCATTTTGATGACTGTAGACTGCTTTTATCATCCTGTTACATTCACTGTTGCAACTGAATTACTTTTTCTATGGTGGCAGATGGTGTGATTTCAAAAATGTCTTTATTTCTGTAACATAATGTGTCTTGACACTGAAATGATGTAAACAATGTCGACTTCCAGACTCCGAAACGTTCATGCATGATGAAATCCTTGCAGTACGCCAAGGCATGCAGCACTTTTAAGCACATTAGGACCAGTAGCCTTTGTGTTGGATTCATATTTTATGACAGCATGACCAAGAGAGGCCATATGGTAATGGAGGTTGGACCTGCGTTGAAATCCCCCCTAGCTAGAGGTGGTGGAGTGACCTAATGATGCAGCAGACTGTGTGCTGCCTGGGGTCAGAATAGGAAAGGAGTTCAGATGACTGTGGTCAGTGGCAGCAGCAGCAGCTAAGCCTTGTGACTCGAGCCGCCCCAGGACACACAGCAGACCGACCAGTCAGTCACACAAGACAGGCACCCATGTTCCCAATTGCAGAGCTTTGCCCAAAGGGATGGAGGTAATCTAGCAGACTTGGTTATGGCTCTGTGTTTTTTGGCTGCATGTGTATTTGGCCTGTTTTCTTCTTTCTCACATTAAAAACCAGGGCTACACGCATGAATTCCCAATGTTGAGCACATGTCTAATTCCAACGTTAACCTTTAACCTAACCTTCAAAATATCAATGTGAGACAGAAAGCAAAATTGCACAAAGCCTTCAGATGAACAGAATCAAAGAGGATTTTTTTTAAGATTCAGTTGAAGATCAAGCAAACAAACTGCTTCAACCTCTCTCTTAGTTACCAGCCTGATTCATTTTACTTTTCATGTTACTTGGCACCAACAAGCAAGAACGTAATTATTGCTAACCTATGATAAAAGATATAAACAGTTGGAATGATCTGCCCAACAATCTGGCTCAAAATAGAAAATGTCAAACTAATGATACAACATTAGTTTTTTAATTAACTCGAACAGAAATATGCTACTACAACCAACATCCTCCCAGATTATTATTTAATGCACTCTAGTTCAACTTATAATATAGGAAATAAAAATAAGAACATGAGATGTTTTTCTCCCTTGTTTTATCATGACAGAGTGAATACAAATCTTTTGTTTTTCCATTTTAAATACAACTCTTTCAATGGAAAAACGATCTAGAAATAAGTAAACATTTCTTAAATTAAGTGTATTTACCCTTAATTTGAGTAGCTAAATGAGATAGTTTGCCAATGGAATGAGTATTTTTACTCTTAAAATAAGATAATTAGATAATATGCACTTGAAATAAGACAATGCAATTGTATTTTCTTATATAAAGTGTATATTGTCTTGTTCCATTGGCAAAATGTCTCTTTTACCTCCTCAATCAAAGAAAACATGCACTTATTTTAAGAAAAAATTACTTATCTAGATTTAATTTTTTCAAATGATATATGTTATCTTAAGTTATACTTCACAGACTCTGAGGTATTTTGTTTTTAAAACCATCTGCTTGATGCACCCAAAATTGGTTTTGGATCTACCGTTATTGTGACATTACCCGGAAAAACCAATGTGAGTAGCTCTAACACTGTTGGGTATGAAACTCTGTAGAGAGTTAGAGCAAGTTTAGATACAGAGAGTATTTAAACCAGTAAGGTTCAGGACCACTGGCCTACCCCTTTCTTTTGTGGAGAGAAATACAGCTCAGTATAAAAACTGGCATCACTGTGATTGCTCTCCATATTTGTGTTGCCATCACTGCCAATGACATTGCTACCCAGACTATGTCCAGTAGTCAACCTCAAATTCCCTAGTCCACAAGTATTTATTTATTTCAGGCCAATTTGTCAAATACTATTTCAGTTGGAATAGAGCTCTGATGGGGGGCATATTTTCTTTTCACGTATTTATATAAAGTCATTTTCAAAATCTTTCAGGGTACACTCATGAGGGAGTATCCTGACCTTTTTTAAATAATGATACAGGATAGTAATTCCTTTACCAATGGGTAGTTACTGCAACCTAGAGGGTACCTATCCATAAGCTAATAATATAAAACTAAACAAATAGGAAACTGACCTAAAACTTAAAGATAATCTCTTCAGTCCTTTGAAAATCTTTTGCTGATCTTATGGAACATTTAACAGAACTTTGAAGTGGGGTTCGTCACCTAATCTTATGAAGTATGTTATTCTATTATTCCCTGAGCCCACAAAGTCCTTTTCCCTAACTGAAAGGGTATTCTTTCTATCTTACAGGGTATATCCTCCAATCTCTTAGGGTCCTTTATTTGAACATAGGATGTACTTTCCTACAGCCTATTAAGTACATTTTCCAAGCTAAGCCTTTTCCTGCACATAGTGGGTTCTTATATTTTATATATGATATTATACTGCTTGTGGTTACCCCAATCTCACGGAGGTCCTATGGGGTCTTCTACAGAGTTGTTGTTTTCTTAAATCTTAATGATTACTCTTCTTTATATTTTTTACAGATTTTTCCTGATTTTCCAGGGTGCTTTCCAATAAAGTGCATTGTACTTTAATATTATTCTTGATTTAGACAACTAAAACCATTTTTTCCAATATTGCTCTGTTGTTACCAAGCGTTAATCTTCTGAAATCGCAGTGTCATGATGGGTTCACTAAAAGCGACCCAAGAATGCAGAACACCACTGACGGACACAGGGATGAAAGTTTAACAAGTTTATTTATGCACAAGCACACAGAATGTACTGGTTCGGGTTCGGGGCCTGGATACTGGTTCACCGGAGTCTGCGTGAGAGACAGTTCAGTTAGCGTTGCCAACAGAGGTTTGATTTCCTGAAGTTTACTGATTGTACCTTGAGGGTTCTTGAGGTTAGCTTTGGGAGAGTCTCTGTTGGATCTGGAGAAGAGTTCATCAGCAGAGTCCGTTTGCTGCTTCAGTGTCTCACGTCTTCAATGAACAGACCTTGGCTTTGGGATTCCCAGCTCTAGTCCAGAGCTGCTTGGAGGTTCTCTGAGATTCTTCAGGTTTGGCTCTGAGGGTCGGCTCGGCAGGTTAGCTCTTCCTGAGCTTTCACAGAGGAGACACAGGTTTCCTATAAGACAGAGACAATGGTTAGAATCCAAGCTGGATTCAAAAGTCATCGAATTACTCTGAGGATCTAGGCTTAAGCGCTGACCAACTGAACAACACTGTGGCGTTGAGGCAAGGTCTGAAGACAGCTTAAGTAGTGGATCCTCTGATGATCTTGATGAGCTGCAGCTGTGCAGGAGGCTCCCTCAGAGGATCCACGGCGGACTCTGCTAGAGAAAGGTGGAATTTCTCCAGCTCCCAACAAGCAGGGGGTTTTTCTGCCATCCGGGTTGCCTTACAAATCAACATCATAATAGTAGTACGTACTGTATAGTTCATTACATTTTAACCTTAAAAACACCCCACCCCTGAAATGACCCAGAAAAAAGTATTTGAAATAGCTCCAACACTGCCTAATATCTAAAGATCCCTATACTGATGTAATAACTGACTTTTTATTTAGTATACGTAACAGAGAACATTCTACTCAACAATTGTAGGTCTTTTCTCTCACAAGTATGAATTGATGCTTTATTTAGTGAAATTGGTCCATATTACCACTGTCATATTGAAATTGCTTCAAATTAACAACTTTAAAAATTAACAAAAAAAACCCTTCAGATTGATAAATTAAATTATAAAACTACTTTTTCAATGTGTAGCAGATGTCTTTATGAAACAGAAATGAATAAAACAATTTAGGACCAATAAGGAATTAATCATTTTCTTTAACTGAATCCAAGTAGTTTTAGATTAAAAATTATTGGTCAAGGATTAAGAAAATTTGCACAATTGTATGCCATGCACACAGTGTGAATATGGCTGTCATATGGCAGTCTTCTGTACAGTGATGGAGGTCATACATTAAAAAATGTTCATTAAATTGTTTTCTCTTAGACATTGGAGAGTTGCATTTAAATTTTATAGAGCTAAACAGGTTAAATTAGTGACCTGTTATGTTATCATTATTGTCTTGTTGCTGCATTTATTTTGTCAGTGAAAACTAATCCTGAGTCAGTTAAAAGTCAGGGAATTCTGAAATGATGTCAGACTGTGGAAACCCTGAATAAAATAACTATGTATAATGATTCTCTAGAAAAGTCACATTATATTAATAGTATAATCTTGTATAAAAATACCGAGATTCTAAAATAAAAGTTATTAATTTGTGACATTGACTTCTGTCTTGTGATTTATCTTAAGTTTTTAACCTGTCAAGTTTTTTTTAGATTTTTAACATTACAATTTATATTTTTCCAAGCACACAACAGTTTAAAGCAAAGTTTAGCTTGAAAAGAATGTGCCGGAAGGATTGAAAAGCATGTTAACACGGTAATGTAGGCTTGAGTTCATTATCTGACGCATGCATATACACACCAGGTACCTGCAAAATAAAAAAAATACTGAATTACAAAAAACATTTATAAAACAAACATGTTTTATTGATATATACACAAAAATGAATATTAGGAACTATATTTATCAAACATTATACTGGGCAAGTAAAGATTGTTTCTGGGCAAATGAAATGTGAAAGTCACTTGCCCGTCAACCCTTGCTGGGTACCGTATTTTCACGACCATAAGGCGCACCGTACTAAAGGGCGCACTCTCAGTTATGTGTGCCATTTCTGTATTTAACACACACATAAGGCGCACCGGACTATAGGGCGCGTTTTTTATATACAGGTACATGTCCTCTACTACCTTTAAATACCTCTACTGCGTATTTAAAAATACAGCGGGGGCAAAACTGAGTATGACTGTGCTTTATTCATGTATTTATTAAAAAGTATTAATCAAACCTGGGAGCTGGCCGTGAGACAGACACATCGCAGATGACACAGCGCTGTGATCACTCCTAAATTAACTTAAAATCCTGAAACCTGCCGACGGAATATGTTCGCTTTTATTACCGGTATCCTGGTGCCTGCAGTTTAAATTATTTAGATGAAAAACACCTGCCAGCCACCGCGTGAACCCGGAGGCTGCCCAGCCTAGAGGCTGCTGATGAAGGGATTTCTACTGTTGGTGCACCGCTGGTATGTGGGGCCTGAGCGCCTCCGACAGAAATAGATAATCTGGATGAACTGACTGCAATTATGAAGTTTTCAGGTGGACTTTCTCACTTAAAAACATATTAAAACTACTTTATTCCCACTGATCAAAGCAAATATAGCTGCAAGATTTAGATTATTTAGATGAAAAAACACCTGCCAGCCACCGCGGTGAAGAGGAGGAGACCCGCCCAGAGGCTGCTGTTGAATTAAGTTTTCAGGTAGAAAAATAGAGCGGGAGCAAAACTGAGTATGATTGTGCTTTATTCATGTATTTATTACAAAGTATTAATCAAACCCATCAAAGTCATCATCCTCTGTTTCTGAATTAAACAGCTGCGCTAAATCAGACATGCCAATTTCCCCTTCTGCGCTGTCAGAGTCACTTTCCGTGCAGCGCGGCTCCTCAGAAATAATGCCGGCTTTTGCGAAAGCTTGAACAACAGAGCCAGCAGACACGTTCGTCCAAGCATCTACAATCCATCCGCAAACGGTGGCGTAACTTGCCCGGCGCTGCCTTCCACTTATCCTGAAACTGTGGTCTCCGTCTGTCATCCATCGCTCCCACGCCGCTCGCAGCCTTACTTTGAACGGCCGCTTCACACCGATGTCGAGCGGTTGAAGTTCCTTTGTCAGACCTCCCGGGATAACGGCGAGCACAGCGTTCATTTGATTCACCTTTTTTTTCACATCGGCTGTGAGATGGGCACGCAGCGATGGTGATGCGTCGAAAAAACCACCTGGTCTCCTCACATACACCTGCCTTTCATCATCTCCTCATCCATCCAGCCTTTTTCATTTAATATCATATGTCATCAGAGTGCTGTGTCTGTCTCGCTGTCAGCTCCCAGATCAGCTTCTCTGATTGGTTGATGCAGCGCGTCCAGCAGCAAAACTTTAATTTTTGCATCTCGAGCAGCAGCAGCGCGTTGGCAGATGCTTAAACGCTCCCGACGCGCTGCGCCTGCTGCTCAAAACGCGCTGCGGGACCTTTTGCTGCACCTATACGCGCGTCAACCATTGACTTTGCATGTAAACTCGCTGCTTCTGCTGCACCTGCTGGGTCCGGTTCACACCGATGTGGAGCGGTTGAACAGCGAGCACAGCATTCATTTGTTTCCCCATGTTTTTCACATCAGCTGTTAGATGGGCACGCATGGAGTTACATATTAACAGCGATGGTGATGAGTGGAAAAAAAACACCTGGTCTCCTTACATTCAGCCACTCTTTCATCATCTCCTCAATGAGGTGGTCTCAAAAGTCGCAGTTACAACACACATAGGGCGCACCGCACCAAAGGGCGCACCGCACATTTTGAGGGGAAAAAAAGAAGTTTATGTGCGCCTTATAGTCGTGAAAATACGGTATGTTAAGCCGGGCATACACTGTGCAATTTTTTGTCTTTTCTTGCTGATTTTCCAGTTGTGAGAGAATATTTTTGATCAGGCCAAATTTCAACCTCATCGTGCATCCTGCCTTGTGTAGTATACATGAGGTAAAGAGGGGCGATCGTCCTCTAGAACAGTGTTTTTCAAATCCTGGTCCTCAAGGCACCCTGCTCTGCATGTTTTGGATGTTTTTGAGGTTCAGCAAACCTGATTCAGATGATTGCAGTTCAGCAAAGCCTGATAATCTGCTATCAATTAATAACAGGTGTGTGAAAGCTGGGAAACATCTAAAACATGCAGGGCAAGGTGCCTTGAGGACCAGGGTTGAAAAAAAAAAACTGCTCTAGAGACAGCCTCCCGATCAGGTATCGTAAGGTCGGGAGAAAAACAAAAATGATTGAAATTCAGTCAGCCCTCATAAGGCGTTTGTGGATATATCCTGCTGTTAAAGCAGAGCTTCAACCATCTATGTGCTGATTTACCAGAACCTCAAGCACTTGGCATGTGCTCGCATGACGAGTCCGACCAGCGGCATCTCTCAGCGCTGAGTCCGACTTGAGGTTGTTGGTGTGAGCAGTTAGATCGAATCAGAGCGTCGCGCCACACAGTGTAAGAACATGCATCGTGAGCTGTGAACTTTCAAACCCTGACGATTAAAAATATCGTACATTGTATGTCCGGCTTTACTCTTGCTGCAAATCTCACTGTCTTCTATTATTAATCATTTCAGTTACAGCGGCCTTGGACTAAAACAATCTGTGAGTGCCTCGACAGGGAAAATAATAGATCAAAATAGACTTAGACTCAACTTTATTTAACCTCTTGTGAATACTCCTTCAGGGAAATTCTGGTTCCAGTAGCTTATATAGAGTACAAAGAGTTAAAGCAAGATGCCGTTAAAGATAAAAATACGACAGACAATATAAAAAGAGTGTATATAGTACCAAAAAAGCATAAAAAAGAAAAAACTAACAAAAGAAATCATGCCGCTGGTTTCTATTTAACTTTCAGGCATCCAGCATACCAAGGTGAGCAAATTATTTTCATAGCATACACTAAGATTAGGTAAAATAATGATTATGTCATTACTTCCCTTTTACAGTAATGCTGACTATGTGTGTCTGACAGTGGTGGACATGCGCTGCACACATGGCGTATCGGAGCTGCAGTCCTCATGCAGCTATTAGTTCTGGTAGCCTGGCTAATTCAGAAATCAATACATTTTCAGTGTGATGTCAAATAAGTTAGAAGAAAATGCAGAAGCTCATTAGTTCTATGGCACCGACTCTTTTTATACTAATACAATGACAGCCCCATATCGTGATCCTTAAACAATCTTTCCTCTGACAAAATACTATAGTTCTCTCCTGGAGTTATTTTTTTACATTTGCAGCATCAAATATTATGCAAGAAAATTTAATATTTATATTTTGTTCAAATCAAGACACAACATTAAAACACTAGGTAAGATGCTGATTTGATTTTTCACACTTGAAAAATATATTTCTAAAGCTTCTTTTTTCAACTTTATGTTTATATGCCAACCAAACAACTCATTCCAAATATTATTAACAAATTAAATATGAGGTGTGAAAATAATGGAATAGAATCAGTTAATTTAGGTGCCTAAAACTGTTTGTTGGTATTCCTATTGAAGGTATTCCAAAGAAAACCTCTCTAGCCCACTTATTTAAGACTTCTTTTAAACTCTAGAGAACAAATGGATGATCACACCTTCACTGCATCCAGCCGAAGCCAGCACAGTGAAGATCTAGTTAGTGGCAAGATGGACTCAGGCATAACTAAAAAATGCTGGTGAACTGTCAACTTTTCAGTCTGCCGTGTGGCACAGGTTCCAATTAAGGGAGAAAAGTGAAACCAAGTGACAACAGGAGGACTGCGAAGAAGATAGAGAGCCTTGTTTTGAAGGTAACGAAGGCAACATGCAGCACTACATATAACACATAAACATGAAACTTTTATCACTTTTTCCTGCTTAAACTCTTGAATGGTTTGAAGTAAAAAAAAAATGTTGTTTTCTACTCTTTAGGTTGTAGACGTTTTATTTAATTTGTGAATCATCAAAGCAAATTGCAGTTTATATTCTCTAAGAGAAAACATCCTCTCTAAATAACACTTTTGCATTTTATTCTATTCTCCAAGGATAGAGATACAATTACATACATATACAACTTAAATTGATCTTCCCAGGCTCTTTTCGGTTAAATATGGATATTTCACCAGGGCTCAGATACTTTCCAAATGATATAGTTTAATTTGTCTGATTTGAAGGAATACCTTCCACTTACCATTTGTTCTCTTTTAGATCCTAGGTAGCACTTTCAAGAATATAATAGCTAATGTCTTAGAACTTAGAAGAATACTTTAACAAAAAGTACAGGGTCCTTCCCTGAACTCACAAGATACTTTACTGGCCATAAAGATGGGTTTTTATGGCTTTTACAGGGACTCTGATAATCTACTGGGTATTTTTCATTCAACTTAAGGAGTACTTTCTAGTAAGAAACTCAAATTTTGAAGATATGGTATTGTGAGTTTTTGGTATTATTTTTTAGACAATACTTCCTTACAAGGTGCTTTCAGAGATAATAGCCCCCAGAACTTACAGGGTATTTTCTCTGACATACATTAGAGGGTACTTTACCAGAACTAGTTCCTTTTTCAAAATTAACAGATTACCTTTATGGCATATAAAGGGAACTATCTATAACACACTTGTTTCTAGTCCTTTCATGTCAATTTCTTTCATTTTACAACCTACCTTTCTATAGTTTTGGGAATACCATCCCAGTTCTAGGGATTACATCTCATCTGACAGAGAACTTTCCTACAAACATAAGATTCAAGAACTTTACTTTAAACCGACTGTGTATTTTTAATAATCTAAGATGGTAACGTTCTATGAACTTGCTACATACTTTTTAGGATTTCATATGTAAGTTATGTTATATTTCATTTAGTTATCCAAACAGACCAGTTTTTTGTTCTTACAGGTTCCTTTCTATTATATCTCAAAGTACTTTCCAAGGTGTTTAACTAAGACTTATTGGTAACCTTTTTGGACTTTACAGTATGATATTCAAAGTAACTGTCTAGAATCCACAGGTTACTTTCTAAGAATATACATAATTTTTAAGAATTTACAAGTCAATGGTACGTACAATAATTTGTAGGGTGTTTTATAGGACTGTAAAGAACATACGTCCTTGATTTTACAGGGTACTTTTTTATTCACTACAGGGAACTTTACAGATATGTACAGGGTACATTTCCCAAACTTAAGTGACAAAATCCTAAGTCCTTTAAGGTTTATAAGTTCGAGATTTTTTTGGTATGTTGTCAAAATTGTTTGTGGTATTTAAAATTAGGATACAGTGATCTGCAAAAAGTCAGAACCCTACAAAAAAAAAAATAAAATACAGTATATGCTATAAAATGTGCATTTATCCATTATTAAAGAGTCTACTTTTAGCCACAGTAAATTTGACACAACAGTAGCAAACAGTAACATTTTAAAACATAATCACAAACAATAATGGTTCTATTGGGATAGCAGTGGGGCAAAAAAGTATACAGTAGGAGCCATTCAAAATGGCCCTGCACAGACGAATGGCAGCCGGATGGCAGCCGGATGGCACCCGACTTCCAGCCGCTGGAGTGACCCCCTCCTTCTCATGGACATGCATATTTTTTTACTCTGACTTCAAGCTTTAACAGAATTACTGGGTCTGAGATGATGCTTCTCTTTAGATCTTAATGTCCACAAATCATGACAGAAAGAATATTTTACTACAAAGATTGATGTTTAAAAAAGGAATCTTAGGGGATCAGCCAAGGACCAGTAAATGAAATTGGGAGAATTTTGAGCGGCTGCTACTGTAAATAGTTAGACTAACAATACTCAACATCAGGCTTTGAGACAATCATCAATCATCTTTGTTATAAAATAATGACCAATTCCTATTATGTTCATTTTAAATGATACAATTTATAAGACTATTGCAAATCTCTAATCTGTTCAGCTATCAAGGGAATCCAAAAAGTGTTCCATCAACAGATGCTACGTTCACACTGCAGCCTGAAGTGACCCAATTCCGATTTTTTTGCCCATATGTGACCTGTATCTGATCTTTTTATGACAGTCTGAACGACACAGATCGGATTTTTTCAAATGCGACCCAGGCCACTTGGATATGTGGTCCTGAATCCGATACGTATCTGATCTTTTCAAATGCGACCTGTGTCTGTACGGCCAGGTCGCATTCATCCGACCTACACGTCATTGATACTTGACAAATGTTACTAAACGTTACTAATCTGCGTCCTACTAAGCGGAGGTGGGAAAAACTAACAACCATGGCGGAAGATAACACAGAGAGCAGTCAATGGAGAGAAAGTGAGAGCTCTGTACGGACGTTGCTATTACTGCCCCACAAAACGCCATTGCAAGAAATCTGGCTCTCTTTCTTTTTGATCTTCTTAAAAAGATTTCATTCGTAATGTGCCTGCTCCTGTTGGAGAAGAACTTAAAGAACGCAATATACGCTGCAGTATTACGAGTCATGTTTACTTCCGCAAACACTGAGGACGCTTGCTACATGTGACGTCATCGCGTCCTCGAGTGCGCATGCGGGACACTTCGGTTGAACGCTTTCAGTTCACACAGTAGATCACATACAAGTCGCATATACTTGGAAGTGTGAACGGACATGCAAAAAAATCTGATTTCACAAAAAAATCGGAATTGAGCATTAAGGCCTGCAGTGTGAACGTAGCCAGAGAGATTAGTAAAGAAAATTACTTTTATGGCTTACTTGTATGTAAGCTGATTTATGGTAAAAAAAACAAAAAAACAACAGATTTTTGAAAGTCTAAAGCCAAAAAGCCAAAAAAGTTCAGGTTTGGTTTTTAAATCGTCCAACTAGAAAAGTGCATAAAGCTTTTTTCTGATGTATTGAGAATTATTTACATTTTTAACATGTCTAAAGGATGGATTTTTTTCTCTGTTTCTGTTTAAACTCAGGCTGCACCAAACAGGTTTACATGCCTGGAGAGTAACCTGCATGTTTTGAGGTCAGAGTGCAAAGAATTAATTTAAATGGTCAAATATCTTGCTTTCAATATCATCCAAATGCAGGAAGAGATGCTTAAAGGCCACTGTGGAGTCATAAATGTTTCTGGGCGCAGGTCCAGTGACTGTAGGCCCCAGTTTTCTTTCCTGTTCTTCGGTTCAGCTTGGCAGTCAAGGCAAGACCCATAAACCTCCTGCCGTGGCCCGACGTCATCCCCCCTGAACTACAGCAAAGTGGAGTGAGGGAGGGCTGGCACGATGGAGGAGTCGCCTCGGGCAGAGCGGAGTCACAGCTTGGCATCCTCCAGTAACCTTTTAAAATGCAAGCCCAATACTGAGAAGCCAGACTTCACATGGATCCGTTTCAGGATGAGAGCTTATCTATTGGGCAACAACACTTAAATCTGCCAAAATACTGCACTGAGCAGCGCGGCGGAGCAGAGAAAGGTCACGCACGGTTGTATGCAAAAAGACCCCTCCCTCCCCCTGTCCGCTGCAGACACCCATACACAGAGATGCACTACTCTGAGATACATGCAGGACCACGCCGTTCAGAGGCGAGAGGAATGCATTTTCTACACGCCGCTGATCGATTTCTGTGGGAAATAACCTGGGTCCTGTGAGTTGTTATTGCTCTCATACCATTTTGCGGATGTATTCATAAACAACCCAGCAGCTTATAGTGATACGCTCAGCAGAAAAACTGACGGATAAATGAATCATAAAAAGGCCCGGCAAGGACAGCGTCCCCGAGTTCACCCCCCCAAAAACATGGCTGCTTTTGCAAGCTGCTGAGTAAGGATCCTAACCCCCCCAGCACCACCGCCACCAACCTTTAATAATCTGCATCATTTATTTGCTAGTATATAGCACCACCAGAAAGAAAAAATAAACAACTAGAAGTTTAATGCATTCAGTTGCTATTGGAAACATTATTTTCTGCTTCTCTTTGCTGATAAATAATCCATTACAGAGATAAGGCTGCAGTATAGCAAACCGCAGTAGGTTAAGAAATGTATATGCAATTTATTTCCTTTTCTATGTTGTTTTTTAATCTTTGCATTTAAACACAGTTTTTAACTAAAGAAACAATGCAGGTCTACTCAGTGCACACAGCATAACAAACGGTTAGTATATATAGGTGTGTGTGTGTGTGTTATCAGGGGGTGAAAACAGGTTAGATCTCTGTACTCTATTGGAGCTGTTGTGATTTCAGGAAACATGCATTTTGATGTTGATGGGGAGCAAACTGATCTTGAAAAGCAAAACGACAAGCATGATAACACTTATCTGGGGAAAGCTGGGCAATACCCAATACCGCAAAGGATGTTCTACTATCTGAAGAAAGTATTTTTCTTACAAAAAAAAGGTGGTCTCTGATGTGTTGGCTTTGCACCTCATAGTGTAATGGAATAAATGCCCATATCTTTGGACTGTAAAAAATGAGATTGGGACTCTGCAACTGTAATCCAAAACGGAGGAAGGCTTTCAGTGTAATCAATCTCCAAAAAGGCTTTTAATGGAATCAATGGAGAGAAAAAGGGGATTGATTTCTGCACAGCGTACTGCCATTTTTAGATATTTACTCTGTCAAATCTCTCGGCGCAGGACTGAAAACTTCCATCCTGTGATATAGGTTAATTGCATATTGAGCAGAGCAGTCCATTTGTTAAGTGGCACACTTTTTCTTGGTGGCCATTAAAGCACATACAGCTATATTGGAGTGCAAAAACCATTAAACTGGGCTGTGATCAAAATGGTTCAGCCAAATATATGGTCTAAGTTGTCGTCAAACTATATGTATGGGTTCTTTATTTCAGTTTCAAAGCTTAAATGTGGAAACAGCTGTTGTTTTTCAGGTAAATTACTGATGACATGGTACTGATTTGTACTAAACCAGTGCTTGCAAATTGACAGTGTTTATTTTATTATTGTATTTGGGATTCTGTGGAGGCTTATAAGCACTCAATGTCCTAAAGTACTGTATGTAGCACTCTAAACATTCTCAGTTTGGGAAAAACAGTAAAAAAAAAAATCAGATCAACCTTATTTAGATCAGGAACTAGCATTCCAGAACCTAAAGACCGTAGATCCCAATTAAGGCCGTAGGTCCCAATTGAGGCCATAGGTCCCAATTAATCTACAATTAAACCAAAATTCAACAAAAAGTCAGTTTCTGATAAGAAAAGAAATATCAGAAAATTATGGCAAAACTAGGTATCAAAGTTTTGAAATTTTGAAATGTGTAATGGATTTTATGTTCCTTATAAATATAACGTTAAAAATATTTATACCTTAATATTCTTTAGAGAAATATTTATTGGTAATACCTCATTAAAACCATCACCTTATATTTACTTATAAGTGGTTGCATGTTTGTACTGGTGTGTTTTTTTAGATGTATTGCTGTTGAGGAGCTAATGTCCCTATTCCACCAGTACCAACTCACAGAGGGTTGATTTGATTATTAGTATTTAATTAAGCAATAATAAGCATATTAAGTCCGTGCTTGCTTGCTTCAAATTATTCAAAGTTGCACTGAACATTTAGCGTCAGATGACTGTCGGTCGCTGATCGGTTAGGGGCGGTCTCACATATCACTGCAATTAGTGTGTATTCTAATAACTTATCTCTTAGACCATTAAATTAGTTCACACTGATCTTATAGTGTATGAATCCTGTTACTCTGACATGAGAGCTGTCTCGGAGCTTGTCTGCCTGGCTCTGTTCTGTGGATCTGGTTTACAGTTGCCTTTTGTGTCTCTGCTTCTGTCTCCTTGAACCCCAGTCGGCCTCGGCAGATGGCCGCTCACACTGAGCCTGGTTCTGCTGGAGGTTTCTTCCTGTTAAAAGGGAGTTTTTCCTCTCCACTGTCGCTACAAGCATGCTTAGTGTGAGGGATTGCCTTTGAGTCAATGAGTCGATGCAATCAACTGGTTTTCCTTAGATAGCAAACTTTTAATCAGTTTAACTCTATGATCTGGAGAACTGTAAAGTACCTTGAGATTACCTGTGTTATGAATCGGCGCTATATAAATAAACTTAATTGAAATCAAATTGAATTATAGCAAGCTAGCATTAGCTTACCTTCTTATGTGCTCTAGCTAGTCTTTCACATAGCATCACTTTCTCTCTCCCTCTCCCACATCGTTCTTTGTAACACCCTCCAGGACTGATGGCACGATTACAACATTGACTAACCTTTGGTCCGCTAAGGCCTATTACCAAATACACTTAAGAAACACCTCAATATCATACAAGGTTTTTTGCTTTGGGCATTCCTCATGTAGCGATCACAGATCTACTGTAGCAACAAAATATAGTTAATAATTAGATCAGTGAAACCAATCCCACCAATGACACCCTACAGATAGCAATATCATCACTCACTTGGACACTTATATTTCCCAGGATAACTACACCAGCTGGAGAATCCTACTGGTCTAAGTAATCTGCATAGAAAAAGACAAACCAATTTTCCTTCTTGGAAGGCAATAAAGGGGCAACCCCCTGGCTCAGGTTCAAACCGTCCTTGTTGTCGTCTTCCTCCGCTTATCCGGGGTGATGGGGGCAGCAATCTCAGTAGAAACTCTCAGACTCACAGTGTCCTTACAGAAGACACTGCTGCTAGGGTGAGCAGGCCAGCTGAAAGACATGGTCCCTCCAGCATGTCCTAGGCCATCCCCTGCGGCCTCTTCCCGGTGGGACAGGCATGAAGCACCGCCCGATGGAGGCGTCCAGGAGGCAACCGCAACAGATGTCCAAGCAACCTCAGCTGTCATCCCTCATGTTGAGGAGTGGTTTTACTCCATGCCCCTCCTGGATAGCCAAGCTACTCACCTCATCTCTAACTGATTCACTGGGAAGAACTTCATCAAACATTGCAGTCTTGGAGTGAAACACTAAGCAGTTTACATTTATGAAAATTGGAATTTAGATAATAAACTGCTTATTGTAAAATAGAATATTTTGAAACCACCCTGACAAAGTAACTGACTGATTGAAAGTAAATGCACTGTGAAAATAGAGAAATCATTCTATCAATGTCTATCAGGAGATCAGAACGTGAGATCTTAAACTTAAAACTCTGCCTCCAGAACAATATAGTGGTTTTATAAGGATTTTTTGGTTCAAATTGTTTCATCAAGAAATCGGCAGGTCTAAAAGTACAACCAATTCATTCAGTCAGTACTTCCTCTCACTTGAACTTGCCCTTTCTTTAAAGCAATATTGAAACTCTTGTTTTAACAAATAAACATCTTTCCATCCTGCTATGTAGCTATTGCAGTGTGTTGTTGGTCTTTTGACAGTAAAACAATTTTGCTTGCAATCTAGAAACCCATTACACAATTCAAGAGACCGGTTAAAAGCCGCTCAGCTGTGGTTCAGCTTCAGCTCTCTGGGTTTAGAAGACACAATAAAACACCACACTTCAAACAAAGAATAACAGTAACAGCCTATCAAGTCAGCTGTGCCTCAAACTACATTTTTGAGAAGTATTTGGAGTCTGAACTCTGATGATTATATACTTGCATTACACTATTTTGTAAAAAAAAAGAAAAAAAAAAAAACTCTAAGGAGCTGTTATAGTTGTTTGGACAGGCTTTGAGAATTACAAACCTTGTGACAATTAAGGAGAATGTAAAACTACTCTAAACATCTATTTAAACACCAAATATTTGACCAAGGCTCAGGGAATCAGGTCCACAGATTTAAAAATGTCATGGAACTGTCAATAAATCTGCAAGAGCCAACTAATTTGTCAGACACGAGTTTAAACAATTGAGCTCTGTTTTATAACAGCCCTCAGACTGTTATCCTTAAATAATGGTATAAGACAAACACACAATGGTGTCAGACAGCTTTAAAGCAATTTCTATGTTTATCCCTCAAGCATTTAGTCTAAAAGTGCCTCATCCCTTTATTCATCAATTAATCAATCCATTCATCCATCCATTCGGCCAAATAGACCAGAGCCCGCAGGCTGCTCTAGATAGGAAGAGATATATTTGGTCCTTTGCACAAGGGTAGGACAGAGTGTGTGTACAGTAAAAAAAAAATCCTTATACATGTTTAATTGTAGGTTTACTTCAGACAGAGTGGTGAGCACTGCTGGGGCCTCCTATGATTTGTTCTAAATAGAAACCTCAATCTAGTTTTCAAACAGCTATATCCACTGGAAAACTTAGCCCAGTAAAGCTCAAATTACTCTGCCATTTGAAATATAACTAACCTGCAGGGGATCTCATCGGAAGGTGGTTTTATAGTTCACATTATCTCATCTGCTTTTCTCCTTTAGATTTATAGTTTTCCATTAGATTTAAGAAACCACTTGTGGTTATAGAAAACTTAACAACATTTCTAAGCAAACAGTTATTGCAAAACTGTGACCCTTACCTCAACTTTTTTATGGTGCGTTCATACCAAATACAGACGTACTGGTCGCTTATGTGAAGGACATATTTCAAATAAAGTAAATTCAATGAATTGGGCGAATAGGAGTGTTAGACTCGAAAAAAGACAGATCCAAAGTTTTCCTTTGGGTCAACAATCTGAACTTTTCTGTCAATTTAAAGTCACCCATCAGGGACTGGATTTGGTTATGATGTAAGGAGAAGAAGAGCAGCAGAGACAACAATTTTATGATTAAAACCCACCAAAGGGAGATTATTCCACTGATGCAGGGCAGCAAGTCATGATAGTGGGTCCTGTACTGCTGGAGAGGACTGTAATCCATGTGTTCCGTGTGAGCATACCTTTATAATTCTTCTTACATTCTAACCACCGGCATTACACTATTACTGTTACTGCAGGAAAATGTATTTATTTCACACTTTCACTTCTACACTCCAAACATTACTGGTGCTACACTCACAGAAATATTTAACCCTAACTTTTAAGAATTATGTAAAATAATTAATAACAAAGTTCCATTTGATTTTTTAAATATTTTTAACATAAACAGACCTAATAAACTTTACATGATCCATATGCATCAGTGTAATAAAGCCTATTCTTTTTAAATGCATATTCCCTAGGTTTATGTATTCAGCTTTAATATAATTTATTGAATTTAAATGCATATTGTTCTGATTATATATTTAAAATACATTAAGTATATTTGTTCGAATTACATAGTAATTAGGTTACCTATTCAAGATGAATAACGTGTATGTGTTTAAATTACATAACAATTAAGCTTATATTCAATCAAAATGCATTCGATTTATGTATTTATTATTAATATCCAATAATCTTTTTCTATAGGGTTAGGGTTACGATTTATATTCAATGCATTTTTTATTCACCATGATTGTGTATTTGTTTGAGATTATACAACATCTCAATGATGCATACAATCAGACCACCTCATTTATTAACATTAAAGCTTCTCTTCACACAGACATTGTACTCAGCAGGTAGTGTAGCTCTTCAACCAAGTCATACTTGGAACATGAAAAATGTTTTCTAATATCATTAGAACAAAGGTAAATTATCTGCTCCAACAATGGCAGTAAAGGACCTGCTCTTTTTATCTAAAACAAACTACAGGCTCAAGAACATTCAATACATTATCACACATACGATTCACACATCAAAAACTCATCACTTGAGAGGAACAGGTTTTCTTTTAAGTACACACCATTTCTTGGTCAGTGCGACTGCTCTGTGTTCTGTGGGTATTAATAACTCTATTCAACACTTCAGCCAAATCAAGTACATATCGCAGTAATGGGATATATTGAAAGGACCTGCAATTTTTTGGATCTAGAACAAACTCTACAGGCTCAACAACATTAAACACTTTTTTTAAGCAGTAGTTAACTGAGCACCTTCTGTTTCTAGCTTTCTGTGTGTTCGATGTGTGAATCTTCAAGGCTGCGAATGTACAGGAACACTATAAACACTTTATCGGCATGTATGGGCGGTCTCTTCCTGTACTTCCTCCTCCCATCACCGCCCAACCCCCAAAAAATTGTCACCTGAGCAATTTGAGTTTCAGTGTTCGTACTTTGGGGGAAAGTTTAGACGATTCCAGGTCCATCAGGATCTTCTGGTAAGCTTCGAATATATTCTTCAAGCTTCTTGGATAGCTCAGATTAAGAGCATAGATCAACCCATAAAGCATTACACATGCATGGTTGATACTTTGGAGGTTGTGGAGAACTTCAACCCCTTCCAGGACCACGCCGACATCTGCCAAGAGTCCACCAGGACCATCATGATCATCACCCTCAGCTTGAACGGTGTAGATTGCCATGGTTGTCCCTGCGACATCTGCCTCTGACTCACTGCATTCCATGTCCTGAAAGATGGAGGGAACAGAGAACAATGAGGTGTGTCACCCTCACCTTTGACCACCAAATTCTAAGCAGATCATCATTGAGGCCAAGTGCATGTTAATTTGAAAAAACTCAAAACAAACAAGCCATTGGACTCAATGACGAACTATTGGTCAAGGTCAATGCGACCTAATGCCAATCACATTTTCATGAACACTGCATGCTATCAGGCACATCTAGAGGGAAATTAATAACATCTGGCACAAAGAAAGATGACATACATACCACGTATTCTTTGACCAATGTGTCCAGGTCTTCACAGAGGTAGATCCTGAGACATCTCAAAATGCAATCACGCCTCACGTTGATGTCTTGATTCTGAAACAAACATTACACGATTCCATGCCATTAGAAATGAATGCAACAGATTTTTTTTAATTTAATGATTAATGTTGTTTTATACACAATCATTTACAGGCTATGTTAGTCTTAGGTTCAATATGTGCAAAAATGTAATTTCAATAAGTTCTCATTAAACAACCAGTCTGGCCCTTGACTTGTACAAATAAAAAGTTTTGGCCCACGGCGTATGAAGTTGACACCCCTGGGTTAGACTAAAAAAATTTCTTACATTCTCCATCTTTGCCATCATGGCTCCGATTTTTTTCCCTGCAACTCCCCCTTTAGTGTTGAAAACCCCGATCAAGTCGTTGGTCAGGCGGTCAAGTTCCCCCAAAAATTTCGAGGTCAGTGGTACAGTTGTCAGCCGCATAAACTCCCACTTGATCTGTAAAAGACAACAGAGACAGGACACAGACTTAGACAGGGGTGGCTGTTGCTTAGTTGGTAGAGGGGTCAATCATAGAACAAAGGTCAGTGGTTCAAATCCCAGCCTTGACTGTCCACGTGTCAAAATGTCCTTGAGCGAAACAGGATGTGATACACAGCCTGAGACCGTGTACTGGCGGAAGAAGCAGGTCGAAAGTGCATGAGAAAAAAAAAGCGCTTTGCACAGAATCATCGACATGCATGACCTTGACAGTAATATGCTAAAAAGACACTGTATCTGAACGGCCCAGAAGAATATATACAGTAAGTTAGTAAACTTCAGATTCACACTTGCCTCAGTGACGTCCAAGAGTGCTGGCCATTTATTGAAAAACTCAGGAATCTTTGGCTCCTGGAGAACCTCCTGTCTCCTGAGGGAGAATGTACGCTGCATCTTGGCCTTGATGAGGTTCTCATCCCTTTTCTTCTTTTTTACCTGAAATGGAATGAAACGTCAGTAAAGATACTTGTATAACGAGATATGATGAGAAACTCTCACCAATGGTGCAAATTACAATTGGAAACAGAAATATTAACAATATGATTAGGGAGTAAGATTATTTTACAAACCGAGTGTAAAAGAAAAATTAACTGTGCAAAGTAACCACAAAACAGCTTAAGTGTCTAGTGCTGTGCAAAATGAACTGTTGAGCTGCTTGAGTATAGTGCAAAAAACATGACGGGTGAAAAGCTCTTATGTACATACTGGCCATGCCATGAACTAGGGCTGGGCGATAATTCAATAACGATATATATCGATCCATAGACGTGTGGCGCAATAGAAAAAAAGAGGGCCGATAAAAGTTTGATAAAAAAGAAACGCAGTTTTCCTTCCTTCTTATTGTAGCCTAGCATGTAAGTTTATGCTAGTCATTACTTCCTCCCAACCAATCGCAATGGCAGACCCAGGCACGCCGTCACCAAGCGCCGCCCTCTCAAACCACAACACAGAGCACATGAAGATGTCGCAGCAAGGAGAGGCGGAGGAAATTGTTCCAAAGAAGGGTTTTTGTAGTTCGGCAGTCTGGCAGTATTTCGGTCATGGCAAGTCGGACCAAAAACAAACCACAGTCATCTGTAAAATGTGTCGGGAACCAGTGAAAACCAGTCTGATAACGAAACCAACTTTTTTTTTTTTTTTTTTTATCATCTCACACCCGCAGGAGTACGAGCTGTGTAGGCCCCGATGCGGCTCTCCTCCGTGGAATCTTTGGGAATTACGGGAAAATATATATATATATATATATATATATATATATATATATATATATTTTTTTTTTTTTTTTTTTTTTTCAGTTCTGGGCAGTTTCCCACGTAGTTCTAACAATTGAGAGAAAAATGCTGAGGGGCCAGAAACTTCAAAGTAATAACTCAGGTTAAAGCAGGAAACTAAGCTGAACCAGGTTCAGCTTAGAAGGATGGGGGCAGCGGGGGTGGAGGGTCATTTATTTATTTGTTATATTTCTTTTGGTCACTTTTCTGGTCACTTTAGTTTATTCTTTGTCAGTATTTAATAACATAACCCAGGTCTCTTAAGTTACTTTTTTTTAAAACAATTCTGTTATGGTTAAAAAAGTTGGTTAAATAAATATTTAATTCGAAGTCTGTGTTTGTGTTTTTTATTAAAATTAAATCATTTAGCAATATTATAAAAAGTCCAGGCAGAGCTGCACATAAAATATGGTTTCAAATCTTTTCAATAATTATCGTTATCGATCATTATGCATTTTTTTTTATCGATAAGCTTTTTTTCTATATCGCCCAGCCCTACCATGAACATGGTGTAATCATGGGTAGATAAGATAAGATTTAATGTATTGCACATTATACCTCTGTCAGTAGAGCCACCCTTTCCATCTCCAAACTGTCTTTTGTTTCACCACTAGCTAACTGCTAGCTAACGTAAGCTAGCTAACGAATTGCTAGCTAACGTTAGCTAGTGGGTGCCAGTGCAAAAGGTAGTAGGCCTCAAGATAAAACTGCTTACAATCATCACGAACTATGCAGATTTCATCATCAGTGAATCGCTATTAATGTAATACGATAAGAACTGCACAAATAATACACAGATTGATGTAATAAGACAAAGGATGACTTGGATTACTCACCGTTAAATCTTATCAGAGAAGATGGCCTCCAGCCGAAAATGAGGATGTCATTACCTGATGTCATTTCCTGTTTTAGCTTACAGGTAGCGTGTATGCAAACCGATCACATACATTTTAAATAAAAGAATCTAATTCGTTTCACAGCTTTGATTATTTAAACCATGTTAATATGTATTAAGTAACTACATTTAATATAATTTAAAATTGACAGAATTATACAGATTATAATTAATTTCAATACATCAATTTTAAAAATATTTAATTTAAATAAAATCTAATAGATGTATATGCTTAAATATAAAGTCTACCATGATTCATTTCTGTGAGTGTATCCTCTACAGGGACACTGCAACAGTCTTACTGTTCATATAAAGTTGATTTTTTCAAAACTTGGAAGAAAGTGTGGACTGCTGAAAGAAGCGTGGTGAACTGGTGACAGAAAAGTGCAATGGCGTGCTCAAAGATGACCCTGCACATTTTGAGTATGTTTAGGTCAACCAGCTGCTGTGAAGCAGGATTCTCCACCATGAACAGAATCGAAAATAAATATCGATCCAGGCTCAAATTGAGCACCTTGAAACGTGCTTTAGAATGGCTTTGTCTCCAATCAAACCCAGGTTTAAAGCCTTGCAGGGCAGCATAAAGCCCACTGCTCTCATTAAGACAGAAAAAAGAAAGAAAAAACAAACTAACGGTCAGTTCAGGTGTTTTAAAAAAATATGTGAATCAGAAAATTTTCTATATACCAAACTGAATTATTGTTGTTCTCTACTTCAAAAAACAATTTAAATTTTAAAATGGAAAAATGTTCCATTTCTTTTAAATATATATTTTATTTAAAAAGTCAATGTATAATATGGATACATAAAAACCACATTCTATTTCAATGTGAAATTCTGTTTAAAGTAATGGATTATAATTAAAAATGTCTCCGGACTGGTTGCTGAGTTTCTTTATTCGGACCCCGCCAATTTTTAATCGGTTACCCCTGCCCTAGAAAAAGGATATTAATATAATTTGTTTAAAGATTCGTTAATCAAATTAATCAGTTCATGAAATTGTGGTTTGGGTTTACAAATAAATTGAGTTATAGAGCTTTAACTGCATTTTCTGCTCCTTTGCATTTATAATAGGCAATCAGCATGGCTTTAGTGATATTGTATTAATTATAGAACTTTAATAGAAATGTATTTTTCCCAAAAGCTTTCACATGTAATAAATATCAAACAAAGCTTACCTTATTTTGATGTTTAAACAACCAAAATTCAGTCTGTTCATATGAAAAATGTAAATATAAAACTTTATACTCATCTATTCTAAATGATGTCTGTTCTATCTCATTTCATTTGTATATTATGTGAGAAGGGTCTGCATGGTGGTACAGTGCACTGTTACTGTACCTTGCAGGCCTGGGTTCGATTACTGGCCTTGGGTCTTTCTGCATGGATTTTTCATGTTCTCCGTGTACATGTGTGGCTTTTCTCCGGGTACTCCGTCTTACTGCCACAGTCCGAAAAACATGATTTTCGATTTGTACATTGAATGACCAAACTATCGCTATCACAGCCCAGCATGAAACACCAATGATTCAGGCATTAACAGAGAGTGAGTCACAGAACCAAGACTTTGTGCAAATTTCAACTAAACTGAGAAAAGAGCTAATCAATTAATGGTAATGATTTCATGCAATTTGTTCACACAAACATGTTGTCTAATTGAATCTTTTTTATGACCAACCAAACAGTATTTCTGTTACTATGTTGCTTACTTGCTACTTCTACTGCTTTACTCTAATTAATACATATTAACATATGTATCTTATAACTAAACTGTAATTGTGTTTTTGCTAAACTGTCACTGTTTTGCTCATCATATTTTTTGCTACACTGTTCTGGATTTGGCAACAATGTTCCTGCATTTTACAACAATGTTATTTGCATTTCTCTGTTACCACTTTGTATATTGTTACTGTATCTTTACTGTTACAATTTTTTGCCACATTGTTAAAGTTTTGTACATTGTAACTGAACTTTTTGACTTTACTTTTACTACATTGTTGGTTTTCTGATTCATTGTTACTATTTTGCCTGGACATTTATTGTAATTTTCTTCTCTGCTATCGTTTTGCTTCATTGTTACATTTTTCTGATGCATTGTTACTGATTTTTCTCCACTATTAATCTACAGCTAGATTGTTACGGTTTTCGTTACTCTGCAATTGACTATGTCTACGCTCTTACTCTTAATTTACACTTTATAGCTCCTCCCCACTGATTTACATTATGCCTTCACCACTACAAATCTTTAATCTACTGTATGTGTGGTTTTCTTGGCTATATTGCTTCTGATTTTGCTATGCATTCCTAATGATTTTTCTCCACCTTTTTTTTCAACAAACTTTTTGTAGAAAAGTGAAAATACAAACAATGATGTCCAAGCTCAAGGAAAAGCAACTGAATTAAAACTTTTGGAAATTTAGAAGCTGGAATAAATCACTAGGTTAATTTATCATCCTGAATGATCATTTGGTGCTGCACGGGTTACACCTCCTTGCTGAAATCTGATCACAGTACAAGGCTGATTCTCCCAATCTGTGAAAAAAAAAACAACCCAAAATGCACTAACATAAGTTTTCAATTATATGTTTATCCATATGCCAACGCTTGTTAGACACACAAATCCCGAGTCAGATATTAGATAATTTCCCTGTTCTATGTAAACCTAGAAATTGACTTACAATTTTGGAACTCATACATCAATAGCCTTTAATACAACTGCTCACTGTAATGACATGACATTGAGTGTAAAAGTGTAAAATATATCAAAGTAGCATTTATAGTTCTTTTGAAGGAAACATAGAGCACAGAAGCACAAACAGATGGCAGCCTGTCAGAGCAGAGAGATTAGTCTGTGGTTGGCATAGAAACTGAGCATGGACACTTCAGGTTAAAGGGTAAAACCACTCATCCTCAGCTATAAAAGGAAGACAATTCTCTAGCTATACAATCCAATAATTTTTCAATTGCAATGAAGAAAAATTACATTAATCAACTTTAATTATGTATATATATATATATATATATATATATATATATATATATATATATATATATATATATATATATATATATATATATATATATATATATATACACACTGCAAAAAAATTTAAATATCAACAAACCTTTTTTTTCTTCAAATAAGTGCATTTTCTTTTGAATTAAGGAGGTAAGTGAGACACTTTGCCAATGAAAGAAGGCAATTTAAATTTAAAATAAGAAAACGCAAATGCATTGTCTTTTTTCAAGTGCATATTTGCATATTATCGAATTATCTTTTTTCAAGAGTAGAAATGTTCATTCGAATTAAGGGTAAATACACTTCATTTTTTTCTTAATTGTTTTTCTTAATTTTTATTCATTTTTAGATCGTTTTTGCAAAAATGATTTAAAAAACAAATTTGTAAAACTGAGTACATATATATATATTTTTTTTTTCTTGAAGTAATATAATATATATTATATATATTGTATATATTATATATATATTACTTTATATATGTATTAATGAACTTGCATAATAATATCAATAAAATCATGTAATTTTATTGATATTATCATGCAAGTTCATTAATATATATATTACTTTATATATGTATTAATGAACTTGCATAATAATATCAATAAAATCATGTAATTTTATTGATATTTGCATGCAAGTTCATTAATTATTTCACATGCTCTGAAGTGCACTCTTTGTTTTCTTTAAACTCTTCACCAATCTATATCATCACTGCTAAAGCATTGGAAATGTTAAAACATTTCAGTATCTTACTGCAAAAAACGACTTAACCTGTTTCCCCCCACTAAGTTGATTTTTTACTTATAATGCTAATTTATTGAAGTTAGCTGGTTACATAAAATCAGGTATAAAGTGCCCCCACTCTTACTATTTAAAATTGCCCTGAAGGTTTAACAGACTTTAGAGGCATTCCTTTGGGGTTTTTTTTCTACAGTTTTGGAGCAACTAGATGTGCTATAGTGTTATAGGAAGCATGTATGTGTAGAGAAACAAGTGTCAAGCATATCAAGCAACCCTTCCTAATCCTTTTCTTGATTTTGAAACATGATCGTTCACTAATTTTCTGTTGAGTTTAGCTGTGTGATAGTGCTACCATTAGCTTGTATGGAAACATGAACAATAAGAATTGTTTTCAGTTGTAGTTTTAGTTTCACTATACCATCCAAGACTGATTACTCTCTGGCAACTGCAGCTTTGTAAAACATGTTGGCTTTGTCTGAACGTTCGCCCTAACCCCTAAAGCTGAGTTAATACTTGACGTGTCCATGAGGTAGTAGAGCGGCCATATCATTTTGTGCTTCTGCGCCCCTCCATGCAGACTCCATGTAGACAGAATTTCCGTTCCGAGCCCAAAGGAAAATTTGTAACTATGTGGATGATCCAAGCGGAAAACATGACTAACGAGAAGCAGCTCCTGGTGGCAAGGGTTCGCAAATGTCATCATCCACAGACATCCTGTGATTTAGCTTAAAAATATCACCTCTATCAACATATTGTGGAAAAACTCCGAGAAATAAATTATTGTCGCTCTCAAACAGCATGAAGAGGCTTTGATAAAATTCTAAACAGGTATGTTTTCTACTTCCTCGTGTAGTGTGGTGCTGTCAGTTTGCTGTTGGTGCTGAACACGTCCGACCCAGATTTGGCTAGAAGAGGAGGAAAGCTGCTCAGAGTATAAATGCTGCAGACGCTGTGACGGGCAGCTCATTTTCCGAGCGGGATGTCCGTGCATCAAACATAATGAGCCCTTAATGAGCCCTCAATCACTAGAGCCAGGAACATTTAGTGGACTTTTATATGTCAACTTGGTAAACTAGTTAACTGACCGTTCAGACAGGTGACTACTACTTTTCGCTCCCTGTTGGTCATGTGACTACTGCTCTTCCCACGCTGACTTTATTGTTTTTTCTCGTCCCCAAAGCAAATCCCATAATAGAATTGAATAGATTAAAAACATTGCTGTGTGAGGAGAGATATTTCCAAGCGTTCTCTGACATATCTGCTCGTTTAGTGACCAATGTCACTAATCCGTCCCTGAAGCATGATCCGTCATGGCACATGCGCAAGCAGATATACATCTGGGTGTCCATAAATATTGTAATTATGGTACTCACTAAAGAATTCTAATACACATCTTTAAAAAATGTTTTAAGAGTTTTGTAAGACAATTTTGATGCTTTTTACATTTTCTCCGTTTAACAGCTTCTCTGACGTCATCATGGGACATGCTCAAAGCAGTCCAGCAAAATAGGATTAGACATGTTTATCTGCATTTTAGTTGTTTCTTTCTTTAGATTATGCACTATATAGCATAAGGTTTTTTAACAAAATAAAATGGAAGGCGACCCGATGTTTTTCTAGATGCGCATTCACAAATGAGCTGATAGCGCATGCAGGAAGGATCGTGCTACGGGACGGATCGGGTAGTTACAACCAGGGATGCACATTTTTCAAGGTGCATTGTGGGAAATTTTGAGTCAGCTACATTTTCATTCACTACACACTTAAACATATAAAATGTTGTAACCGCTATATAGTGCTCTATATTGAGGTTAGGGTAAACGTCCTGACACAGCTCAAGTCTTTAAAGGAAAAGAACTACCAAAGCAGACACAATTGATTGAAAACAAACAACAGTCAAAAGAGCTCAGTGGGTAACATTGTGAAACAAAGTAAAAGCCTCAACAAAATAGAAAAACTTACACCAATAGAAGAAAATGGACCTGGGCGGTTTGCTTAAGTGTATGGAGCAAGAATATCAGGCCAACAATTTGCAATTAGCATCAGCCCACTAGGATTATGCAAGACAAGAATCCAAATATACCACTGAATGGTTAAAAAGCTCTAGGCTGGTTGACTAAAATTCTGGACTTAAGATTGAATAAAATCTAATGTAGCCAAACTAAACAGTATTGAAGAGCAAAATGGCCCAAATCAATTCAGTAATGTGAAAAAATATAATTGACAGTCATCACCCTCAGCAACCCTATTTCATTTGGCCAAGACGGGCACAACCATTTATTAGACAGTTGGTGCAATATCATTTTATTAAGTGTTTTTCTTTTATTTGGTAAATTTTTTTTGTTTTTTTTGTTTTGAAAATAAAATGATAATTTGAATACAAAGTTTTGCATTTTGTCAGATGTCTGGGAAAATATTAGTAAAAAAAAGTCACTTAGATAAGAGGGTAAATACTTTCTCACACCTCTGCACAGCTAAAAAAACAACAACATCCTTGTTAAATACAACAAATCTGCCCTTTAATGGCAAAAAATTGTTGAGAAAGTCAGTAAACTGGAGACAGCAGGTTAATATTTACCAAGTCAGCTGCTTGCAAAGGGACCAGAAGGCAAATTATCTAACGTAGCTCATGGCCTCTGTGGACAAAGTGCTCTTTAGACGGGAGTTCATATTTCACTTGTGAGCGGAAAAAGTCAGCGAACCTGATACCTGAATTTCATTTGGAGGAAATGGGGTGATTCTGAAGGGTAACGGTAAAACCCACCTGAGGCTGTGACAGTAAAAGCACGGGTTTTAAAATAGAAAGAGTTTGCCGCCACTCATGCTGCTGAGGCTCGACCGCAACACCTCCTTTGTTCCTCGTCGCCTAGCAGTGCAGGTGTTTGGCAGAAGGCGTGACAAGCCAGGCGTCAAGCGGAGCTGACAGATTGTTGACATCTTCCCTCACGCCGCATGCGGATTAACCGCTGCTGACAGAGACTGCTGTTTTATTTCTCGGGTGAGATCTGATGAATTATGAAACGGTCGTGTCAGGCCCTGTCCTTTATTGCCTGTAACATGCTCTCTCTTTGTCAACCTTTGTGCCCGTCCATGTCCTGTCAGGCCACAGCACCACTAGGGAAGGCTGTCCTGGGACCACACACTTTTCCTCTGTACCCTGAGCAACATTTTCTCTTCACACACAGACAGACACAAGCCAGTGTTTGTTCATATTAATAAAACCACACAGGGGAGGTTCTTCAGATTCGTGCCTCTGGCTTGTTTGCTTTGCTCCCTTTCTTGTTTTTTCTCTTTCCCTTTAGTTCAGAATTCCCTCGCAGTGTTGTCCATATGGTGTACTGACGTTGTTTAATTTCAGCGCGCGTGTGTACAAAGGGTAGCACGCTTCCTTCAAGCTCAAACACAACCCTGCTGAGCACAAACTTCGCCAAGCTTTGATCATCAGAAACTCCCCTCTGCAACATGCACACAAAACATGAAAACTCATTCTTTAATATAGAGAAACAAAAGGCCGAGCTGAAAATACAACCCAAAAAGCTCTTATTTTGCAAAACGGTTACACCATGAGTATACTCTTCTTAGTAAATATTCACTTTATTTCTTTCACCAACACTTACGTTGAACACTGAAATTGAATATTGAAAATTGTACACATACAACCTCCACCATATATACTTTAATAACCACTTATATATTGGTGAAATGTCCCTTAGCATGTTGCACCATGCATTAGTATGCTGATCTTTGATCACAACTAGCTCTAAAGTGTAATGCTATGTTCAAACCTAAAGCAGCAGAGGCAGCAGAAGCAGCTAGTATACATGCAAAGTCAATGGTTGACACGCATAGTGACAGAGCTCTGCCGGTGTTGGGGGGTCTGAGTGGCTCCAAACAGAAACAATATTTGAAGGCAGGATGGTAATCTGGATGAACTGACTGCACAGATCATGTTTTAAGGTGGACTTTCTCATTTAAAACATATTAAAACTACTTTTTACCCACAGATCACAGCAAATATAGCTGCCATCATTACAAGCAAAGAAAGGATAGGGTAGCTCCGCACAACTCGCATCACACCGACTTTTTTTTATCAAAAATGAAGCAGCATGCACATTTTTGCTGCTCTTGCTGCTCCTTAATGTGAACTAGACCTTGTTCATAGCACACCAGCTAAGGAATGACTAAGTGAAAAGCTCCAAATTGAACTTGTTTCCATTTATTTACAAACCCGATCTAAAAAAGTCTAAAGAATGAGTCATGAAGATATTCATAAATTAGCATATAATCATCTGACATTAGTTTTATTCTCTGCTGTTGTCTTTCACTTTTACTGTATTTTACTACGACTCAAAACACACTAGTAATATTATTTTTTATAAGGCCTTCTGCTGGTAAAAATAACTGAAATGGGTGACTTTCAAAGACCATTATAGAGTAAATAACAAAAAAAAACTGAAAAAAGGGCTTCAATTAGAGGCAACCTAATTTTTGCTCAGTTTATTTCTTAATGAAAGACCACCATCACACCATACAGACACAGGTAAAAAAACAAAAAAACAATAGCAATAAAATGTCTGACAGAGTGGATTTATTTAGACTTAGACTCAATTTTATATATCCCGTGAGATAACTCCTTTAGGGAAATTCTGGTTCCAGTAGCTTATATAGTGTACAAAGGGCAGAGCTAAAGCAAGATGCCATTAAAGATAAAAATACAACAGATGATATAAAAAGAGTACATCTAGTACAAAAGAGCATAAGAACATTTGTAATGTCCTGGAATATGTTTCCTTTAGCAATAAAAATATCTGCACAGTTAAGATCTAAGGAAAGACTACACAGTAGTTGATTTGGATTATGGCACTTGCACTGCAAAAATGTACTGTCCATATAAATAAGTAAAAATTACAGGGACAACACAGTAGTTGGCATGTGTTATTACACAGTGAGAGAGCAGAGTATTGCACATTAGTGACAATAGGTAATGTTTTGCACGAGATGTCCAAGTAGGGTGGTGATGACCCTTGTCCCTCTTCCTATCACCTCCTCCTTCCCCTAAGTGAGGAGTTGTACAGCTTGATGGCTTGAGGAACAATGGAGTTCAGCAGTTTGTTGGTCCTACATTTGGGCAATCTCCCACTGATCATGCTCCTCGGAGTGGTGAAGCCAGTGTGTAGAGGGTGTCTGGCATTGTCTATAATGTCCAGCAGTTTGTGAAGTGTCCTTTTCTCTACTACCGTCCCCAGGGGGTCCAGCTTCTTTCCAATCACAGAGCCGGCTCGCCTGACCAGTTTTTCCGCTCTGGAGATGTCCTTCCTGGATGTGCTGCTACCCCAGCACACCACGGTGTAGAAGAGGACACTGGCAACCACAGACATGTAGAACCTCTCCAACAGCTTATTACAGATGTTGAACGACCTCAGTCTCCTCAGGAAGTACATCCTGCAGTGTGTCATCCTGTGCAGCTGGCCTGGTGCGTGTTGTCCAGTTTATTGTCCAGCCAAACCCCACGGTATTTGTATGAATCCACAGCCTCCACCTCAGCCCCCTCCAGTAGTACCGGCTTAGTCTTTGGTCCATCCCTCCCTAAGTCTATAACCAGCTCCTTCCATGTTGAGCTCCAGGTGGTTGATGCAGCCCAAGGTGGAGAGGTCCCCCACCAGACCCATGTACTCCTCCTCTCTGTTGTCAATGATACACCTCACGAAGGCATTGTCATCTGCATACGACTGCATGTGACGCAGCTGTACATGCTGGGTTTATTAAAACTGAGAAAATTATTGGGGGGCAATTACTTTCAAGTACTCTGAGATGTAGTACTTTTTTTCTTTTACTTGTTTAATATCATTGTAAAATATTGCCGATCTTGCATTGAGATTTACTTTAAGAGACCTACCTTAGGAGTTGGAAGGAGAGGCGCTTATATATTAAATAAAAAGTTGTCCTCGAAATCCTAATGAACCTGAACTCAGTCTCTATGAAGTTGTTGATATCCCTTCCCCTTCATTTTTGGCTGCATCCCCACATCCAAACGGCTCTATGCTGAGCTGACAGCCAAAACGCTATAATATTTTCACTCTCTTTTCACTCATGCGTTTTGTCTAAGTACCTTCTGTTACATTAAAAGTCTTTGTTTGGATACTGACACGTATTATAACAGCTATTTCCTCTCTGTTTTCTGAACCAAATTTTTAGAGTGTTTTGACACCACTGGTAGAATTTAGAGCCACAAAACGCTCACACAAGGGTCAGATAGGCAATATTTTAAAAGTAATGTGAACAACCTCAAAAAAATATATGGTTTATAAAAAATAAAAGCATAACTCACCATTAAGACCTGCATTAAGAATGCAGCATCTCTCACGGTGGTTCCTGAATAGAGAACAAAAGTACAGTTTCACAAAAAAACTACAGTTTTGACAAAAAATGGTCACTATAGAGGATGTGCAATCACGTGACCTTTGTTTGTTTAACCCGCCATGCAGGACGGCATAAAACCACCTGCATGCAGAGTAATTATAAAGCAAGATGTTTACTACAGAGATATAATACAAAAGTGGTGGAAAATTTGCCAACCCAATATTGTCTAAATATGTTGAACATTTAAATGGGGAGTTAAACAGAGCTAAATCGCAAAGGCTTCTCTTGTTGGAGTGGAGGATCCCTTTGCTTCAAGAATGCCATCCATCAGACATCCCTGACATCACTACGGCTAGTACAATTATATGCTGAATCACCAATCTTATTTTTTCAGGAAAAGCACAAGAGCATTGGTCATGGATTAGCGGACCCGGATCCGGACCCATCTGCTGGCTAATCCAGACACAACCTAATTTAAAACATTTATAAATGATCTCATGTTGTCTGACAGCAGTTTCTAATTTCACCTATGCTGCTTCTCCTGTTTGCACGGTAAAGCCATCCGGGACCAGGCTACACGTGATGCCAATTAACCAATGAGCTGTGTCAGCCTGGATTGCTACTCCTCGCTACTTTTAGACAAAGCAAGCAAAGCCTTGCCACACTCCAGGTTTATAATGCACTGTAGGAAACCCTGCATGCCTGTTATTAGATAAAACTCCACATGTTTTTTAGTAGCATCAGAGAAATTTTGCACATCTGGCTAACTGAAAAAAACAACAATAATTTGATCATAACTGTTTAAGAAGTGTCCACTGCATATTTAGCTGTAGCTGGTTTTCAGCTCTGTCTCTTCACGCCTGCCCTCAACTTTCCGGGACTTTCCAGAAGCGATAAAATGAGATGTATTTTCTTCCTTGTCGGTTGGTACACCCATATGCTGCGCACGAGATTACTGTGTTTTTGTTGATGTTTTTAAGGTAATATCAAGGTAAACTACAATAACTGTTGGTCATGTTCCATGTAGGAAGTTTGTTTTGCCATCCAAGGAGGATGAGTCACGGGGTCCCGTGATTGGCTGGACATCCCCTATAAGTTCTTTACAGCGTAAGATGCTCTAACTGCTAGTTTTACAAGTCTGGTTGAGAGAAAATAGATATTAAAAAAATCTACTTGCATTTATACTTTGTACATTTTTTTTTAATTTATTGTATAACATGTTCATTACAGCCTGTAAAATGTTGGAAAATTTGCATATAACCCTATATTTATGTAAGTCCCATAATCTAACTTTGATATTGAATCACATAAAATAATTAAACAGTTACTCAGTACTTCAGTGCTGAGCTCCCTCTCTTTGCAGAATTTGCTGTGGCATTTTCCGTTAAGGTGAAATTTTTCATTTACCCCAAAAAGTCTCTTTAAATAACATCAGGATGAGCTATGCTTCCCTCATGTTTGTCAAGTAAAAAAAAAAAAAACCACGATCTCCACAGATGAAATGCTAAATGATGAAAATGGAAAAATCTCACTAAATTTTCTAACCTCTTCTCAACTTAGTAGCTAGATGACTGAATGTTGGAAACTACTTGATATTTCCATGACGTCACCACATCATCAACGTTAATGACATTAGAACTCTTTAAACTATGATTAAACTCTGAGTCTCTGCCATGAAACCAACTGGTTAATATTAAATCAACCGTTTCTGAGCTGTGCTTAACTTAACTATCTGCCATTAATATGTCTGAAGTATGCTCTGTCTCACCAGATCTACTGCGGGGCATTAAATTATCACCTGCACCGCCCATTTTGAACCCCAATCATTGAGTTTTTCTATTCACTTATTTAGTGAAATATCTTTACATATTTAGTACAGAGTTTGCTTTTACCTCAAGTTCTCCTTACCAGCAACTCCTCCATGTTACGGTTTCTCATTGTCTTGTCCTCTTTTATGAGATTTTTCCATTTGACTCACCATGAGATGAAAAGCCTGTTCAACATCTCTATTCTCCTTCTCACTGTCTTAATCCCCTTTTCCATGGGAAACAACCTCTGATCTGCTGACTTCATACTGAAAATGGTTCTTTCTAATGCATCATGCTGTTGAAAAAAAAACAAAAAAAAACTGTTTTATTTATTTAAATAAAGTCCATTAGTTTAATGTTGATGAAAGTTTCTGTATAGCAGTTATATTCTTTTTATCTGCTATTTTATTTCTTTTTTAAAGCACAATTTTTTGAGCTGTGTAGATAGGTGAACATCTGGACATACACTATATTGCCAAAAGTATTTGCTCACCTGCCTTGACTCACATATGAGCTTAAGTGACATCCCGTTCCTAATCCATAGGGTTCAATATGACGTCGGTCCACCCTTTGCAGCTAGAACAGCTTCAACTCTTCTGGGAAGGCTGTCCACAAGGTTTAGGAGTGTGTTTATGGGAATTTTTGACCATTCTTCCAGAAGCGCATTTGTGAGGTCGCACACTGATGTTGGACGAGAAGGCCTGGCTCTCAGTCTCCGCTCTAATTCATCCCAAAGGTGTTCTATCGGGTTGAGGTCAGGACTCTGTGCAGGCCAGTCAAGTTCATCCACACCAGACTCTGTCATCCATGTCTTTATGGACCTTGCTTTGTGCACTGGTGCACAGTCATGTTGGAAGAGGAAGGGGCCAGCTCCAAACTGTTCCCACAAAGTTGGGAGCATGGAATTGTCCAAAATGTCTTGGTATGCTGAAGCATTCAGAGTTCCTTTCACTGGAACTAAGGGGCCAAGCCCAGCTCCTGAAAAACAACCCCACACCATAATCCCCCCTCCACCAAACTTTACACTTGGCACAATGCAGTCAGACAAGTACCGTTCTCCTGGCAACCGCCAAACCCAGACCCGTCCATCAGATTGCCAGATGGAGAAGCGCGATTCGTCACTCCAGAGAACGCGTCTCCACTGCTCTAGAGTCCAGTGGCGGCGTGCTTTACACCACCGCATCCGACGCTTTGCATTGCACTTGGTGATGTATGGCTTGGATGCAGCTGCTCGACCATGGAAACCCATTCCATGAAGCTCTCTGCGCACTGTTCTATAGCTAATCTGAAGGCCACATGAAGTTTGGAGGTCTGTAGTGATTGACTCTGCAGAAAGTTGGCGACCTCTTCGCACTATGCGCTTCAGCATCCGCTGACCCCGCTCCGTCAGTTTACGTGGCCTACCACTTCGTGGCTGAGTTGCTGTCGTTCCCAAACACTTCCATTTTCTTATAATACAGCTGACAGTTGACTGTGGAATATTTAGGAGCGAGGAAATTTCACGACTGGATTTGTTGCACAGGTGGCATCCTATCACAGTTCCACGCTGGAATTCACTGAGCTCCTGAGAGCGACCCATTCTTTCACAAATGTTTGTAAAAACAGTCTGCATGCCTAGGTGCTTGAATTTATACACCTGTGGCCATGGAAGTGATTGGAACACCTGATTCCAATAATTTGGATGGGTGAGCAAATACTTTTGGCAATATAGTGTATAAGGGAGTATAAATCTCAGAGTAAGTCAGCTATGAAGGAGAGGTAGAGGTATGAGGAAGTATCCTCATAAGAGGGGCATTTACACACATCATTTTAAATACAGTTTTGAAGTATTTATTGTTACATTTATGTATTTATAATTGAATCATATAATTATCAGTGAAAATAATAATAATCATGATGTATTAGATAAATAAATAAATGTTACTATAATTTCCCATAGCTGTGAATGTGTGCGGTTGTTTTTCCTGTGTCTCTATTACTCTGTGAAGGGCTAGTCTCCTCATAGTCCAGGATGAACCCTGCCTTTTACCTAATAACTTCTGGAGATAGTAGCTGCTCTACTGTGACCCTGCAAGGGAAAGTAAGTTATATAGACAATGGATGGATGGCTGTGGAAACATTCCCCAGCGGATTATTGGCTGAGTGTTAAGAGTATAGCTCCAGTTGCTATCCAGGCTGTTTTTTGTTTACTTAATGTTCACCAATGGCGTAAATATTGGTAAGCAGAGACAGCAGTTGCTTATGGCCCACGACCTCTTAGGGGCCCCATCACTGACACCTGGTTGGCCCACTACACAATTTTAGATTAGGACATATCTTTGCAGATGTAATGGTGCGAAAAATTTCTCTTAGACCCACCTGATACTGAAGGAACTGACCGCACCGGATCGTATTTATATCGCAACACATGCCAGATTTCAACATGATGATTAGCCATTTAAACACGACACCAATAGCAAAGCAGACAGTGGTACTTTTAATTACTATGTGCTACTGCTACTACTATACTGCTGTGTATAATTCATTAAATTGTTGGTAAAAAATACACTCATATATGTTTCAAACCACAATAAAGATCTCAAAAGAACAATGTATTTGAGTATTTTATTTTTTACACTACGACTTGGAATTATGGGTAATCCAGAGCATCGATAAAAACCATAACCGTTACGTACAATGTGCAGAAAAGAGGTACTTAAGCGGATTCCGGAAAAGAAAAAGGAAAGAAGAGCTGCTGGAAGTATGGAAAAAACTTCCCAAAATAAACACGTTCTTTCAAAGAAACGTAGAGGGAGAGAAGGACGTTGCTGCTAAAGTGAGTAAAGATTGTGACTAGGAGATGAATGGAGAGATCGTGAGTGAGGAGGGGGGTGTGAAGCTCGATAAGCATCTCCCTGAAATAAGTTTTTGGAACTTGGGATGTCTGTAACATGTGATGGGGCCCTGTCACCAATGGTTCCATTCAAGGTGCGCAGTCACTATTTTTCCGTGTTTGATGTGTGATCATATACTACAGAGAGTTGCATATTTGTATCTTCTTGGCCGATTTATGGAACTGTCGCCGTATCCTGAACCTTTATCATGTGTGCTTGTTGTGGCGTGTCGTTACGCCGTTGATGTCCACCATAAATTACGAAATGCTGGATTTCACTGCTCCAATACTGACTGTAGTACAGACAAAAAATACGACAGAGCTAAAATTACTCACAATTTTGACTATTTTTATTTAAAAAAAGTAAAAAAATATATAATCATCATGTGTTATCATTAAAGTGAATCACATGTTTGCAATGAAATTTCAAAGATCTCTGGAGGTGTTATAACTTGTTAGGAGTTGTAACAGGAGTGATTTGAAGAGAGAAGAAAAGTTGGCACATTTAATAGGATTACTGTTTTTAAATCACAGCCGTAAAATAACCCAATTATAGTTTTCTATTATGACAGAAACGGAAACATTTTGTAGCTGACCTTTAGAAACAACAGCTGTTTAATCAAGACAACTGAGATTTTCTGTAGAAACAAAGACCCATTCTAACATTATGAAAAATGGTCTGGAAAAAAAAAAAAAAGTTTACTCCTTTTCTGTTTTTACTTTGCTTGTCAGACTTAAATGTTTCAGGTCATTAAACTAATTCTGTCTTAATATTATCTTTGTAATAATGCCGGGGCACTGCAATTGTTATGGGGACTTGTGTATGAGCTTCAAATCTTTGTCCTGGTGTATAATCTCAGTATGTTTGGGATTAAAATCACAGATACATGGTTGAACTTTCCTCCTCTCCTAAAAAAAGAGCAGAATCCATGGCTTCATCAATGGCGGTGTGGCTACCAGATCTGTTCGGATGGTCAGATCTGCTCACACCCTGCACATGCCAGTGACGTTACGCTACATGATTGGCTGAACGTTGTCACATGATGTAAAACGTTGTGGTTGCCAATACAAAGATACTAACATCACGCAGCGTTTGTGTACCGAGTCGGCAGCAACTCCAAAAGAGAAGTGATTCTTAAGAAATGGGTTGCCATATGATGATGATGTCGTAAAATGGGGCAGGGCCCCGAGCAGATCTGGTATCTACACTGGCAGGTTTTCCAGGTCTAGTGGAATAAAACGGGTGAATACCATCATGTAATATCAATATCATCATCCCCATGTTACTACTAGTATCTGTTTGTAAAGAATTGTTCTCATTGTGTTTCTCATGGAGTTTTGAAGCCTTAGAAATGCCTAAGAAATTCTTTCCAGACTTATATATTTCAGTGAATCTGTTCTTGAATCTCTATAGAGAGCTTTCAGCCTACTTCAGGTTGTCAGGCAGGTTCTCTTTAAGCAATTTCTGTAGTCTACAGACGTGGCAGTAATCAGGCCTGCATGTGAATTCACAGTTTATGTAAAATTTTGTTGTTGTACAATGCGACCAGGTTGGTTTGGATCAATTTTATCTTTAATTAAAGCAAACCCATAGTTAAAGGAGGCCCATTGCCATCTTAATTTAATGAAAAATTTGAGAAACCTTTAAAAAGTGCAAAAAAGATAAGCCTAATTAGATGGATTTCCGCCCATTGGAGAGAAATATTGAAGCCATGCAAAGCTTGATGTCTTCATTTTTTGTGGAAATTAGTATGTTGATTAAAACTTTGCTGCTTCCTTCAAGCTTTTTTTATGCAATACTTCAAAATGCACAACAAAAGGGTCAATGGAAAAGCACATATAGATTCTATAAGCAGGCAATTCCCTTCCTTAGTACTTCAAAGATGATTGATAGATTAAGTATACATTGACACTGCGTGTTTGGTCAAGGATCAGCCCAGGAATCGGAGTAACCTGCCCGGTTGGCCCGGTTAGCTTTCACACAGGGATTTAAAACCAGGGCAAACAATATTGTACAGTTGCAACAGATTACTTTGGAGTTGATGTTTGTCCTGCTTTGCTCTTTTGGAAAGGAAAAAAAACTACTGTAGAAGAAAAAAGGGCATCTCATGGGGTTTTTACCTTAGGACATTTTCAAACTTTTTCTTTCCTGATTCAAGGTCTTACTTTGTTTTTCTTCTTCTACTTAAATACCCTGCTCTTAGAACACATCCTCTTTTCCTGCTTTTGAGTACTGTCTGCTAAGACAATCAATAATTCGTATTTGAAGGAAAATGCTCCAGGTACAGGATATCTTGTTCCAATTATGACAGTCATGATCATCCTGCTGAACGGATCCATTTCAGGATACTGGATTGGATTCAGACAGCTGTGATCTGTTTCCAGAAACCGAACTCTGTCACAGCTACAGGTGTACCAAAGCTTTAGTGTAAAAGCAGCCGAAATCTGCATTCAAGAAGTTCTACAGATTTTATTCTTAATTTCAGCCGTTTTAACCAAAGACACAATATGTGTGATGTCATGATCCATCCTTATAGCTCATCTTAATTATTTATGTCATTCACCTGCTTAACTCTGCCTGGCTCCCGATTTTCTCTCATTTCATCCACCTGCTAGTTCTCCTTTATATTCGGCTCAGCCCAGCTATTGGGGCCAGATCATTGTTTAATGTCTTTAGGTTCTGCTTCGTTAGTTTTTGTTATTCGAAGCTTCATGTCCCCGTTCCAACAAGGAGATTATTCTTGAGCCTTTGTCTTCAGTCGAGTTTATTCCCTAACCAGTGGTGAGAGCGTTTCAGAGTTTTCTAGTGATTCTGATTTCCTGATTCTGTTCTCTCTCACCCACCGGCCCTGTCTGTCCCCTTCTGATCAGTTCACCTGAACCATCTTTGGACTCCTGCTGGATTCTGCCGGTCACATCTTTGCATTTCTGTCTGAGCGGGTTGCTCGACGCACAGGACTCTGAACCTTTCTTCACACTCTGTGGGTTCCTGGAACTTGGATCCACTTCCTGTGTAGACTGGAAGCCCTAACCCGACTGCAGACTCCTGGATCCTAAAACTACTCCTCTTTGAACTGTATCCCTGTCCTGCATCGGAAACCCGCCTGCTCACTGGGGTTGCTGCATCGGGGACACTCTTGGCGGCTCAGAGCCACATCTCATTGGCAGTGCATCGGCTGATCCTGCCTTGATTTAGAGGATGGACTGAACTGTCAAACCAGTTAAGTGACTCACTAGAATCATCATCTCCTGTCAGATGATCGTGGTCACTTACCTGTGTTTCTCTTTACAGAGTGGCAGTGATTGGGCGGTGCCCCGCCCCCCTCCTGCAGCCGCTGCAGTCAACAGTTCCACAGTGCCACATTTCTGTTCTGTTTGAGTCTGTTTTGTTTTAATGAACATTTTGAACTGCCCTACTGACTGTTTCACCTTGAATACTGGGTACATCTTTCCTGTTTTATGACATGAGAGGCTTTAAAAATTCATACTCGTAAAGCTTTTTTTCTAATTAGTATTGTTTGAGATGTCAAAGCTGACTTTCTCTCCTTGTTATTGTTACAAGTCCTCCACGTCAAGTGAAAACTCAGACAGGCATCATCCGACTGAGCGGCGTCCTTATCGTGATCCCGGTGCTGTTGTTCCTCTAATTCCTCGCAGTCTTAATGTGTGTTCTTTGGGGTTTCGTTTACACAGATTTGGCCTCTTAACCGTGTCGTTTCCTCCCCTTCTAATCTCAGAAACATGGCTGCTATCTGATCCCCTGCAAAAGCCTTTTAGCCAGATTTATGCAGGGTTTGCTTTGCTTGGCAGACAAACCGACAGCTGAGGCTTTTTCATTGTGTAATTTGAGGATGTTACTACCGTGCCCAAAGAAAGTGAGCCTAATTTGTGTCTGGATATAAGAAAAAAGTGGCTTGTTCATCTATTTTCCCTGCACAGCACAGTAATTTTAGTTTTGTAATTAAAATCTTGAATTGAGCATGGTAAAACATTCTCATTGCATGTGTGCAATCCATGCAACAGCATAATGCACAAGCCTCATAATTAGATCCTCCCCTGAAGGTTTGTTATTTAAAAAATGCTAAATGAAGAGTTTTAAAATATGTGTCTGCAAAATAAACACTCGTATGTGAGTAGTAATGATGTTCGACAAAAGTGGGAGCAAGCAGACAAAAGATACAGGGTAAGATGCATTATGATAGTGGGGAATTATTAGGTAGTGTGGAGGGAAGCGTGGGTGGATCCTGCGTGTGAGAGTCTGTGGTAAACACCCTGGTGGCTTGTGGCAGAATAGGGAAGCAGATGGGTCAGGGGGAGAAACATATCAGTGTGTGAAGTGACAGCCGGGGATCATTACGGCCAATCAGAGCGGTGCAGGAAGTGCAGGCCGATTGAGATTGATGGCACCAGACTGCTGCTGCTTTACGACTTTGGACAAATGAGGAGAAGAGAAAGAGGGTCAGAGAACAACAAAACCACTGTGTCTTCTCCATTTCTTAACCACAGAGCTTTGGTTGTGTTGTGAGTGTGTGTGTGCCTACTAATGCTTGTTGCTCTGTAGGCTTCTATTGAAGTTACAAAATAATCAAATCATATGTACTTCACTGTCCCCGCAGGGAGATGCTCGATGGGTTATATAGTGCCAAGGCAATACATTTTATATGAGCTAAAACAAATGGTGATATATTAGTTAGCAAATGCTGTAAAAGGCCAAAAGTGAAATATTATTCCAACACACTAAAAATAAAAAAGGAAAAAAAATACTTCACACTTAGAGTTAAAAATGAAGGTCAAAAAACAAACCATTACACAAATCAAAGTGGGAACAAATAAGGGATTGAGTTGGGCAGACTCCCTGAAGGTGAAATTCAGAAAAAAAAGGTTGAACTTGCAAAACAGGGCAGAAATAAAAAAAAAAACTAAAAACAAATCTCCATTTATTCATGCTAACATATACATTAACAAATGTACAGCAATAGGAAAGTTAGAATTGTCACAGTTTTACACATATAAAGAATTTGGAGGCCTATAGAATAAAAACAAAAACTCTGAATAAAACATATTTTCATGCCCTCTTCCTTTCTCTCTACCAGCTGCTTTTGCACATATGGTAATTTTGTAGAACTTAAAAAATAACAATTTCAGATTCCTTAATAGGTTGTCAGCTTTAGCAACCTTACATAGGAAATAAGGGATAATGCCTAAATCAATGTCCATTATTAGAAATAAAAGGGATGATGAGGGGACCTGAAGTTCTTTTGCAAAGTCCATTGATTTATGTAATGGACTCCTTAAACAATGTTATCCTACTTATAATGTGGTCAATTATGGAAGTAATAAATATTACATCAATTATATATGTTAATGAGTTTTTTTTTTTTTTTGTTACTGGTAAAAGTGTACTTTTTTCACAAGAAGCTGAAGACATTTAATATCCAGTTGCCCAGGTGATCAGCTATGCCCATAAAGCCATCGACTCAGTCATCCACAGTTGTTATATTAGGCGTCATCATTGGAAGGATGTTAGCCTTTTAATCTATCCCTGTGAATGGTTGCATGTCCAAATTCTTTCAAAACCTCAATCCAAGTTTTTGTGAAAAGTTGGCAGCACTGGGATAATATGCTAACAACACATTGTTAACTTTAGCAAAAACAAACATGGAAAGAAATGTCTTATTCTCTTTGGCACTAAAGCATTGGTTGTTATGCTCGCACACTTGTCTGCTGGTCAATTTTAGGAAGCTGGTTTTAGCTCTACTGAGAACTAATTATTGTAGTTTGTGTTGGTAAATGTTAGTGTTGGTGTAAACGGCGACTTCACTTGTAATGGTAGACAGTAGCCATCATCTAAAATATTATTGTAACCTCAAAGCATAGGCAATATGCACCTTATTTATATTGAGAAGATGGGTAACAGCTGATGGATCCCTCATAAAGCTGAGCTTAAACAAATCTTCATGTTGTTTCCATGCAAAAACACAACTGTATATTGAGCCTATAAAAAAGACCCTTAATGCCTATATGCCAAGCTGCTAGATGACAAAGGGGCTGGTGTAATCCTCTTTCAGGCCCACGTTTTTCTATCATATGCATTATTTTATCAAAGGCTGCTTGCAATGGCGGAATGATCTCCTTTACTTTTTCACAGTCTCATCATCATTTCAACCAATGAGCTTGTTTTGTTGCTTATAGAGTTAAAGAATACAGAAGAGTTCCCGTATAAATGTATTAAGTGTCTATAAAAACTTAAGTGAGCCTTTGAATGATCCTCATACTCACTTTTTTTTTTTTTTGTTTCATTTAACATTTAATTCACTACTAGCAGAATTTCTTCCAAGGAAAAATAGGCTAATTGTGTTTCTGCTGTTGCAAACCATAACATCACTAGCATAATCTATGCTTAATGTTAAGTGGAATCAATTTATTTTACTCAGCTCTACAATTAGCTTTTTTATCTTTTCTTGAAATTATTTTCCTTTTTTTTTTTATTGAATTCCAGTATAGTTTTTTTTAGGAATGCCCAAAGTACTATCATTCTTTACTTTTGCCTCATATTCTGTGTATTAAGACCAGTTTGTAAGATAATAAGGAAGCTTGAATTAAAATGAAAAAGACACAGATATCTATCTATCTTTAAGCTATGTGCAATGCTACAAGAAAGTACTTTTCCCAAATCGAAGACTGAACAAAAATTGAATCCAGAGCAAAGTTCCGAGGAGTAAACAGTTTTTTTGTTTTTCAAAAACTCACTAAAAAATGTAATCACCCCTTGAGACTTTTCGGGGAAAACAGAGTGGATGGATGAGACAAAACGGAGACTTATATATATATATATATATAAAACAACATATTTTGTAAATTTCAATTTGAAAAAATGCAATCCAGAAATGGAAAATTTAAAACTATTATAATCAAAAAAAGGTTTTCAGAGTTACTTTCGTGTTTTCTTAGATTCTTTTTCAAAGAAAAAAGCCTCCTTTTTTTTAATGAAATTCTTTTCAATATGGGTTTTACTGATCACAGTCTACATGGCTTCCTTTGGAGTGAATATCAAGTACAAAGTGGTCAATGAATGAATGTTTGTATTGGGCTTAAAGTGTAGAGAAAGTGATCCGTAAATCTAAAAAGACTGCATTTCGTAAAGCTAAATCTGAAAAGGAGAACTTTGAAAACAACATTTTAACATTGAAAGTATGTCAAAAAAAAATACAACCTGAGTAATAAATTAGAATAAATAAAAGCAAAATAATTAAATCTGAGAAAATACTATTTTTGATTAACATACTTTTGAAAGGTTTTTCTGCATTTATTTTTTATTTTTTTCAAATTACAAAATGTTATTTGTTTACAACATTAATGGAACAAAATTCACTCCATTATTCACTGCGTACATGCAGATAATATAAAGAATATATGCATATGCCCATGACCAAATGACCAAAAGTAATAAGATAGAAAAAGTATCTTTCTGTATCTTTATTGCCAAGAGGTACCAAGACACATAGCACACATTTGACAGCTGCAAGTCTATTATAAAGAACCAGAAAGTCACAAAATGTTGCAGACAAAAGGTTAAAATGCAGAGTTATTAAACCAGACATTTTTATTGATTATTTTGTTTTTCATGGCGGGAAGTCAGAACAGCACCTTAAAAACTAAGGATAAATGGTTCAAATCCCTGGCTGGGATTTGAACCACAGACCATATTGCTGAAATACAATAAGGCAGCTGTACAAAAAGGTCTTGTACAGCTGCTGACTTTGAACAAATTCTAAGAATTTCTTAACTTGAACATAAAATTATAAAGAACATTTAATGTGAGCAGAGCTTTCACATTAACCTTCCTTCAACTGTCAATGATTTTTTTTTTCTTTCTCTTGCTTCATTAGACACACTTTCTAATTGCTGAATGCACTGCAGACTGGCAGTCTGATTTGTTCTTTCTAGGGACACTCTGAGGAGTCTCCATGTTCAATTAATTGGAGACTGTGTACAAAATGGAGCAATGTTAACTGCTGGTGCCAGACACTGAAATAACAGATTGGATCAAAATAGAAAAACATGCACATTCAGACCTATCAGGTCTTCTCCGATGGTCTGGAACAGACCAGCAGCTTGTGTTTGAGAGAAGATGTTTATCTAGAATCAATAAACCACAATCTGGCCTTATCTCCCCGCCCCTGATATGGCGCACTGCCACTTTTCCACACCCCTCTAATGTCCTCAGTTATGCCGTTTAAAATTCCTAATGGCACTTATGGATCACGAATCTCAATGAGTCCAGAATCAGCCCACTTAATCAATAGTTAAAAAAGCATGAAATTTGGATATTCAATAGGCTTATTTACTTACTTGTTATTCTGGGAAGGATAACCTTTCTTTCATCTAAAGTTTATTGAAATGATTCCCATCAAGGCTTTTGTCCCTGTGAGTTGCTCTTCCCTTGTAAAGTTTTAACCAACTTTTAAGTACACCTTAGTGATATTGCTTTTACCCTAGAGCGTAAAGGGTCCAATGATTTACAGATACTATCTCCATATGACCGACAGGATGATTTCTTCTGAGCGGTATCACCTTTTCTTCATTATAATCTTTCAAGGTTGACCTTATGACATAAGGCAGATGGCACCCGAGGCAGAAACTGTCAGTTTTTGACTTGGTAAAGTGTTCTTCAAGACCTCTTCACATTCGGATTCCTGATTGTGTGGCCTTTCCTCTCCGACAATCTGCAGCGGTTACACCCAGGATGTCAGTTTTGTTTTACTTTACATCTGTTCACAAATATTATATATAAAACAAAATCAGAGACATGCAAAGTTAGCACTTGCAAGTCGGAGAGGGCTTTGCTATGCTTTAAATAAAGTGCACTCACATTTCTCATTCTACCACTTTTTAAGATAAGCATTTTTGAATGTATTTTCTTTGGTTGTTGAGAGTAATTTTTGGAACTGTAATGGTTTTGAGTAGGTGAATAAGTGAAGTTTTAAAACCTGGGTACATTTTTTTTAATAAAAAGAAAAATATATTTTCTGAATTGAAACAAATCAGTATACTTGCAACAGACAACATTATCAGTCTTATGTTTGATTTTCTTAATAGTTTCGACTTCCAAAAAAGTAAAAAAAAAAAAAAAAAAAAACAATCCAGTGGACTTAATTTCCAAGTTTGAAGACGTTTCGCTTCTCATCCAGGAAGCTTTTTCACTTCAAAATGGGAGAAATAGCGTTGAGTTCAAGGCTTTATAGAGTGGACCAAAAACAAAGCCTTGCTTTGGCTTTTGGCTGTTTTTGGTACACTGCATAAAGCCTTGAACTCAACGCTATTTCTGCCAAGTTAAAGGTTTAATGGATGACCATCTTTCGTCCTTAAGTTCCCATGAAACATCTGATCTATTGTTTTTTCCACAGGCCAATCTCACCAAACACCAATGTGCTTATTCGTGTTCCACATGTGCATTTCAAGTCTTTATGTGTCCAGTGAACTTTTTTGTGAGACATGCATATTAGCTCCACTACTTTAGCTGTTAACTTCAAAAATAGCTCAGATTGGCAACAAGCAAACTGCCATGCTAGATCATTACAGGAAGAGCACAGGCCTTAGAGAACGAAATAAAAGGCCCTAGTGCATTTATTGGATTGTTCCACTTGATGGCAGAAGAACAGGTAGGATGGTTTTAAAAAAATTACTTTCCGTCATTTGTCATTGACTGTTCACTATACATTTAACCATTTATAATTTTGTATAATATCAAAAATTACAAATCTCTATCTGTTATATGTATTGCTAGAATATTGAGGTAAATAATGTATTACTGTATATTTACTTTAAATTTACTATTAATATACTAATAACTAAAATGTCCAATTAGATGAACATTCCACTGTAGAGGATTGCTTCTGCCACCCTCTGGTTTAAAGGAGAACTGCTTATTTTAGAGGAGGTAAATTAAATCTGCATAAGAGCAACAAATCACCTGATAGGGGTCGCCAATGATAGGTGAAGCGTGATCATGGTCAATTCTTTTATAGCTATCAGTTAAAATAGCTTTTGGCTAGAATAGCTGTTAGCCTGACTAGTTGTTAGCTTAAATTGAAGTTTAGTGCAGCGGAGTATAACGTATACTATAAAATAAATTGAAATGATGATACAAGGATGAAATTTGTTACTGTACACTATACCGTTTAAGGTCCATTATTTTCAGAAATACTGCTGGCCATGCAAAATACAAGATGGCAGACTTTTTTGTTTTGTTTTTCTAATGGCTATAGTGCCAAAACCAAAAAAATGTCTTCTGATGCTTATCCATCAGGGTTGCACAATTTCTAGCTGTCTATGAATGAAAGGTATTGTGCGCTTTGACAGGTCACCAGTCCATTGTAAACTATAACTGGTATTTAGTTTGCATGATGGCTGCCATCACTATCAATTATTCAAATGGAAGCATCTACCAAAGATGTGTTTTTATTTGGTGTGTACGTACTGGTTTTGGGTCAGAGAAATATATTTCAGCCATTTTTAGATTTGTTACAATGGTTATCTTGCTATTATATAGTTGTTGTATCAGGCCCTGTCCAAACAACTCTGCTTTAGGTGTATAAATCAAGCTTCTTGGACAGATAGAGGGTCCTATCCAGATATACTGGTCTCAAAACAGATTACTTTAGATACTTGTTCCTAAATTTATTTGGATTTTGCACTCAGTTTAAAGGTTCGGATAATTTACGGATCTCCGGATTTACGGCAGATGATTTCATGAATGCTGTTTCACCTTCTCCTCATTATAATCTTTCAGGGATGACCTTCCAGTTGAATACTGTACCGTAGGCAGAATCGGTCGTTTTCAGAGATGGTAAATCCTCATTTTAAGATCCCTTCCAATGCAGACTGTTGTTTATGTGGCCTTTTGTTTCTGATTTTGCACAGTGCTTCTTGGGATTTGGGTTTGTTTGCATATTCCGCACAGCTACATGGATTGACAGTGAGGACAATGTCACAATGCAGTGGTGGTTCTGTGATGGAAAGAAAAAGCAGGGGAGAGGAGACAGAGCAGTGCACTGTGAAGGATAGAAGCGGCCCTGCTGGAGGCTCGCCACAGGCTATGTCTGACATCCCTCTCTCTGACGGACTGATGAGATTACCCTGACATTTTTTCCTTCCAACTTAAATTGCATTACCACAAGTATCTTATGTTAGGCAGATCTCCATATTATTCTCATGGGGATTTGGGCTCCATTTTGCTCTGCGCTTCATTCTGTTCCCTCCTTTTTTCCTCTTTCAGTCACACTCAGAGGGATGAAATCTTCTTTACAGCCTTGCGTGTATTATCTGGTAGCGAGACTACATGTATCCCATTTGAGAGCTCTTGTAGGCCCCTCCCGTCGTAAACTAGAACGATGCAGGTCACTAACTTCACAACTGAACTGTGACATTTGATTAGACACCTATCCTTGCATGGTGGGCTGTTAACACAATGAGCTAACCAAGCAGTTCAGCCCAAGGGGTCACTTCTAATTAGGGATAACCTATTTAAAAAGCAAATCTAAACAAAGACCATGAACTGTGCAGATTGGGGTCATGAGAGCACGTTTCCAAAGGCACTAATTTACATTTAACCTTTGCATTTCACCTTGACATTTAAGGTTAACTGACAAATTAGGGAACTGTTTTTTTATAATTTGGTGGGGTGGGGGTGAGGACACACTGGGAGTCTGTTTTCCACCCGAGTCTATTTTTCTGCGCTGCATAGCGTAATGGTCTCAATTAGTCTAAAAGTCACTGTGGGTAATAATTCACCTCACTCAGGCTTCATTTCCTTAGATTCAAGTCAAGCATAGCACAGGAAATGACACTTCAGGAGCTTTTAAAAAATGATGAGGACAAAGCGGCGTGATCGCCACGGTAAATCAGGTAAGCGACATGTATGCGGTGACAGTGGCTGGGCCTGTCAGTCTGCGTGATGATATGTTCATCAGGTGATATCAGTCAATCCCTGTGGCCATTATCACAAAATGACTCGTCAGAGGAATTAACCACCGTTCTTTATATCAGGTAGTGTCTTACTAAAATCATTCAAAAAAAAGTGTCTCCACGGGCACAACAGCTGCATTTAGAGGATACATACATTTATGGCATATTTTCTATAATCCAAAAGGTTAAATTGGACTAAAGCATTACTAATATTGATGTACAATCTCTCTTAAAGTGGGACATCATCACATACTTTTTGTAGCCATCAACAAGGTCCATCATACTTCTTGTTGGTGGTTTAATAACAAGAACCTTAACTTTAAGCACAGTCGACAAACCTTCAATGTGCTAACACTAGGGCTTAAATAAACTTAATGAAAGTTTTTTACCTGTTTTGATTCAGTAAGAATTTTTTTTATGTCTTTCTTTTCCATTAGAACAACAAATTGTTTCCATATGTTAGCTGTCAATCTTTTAAATTTGAGTTGGAGTAGAAATATAAAGCAGTCATCTGCCTTAATTTCTCAATTTTTAAAAAAAAAGAAAGAAAACCATGCACTACGGTAAGGTAATAAATCCAATTATACCACAATATAAGTACAATAAAAAAGAATGTAATGCGAAAAGGCAGTAAAATGGATAAAATCAATAACGATAAAAGAGAAATTAAAATGAAATTAAATGAATTTAAAGAGAAAAAAATTAACATTAAGTCATAGTTGGGTTGAATGCCAGTGTATAAAAAGATGTTTTTAAACAGGTTTTAAAAGTAGGCACTGTAGGGGCCTATTATACAAGGGCAAAGCGTTCAATAACGAAGGGGCCCCCAATAGTAAAGGCCCCATCCTCTCTAAGCTTCTGCTCAAAACTGGGATACACCAACAACTGAGTCCACTGAGTGCAATCATTCATGTTTTATACAAAGAAGTAAACCAAAGCATTCATCTGATTATCATTATCCTGTAAAAAGAATGGTTTATATTAGTAATGAACCGTTGAGAAGTAATAACATTGAAGCACCTCATGAATTACAGGAAGAATTTACTTAAAAAAGTGTCAAACCCCGGACAGATGGACCCAGTATTCAAAGTGAGACAGTCAGTAGGAAAGTTGAAAACATCTATTAACACTAAAAATAACAGACAGAAGCGCAGCGCTGTGGATCTGCGAACTGCAGCAGCTGCAGGGGGGATGGCAGTGCACCACCCCATCACTGACAGTCTGAAGGGAGAAACACAGGTAAGGGACAATGATCATCTGATGGGAGATGATTATCTGTGTGAGTCACTTACCTGGTTAAACAGTTCAGTCCATCCTCTCCAAGAAAGGCAGGGTCCAGCCGGTGGACTGCCAAATGAGCTGCGGATCAGACAGTACAGTTCAGGAATCCAGGAGTGTGCAGCCCGGTCAAGGATTCCAACCCAAACAGGAACAGACAGATCCAGGGTTCCAGGACTCTATAGAGCGTTCAGGCAGGTTCAGTGTTCCATGAGTCGAGCAACAAGCTCAAACAGAAATGCACAGACAGGCAGGCTGAGTGGTTGAGGGACAGAGTTAAGACATGGTACCATGATAACTGCGAACTGGTCTCCATCTAGGAGCCAGGACTAGGGGACTTTAAACTAGCTTGCCGCCCAATTAGCTAAGAAAGAAACAAAGAGCATTCAGTGGGAAAGAGCCAGGACACAATCAGGAGACGACAAGAGAAACACAAAAACCCTCTCAACCCACTGGCCTCAGGGGATTGGGACATGAACCTTGGAATAACAAAAACTAACAAAACAAATTTACAATTGTCAAACAATGATCTGGCCCTGATAACTGGACTGACCTGTATATAAAGCAGAACGAGCAGGTGGATGTGATGAGTGATAATTAGAGATCTGACAGAGTTAGGCAGGTGAGTGGCATGAACAATTAAGGTCAGCTATCAGGGCAGATCATGACAGAAAGTGGTGAGTCTGTATTAACACTAAAAACAATACAAGATGCAAAGACACTTCAGGTCCTGATAGAGGGCACTGCAGGATGTCTTTATTGCAGATAATTTAAAATGAATTTAATCCAATGAAAGCTTTTTCATTTTAGACAGTTCCTAACATAAGGGTTCCGAGCCTGTTTTGGGTATTAAAGTCTAACAACACCCAAAAAACTGAAACCAAAGATATTTTTTATGCCAAGTTAATTCTTGTAAAACATGCTAATAGGTGACTTTCCCAGGGACAGGAACACTGAAATACCAATTGGAAGGTTGAGCTCTGGTTTTCCTTGAACTGTAGTTTACCTCTTACCTTTTCATCCAAGGTGTGTGTTTCTACAACCAAAAGGAGAATGAACCATTACTGTGTCCTTTTATTGAATTGTGAATTCAGTATAGACTGTAGTTTCCTGAAGGGCAGCAGCCATCTTCTCATTTACTGTTAATTACCTCTTGAAAAATGATGATAAACGGGATGGCTTGTGTCACATTTTGCCATGCTGCCTCCGTAAAGCAGAGTGGGGAAGGATGTATCATTTGCAGTTTCAATGAAAGGTTCCTAGTAAGAGGCAGAGGAGAGGAAAAGGAGAACAGCAGTGACCTTGGAGGATAAGGATCTTTTCCATGTTCACTCCAATCCGGAAACCATGACTTACCAATCATTAACAAGCTTATAGATTTGGCATCCTGGAGCTATCTTCATTTTCCATGCAGCTACTGATAATTGCTACTCCCCTTACAGTTTTCCAAATACAATTATTGAGGTGCAGCTTACAATTATCACATTTAATAACTGTATCCGTTATATATTAGCACAGGATTGACTGAGTTTAATGCACTGATAGACATTTAGCTGCTGATAATGAATTTCATTTATATATTTAAATGTCTTTATAATGTCAAATGGTAGAATTTTTGTGCAACTCGATATTCAGCAGGGATGTGTTGTATTCAGATGCCAGTCCATGTTGTGATACATTTTCACTCAAAAGCAACTGACACACAGCAATTTAAAAGCCAATATTTCCTCTCTCATCCTTGCAAATTGTTTTTAGCAAACCATCAAAGAAGACTGCTGTGAAAACAATGTTTATAACTGCCACTTATGCAAGAATTAGGGTGTAAAGGTTCTTTATGTTCTGTTTGATTTAGCTGCTCTCCTATTGCAGTGTGCCTTGCTTTGAAATATTATTTTGATTAGCTGAAAGATATATGCTTAAGTAAGCTTAATAAGCTTAAGTATGCATATACTGAATAGTTGTTAACACAAGTATTAGCTATTGATCCTAAGTAGCCTTGTATCTAGCTGGAATAGGTAATACGATGAGATGCTAGTACAGTAGCTTGATAAAATAGATGTTGACTTGAGATCAATAATTTTTATTATTATTGATTTCAATTTGCAAAATTAAATGTTAAAACCAGTTTTGTTCCACCCATTGAAATAAGCTGACTATGACTGCTAGTGTCAGTTTGAGAATGACCACAAAAGGAAGATGAGGTTCTAAGCCATGGAGACAGAAGTAACAAAAATAAATACAATAGTGAATAGTCACTGGCTTTTGTGGCTTTTATTTTTGGCCTGTAAAACGGTCCCAATGCCTCTAATCTAAGCCTGTTTTGTAGCTGCCATAATCCAGGTGTTTGAGAATTTACACAGACATGCTTATGTCTACGTTCAATTGAATATTAATAATGCTATCTCAACCATATCTCAGAAGGCAAACCCTTACATCTCCAACTCTCCATCCGACACCATCACATGCTCTCTGCAAGGTGCAGAGTAGGGCTGGGCAACTAATCGATCAAATTTATTACCGTATTTTCACGACCATAAGGCGCACCGTACTAAAAGGCGCAGTCTCAGTTATGTGTGCCATTTCTGTATTTAACACACACATAAGGCGCACCGGACTATAGGGCGCGGGTTTTATATACAGGTACATGTCCTCTACTACGTTTAAATAGCTCTACTGCGTATTTAAAAATAGAGCGGGAGCAAAACTGAGTATGATTGTGCTTTATTTATGTATTTATTACAAAGTATTAATCAAACCTGGGAGCTGGCCGTGAGACAGACACATCGCTGATGACAGAGCGCTGTGATTACTCCTCTGAAACAGTTTATTGATGCATAAATTAACTTAAAATGCAGAAATCTGCAGGCAGAATATGTTCACTTTTATTATCCTGGTGCCTGCAGTTTAAAATATTTAGATGAAAAACACCTACCAGCTGCCGCGGTGAACCACCAGGAGGCGACCCGACCAGAGGCTGCTGATGAATGGGATTCCTACTGACAGCGCACCGCTGGTATGTAGGGGTCTTAGCGGCTTCGACAGAAATAATATTGGAAGGTGGGATTGTAATCTGGATGAACTGACTGCAATGATTAAGTTTTCACGTAGACTTTCTCACTTAAAAACATATTAAAACTACTTTATTCCCACTGATCACAGCAAATATAGCTGCAAGGCAAAGAAAGGATAGAGTAGCTCCGCCCAACACGCGTCAGACATACTTTTGCACCGCGCGGCCAGAGCAGCAAAGCTGCTTCAGCTGCGCGTCAGAACTAACTGGTACAGGCAGCAAAAATGAAGCAGCAGACGCGATTTTGCTGCTCCTGCTGCGTCCAGAGTGAACGTAGCATTACTTTGAACGGCCGGTTCACACCGATGTCGAGCGGTTGAAGTTCCTTTGTCAGACCTCCCGGAATAACAACAAGCACAGCGTTCATTTGTTTCACCATGTTTTTCACATCGGCTGTGAGATGGGCAGGCATGGAGTCACAGATTAACAGGTGATGGTGATGAGTGGAAAAAAACACCTGGTCTCCTTACATACACCTGCCTCAGCCACGCTTTCATTATCTCATCAATGACGAGATGAGGAGTTCTGCATAAAGCACATACCTGTTCTTTTATACACAATCCACGCCCACACTTCCCCCTTTAACTTTCTCATGGTGGTCTAAACAACGTCTGCAGTAACAACACACATAGGGCGCACCGCACTATAGGGCGCACCGTACATTTTGAGGGAAAAAAAGACGTTTATATGCGCCTTATAGTCGTGAAAATACGGTAATCACCTAGAATAAAACCAAAACATAACCCTTCAAACCCTTCAGTTGTTTTAATTTATTCAACTTTTTTCTTGGCACTTTAGGATAGGCTACGAAGTGCACTATCAATATTTTTCAGTGTTAGCAATATTATTCTTTTAATAATTATCATTGTTTACCTCCATTTCCATGGCTTTGAACCTCTTCTTTATTTTACGGCCACTCTCAAACTGTTAGTAGAACAAGCAATCTGCTTCTTATGGCAGAACCAAACTGGTTTATACATCTTAACAATCTATAACAATCTATGAAGATCACCTGCAACACACCCACGTGGTACACTACTAAAAATAGTTATATGTGCAATTTAGTGCTTCTTATTTGAATAAACTCATAAATGTGACTGAAAAGTTGTATCATATAATAACTCTATTTTAAATTTTGTCAGGTCCAAAATATATCAATATATTCACTTCAGGTAATGATCCCCACTTTGACACAAAAGTATTCTGCACCAATAGAAATAGACTGAACTCAGGTATTACCACATCCTAGCAGTTCCATGATAGAGCAAAGAAATGGCTTCTTGTCTTAGTTACATTTATCAGATTTGAGCTAATAAAAAAAAAAACATCCGTCAAGCTTTCAAGCCTTACGGAAGGAAAGGGCCTCAGAAACCATGCAGAGGTTGCAGTTTTTCCTCTGAACAGAAAAGTTCGATCTTTGCTAATGATAAGCTTTACTAAGCTATCTCCTCTAACTAGTTGAAATGGTTTTATTTCATATTTAATATATTATAATTGATTTGTTTCATTACTGTAGTCCAGTTTATTATTAGGCATGTCTGATTTACTACATTGTGCTTAACAAAACCTTTCTTGTAAAGTCCACATGAGGAAATAGGAGCAAAGCAAACCCCTCTTATTAAAAGGTCTGATTAATGAACATCCTTGCCCCTTCTTCATGTATCATGTGGTCATTGATAATTGCTCCTCAAATTATCTTCCCATGCAATTTAAAGGGATAGCCTAAAATATTTCTATTTAAGGATAAACTTTGTTTTCCATTATCACAGTAGTGCACTTAGTACAGTGCTGCAGACTTTAAGCCTTTGCTTATAAAACCACTTATAGCAGTCAAATATCAAAAATATCTGTAGAATATATTTAAATACAGATTTCAATGTTTCCCCACATGAATTTCACCCACCACAGGGGAGCGTGCTATTCAGCTGCTTGTCGCTCTCAGTTAATACGTTTCACTTGTATAACGTGTAATTCCCTGCAATTTAATATCCAAATATTTCCTCACTCATCCACGCGTCTTTTGTTCAAACCCTCAGAGTTTCAAAGGCACAGAAATGATTAATTTCTCCTCCTCGCGGTCCTTCCAAGAACCAGGAAAGCCTTTGAACAAGTTCAATACAGTCAAGTTGTCAGTTTTCGAGACGAGAGCAGATTGAGGGTAAAGAGCCTCGGGGGTAATGGGATGAAGTGTGTTGCCACATTGTTGCAACATGCGTGGGATTCCCATGGGAGGGCTGGAAATGGAGTCAGGACAGAGCTCCTTCCTGACATCTCAGGCCCACATGCTACTGCCTTCACATCTCTCCTTCTGTGTTTGATGTCCAAATTGAGCTCTGCTTCATCGCCTTCATAGTTGGCCCCTCTCACCCCGCCCCCGCTCTCATGGGTTCTTTCTCCTCTCAGCAAAGAAGACTGAAACCACAGATAAACTGGTGTTTTGATGCATACTGTAGATGAGTCACTTATACTAATTATCTGTATGTCACCTAAAAGATCGACACCCTCAGCATGTACGGACGACAGCCTAAAAAATTGTTAAATTTATTTAGGAAATGTGGACTTTTTATTTAAAATAACAAGTGATAATTACAATATGAACCTCTTAAAAAAATCTTTTTTGTGAGTGACTGCCGCAGCCTAAAATTGATGACTTTACCAGACACTTTTATTTCACCAAAAAGTTTCAAAAAGGTTAAATGAATGGATGACCTTGAACTTTATTATTATTAATCTTACAATGAAGAAATTAACTAGTCAGAACAACAGCTCTTAGTAGCTGTCATGGTCTTGGTTCTGTTATGTTTTACTCTGCTCCATGTTTTCTAGTTTTATTGGTTTAATTCCTATTTTGTTGTGTTTTCTGGATATATTTGAGTTCTAAGGTTTTTATTTTTTGCCCTCTTGTGTTGGTCTCCTTTTCCCTAGCTCCTTCCTAGACTGCTCTCTTCACACCTGCTCCCAATCTGCTCGTTAGTTCTTTCTTTGTTCAGTCTACCATAAATACTCTCCTTGTGCAGTTCCTTAGTGCTGGTTCCTCGCCTTTCTCCGTTTTTCCCGATCTTACCCTGGCTCCTCGTCATTGTTTTCCCCTGATGTCTTCATGGTTCTAGTTTGTTTTACATTTTTAACTTGGATTTTTGGATTTGTTGGATTCCTGCCTCTGTTACCTGTGTTAATTAATAATAATTAAAAAAAACTGAAAGAACTCACCCCTGCCTCTCAGCCTATGCATTTGGGTCCAAAACGAAAACCAAACACTGACAATAGCACAAAAAAAATCTTGATTTAAAATTTTTAATTTCTAAGTATTTACCTGAGTGCCCTAAAAGGGTTAAAACATTTTTTCCTTATTTTATAATGTTATTTAATTATTCATTTTCATTCTATTTAAATGTGTGTTTCCTCTATGCAACTGCAAAGTATTTTTCTTTTTTCCCTCATGTACAGCACTGTGGATCTGAAAGATTAATTGTATAATTTTAAATATTAAATACTTATAGATGCAATAATTCAGATTTATTCAAACACTGTTACCCTTATATATTCATGCGATCATACTGCTGGTTACCTTTTCATTTGCAGCACTGCTTTATTATTATGCCATATTTTAATCTGTTTTTTTCCCCCATACATAATGGAAAACAGCTGACAAAGGTTTTTTCAATCACCTTTTTCAAATATGGACATTAAACTCAGTGCTTGCAGCTCAAATGGATGCTTCAGCCGGTCTTTGGATTCTTTACTTCTCAGCCAGTCTTCTTATGTATATAGTAGTTGAAAAGTGGTTGTGAGGTAATAATTCTCATCCATGTTCCAGAAGGTATTGCACTGTGTGCAGAAAAGCTTTCCACTTTTTTTGGTATACTTTGGAAAGCTGAATTGAGAATGAGCATTAAGCGTCACACCTTTTCATCTTTCAGGTTTTGCTTTCAACCTGGAAAACAGTAAGTTAAATTAGAAAGACACTGAAATGGTTTGGTAAAAATTCAGTCCTGCACCACTGGTCAGAAATTAATGAAAATACTGAAAACACTAAGGGCCGGATTTATCAAGATCCAATTTTGCGTGTAGTAATTTGCGCTCGCAAACTGGAATTTTGCGCGAGGGGCTGAACCATGGTTTGCGGGTGATTTAACAAGAGTGATTGCGTAACTGGTGGCAGGTGCAAAACTGTTGGAGACGCCCTATTTAAATGATGGTTTTGCGCGTTTTGTGGTTTGCGGCAAAGTAGTTTGTAGTCTGTACAAACTAGTGCATTAAGAAATTTAAATCTTACAGTGACCCCCAACAAAAAAAATAAATAAGTAAATATATATATATATATATATATATATATATATATATATATATATATATAAATTAGCAACTTTTATTCCCTAAGGTGGTATGTGCTGCAGTAAAAAAAAAAACAACAACAAAAAAACAGGTGTTTTGTATTGGCCTGTGACTGTGGATGAGATTACGCATTCCCGCAGCATTGGCACGTTGCTCCACAGGCGCAGGGGAAGAACCCCGACCCCGTCGGACAGCACTTCTGAAAAAACGAGATTGGGAGATCCCAGCTCTCGCTGCAACAGTACGCTGGAATCACCCAGATGCAAAAAAGTGCAATGTTGCAAGGAGTTTTTTGATATCTGGTATTGCGTGGATCCTCCTTGTGGCTGGCTCCAAATCCATACGGAGTTCCCCCAACAGCTCCAAAATGGCAATGCTGGATAAACGATATGTTTTGATGATCGTTTCCTCGTTCATTGCAAAAATATTCACACGGAGTGAAAAAATGCGTTCTCTGCGTCTCCTTGCTTCATTTCCATGTCTCCTTCTTGCGACAATAACCGCTGCCATGTGTGCGCAATTACGCATACAGACCATTTGCACCTTCTTTTGAAACGTGTTAAATATAGAGTCAGATACCGTTAGCAAAATTGCGTTCAGGTTTGATAAATCACTTTGCGAGTGCTAAATTAATATATTTACATGTTCTCCTCCCACAAGACGCACTTTAGCGTGTAAATGCCCCATATTGCATATTCATTGCAGAAAAAGTACTAAATGGATAAGAGGCGCTATTTAGCACGTTTTAAAGACCAAATCCTTTTAGCACGCTGTTGATAGATCAGTTTGTACATTTTTTAGCGTGCGCAGTGAAATAGCTCACGTTTTAATACACGCAAACCTTTGATAGATCCGGCCCTATGTGGTTGGTCAGGTAAGCTTAAGGGTTACAATGACTTATGCTACCAGTAAAACTTAAACTACCAGTCCATGTACTCTTTGCAAATAATGATGTCACAACTCAGAACAGAGGCAAGAAAGACAGTGAGTAATTTAAAAAGCGTTTATTTAAAACTGGATTTGCGGATCTGCAGTAGCAGTGGCTGGGGCGTGTAAGGCAGGAATCTCTACAGGGGAGAAACACAGGTTAGTGAAAAAGATTATCTGATGGAGGATGATTATGTGTGAGTAATTACCTGGTTTTGCAGTTCACTCTCTGCCCAGAGAACGAGGATGATTCCAGCCGGTTGGCTAACAAGATGTAGCAGAAGCTGGCAGAAAGTTCCAGACACTGAAGCCTTAAAGGCTGCAGAACTGGAAAGAGGTCAGATCCAACCAGATGAAGGAAGGTGGGATAATCCACGTCAAAGTCAGGAGGCAGATCCAGGTTCAGTCCACAAGAAGAATCCAGCAGATGTCCGAAGACAGGTCAGGCAAACAGTTCAGAACAAGGACAGGCAGGCTCAAAGGTCCAAAAGCAAAATGGGTCAGGATCAGGCAATCAGAACGCAATCAGTTACGCTAGAAAACTCTCACACCAAAGGCTCAAAAATAATCTGCCACTGCTGAATGGGAGCAAGCAGCTTAACCCCTAGAACCCTACGGACCCACCGGTGGGTCCAGCTGCTACGTGACCTCGTAATTTTAACAAACCCCCAGTATTGATGTAAAAAACACATTTGGCACAGTTTGGTGACATTTTTGGATAAATGTGCCAAAATGGCCTCTCCACCTAAGAAATTTCTCACTAATACCATTCTAAAATAAATATGATTCATCTGATTAAGTCCAAATTTGGTATATTTTTACACAACATTTAGATTTAAAAGTCTGTACTACTTTGTTGTGCTATAAATAATATTTTGGTAGTGTTTAGCAATGTTTATTTCAAAGACAATTTTGGCGAGGTTCAAAAAATGCAAAATATTTTGTATTTTGTCCCTAATATTTCAGGCAGGGTCAAAGCTACAATGGTGCTGACACCAGAAAACCATTCCATGACATCTTACCTTTACAGACGTACCAAAAGTTTCTTCTTAAATCTAATAGCTGTGAGGCTATAAGTGATTTACTTTTGTGTGTTTTTGTCAGGCAGAAATTTATTTATACCCCCTGAGGGTGTAAGAGGTTAAATAGAGGCAGGAGCAGGTGGATCAGATGAGCAGTAATGAGAAACCAGGCAGTTAGATAGGTGAATGAAATGAGCAATTAAGTCAGTCATCAGCGCCAAGATCATGACAAATTATTGGATTTGTAATGTTAGTTGGGCTCCCCTTTTGTGGGAGGTACTGTGGGAATATCAAGATGCTTCAGACAGCCATCTGTTCAAAGTTCAAAGTACAAAGAGGAAGAGTGTTAACAAGTTGTAAAAATCTTCTAGAGACATTTTTCAATCCAAAACCATCAGTTAAGACATCTGTAGGTGAGTAGAAGTTAGCCCTACTAATCCCAAGTCTCAAGGCTAGCATGAAGTGGAAGCAGCTGAAACACCAGTCACCTGAAAGTTTGAATGAGATAAGTACAGATCTGAGAAAGGTGTACAAATTTGTCCCTCTTTTTGTTTTTCAGGAGTGTGGTGTAACAGAAGCAAGAGTTTTGTCTGCATTCTAAGCACAGAACAAGCTTAACTTGTTTCCCTGGGCAGGATGGGCCACCAGTTCTGTCCCTTGTCCTTTGTTTCTCTTTACTCTAATCATCAATAAGATCTTGAGGCACAGTCAGGAACAGGCGGCTCTTTTGTTTTGGAGAATCAGAGTCTTCAGCCAGTGCAGATAAAAAGGTTTGTTTGGCATCTTTGAACTAAAACCTTTGACTCAGCCAAGTGTGAAGTAGATGGTATGAGATTCAGCTCCTCTGAGTTGGAGGTCAGCTTCTAAACCGGAAAAAGGTGGTTTGCTCCCTCCAGGTCAGGGGTCAGGCTTTGATCCAACTGGAGGAGTTAAAGTGTCTTGATGTCTTGTTCATGAGAGATGGAGGGATAGATTGGGGAACAATAGGGGGCTTTGTTTAAAGTAATAAAGGACTGCTGTGGTCTGTTTGGTGGAGGAAAAGCTAGATCACAAATCTTCGATTTACATTATCAGACATTTTGCATAGGATTGCCCAGCCTTTAGACAAGTTCAAATCAGGTGATGCGCTTCAAATTAACTTCATATATCATACTAAAGTGTACAGAGGATAAAAACATGTCTGGATTAAAGCACTGCATTGTTTCTTTTTTTCCAGGGGTATCAACACAGCTTTAAAAACCGCTTCAGACACAGTTGATGATATACAGCATAAAGGTCATGATCAAAGGCTCTGTCATAGGCTGAAATAGTCCTGCAAAGGAAAACAGCTCCCTTATTTAGCCAGAGTCTATTTCATGTGGTGAAAACACATTTGGCACAGTTTTGTCACTTTTGGGTTAATTGTGCCAAATTAACAGCTATGTCTGGACGAATGACCCACTGAAAACATTGTGTTTCATATATGCATTGGCTGGTTGAGTCCTATTTTAATGCATTTATATTAAAGATGTTGATAATGAGGATTCTCTTCTATGTTTTACATGCTCTGTGTGTAATCAGGTGTTCTTGTTTTAAATTACATATAAATCAGACTCCTTAAGCGTTCTGTGCTAAACTGTTTAATCACCCATATATTTAAGTCAGGGGAGGCAGGGAAACATTTAAAAACAGGCAGAGAAGTGGGTCTCGAATACCAGGGTGGAATAAGCCTTTCTTAAAGACAAGGTGTGGCGCTTCATCATTTCTTTGTAATCTATTGGAGCGGTATCCTCAGAGATAGTTAGGGGGAATATGTACTATATACTTTTACGCACTGAAACGCCTTGACATCAATCAGGAAGTGCTTGATGCTCTTGGTTGGGATGAGATGTGTCTTTGTTTTCCCTTCAGCACCATTTATGCCCAGGAGAGGTAAAAATTTATTCCATATAATATTTAACTTTTCTTTGGATATTTATGAAGATACAATTTTGATATTTCCACAGAACAATGCTCATTTTTGTGTGGGAATATGTCAGAGTTTGCATTGCTTGTTGTGTTGCATCAACACAAGTGAGATGGACTAGATTCTCAAGGCCCCAACACAACGGAAACGATTAAGCTTCTAATACGGAACTAACCGATCATCCCAAAAGTGGTTTTACAGCAGTTCTCACCTCAAGCCAAGGGACCTAATTATATGGGGGACCATACATTGCTGTTTTCTGTCCCCAGCTTTAGCTGGAAATGCCAGCGATTTTACAGTTTTATAAATGAGGGCGAACATTTTTGTTGTTTAAATATTAAACATGTAAAAATAATGAGAAAAGGATGCCTTTTTAGCCATGATGGCTGCCTGCCGTCTAAGTATTTGCAGCTTTTTGCCTTTAAATTTCGCCTCATTGGTCAGATGAGTTTCCACACATTTCACTTTGAAATGGAAGCTGCAGAAATAGATGGAGCCACTGCTGTTCCTCACATATTATCTTGCACATCTGTGGCCACCGACATTTTTATTTTCCCTAAGCTAACCTAAAAAACATTAATGCTTACTATAAAGGTGTGAAAAGCCTTTAAATCTTTAAATAAATCATCTTGTCAAAAAGTAGATTCATCCTAATAACTTTACTTTTAATTTCCTCAAATATAATCATTACGGCTAAAATGCATGGAGGACCAGGACAGTCAGTGATAAATAAAATAAACAAACAAAAAAAAAAACATTTAAAATGTAACATTTAAACTGGCCTTTAAAAAAAATCTAATTATAAATGGTTTGCAATTAGCAATAACCACTATGCCACCACTCCCCAATTATATATATATATATATATATTCCTTATCAAACATACAAAACTGTAATTCCCATTTCCTTTTTCACCTTGCATTTTTTAAATCATTTTTGTGGTCACATTTCCCTTTGTTTCACCCTACCATTTTTTGAAGAGTCATCCTTCTTAATTTTAGGGACTTACTATTTAGCATCTAGACAAATTATAGATAAACTCACATAAAATTATGCTTTTAAAAAGGTTGCATTCCTTTCTCAATGACTCTCCTGGTCCTCCATAGAAAAACAATCTTTGTTAGTATGCCATTTATGGTATATCTGGTGCTCCAAATACTTCCTTTAAGACTGCTAATCACTTTCATAGATTATCGAAATTTTAAAAAAGGGATTATTTTAACTTGCTAAATAGATCTTAGTGCACAATCACCAAAAATTTAAATACTTTTTTAACTTCTAGACCTTAAAACCTGAATTTCTTGACTCCCTTGGGTTGTATGGAAAAAATAAAATGACAATTTGTAGAAATGTTCACACCTCCAAGAAATAAGCGATCTTATTTCTTAACTTTACATACATAATATAAAGAATGAGACAATTTAGATTTTACAATTCTAAGTATCACTAATTTGGAAAAAGAGCTCAGTTAAGTCTGTTCAGCTAAATGTAAAATAATTTGTGTGACTTCTACATTTGTGGAAGTAATAAAAAAAAAACAAAATTTGCAATGTTTTTACTTTACATCCAACGTGTTCTAATACATCTGGATAAATTAAGAAATGAGTGAGAATCTTGTAATTTATCAAATGGATGATGTAATTTACACATTCAAACCAGGATTATGCCATCACAATGAAAGATTGCTTCATTCAAGTGTTTGAAGCCTTTATAAATGCATTAGAGGATACATTTGTTTGAAATGTTACTGTTAAAACATCTTCATAGGTCAGAAATGCAGTCCCCACCAGAGTCTATTTGTCCTGCTTCTTTTCTTCTCGGCTCACTTAACACCTTCTCCCGGAGAGCCTCTGGGAGTCCAGCAGTGGGGTTTTGGTGTTGCTGTGGCACACTCTGGGCAGGAACAGGAAGGCTCGGGGGTGGTGTGGCAGTGACTGTCGGGGTTACGGGGGTGGTTGAAACAGATTGGTTGATATCACACTCTCACCTTCGGGGGATAGAGGACCTGGAGGCGTGGTGGGTGTGCAGTTGTTTGTGTGTGTGTGTGTGTGTGTGGGTGTGTGTGTGTGTGTGTGTGTGTGAAAGATAGAGAGACAGCAGGAGAGGGTGGTGTCAGAGTGGGTGGTTGGGTAAGGGGATGGTGAAACACACAAAATCTTCAGATTGCTGAGTTTGGATGCCATGACCCCGCACCGACCCCCATTTCCTGACTCAATTGCCTCAGCGTGAGCTGGGCTCCTTTTCACAGCACCACTGCCTCTTCTCTTGTCTGCAATCATGTGGACTCATGTGGTACTCCGCACTGCTGACATCTCCATAGTCACGAGTAAATAATGACAGAGGGTCAAAGTGTGGTGTCCTCGTGCGATGCCTGATGTGGAATGCTGTTTTTTTTTTTTTTTTTTTATTAATTATCAATCAAGCCTGAAATTAACATTGAGCTTCTTCACTGGGCTGTAAAAAAGTTTAGGGAGAATTGTAGATATAAAAGCAAATTAATAATGTAAACCGTTTAGACGTGCATTTTGTCCCTGATTTGTTTCTGATTTCTGCCCGTAATGAGCAACTTTGAACATTTATGTTTTATCCAGACAACTAATAATAATAATAATAAAATAAAGAAATTTAAAGCATTAAGGGATAGGTTATTTTTCTTATGACATCAATATATGGCAACTCCACTCGGATAAACTGTATTGCACCTGTTGCTTAAGGATCAAATCTGTTTTGGAGTTTCAACATATTATTATTTTTTTTTCTATACTCTAATAATCCCAAAGGGAAATTACTTCTCTGCATTTAACCCATCCCTTTGGGGAGCAGTGAGCTGCCATTGTGCGGCGCCCGGCACCAGTGTGGGGTTAAGGGTCTTGCTCAGGTACCTGGAGTGGCAGTCTGTGGGAGTGGGTGATTGAACTCACGACCTCAGGATTCAAAGCCCTATCCCCTAAACACTAGGCCCATGTATATTAAGAAAATAAAGCTTTTGGGTTGCATGCATTCAATAACTTAATGATCTTAAATAGATTAAATCAAATAGATAAATTGAGTATATGGTAGATGGCGTTATCATTAGCCTTAAATACTGTTAACTTGCACCAATGCTAGCTTGTTTAAGTATTGGCTGTACTTGTTGATTGATTAAGAAGTTTTGTTTTGCATTGAACTTAACTTTTGCATTTGGTAGTCAATAGACTGATGTTACAGTAGATCTCAGATTCAGAAACAGAGATTGATTTAAATAGTGTCAGTTATAGGTTAGATGATTGATCATAACAAGTTTGGGCCACATTAATGTGAGATCTTGTCTTGCTGCTTAACTATATTGGTGTTAATTAAATTACAGGTAATTGTTAGAAAGCACTTAAAGTGCCTTACAGCTCAGATTTATCTTAAAATCTATCTGTTTCTGGTTGGATTAGCTAAAGGCAGCACCTGCTTTCAGAATATGTTGTCCATGTTGCTTCCAGCTTATACTAGCGGTGTTTATGCTCGAGAAACAGATTAAAATAGCTAATTATCCAGAGGTTATGCTCCATGTCACAGTACAAAATACTTAAGGGCAATGATTTCTTGTCCTTATGCCTAGCGCGTGCGTGGGTGAATTTTTCAAGCCTTGCAGCTATTTAACGCTTATACTATTTATAACAAGGTTTTAGAGGCCTATTAGTGCACAGTCATCTGCTTTTACATGTCCAGTGTCCTTGCTATTTTCTCTTTTTTTGAGGTGCCGCCTTGTAAGTTGATTAGAGATTATGCTTAAGAGCCAGAACCAAGTAACTTTTCGAAATTTTTTATTATTTTTATAGTTATCAGTTAAAATTCCTAATACTAAAATAGCACTATTTTGTGTTGTTAGTCTTACCTGGCACACCTATACTCATTAGAATGGAGGAGAAACGAACACAGCATAGGTAGATTATAGCTAAAATGGGTTATTAGGTTGTAAAGCTCATCATGTTAATTTTTGATGCAGTGTGGAGAACAACAATCAAAGGCTAATACAGAAGCATTCTTTAATATAGCTGAAAAAGTTCATGTGTATCTAATGGAACCAGTGATTTGTCCTCATTGCATGACCATTAGTAAAGAATATTTAATCTTTTCAATTAACGCAAGGCCGTGGTGTGTTCTACAAGAATAATACCTCCAGTCCCCATTAACCTATGGTTAACATGACTCTCAAGAAGCTTGGATAAGCACTCTTTTAAATATAACAACAAAACCTGCCTGTTTACAGACGATAAATATCTGTTCATATATATATTTTTTGTCAAATATCCGACCTATCAGCATTCAAGCTCTCAGATTCTTTTTTTTTTTTTTTTACAGTGTCCTGTCTGGCAATGTGCCAATAAGAGTAATAGTCTTGATGCCAAAAAGAGCCCAACAGATTTCACTTTCACAAGTGGAGCAGTTGGGCTATTGCTTGTTCCGCTTGTTTCATGTATATAAATTGCTTTATTATAATTATGCAGGGAGTTTTACAGTTTATATGGACACTGCAATGTAAATAAAACAGAATAGGAAAAACAGAAAAAAGGAGAAAAGATGAAAGAAAGAGGAGATAAAAGGGAGATCATGATAAAACATTTTCAGTCTCCTTCATCACCTGCAAAGAGATGTAAATAGAACAGCACAACCAACAGACATGGTACGAGACATACAAAAAAGTAACACCTAGATACTATCGCTGAAGTAGTATTATTTGTAATGAATTACATGTAAGCTGTCAGATTCAATAGATCTACCACATAGGTAACAAAAAACAAATAAACCGAAAGCAAGCGACGTATCTTTTGGCTTTAGTCAAAGAAACCACCCATAGTATACAGTTTTTTTGGACTATTTCTCAAGATAAAACATTTTGACAGACATAAAGTTGCATATAGTCACTTAAGCTAAGGGTTAATCTAGCCAAAAACTAATTTGGGAATTTTCTATGTAAGATCACTGCTTTTAAAAATAAAAATGTTTAGAGCTAATAGCAACTTAGGCTTCCTATAGTCTGCAATTAAATACTACCAAGACAAACTGTTATAAAAGGTAACACCTAGTGAAGCTACAGTAGCAGTTATTCAAAATGGCCCTACCCAGTCAAATGCCAGCTGAATGGCAGCCCACTTCCCTGCATCTCCCTGCAAAATCCCCTCCAACTTCCAGTGTAATTTCTTAGAACAGGTCTTATTTTTTCTGACTAAATATAGAAAATTGTATTACTTCAGGGCCACTTTCTTTTATTGTGCTCTGGCATATTTTTCCACATACACATATTTTCACCTGCCACCAATCATAGCCCATACAACAGTCCAAAACACAATTAAACAGGTACAGCGGAGTCACAATTTGCTGTCGTTTTTTTGCGTCACGGCTGTTACCTGAGCAATTACTCCCTCCTGGATTCCATCAGGAGCAACAACGAGATCTCCCGGTGATACTAAACATTTTCATTTTCATTTTCCCGCACACTCTCAATCAGTCACTGAGGGGGGCTGGAATCAAACAAAATGTAGAGAAAGGAACCTCTTCCCTATTCTGGCTGCACTCCACAGTCTCTGTAAATCACCCTTAATGGGCTGGTGGAGGGAGCGCGCGCTGTATCGCTGTATCAATCATTCACTCTGTTTTCCTCCTCCCGGTGCCATCCACAGGATCACTTTGGTGCTTTAATGAGCCATTACAATTCCTATCAGACAATCTCTGCACCACGTGTGTGTGCACTGGCACGTTTGTTTGTACATGAGTGCGTGCATGCTCTAACTGTTGTGGACTCATGCTGATATTAGATTGTCTCCACAGAGTTTCCAAGATAGCACTGATCTCTTGTCTATCTATTTCTCACCCACTTTCACTCTCTGTTTGTCTCACTTCTCGCAATGTGTGTGTATGGAGGACAGTGGGCATGGGTTATAATTGCATTGCTTTGCCATCCCACTCGGTCTCTTCCACCCATCTGTCTCTTTAATATCTAGCTAAGGACTCTTGACCTTGAAGCATAGCAGGCATCACATCCGTGGCCGACATCTCCGAAAGACCGCCGAGACAAGGGAGCAGCGGGAGGACAGGGAGAGACATGTGAGAAGGAAAAGAGAGAGAGAAATAAGGTGCAAAATGTTTTCACCGAGACAAAGGTGAACAAGAGAAACATGATGGATGGATCCGGCCAGAGAGCAGGGAGAAAAAAAGGAGAGCGAATTGGACATAGAGATGCCTTGAAGGTCACAAGTGAATTCTTTCAATTTGAGGGTGATTTGATTTTGCAAAAATAAAAAGTCGCCCACGTGCAGCTCGAAAGAGAAAAGGCTGTCACTCTAAAAGAAAATATGCAAGATTAGATTGGAGTCTAAGAACTAAAAAAGTTTTTTTTTTTTGCCTTCCAGCAGTTCCTTTATGCAGCTCAGAAAAATGGTTCATTCTTAAAGCAATGCCTTTGGGTCATCATGATGAATTTCTGAGCTAAGTCTTTTTGCTGTATAATTTGTGAGAAATGCCTTAAAGGTTTAGCTCGCAATTAGAGCTCCACTCCAACCTAAACCTATCTGATTAGATATTTGAATGCCTTTAACAATGATTTACCTTCAGTGAGGGAAGGTTTGCCGCATCCTGAGCATTTCTGCTAAAGAGCTCATAGTTATGCCATTCTAGACAAGACAACTCCTGGTAAATAAATTACTTTTGAGACATAAGTGAAACAATAGCTCAAAAAGGGCAGGAACATCACACATATTATTGGCATTATTGGCTTTTACAACAAATCTAAATAGTTTCTTCTTTTGAATAAGGCAAGTTTATGGGTAAGGCAAGTTTATGGGCTGCACATAAGAAAACTGAAAAGTACATGCAGTGACATAGATGCAACACAAACATTTAAAGAGAATAAACATGAATTAAAATAATAAAATTATATATATATAAAATGAAATGAATCAAAATTTATTAAAAAAGATGAAGTTTGATTAACTTAATTATAGCACACACTGGAAAAAATCTAAATCTAGATAAGCAAATTTTTTCTTAAAATAAGTGCATTTGAGGGGGTAAAATTGACATTTATTCAATGGAACAAGACTATTTACATTTAAAATAAGAAAAAAACAATTGCATTGTCTTATTTCAAGTGCATGTTATCTTTTTATCTTATTTTAAGTGTAAAACTACTAATTTCATTGGCAAACTACCTAATTTACCTACTCAAATTAAGGGTAAATACTTAATTTAAGAAATGTTTACTTATTTTAGATTGGTTTTCCAGTGCAAAGGGCACTATGCAATTTAAGGTTTCAGCACTTTTACATTTGGATTTGTGGAGCATGAGAACCAAAGACTGCTTCTCCATGTTTGGTTATGGCTCTAGGAATGTAGATCAGATTTGAACCAGAAGACATAAAAGGCAGTCTGGGTTGTTCATACACTGACAAAAAGTCTGTAATGTATTTCGGCGATAAGCTATATAATGATATATAGACTGACAGAAGCATTTAAAAAGAAATCTATTGTTTGAGAAACATGGAGCCAGTGTTATTATCTTAGAACTCGGGTGATGTGCTCCACTTTCTCACGTTTGGTGAGGACATGGGCAGCAGCATATTGGACCTGCAGCTGCTAATGGACTCTTTCCTGTGAAAAAAACGACACAGTAATAAGTCTTACTAAAGATCCGTCAATGAATTAGTAGACTTTAATCCTGAAGATATCATTCAGGTGATAGAAGGCCAACTTTGTTTTTGTGCCATTCAAGGTTTGGGTACGGTCCATCATGACACTCAGGGGTACATCCCGATTGTGGTCTCTAGCTACGTTAAAATAAAACAACATTGATCTACTGAAAGCCATCTAGTTGGCTTTAAAAAAAGGGCAAATAAATAAGAGTAAAACAATCTTAGGAGCAGAACTTGTGTTGATAGAAATGCTTTATGTTGGACGATAAAGGAAAATATGCAGCCTTGTTCTGGTTTAGAAATAGACAACAACCACTCAAATACCCAATCTTTATAGCCAAGGTATGGTAAATACATTTACTCCATGCAAACAATACCAAGACTTAGAGCAGAAGACATCAGCAAGTAAAACTCCTGTCAGCTATGAACAGGAAACTGAGGCTGCAGTTGCACAGGCTCATCAGAAGTGAACAACAACAAATTGGAAAGATGCTATCTGATCCTCAATTTAAGACCCAGCATTCTGCAGCAAGAAAGCATGGATCTATTCTGCCCTGCATCAATCGCTCAGGCTGGTAAAGATGTTGTAAGGGTATTGTGGATTTTCATTGTTTAAACACCTAAGATGACCTTATCATTCCTTTAAGAACAAGAGCCACCTGACATCTGATGGCTACTTCAATCAGGTTCCAGGTCCAAAAGATAAAATAACCTTAAACTGCACTCCAGCGGCCTCCAACAAAGAATCTTTCTTGACATTGTAGACTCAGGACAGTTACATCATATATGAGGGGTCAACAAATCTACAGCAACCGTCTGATGCTCAAATGTTTAGAAGGACAGAGATCTCTTATTTTTTTTAAACAAGCTTGTTGAATATCTGCCTGTAGGAATTATGGGGGATCTGAAAGTAAGATTCTTAATTACAGAAAATCCTAATTAAACTGTTTAAAATGCAAAACAAACAAAAAAACATAAATAAAAAAGAAACAGATGCAATTTAACATTTTATTACCCAAATAGACACAATAGTGAGGCCTAAGATTAGTATTATATGTGCAAATGTATGGACTTAGTTAAAAAACACAAATAATTCCTTCTAGCTGCAGCTTGGATGATAAAAAGTAGTTTGTCTGGGAGTTTTTACGCTCTTTAGATTTTTTTTTTTTTGTATATTCCTATTGTGAAACAGATAAAATGACATAAGATCAGGTTAAGAAAACTCCTGCTAAATCAACTGTAGTTAAAGATCTTTCCTTAAACCAATGTGGTTTTGGCATTTTTCCCATAAGGCTAATTAGCTCCTCAGCAGCAATGTTTTGTTAATTATGGGATTTATCTAAAGTTTTTAAAGAATACTCTTCCAGAAACACATGCCCTATTAGCTTGCTAATGGCGTGCTAATTTGCAAGCTCTTTAGCCACCCTGTGAATCTTGGTTTAAGCTATCACATACACTTTTGAACATACTTTAGACAAACTACTTGAAAGTAACAAAACATTTGCATTATGAATAAACAATGAAAAAAATTATTTTATTTAATGTGAGAAGTAAAATACAGCTTCTTCAGTCAAAAATGCAATAAATAAACCAAAAACTTCAGGCAATCAAGAGAACTTTACAAGTATTTTGTTGTTCATAGCATTGGTCAAAAGCTTGAAAAAAAAAAAAAAAAAACATTGGTGAAGGTTTGGATAGGATGATGGTGTAGGCCAGACTATAACTTGTTGTGACATTTACAGTTCAGCCGAGAGCTCAGTCTTCCTGGTTGTCAGGGTCAAACCTCCTCCTGGGGTCTCTGCAGTCCTTCTCCATGTGGTTACAAGAGGTCATTTATTTTGAAACATAAAAGCTTGCACAAACGACCTATGATACCTCTTTTTATTTGGGTGACTCTCTGATGAACAGCTCTGACATTTGAAACAGGTTTTTATGGGTCATGGAATCTGTATGACTCCAGACTTTTTCTTTAAACCTTCAGTAGGTGTCTATTTCCGATTTCTTTATGGAATTTTTAAAAAATTTATTCACTATAGAAGCTCTTCTTTCTAAAGTATTTATGCCTAATATTATTGATAAATATTTTTTATTCATCAATCATCAATATTAAGTTCTTTGTACGGAAATGTTATATTCATTTTCCTGGATTGGGAGAATTCATTATATAAAAATGCATAGATCATGGCTTGGCAGATATTTAAAACTAGTCTTTGGTGGCAAATTTTAACTGTAAAAACCAACACATATGTTTTTTTAGCTTATGAATTTAAGATGCTTAATCTTTCAAGGTGAATTGAATGAAACGCAATGTTAAAAGCTCTAAAAACAGCAATGCTTTTAACTTGAATACCGATGTAAAGACCTTTTGGGACTTAAGACTTATTCTAAACTTAATGAATAGCTCAATTGAGCAGTTAAAACTGTAAACAAATGGATCATAAATTGTTCACTTTTAAACCAACAACTCATCAAAATTCATTCAACTGGTTTTTCTAATTCTATCATCCAAATAAAGCTTGTAGAGACTAAATTTCAGTTGGCATTTTATTTCTCCTGACCTCTGAAACTGTACTGTGACTAACAGCATAATTTTAACTTCTTACTTTAATTGAAACTGCTGTAGTGAAGGTAAGACACAGGGGGATTAAAATCCTAACAGAAGCAAGAACGTTTAATACTTTCTTTAAAAAAAATAGTACTACTCATATTGAAGTTGTATGTGTTTGTCATTTTAGATGCTGTTTGTATATTTAGCAAGCAATGGATAAATCATTTTCATCATTTATATTGTCGTCGTTATTGTTTTGTTAGTATAAGAAAATATTGGAAACCATTGGTAGAACTTTCAAAAGGCAGGTTAATTCCTTTTATCTTTTTTTATACCAACTTAGTTCCTGAAGTGTTATCAAGGGCGATGCTGCCTATCACTAGCGGTCACTGTACAATAGGACAAGATCACCAGTCTATCAAAGGGCAGGTCAGGTTTAATAAAATCAAAATATGAATCTTTGCTACCTCTGCTGTACATGCTCCCGTAAAAAAGTCAAAATAACACACTTGTCTTGATGTCCTTTTATCATCTCAATGTCATACATAAAGGATAAGGTTGATTGTTGGCCAGTTTGGCATTTCGGCTGTGCCTGAGTGGGATGACTTATTAAGAAAATGTTAACTCCCTGCAGCACGGTTATCTTTATTGAGAAACAAAGGATTAGCAGCATGATTGATGGGCCCTGTCTCCAAGGGATTATGCTGTAGAGGACCACTAATTGCTCTCTTTTGCTCCTTCCGTCTCCCTCTATCCACATCCGTGCCCGTGGTCTTGGCAGCTACACTTTTAACCATCACCTTTGCCATCAGGGGCTTGTGGTGCGAGGGGGGTGTCAGTGACAGGACTGAGGTAAGCACTAAAGAGATTGAACCATCCTTAATGTTACAGCCAGAGGGACTAAATTTTGCATTCAGGCTCGAGTGGTTTGTTGAGCGAGTGCCAGGCCGGAGCCAGAAGGACAAAAAGAAAGTGAGACCAAACACTGTACGGGTACGGTAACGCACCATGTAATGGACTACTGTACAACTGGAAATAATGTGCTGAGTCATTTAGGAAAGCTATTAAACCGCCGGGTGACTTTGAAATTCACTAAGCCTGTTCACCCTTTACATTTATTCAGCAGCAGGGCAGCTTTAGCCCCCCGGCGCACTGGATCTGGATTCCTCCCTCCTCCTTTACATCCTCCTAGCTTAAGACAGAGACAAAAAGAACCCCACATGTAACTGAAAGAGCAGGGGCTTATCATCTGACAGCACGGAAACCAGCTCTGCATCTGCCAGCAAAAACTCTCCAACTTACTGTACAGCTGCTTATTTTCAAATACTTAATTGAGCATGGGTTGTATTAACCTTGAGTGAATTATGGTGATTCTGTTTTCAATTAATCTTCCTGAGGAGAAGATGTACAAATTAAGAATGGATGAAAACACGGTGTAACTGTCAGAGAATGTTTCTTCTGCAACAATAGGCGACTTGTTTTTTTAACAAAGCATCCTAATAGGTTACTGACTGTTTAGCTCACTGCTGGCCCATGAGACTGCAAATTACAGCATGGCAGCTTAATAGGCAACAATATTGCGCTTATTAAAATGGCTTAAATCATGAACACACCTACGTATTTTTCCCTGCATGTCGTCCATCATAAAACCATTCCCCATCCAAAAGATAGAGCAGTTCCAGGAAGGATATGCACTCTGAGGACTTACCCGCAATTTTCTGCCACATTTAGCAGAAGTGTTGTAAAATAAAAAAGTCCGCTTCGAGGAGCATTTTTCACGACAAGCCCAGAGCGGGGCTATAAATGACATCCTCACCTTGGGCAACGCTTCAGGGTGTTTCAAGTACTTGGCTGTTAAAATATAAAAATTCTCCATTTTGTTCCTTAAAAATTTGATGCTAAATGCAGAAGAGAAATCTATTTGTAGAACACAATAAACCTGAAATGTACATGTCAGTTTTGAGCCCCGTGAGACCTGCTAACCAAAGAGACTGGCAAAAGGCCAAAAAATGTAAATGTCTCATTGTGGCTTCACGTGTCGGCTTGTCATTCGGTGATGGATGCGGTGCTTTGCATTTTTCACCATTGGGACCAACTCAGACCAGGGAAAAAAAAGACCCTGTCACAAATTACCAAAGGTTTCAAAATAGGAAAGTTCATAAAACTCATAAAAAAGGAAAGTAGGGGAAGTCAGAAAGGATTTAACGCTAAAGTAAAAGTTTCTTTTTAAATCAACAGAAGTCAATTGTCAGCTCACACTTGAACAAGTTAATAGGTATGACAGGTGTATGAATTTAGTCCTTTATTTCTTATTAACTGAGTTATTTATATAAGCACTGTCTTATATAATAATATATTTTTTAAACAATTAAGGGTTTCAGGCTTTTTTGGAAGTTTTACTCTGGGCTCTGGCCCAAGTTTGCAATAAACTACCCAAAAAATTATCAACCAAATAGGTAAAAATATATTTTTTGTTCATACAAAGAACAATTTAGGGTCTTAAATGATTTTTTTTCCCACCAGCAGTTTTTCCCCCAATGTCGGTAGAAAGTTTTCTCCAAGATGAAATGGCCAATAAACTGGAGGGTGTTGATCGGCTAAGTCAACAGATGAATACTTTTTATAACTACACTGGAGGTGTTACTGCAGTGATAATCATCATCCATCACCAATGACACTAATTAGAATACCGGTACTAGTTATTTTCTTAATGTTTCTCCCCTTTTCCAATAAATAGGAAATTACCAATCAAAAGAAAAATATTTTTTTTCTGAACAAAGCCTTATTTATTCCGATGTTTTTGTGGCCAATTTATTGGGACTTATAAATCCCTTTGCCTTTGGAATCTCTTCCCTTCTAACAACTGTTTGCAAAAGTCACTAACCTCGCTATCATCCCGACTTACTTAGGCTTTTTTGAAGAAGTAAGACTGAAACTTATTGCAATTTAAAACATTTATAACCGCTGGTTAAATGTATAGGAAAAACACAGAAAACTGACATAAAATCAGGTATTAGCATGCTGCATGATTAAGCAGCTTAGTTGCCCTGATGCCTTGCAGCAAGCAGGTCCAGATTTTTAGTACTGGTTTGGTCTTTGTGCATGGAGTTAGCTGTTTTTCCCCATGTATCATGGATTCATCACAGGTTCTGCTGCTTACTCCCGCATGGTTGGAATTTGTTGCTCTGATTGTTCTTTCTAAACTCCCCTTATTTGCATATTGTGTAAATCCATGGTAATTTGTCCTGTGTGTATCTGTGCTGCCCTCTGACAGACGCTCGTCCATTGAGACAACGTTGTAACGGTTTAAGACAATAGAGAAAGGGTAGAGAGATGGATGGAATTTTCTAATTAGATGTACTATGTTGCATTGCTGGTCATGACCAGACACATTTATTCTTTTTGAGATACATATAAAGAATATTGAAACTGAAATCAGGAAATATAGCCAACTGATTTTTTTTTCTGCATTGCTTTTAAGAATAGTGAAGTGTTGAGTTTCATAGTACCTAAGATTCATGGTACCAAAGTGTCATGATTGGTTACTGAGTAAACCCAATATGCAGAACACACATGGAGGCGGATGAAAAGTTTAACAAGGTTTATTGATAACACAAGCACAAGAATATTGCACTGGAACTGGTTCGGGCCTGGGGGCAGGTTCACTGGAGTCTGCAGGGATGACAGTTCAGTTAGCACATGGACTGATGAGTTATGAGTCTTAGAGTTTGCTGAGGAATACCTTGAAGGAGTCCAGGTTTCTCTTTGAGAGGGGAAACTGTTGGGTCCAGAGACTGTTTGTTCAGCAGAGTCCAATAACTGCTTCAGCGTCTTACTTCTGACTTTGAGGGCAGACCTTGATTTGGGTTTCCAGCTCTTAGCCAAGAGCTGCAGGGGAATCCAGAGAAGGGTCTTCAGGTTTGGCTCACGAGGGCAGGCTCGGCAGGTTAAGCTCATCCAGAGCTTCAAGAAGAGACAGGATTCCTGTGAGGCAAAAACAAGGAAGAGTTAGAATCTTATCTCAACTGGAGATAGCAAAGATTCTCAGGTTTACTAGGCTCAGGTTGCTAACCAAACTAGATCAACACTACGGCGTTGAGGCAAGGTCTGAAGGCAGGTTATATAGTGGTAGGTCTTCTGATGATGAGATGCGCCACAGGTGTGTTGGAGGCTCAGCTCAGGAGGACCCACGACGCACTCTGCTGGAGGAAGGTGGTACAGCTCCAGATCCCAACAGTAAGAATATATTATATTGAATAAATACAATTGTGTCATGAGGTCTGGTTCTTTGCTTAAGTTGTTGCAGGACTGCCAACTTTTCACTACACCTTGGAGTGAGATTTTGAAATAGTTTGGATAGGCCACCCTTGTCAGAGTTAGATTGAAAGGCTATGAGGGATAGCTGCAGCTATCGGTTGGAGGATTTAACTGAAACAAAGTGGCAAAAGTTGGAGTTTTTTAAGAACAGTAAATGTTACTGAATAATAAGTTATCTGTAGTTATGTGTAACATTTTTTAAAATATATAGGCCTACATTATTTTTTTTATTCTGGGGATTTTTAGAGAATTTAAGTAAAGAAGTATGGGCCCTACTAAAATAATTGCATCATAAATATACAGTAGACTAAGAATTTCACAACTGTGTTTATTAATTATTCTATGTAGTTCAAGTAAAATAAACAATGGGGAACTAATAGGCAATCACTGGATTAGTGGCACTAATACAGGAAACAGTGCAATCAAATCCCGTGCAAACTACTTTGTGTATGAATATTTGGTAATAGGCTGAGGATAAAAAAATCTTAACTCATTATCTTATTAGTTTTATTACAATTGACAAAACAGCTAAACAATTCAGACCTTTCCAGGAGGTTGTAGATGGCTGCAACAAATTATTATTTTGCAAATAGTCTAACCCATTGATTATCGATTAATAATTGAATAGCCAAAGGTTCCTTAAAAAAAAATATATATATATATATATTTTTTTTACGAAATAAAACCTTGAAGCTGAATTTTTCCCTCTTGGAGTGTATAGAGCATAATGAAAGATGACCTTTTTTTATTTTGAATATAGAATGTTCACATATTTGTTTTACAATTTTGGTATAATTGCTCAAGATGGATAACTTTGTCAGCTGAAGACATGTTTTAAAATCTCTATATTCCAGTTAAGAATGAATGGATTACTAAACTAGTGGATTTTTATCAGCATGATATTTTTATAGATAAATAAGTGGAAAGGAGTTGAGTTTTAATGTCAGTCATTTTTTAGAGTGAAAAATTGTGGATATGGAGTAAGAGCATGCAAGGACACTGAGATGTGTGAGTCTCACACCCAATGGGTGAGATTTGACAGCCCTGTTGTTGTTCAGGGATAATGTTAGCTCAGCATTAGCTTAGCATCAGTAGTGTGGCCTTTGCTAAATGTGTTGCTTTTTACTGCTGGTTATTCATTTTTGGTTTCTATATCTTTAGTTCATGAGGGTAATCTTGTACAGCTCCCAAACATGAGAGCTCCTGGGTAACACATTTTTGTTCCTAGTTCTCACAAACAAGACCTGCAGATAATCTGCTTGAGATGTTTAAGCAAAAAACATCTCCATTGTGTGTTTGTTCACCACTTTTTTTACTACCCCCTGATCCTTTTGAACAAAAAATACCAAACACAATTTGAAGAGTAAGGATTTTTGAAATTGTGAATTGATTATAATGCAAGCATAAACAAGGAACAGCAGAATCAAAAATGCTTTTTTAATTGTACAAGTTTTTGAAGTTTTGTTTTGATTGTAGCAAGGAAATATTTTTGTCAAACAAGTTAAAGTCGAGATAGCAAAAACATCTCAAAAAGCAACACGAATGAGAAAGAATGTTTAAACAGTGGCAAGACCCTCATCATATGAACAACAAAATAAAGTTTCCCTTTTAATGAAGGTGATGTTTTCTCATTAACACTGAAAGTTGCACTGGTTTATGTTCACATTTTCATTTTGTATTCATCCCATTTCAATGATTTGATGTTCATCTTGGGTTAATTGAGATGGCCCAATTCATTGATTTTACTTTGTGTTAAAGCACTCTGGTCAACTTTTAACACTTTTTAAGAGTGTTGAATAAATAAAATTGCTCTTTCGTGCGTTTTTGTATGAAATGGCTTTGAAACACTTTTTTTTCCAGTCCCACTGCCAACACATTCCCTGAAAGAAGGAATAATTCAAGATATTCTTCACTTTTTATGTAAAAACAAAACAAAAAACAAGCAACTAAGCTTCTTGAGGAAGATATAACTTCCTCACATGGCGGCAAACCTGGGGGGAGAACTATGCCACAAATATATAAAACATGGAGCGGGAGAAAATGGATTCGAGGCTGCTGCTGCTGTTGCTGTGTGTGGCCCTGAAATGAGCTCTAGCTGGGGGTAACCCCTGCCACCGTGAGTCATTCTCCACTCAGTGTGATTAACCACAGCAAAGAGTGCTGATGGATGGAGGCAGTGACGGAAACCTGAACACACAGTGATGTGAGCGATGGGGCTGCCTGTCAGTGGTTGTCAGCCATTTTTGTTTTAATACAGTTGCATTCTGTAGTTTACGTCAGATCATCTAAAATGTAGGCTTTTAATGATTTACTCTTTCCAGGATGGAATGGTTTATGACAGCAGCTGTGAGAATAAAGAAACATTTAAAGTCAAAATGTTTTTTCTGTTTTTTTTTTTAAACCACACAGGTTCCAAACTATACATACAGCAGTGGTGTCCAAGAGTCTTGAAAGTCCTGGAAGCTTCAGATTCAATATATTCCAACTCAGCTGATTTAACTCTCTATTTTACTTGTTCTATATGTCTTTAAGACTCCAAATTGTTAATAGACTTATCATTTCTTTGAGATGTTTTGACTAAGAGAGATGTCTAAAACACGTGCTACGACCCTTCAGGTCTGACATTGGACATTTAGAAGGAAATGTACATCTATTGTCTTAATAAATATGGGAAACTCTGATTAATATTAAAAAAATTATTATTAACATATCGATCTAGATTAATACAGCGGGTAAAATAAGTATTAAGCACGCCACCACTTTTCTCGGTAAATATATTTCTAGGGGTCCTATTGACATGACATTTTTACCAGATGTCGGTGACAATCCATGCAATCCATACATACAAAGCAATCAAACCATAGATGTCCAGTAATTAAGTTATGTGTAATAATGAGGAATGACGCAGGGGAAAGTATTGAACACGCTTACTGATATGTATGTAATACTCTGTATAAGAGCCTTTGTTGGCAATGACAGCTTCAAGATGCCTTCTGTATGGCAAAATAATTCATATGCATTGCTCAAGTGTGATTTTGGCCCATGCTTCCACACAAACAGGCTTCAAACTTGAAGGTTTCAGGCCTCTTATATGCACTCTGATCTTTTGTTCTTTCCGTAGATTTTCTATTGGATTCAAGTCAGGTGATTGGCTGGGCCATTCTAATAGCTTTTTTTCTTTCTCTCAAACCAACTGAGAGTTTCCATGACTGTGTGTTTTGGGTTGTTGTCCTGCTGAGATTTCCACCAACATTTCATCTTACTTATCCTGGTAGATGGCACCAGACGTTTATCAAGAATGTCTCTGTACATTTTTCCATTCATCCTTCCTTCTATTCACCGATACCATATGCTGAAAAACAGCCTGATGCCATGATGTGCCTGTCTCCAAATTCCAAATATGATGTGCATTATGCCGCCCAAAGAGTTTAATATTGGTCTCATCCGACCAGACTATATTTTCTCAGTATTTCACAGGCTTGTCTAAATGTTGTGCAGCAACCTTTAAAGAAGCTTCAACATGCTTTTTCTTCAGCAATAGAGTTTTGCAGGGTGAGCGTGCATACAGGCCACTATGGTAGAGTGCATTACTTATTGTTTTCTCTGAAACAATAGTACCTGCTAATCCCAGGTCTTCTAATTTGCACTAACAACAGGCAGGGTTGTTTTCTAATTACTGAAAGATTTCAGCTGGTGTCTTGGCTTTCCATGCCTTTTTGCACCTCTCTTTCTTCATGTGTTCAATACTTTTTCCCTGTCCATTTCACATTATTACACATAACTTAATTTCTGGACATCTACAGTATGGTTTAATTTCTTTGTATGTGTGGATTGCACCTCTAGAAATGTATTTGCTGAGAAAAATGATGGCAGGTTCAGTTCTTATTTTACCCGCTTTTGTCATGATCTTGGCACTGATGGTTCTTTCCATTCACCTGCCTTGCTCTGCCCAGTTTCACATCACTGTTCATCGTATCGACCTGCTCCTGTCTCTATTTAAGCTGCTTGCTCCCAGCTGTCAGTGCCAGATTATTCAAGCATTTGGTGATAATTCTTGATGATAGTTACTATTGTTTTTTTGATTGCCTGACCAGTTCTTATCTTGGACCTTTGAGCCTGCCTGTCTCTGTTTCGGATTTGTTTGCCTGACCTGTCTTCAGATTTCTGCTGGTTTCTGGTTGTGTACTGAACCTGGATCTGCCTCCTGACTTCGACTTGGATTTCCCCTCGGTACCTCTTTGGATCTCTGATCTTCTGGTCTGGACTCCTGTTGACATCTTCGACACTGGCTTGCGCTTCATCTTCTGGAGACTGTCCGCTTGGGTCTGCTCATCAGCCAGTTCAGAAGTGTTCCAGCTCCAGCTCTATGGGCAGTATTCACCGCAAGCTGTTGTTAGCCATCCAGCTGGATTCCACTCCTTTTTTTTGGGCACCAACTGAAACCTAAAACCAGGTTAGTGACTCACACACTCGTGTCATGATGGGTTACTGAGAGGCCCAAGATGCAGAACACCACGGAGACAGAATAAAAGTTTAACAGGTTTATTGTTTCACAAGCACATGGAAATAACACTGGTACTGGTTCAGGCCTGGGGGGCTGGTTCACTGGAGTCTGTGTGGGAGACAGTTCAGTTAGCGTTGGCTCAGTTGAGTTTGAGTTTTAAGGTTTTCTGGTTTGTACCTTGAGGAGTCCTGATAAAGCCTTGAGGGAGCAACTGTTGGGATCCAGAGATTGTTTCGTTCAGCAGAGTCCGATAACTGCTTCAGCGTCTTACTTCTAGCGTGAAGGCAGACCTTGGTTCTGAGTTTCCAGCTCTTAGTCCAGAGCTGCATGGGAATCCAGAGATGAGTCTTCAGGTTTGGCTCAGAGGGCAGGCTCGGCAGGTTAAGCTCTTCCAGAGCTTCACAGGAGAAAGACAGGTTTCCTGAAAGCAGAGACAAAGGGTTAAAATCCAGTCTGGATTCAATGGCAACAAAGGTTCTCAGAAGATACTAGGCTTAGGTGCTAACCAACTGCGGCGTCGAGGCAAGGTCTGAAGACAGCTTATATACTGTGGATCCTCTGATGATGAGATGCGCCTCAGGTGTGTCGAAGGCTCAGCTCAGGAGGATCCATGGCGGACTCTGCTGGAGAGAGATGGAACTTCTCCAGCTCCCAACAACTCGTAGTCGTCCTCCGTCAGATTTACGTGGTCACTAACCTGATTTTTCCCTCTACAAAGATTCCTGCATTTGACTTTGTTGCTGAGTTGCAGATCTGACGTACTTTAATAAATTCTTTTGTGAATTACACTTATCTGTCTGTCCTCAGTTCTGAGCCCTGAAAGCTCTGTGTGTTCTTTGGAAACCTTTTCATGACAGTGATTGAACTATATGTAAAAGGCACTGGCAAATCAAAAAACAAGTCTACCCAGGGCTATTTTCAGTTATTCACAGATTCTGAAAGTGGAGCCAAATATTTCCAAAATAGTCATACTCATAGAAATCTGAAAATAATTGAAGAAGATGTGGGCATTTAAATCTTGACACAGTGCAAATAGCATTAAGAAGAAAACTAGATTTAAAGCTTCTTTAGAATCACTGGAAGTAATCTGGGTGCTAACAAAAGTCACTAATTTGGATATATGTGCATACTTTGCTCTGAATTCTTCCCCAGCAGTGCTTTTACATAGAGGCTTCATTCCAACAAATTGTACCAGTTTTCTATTTCTAAGGTAACTTACAGCATAGCTTTATAATACTTTAGCAAAATCTTTGAATTGATTTAAAAACATATTTTAGATTTCCAAAATAAATTCAGCACAAACTTTAACAGAAGCACTTGTAAAAGAAAAAGCTCAAATCACATATTATTCCCATGCTCACATACACACACACACTAAGTAAAAAAAATGTAATTTATAAGACTGGTAAATGTCAGCTGTTTTTGATGTCTGCATATCATGACTGCAACTGGTCTGCAATTCACACATGGGTAAATTATTAAATGTTTGTTTTCAGCAATTGATCAATAAATTAGTGGGACAATATGCTTAAAGACAGCAGGTAGGGGGTTGCTGATTACTATGTTTGTCTAATCAGAAATCAGGTATGACTAGTAGAATGGGGCAATCACGAGCACGCTGTTAATCCAGAAAGAGGTCCTTAAAACTTTGGGACTCCCTAGTTTCCCATGGGGATCTCACATTTTCAAGAAGAAATAGCCTATCTGCATGTTTGCTTCTGTCTCCTTAAAACCCAGTCGGCCTCAGCAGATGGCTGCTCACTCTTAGCCTGGTTCTGCTGGAGGTTTCTTCCTGTTAAAAAGGAGTTTTTTTCTCTCCACTGTCCCTACAAGTATGTTTTGTGTGAGAGATTGCCTTTGAGTTAATGAGCCGATGCAATAAGCTGTTTTTGCTTAGATATAAAGCTTTTAATCAGTTGACTGTATGATCTGGTTGAATTGTATGTGTTAAGTTCCTTGAGATTGCATATGACATGTTTTGTCGCTAAATAAATAAACTACATTTAAATTGAATTTAATAGGTAACCTTGTGCTTACTTTAAACACACAGCTTACTTGCCCTTTGTATAAAAAAAAAGCACAGCTAAACAAAACCCATAATTTGAAGTTATAAAACCCTTGAATTTACATCTCTTTTGACTTATCCTCCAATGTTTTGCTTTTTCTTGTCCTTTAATTCTGCTGCTCAGCCCTCAGTCAGCAGAACCTTGATCTCCAAGCTGGTAAAGTCTCTCTTCTTTGTCTTCAGTGACATTCCTGTGAATGAAAACCATCTGACAAGCGCTTGACAATTTGTCTGTTATGTTTAAACGACACACCTCGACCCCTTCTTTTGATGTTTGTATCATTGAGGCCAAGCAGCTCGATTAATGTTATAATAGATTAGTTTATCCAGATCTCCAGCTCTTATTGTATATTTCGAACAAAAGATCTTTCTTCTTATTTGGCACCCTCCAACAGGCTGGAGCCCTGGTGGTTTAGGGATTGCTCCTTAGATGCTAACCAGTTTCTTTTACTCTGGAGGTGATGGTTTGCGTCTTCTTCTGGAAGTCGGCAAAGTCATTTGTTGAAGTTTTAACTTTGCCAAACTTTGGCTTCAAAAGGTGATTTTATTTTCATGTTTAAAACATTTCTTTGAGAGACTAATTACTGGGAGCGCTCCAGAGGCTGCACTTATTCATTATGCCAAAGGAGCAGAACATTCATCACAAAGATTTGAAAAATCTGATAAGAAATTTATGTCCCAATCATATTTTTTTAGGATACTATTAGTCACAATGGCAGTCCCCCCTTAAAATTATCTCTCAATTTTGGAGCTGATAGATCTTTTTGCTCAGATTTGTACAAAATAAACAATGTATGTGATTAATGGCATAAATATGACATTTTAATTACAATAAAGCTTTTTGAAATGAGAACAATTTATTATAACCTTGTTGCTACTGAGGTCCTGCCAGGTTTCTACATGTGGTAATTTTCAAAGATTTCATTCTGAAAATGGGAACACTGTGTCTTTGCTAAGTAGCTTTGTTAAAACGACACAAAACTAATCTTCACAGTAGTTTCAGATAACCTACAGAGATACTGTTTTACCTCCAGAACTGATAGAAGAAAATAAAAGCTGAATAAAACAACTTCTCTTGCTATATAAAAATAATCATATTATTAATATATATATATATATATTAAAATAATCAAGGTACAAAAATCTTTTTTGTTGCACTTAAATTAATCAGGTATCTGTTCTTCAATTCATGTTAAAGTTTTTTTCTTTTACTCCTAACGTGAAGAAAAACTCCCGTATTTTTTACTCCATAAATTTTTTAAATCGGCTTGTTACTTCAAGATGCATCAATAAAGACATGAGATTCATTACAAAACAGAGGGGAAAACAAGTGTGCAGGGGGAGAGGAGTCCAGTTGCATCATCAAGGTTTGTGAAACAGAGAAAAAAAAGCAAAATGGATGAAGGAAAGATTGCAAATGATAACAGAAAGAGGTAGAGTCCCCATCTGTGTCCTGTGTTAGGAGAATCCCTCGATCTTGTTGGCTCCAAGCATGATTTAAGGTGAAAAAGGTGGGCTCGAAATGAATTCTGCCTCAAATCTTAGAAAAACAGATAAAGGTAGTTTGAAGGTAGATGTTGAATAGAATAGTCATGTTTATTCAGAAAATGTGTTTACAACAATCAATGTGCTTAAATATAAAAGCAAAAAGAGCAAATGCAAACACTTCAGTGAAGCAACATCAGGGGAGAACTCAAACAGAAAGCACAAAGGAATACAATATAACATCAGCTCACACTGGGTCCAATTGTTCGAATGCCAAGGAAAACAGATTTGTTAGGAAAAGACAATCAAATATGAAGAAGTCTGTCTACTATTGGAAGAGAGAGTCTTCCAGAGTTTTTGTGCCATTTTTGAAAAAGCCTGATCTCTTCTACACTTTTGGGACAAAACAAAAGCACCTGATCAGACCGTCTTACTGCCCGAGAAGGAACATGAGGCTAAAGTTAGAGAGATGTTGGGTGCAAGTCTCATTAAATCATTTATAGGTCAATAGAAGAACTTTTCAAATTTCTTCTGTGACTCAAGTGAAGCGGATGAGCTAAAACAACAAAAATTACTAAAGGAGAACTTTTTCTATATTATATACCTATAACTTTCTTTTGTGGAATTTCAGAACTTTCTAACTTTTACTGATGTAAAGGGGTTAATTCAAAACTTTTGCTTTCTTTCTTTTTTTTGTGCTTATATCTGTATTTTTACCTAGGTAAAGGATAAATATGCTTTTGTCACCTCTGCTCTAAGCTAATGTTGGCATTTTTACTGTACAAAACTATAAATTGGTTTTGGTTGGATGCAATCAAGAGGTTCGCTGAAGACTCTACAGATCTCAGTCAGCCTAGGAGGTCTTAATCAGTTGTATATACTTTCAATTATTAAAGTGAAATGGTGTTTGGAAATGACATTTAGAGAAAAAAAATAGCGGATCAAAAGGGACTTGCTTAGAAGAGCAACAGAGAAATAATCTTGTCTGTAATTTTACTAAATCTGTATCTGAATTAACCACTCTGAATGATTTAGGCTTTTTTAGTATCTCTCAATATAATTAAAACAGCTAATATTCAGGTAGAACACTTGGAATGGTTGAAATATAAGTTGAGCCCCATAGAGAGAAATAAACAAACCCTTTGAGATCTTGGCCGCTTTGCAGGAACTTAACAAGGATGATTTAAAAACAACTTTCACTGTGTTTTAATGGCAATCCTGAGAGTAAAAATAGCAGCAAGCTCTCCGACCTATATAAAGGATTATTTTTGAGAATCATTTAGAGAGCAGCAGGTGGTCTGGTTTCATAGAGACAACATTGTGCCATGATCCCTCAGTAGTCTGAAGAGACATGCACCTGGTAAGCCTTTCCATGTGTTTTATTTTTCCCTAGTGGGGTCATGGCTTAGTCTTTCAAGGATGGACGAGCTAAATGGCGCTTTGCTGTGCCATAAGCTCGTCTCTGGAGACCAAGGACAGTGGCTGTTTGACACTTTCAGCCACATCAAATGGGTTCTATATTTCATCTCTCAATTACCTGTGACTTCACAGCAAAATACAAGCTGCCCTGCTGTGACACGCAGCCTTTTTCCGGCACCAAACTCAATAGGACAACCATGTGACGGCTTTTCCGTGCGGGAATAAAAGGCTCACCGCGAGCGACCCTTTTCTAACTGGTGGGAGACAGCTGGATTAGAAGCAGCAGCACCCTGAGAAGATCCCAATTAAAATCAAAGCAATCACCATCGCGAGAGGCTGTTTGAGGCTAAACGCCATGATAATGCAGGAGCCACAGGATTTCAAAAGCCTGTCAGACACTGATTTCATACGCTGGAAAGTTTGATGAATAGAGAGCCTTGTGAGAGGCAACTCTTGAGAGCCGCACTATTACCAAAAGCTTTGCTGGGATTAGAGACGAGACAGAAGCTTTCATTCCTTCAGTAAGTCAATGTGTGAATAATTTACTCAGTGGGTATCTCTGCGAGCTCTGCCTGTAAGCCCTGGTAATGTTTTATTTGGATGTTTTCTGTCAAAAGCAATCTAGCATCCAGAGAAGGAGGTGACTGGGATGGTGTGAGTGCAGCGCGCCCGGCAAAGCTCCTATGATACCTGCTTGATGCGACGCTTCCTGTCAGCCTTAATTAGCTTTTCAGTGGACCACGTCCGTTTGCTGTCCTGCGATGTTCTGAAAAGAGGAGCTGAGGGGGAATAAACAACGAGGTTTTATCTTCTTGTCTCCCGATGTGAAGCTGATGAGACTTTCAGTTTTACAAGTTTATTTGGGTTTTACAATTGCTACTGAAGAAAGTTGAAAAGGACAATAATTGGGTCACATTTATGTGATTTATCATTTGGATGTTCAGTATTTCTAAATACAAGAGATTATAATTAATAATTTAACAAGTATGAATTTTCTCCCACTTCCAGAGTCATAATTAAAATGACTCTCTTTCTTGTTTTTTTTTTTTCTACTTTTTGGGTTCTCTTTATTAGTTTTGTCTTTTCAGATCCACTTCTGTTCTGTCTTCATAATTAATGCTTATGTTTTAACAGTTTAGCTCCTTCCTTTGTGATTAGCGTTCAGTTATTTATTTTATAATGTTCTTCTTTTGCAATTAATTTATTCTCTGATGTTTGTCTTGTAGTTCCTTTTATTTTAATTCTGATTCCCTGCATTTTAGCTCTCTTCTTTAATACTTTCTGCTCACAGCTGTTTAACAATCCTATGCTCATCTCTCCTAGTTCATTATTGGTGACACTTCCTCTCTATATAAATTCTCTGGTTTTTATTGTTGACTTCGGGATTCTGTTCATGTCCCATGTCCAGTTCTCCTTCTGTTCTACTTATAACTTTTCCATTTTTATAGTCTATCAGACTTTTCACAGATATGCAGTTTCTAAGCTCTTGTCATATATGACATCTAGACTTTAGTTTTTTCTAACCAGAATTATTTTAGTTTTCTTAATAACCCAATTTGAAATGTCTTTTTCAGAATAAATCCTTCAACTTTAGATGTATAGATAAATTCCCTAAGTATTTGGTAGTATTAATTTTAGACTGCATTACCTGGGTAAATATGTTTTGTTCCAAAAGCTTCATATAATTAGATGCATATTCCTCCAAGCAGAAGTTTAAAAAGTAAGTTTACACAACCAACTTTCCAGCTATGCCCATATATTTTTGTGTGACTGCTCTACACAGTGTACAAATGATTTTGGGCTGACATTCATATATCTCTATTTGCGTAAGTGCCATTTTTTAAAACAAATTATTCCTTTAATACATTGTTTTATTTAAAGAAGGTACACAAAGTTTTGGTTTGGTTTTAGGAGGAGGTTTATACAAACATCCAACAAAAGAAATTATAAAATGTCTTAGCGACATGGGTATGTTTGGAGATATGGATATCTTTCTTTGAATGGTGATTTAATCTTAGAAAAACTTAAACCATTCGCTGTTCATGAAAATGTACGTCAACAAACCAAATTAATTTCGCCTTTTCGTGTCAACAGAGCACCATAAAAATAGCCTTTTGTCGTGCTATCCACCTCTTTGTCCATGTTTTCACACAAGAAGGAACCCTCCTTAGCCCCCATCCGTTTTAGCACCAGCAACACCCAAAAGTGCAGACAGCCAAAGTTGCCAAACGTGATGAGCAGACACATCCACACAAACAGTGCAAGAGAGTGTGGAATAAAATGGAAAAAGAAAAAGAACCAAACACCAAAACAGTATTAATCCCCTGAGGAGGTCTCTAAAAGGGTTTTTAAAGCTGATGTCCACCAAACAGAGGCTTTTCAGGTCAGCACTGTTTGTGGTGGCAATGCTGCTGAAGCATTCATGCTTTACGCCCTCATCTTTCCACTCTGCTACTTCCTATTTCTTCACCTCTCTCATGCCATCTTTCCTCTTTCTGTGCTCATATCCCTCACTCTTTTATTTTCTTTTATTCCCTGTAATTCTGCCAGCATCTCTTTGCCATTTTGACTCTACATTCACAGTGAGCTGTATGAACCTGAAAAGGCTGCCTATGTATGGAGGGATTGCGGCTGCATTGCATCAGATTGCCATTTTTAATTAATTTTTTGTATATAAATCATGTAGGGGAAAATACTAAATTAGATAAATGACAACATCTGTAGTTGGTGACTGGCTAGAAAGTGGTTCTTCAGAGGATTAAAGACATTAGGGTGAAATAAATGCCTGTGCAAAAAACCCCCACATTAAATAATTTTTTTTTTTTTTTTCACCACTACACTCAAAATTACACTTTGAAGATATTACTTCTAGCTTGTACTGGTTTTGTTTTTTATATGACTACAAAACTGTGTTCTTCATATGTCCTGATTCAGGCGTGTTGTTAAAAAGAACACTGTATGTTGAAAAGGAAAAACAAACAGCAACGATGAAACCATCACCAAAAATAACACTATATCATTAAAAACAATGATGCCACAACCATGCCTGTCATGATCGGTTCTCTAATGGAGACCCAAAGATGCAGAACACCACTGACGGACACGGGATGAAAAGTTTAACAAGTTTATTTGCACAATCACACTGAATATACTGAAGGCTGGTTCGGGCCTGGATTCTGGTTTCACCGGAGTCTGCGTGAGAGACAGCACAGTTAAGGACTGTTGACGGGGTTTGGTTTCCAATGGTGCACAGATAGTACCTTGAGGGTTCTTGAGGTTCCCTTTGGGAGAGTCACTGTTGGTTCTGGAGAAGGATTTAGTAGCAGAGTCCGTTAGCTGCTTCAGCGTCTCACGTCTAGTTTGAGCAGACCTTGGCCTTAGTTTCCCAGCTCCAGCCCAGAGCTGCTTGGTGGTTGTCTGAGAATCTTCAGGGTTTGGCTCTGAGGGTCGGCTCGGCAGGTTAGCTCTTCCAGAGCTTTCACGGAGGAAGCACGAGTTTCCTAGAGGCACAGAAACAGAGGTTAGAGTCCAACTAGGGATTAGAGTCATAGGAATAATCACTGAGATCAAGGCTTTAGCGCTGACCAACTGGAACAACACTGCGGCGTTGAGGCAAGGTCTGAAGACAGCTTATGTAGTGGATCCTCTGATGATCTTGATGAGCTGCACCTGTGCAGGGGGCTCCCTCAGAGGATCCACGGCGGACTCTGCTGGAGAAAGATGGGATTTTCTCCAGCTCCCAACAGTACCCCCCCCTCAACGACCGCCCCTTGGCGGTCCGGAGGAAGTGGAAGGACAGGAACGCTCGTACTCCTCGATGAGAGCAGGGTCGAGGATGTACGAGCCTGGGACCCACTGACGATCCTCCGGTCCGTAGCCCTCCCAGTCGACGAGGTACTGCCATCCGCGACCTCGTCGACGGGAGTCTACTATGCGGCGGACCGTGAAGGCCGGATGGCCATCGACTTCCAGGGCGGGTGGTGGGGAGTCGGATGGCGGGCACAGAGGGCTCGAGGAAACAGGTTTGATCTGGGAGACGTGGAAGGTCGGGTGGATTCGGAGGGAAGGAGGAAGTTGGAGACGGACAGCTGATGGGTTGATAACACGTGAAATCTTGAATGGGCCTATGAATCTCGGGGAAAGTTTTCGAGACATCCCCTTGAGGGGGATGTCTCGAGTGGAAAGCCACACTTCCTGGCCCACAGAATACTCAGGGGCGGGGCGTCTCTTGGCGTCAGCGAAACGCTTGACTGACTCAGATGACTGGTTGAGTGTGGCGATGGTCTCCCTCCAAATCCTCTGACAGCGACGGATGTGTTGGTTCACGGACAGCACCGATATCTCTCTCTCATCTGCGGGAAAAAGAGGTGGTTGATATCCGAGACTGACCTGGAATGGAGACTGTCCAGTGGATGCGGAACGGAGAGAGTTGTGGGCATATTCTATCCATGGAAGGTATTGGCTCCAATCCACCGGGTTATTTGATGTTAGACAGCGGAGGGTGGATTCCAGATGCTGGTTCATACGCTCGGTTTGGCCATTCGTTTGAGGATGGTAACCTGAGGTGAGAGATGGTTTGCAGCCGAGAGCAGAACAAAAAGCCTTCCATACCTGGGATATGAATTGGGGACCTCTGTCCGATAGAATCTCCTGGGGGATGCCATGAAGCCGGAAAACATGTTTAATTAGAAGCTGGGCTGTCTGGAAGGCCGTGGGAAGTTTTCTCAGGGGAACTAGATGGCAAGACTTAGAGAAACGGTCGACAATGGTTAGTATGGTGGACATACCTCGGGAGACAGGGAGACCGGTGACGAAATCAATGGCTATGTGAGACCATGGACGCGAGGGAACAGGTAGTGGTTGAAGGAGACCAGAAGGAGGTTGATGTGAGGCCTTGTTACGAGCACATGTGGGACAGGCCCAACACATACTCTTTAACGTCTCGATGGAGCGTAGGCCACCAGAAGCGCCTGGAGATTAGAGCGACAGTCCTACTCACTCCTGGATGAACGGAGAATTTTGCGGCATGCATCCACTGGATCAGACGGGACCTGACAGAAGAAGGGACATATGTGCGATTAGACGGACAGGTACCTGGATCTGGTTCGGTGGCTAGGGCTGAGTTGATTAGGTCCGTTATCTCCCAGTTGACCACTCCTACGGTGCATGAGGCTGGGAGAACAGGCTCAGGTGTCTCAGGATGATCGACGGAGTAGAGACGAGAGAGAGAATCGGGCTTCACGTTCTTGGATCCGGGTCTGTAGGTGATAATAAGGTTAAATCGGGAGAAAAAGATGGACCACCTGGATTGGCGAGGGTTAGCCTGTTTGGTTGACTGGATGTGAGCCAGATTTTTGTGGTCAGTCCACACAAGGACCGGATGCTCAGCTCCCTCCAGCCAATGCCTCCATTCTTCCAACGCCAGTTTGATTGCCAGGAGCTCACGATCACCCACATCATAATTTTGTTCAGCTGAGGAGAGCTTACGGGAAAAGAAGGCACAAGGGTGTATTCTTTGATCTGAATCGAGTTTCTGAGAAAGAACAGCTCCAACACCGGAATCTGAAGCGTCTACCTCAAGGATGAATTGTTTTGAAGGATCAGGTTGAATTAGTACAGGTGCTCTGGAAAACATGGATTTTAATTTCTCGAATGCAGCTTGGGCCTCGGGGGTCCACTGAAAAGTTCGTTTGGAAGACGTTAGTGAGGTTAATGGAAGGGCGGTTTGGCTATAGTTCCTTATGAACCGATGATAGAAGTTAGCAAAACCTAAAAACCTCTGTAGTTGCTTTCGGTTCTCAGGAACTGGCCAATCTAGGACTGCCTTGATCTTGTCCTCAGAAGGTTTTACCTGGCCGCCCTCGAGCACAAACCCCAAAAAGGTGACTGAAGACTGATGAAATTCGCATTTCTCGGCTTTCACGAACAGCTTATTCTCCAGTAGTCTCTGTAGCACGAGACGGACATGTCTCTTGTGTTCATGGAGGTCCTTGGAATAAATGAGAATATCATCAATGTAAACAAACACAAACACGTTGAGGAAATCTCTGAGAACATCGTTAACAAGGGCTTGGAAACAGGCTGGGGTGTTAGTTAGACCAAAAGGCATCACCAGGTATTCAAATTGGCCCAAGGGTGTCTTAAAGGCAGTCTTCCATTCATCACCCTCTCGTATTCTGAGGAGGTGATAAGCGTTTCTTAAATCCAGCTTGGTAAAGACAGTTGCACCCTGCACTGGTTCAAAGGCTGAGGCGAGAAGAGGCAGTGGGTATTTGTTTTTAATAGTAATTTGGTTCAAACCTCGATAGTCAATGCATGGCCTCAGGGAACCATCCTTCTTGCCCACGAAGAAGAAACCGGCGCCCAGGGGAGAGGATGAAGGACGGATTATTCCAGCAGCCAATGATTCGTTGATGTATTTTTCCATTGTCTCTCTTTCTGTTTTGGAAATGTTATACAGTCTGCTGCTTGGAAGAGGAGCACCAGGTAAAAGTTCTATGGCACAATCGTATGGTCTATGTGGAGGTAGGGACGTCGCACTGACCTTACTGAAGACGGGGGCTAAGTCGTGGTACTCAGAGGGAACTGAAGAAAGGTCAGGAGAGTCCATCTCCCCCCCACCTCTAGGAGGCCCCAACATAGGGGCAGCAGAACGAAGGCATGTTCCGTGGCACGTAGTAGACCATGATTCCGGAAGACGTTTGGTCCTATTTATGTGAGGGTTATGCTTCTCCAACCACTCAAATCCGAGGACCAGGGGGGAACATGCAGAGGGAAACACAAAGAAGGTGATAGTTTCTCGGTGGTTACCTGACAAAAGTAGCTCGAGGGGCTGGGTTTGGTGGGTAACACGATGAAGTCTCTTTCCGTCAATGGCGGACACACTGAGAGGCTGAGACAGGGGAACGGTTTGAATCTGGAGCTGCTGGACGAGGTCTGAGTCGATTAGATTACGCTCACAGCCTGAGTCGATGAAGGCGGAGAAAGAGAGACTCTGGTTATTACAAAAAAGGGTGGCTGGCAGCAACAGTCGAGGAGATTTAGTCGAATTTATATGGCCCGCCAGACTCCTCACATCCTCTGGCGGGCCCCGGCTTTTGATTTTGCGGGGCAGGAGGCGATAAAATGACCACTCTCATCACAGTAGATGCAAAGTTTTCCTAGAAAACGCCTCTGTCTCTCTTCAGGAGAGAGCCTAGTGTGTCCCACCTGCATAGGCTCATAATCCCTTTCGCCTGAATGAGAGGCCTGAACAGGCGATGATAGAGACTGGGGCTTAGATCTCTGTGTGGGCATCTGCTCTGTAGAGGGAGAGAGAACAGCCATGTTATGAGAGGCAGAGGAAAAGATACCTTGCTTCTTAGAGCTGTTTCTGGCTCGAATTCTGTTGTCTAATCTGATGGAGAGACGAATTAAATCTTCGAGGGAAGCTGGTTCATCGAGAGTAGCAAGTTCATCTTTGATTTGTTCATTTAAAGCCATGAAAAATGCTCCTTTGAGAGCGCTCTGGTTCCATCCGGAAGCTGCCGCTTTTACCCGGAAGTTAATTGAAAAATCTGCCACTGAAGAATTACCTTGTTTAATGTTGAAAAGTGCTCTGGAATCAATCGTTTGGTCTGTCTCCTGGTTAAAGACCTGGGAAAATTCAGCAATGAAGTCAGAAAAACGGCAATTTAAACCGTCGTCGTTGGCAAATCTTGCCTGAGCCCATTCTAAAGCTCTTCCTGTTAACTGAGAGAGAATGAACGTTATCTTCTTGTAATCTGTAGAAAAACAACCAGGAGAGTTCAGAAAAATCAGCCGGCACTGGAATAGGAATCCCTTACAATCTTTCATGTTACCAGAGAATTTTTCTGGGAGACTAGGACGGAACTCTGATGACGTCACAGGTTGTGACCTCGGGGGAGGAACTGGACCCGGAAATGGTTGCTGTGCGGAAGTAGCATTAGCACCATTGAAGTAGTTAACGTAGCCTTGAATAGCTTGGTTCTGTCTTTCAATATGGGCGTTTAACTCACGTAAAGCCAGGCTGAATCCTTGGATTTGAGCAGCCTGTTCTTCTAGTCGACGGAGATGGTGATCTGCTGGGCCTTGAGTTTGGCCGCAGTGTTCTGTCATGATCGGTTCTCTAATGGAGACCCAAAGATGCAGAACACCACTGACGGACACGGGATGAAAAGTTTAACAAGTTTATTTGCACAATCACACTGAATATACTGAAGGCTGGTTCGGGCCTGGATTCTGGTTTCACCGGAGTCTGCGTGAGAGACAGCACAGTTAAGGACTGTTGACGGGGTTTGGTTTCCAATGGTGCACAGATAGTACCTTGAGGGTTCTTGAGGTTCCCTTTGGGAGAGTCACTGTTGGTTCTGGAGAAGGATTTAGTAGCAGAGTCCGTTAGCTGCTTCAGCGTCTCACGTCTAGTTTGAGCAGACCTTGGCCTTAGTTTCCCAGCTCTAGCCCAGAGCTGCTTGGAGGTTGTCTGAGAATCTTCAGGGTTTGGCTCTGAGGGTCGGCTCGGCAGGTTAGCTCTTCCAGAGCTTTCACGGAGGAAGCACGAGTTTCCTAGAGGCACAGAAACAGAGGTTAGAGTCCAACTAGGGATTAGAGTCATAGGAATAATCACTGAGATCAAGGCTTTAGCGCTGACCAACTGGAACAACACTGCGGCATTGAGGCAAGGTCTGAAGACAGCTTATGTAGTGGATCCTCTGATGATCTTGATGAGCTGCACCTGTGCAGGGGGCTCCCTCAGAGGATCCACGGCGGACTCTGCTGGAGAAAGATGGGATTTTCTCCAGCTCCCAACAATGCCGATGCAAAATTTCTTGAATAACATGGCAAAATGTGTTTATGACTAAATTCTAATGCTGGATTGGCTTTACATCAAATTATGAATAGTTGTAAATGTCATGTGTTACAACGATTAGTAATGTTATGAGATGAGCCGAGGCTTTAAGGCGTGTTTCATCTAGGGGAGGGGCCAAAATTGATGATGTCCGAAGCCTCTCTACCGTGATACCATGTGACCGCTTCTGGAAGTGGTTCAGATAACGTGAGAACTTCGACAGACACTTTAACAGCCTTAGTACTCAGTCAAGATGTGGGAGTTGCTGTGAGTTGGACAGAGTTTGGATATATTCTAAGAATAGTTTGGTTGGAAAAACAACCAATCTAGTTGGTTTAAACTAATTTAAATAGATTTAACAATGTAATGGTCAAAATGCTAGAACGCCACTGGTTACAGTTTGAACATTAGTGTTAAGTAGTATTGATTTCCAGCGTGTAGGTACCATTGCTAGTGGCGCAGCTGTAAGATGTTGACTTCCAATTCTGAGGTTGATGGTTTGAGACTCACCTTAGACTTTTGAAAGTTGCGATAATACTTAAGTATGTTTGCTAATGTGACTAATTTGTAGTGGTTTGCCCCAGTACAAATATAGATTTGGTAAAAGCAAAACCATACTAGATTGGTTCGGTTAGCCAAAAGATTGGTTGAACACATAACTTCCAACCCATATAAAACCAAATAAAAACAGTGGAAAAACTATAATATTTGAATAAAGATGACAAACACCTTTCATTTTGCTCATCATGCCCACTTTGCAAAAACATTTTCACTTGATCTTATTTCCCTAAAGTGACAGAGAAACAGTGTACTGTAAATGATTGTTCTTTTCTAATACATTATACCCTCAAAAAAACTTACAAAATATTTTATTATACACACCAATCATTGACAATTTCAAAGGAATTTAAATTGGCAGAAAAAAAAGAAAAACAATTGTAAACATCACAGATTTAATTAATAATTGTAGTTATGCACTCCACCAGTAGGTGGTGACATGTCCACTTGAGGCTCCATGAACTGAGGGGATCGTTGAAGCAATATGGCCAAACAGTTCGAGACATCATGAGGCTTCATCTCACCATCACTACAAATGGTTATGTCAGGTTTAGCTGAGGTTTTAGAGGACTCAAATGCAGAGGCAGAAGCTGAGGGTGTTTCTTGCAGATTTAATATCCAAAATAGTGGACACAGAAGCAAAAATCTAAATTAATAAAACACCAAAAACCAAAAGACCAAGAGACATTGGGGAAAACACACACGAGCAGCCAAGATGCGATGAGAAAACAGCCGAGAGTGACTGAACAGAAGGAGTATATATGGGAGACAGAAACAATGGGAGGAATAATTAGCAGATGAGGAACAGGTGTGGATAAAGGAATCTAGAACGGAAACTGAAGCAAGAGGGAAACATAGGGTAAACAAGAAATACATAAGAACTCAAATACAACCAGAAAACAACTCAAAGTGGAAATGAAACCAATAAAACTCAATAAGAAAACTTAAAGGAATAGTACACCCAAAACATGATTAGCCTTCATTTTCTACTCACCCCCATGCTGAACAACACTCTGGAGTACTTTTTTGATATCTCAAATGCATCTGGAGATCTGGGAGGCTTCTTGCTGTCTGCTGACATTCAAATAATGGAGGTCTATGGTGCCCGAGGCAGAAAGGTCCATAAAAGTCCACAAAAAACGTGTCAATATTCCTCCATACTGCTCGTCCAATGTATTCCAAGTGTCCTGAGTGGGTAGCGTCCATAATTTACTCGAAACAAAGTCATTTAGAATGTTTTTAGAGCATAAACAGTAGTGTATAGGATTTCGTAAAAGCGCGCACCTGCGAGTTCACGAGTCTACGGAAACCACAGCAGACCAAACCAGATGAAAGTGCGCATTCAGCGTCTGCTCTGCCGATAATGCAAGCGTAGAAGAAGAAATGTGCTGTTTACCTGTGCAAAGAAAGAAACAAAGAAAGAAAAATGTCTGAGGACTTCAGTGTTGAGGAAGGTCATGAGTTCTTTGCCGAGCTGAATGCGCACTTTCATCTGGCTTGGTCTGCCGCGGTTTCCGTAGCGTCGTGAACGCGCTTTCAGGAAATCCTATACACTACTGTTTAGGCTCTAAAAACATTCTAAATAACTTCGTTTCGAGTAAATTCTGGATGCTACCCACTCAGGACACTTGGAATACATTGGACGAGCAGTACAGAGGAATATTGACACGTTTTTTGTGGACTTTTATGGACCTTTCTGCCTCGGGCACCATAGACCCTCCATTATTTGAATGTCAGCAGACAGCAAGAAGCCTCCCAGATCTCCAGATGAATTTGAGATATCAAAAAAGTACTCCAGAGTGTTGTTCAGCATGGGGGTGAGTAGAAAATGAAGGCTAATCATGTTTTGGGTGTATATAATTATTAATTACATATTTCCTACAATGTGTTTTACTAATACTTTACCTTTTGTATCATCAACTGACACAGGAACTGCATTCTCCCAATACAACCAAGACATTTTCAGAATAAATACTAAAGCAGAGCACCTTGATTTATTTCATACCTCTCTCGGCATCTCTCTCTCTGACCCACCTCTGTCGCTCTCTCTCCACTTCCTGTCAAAACTAATATGTTTTGTGTTTGAATCAGGCTGTTATTTAACATAAATCGAAGCAACTTCAGACAACAGTGGAACAAATGCATGATGCTGCTCTGTATGTAATTAGTCCTAGGTCTTTAGCTTATCTGTTTTTATAAGAACTCCCCAGGCTCAGTAATGGGATAATTAAAATCAATACAGTGGCATCATTGCTTGCGACTTTCTTTTTAGATCTGGTCCTCAGAAAAGAACAATGAGGCAAACACAGAAGGAGGACATTTCGTCCTTGTGCTTGGGATCTATTCATCATCAAAAACTTTGTTTTAATTTACTGCTATGATTTTCTTTAATTAAATAGGAAATAAACTAGTTAAGATCTGTAAAGATCTTAATCAAAAGCTCAAATAGTTCTAGGGTTGTACGGAGCCCCAGAGGTGCCCTTGTAACAATAGAATAAATGGATGAAGACGAAATGAAGACGTTTGCAAACAATGAGCAGAAACATACAATTCATTTTATAAGAGTATATTTATATATTTCGCTATAATGTTTCACTGTTATATCTATTGATTTGAAGAACAGTAAGGTACGTATTAAATGTTTTGTATTTACTGGATGTTTCATTATTTTTTATTCATTTTAAATTATAAATGGCCTGTACTTATATAGTGCTTTTTCAAGTCAGGAGACTTGACCAAAGCGCTTCACACTACATGCAGCCATTCACCCATTCACTCACACTCTGATGGTGGTAAGCTACATTATAGCCACAGCTGCCCTGGAGCTCACTGACATAAGCAAGGCTGCCGTACACTGGCGCCACCAATCCCTCCTACTGTTGTTAAACATTTTTAATAGAGAATACAATAGTAATGATGACCAGAGCACATTCTATTCTGTATACTTAAAAAAATACTTTCTCCTGGCTTTTTAAAACCAGTGAGGTTTAACTGCTTTACATAGTCATTATTCACAGCCTTATGCTGACAGCTCTACAGAAGTTGAGATCGCTTGTTGAAACTGCTTCAGGTGCTTAAATGTGCCAATGGGCCTCCTGAGACGCCTGAATTGCGTCTCACAAAGACTTTGCATGTATACTAGACTCTGTGATACTTAAAACATGTTTAATGTGAATGCACAATTTTTTTTATTTTCTTTTTTTTTTGTGGTGTTGTGGCTATTTTACAAAGACATTTAAATAATCTAACCTTAAAGCTTTAGCAGTAGCCTTAGCATTTATGATGGGGTTTGGTTTAAAGAGTGGACCCAATTGTCAGCATGGCAGAGCTAGCTTTCTATGTAAATTACAATATAAAACACCAGAGTTAGGCAAGAACTGCCTAAAGGAGTTCAATGGTGGTCCCAAAACCAGAGTATGGAGCCGGGAAATGTGGTTCAACTCAGCAGGTAACTGAAGGTGTGGAAAAGGATTGCAGGATTTATAAACAGAAGTACTCATAAACTAATGATCCAGAGATATAAAGAACTGAAAACTAAAGTAACAGAGGGAACATGATAAAAAAGATCCACAAAATGCAGTAATAGAAAAATCATGAAGAGTTTAACAATCCTGTTTATGCTGATTGTGTTTTTTCAAAACGTCTGGAAAACTACTTAGAAGAAGAGATGGTGTATAAGATTCAAGAAACATTGAGGAAATGTGAAGCTGCAGCAGCCAGAAGCAGCACTGACTCTCACTGGAGTCTCTTAACCATCTTATGGAACAACTTTAATGATATTGGGTAAATCAGATAGTGTTACAGCTTCATTTCCTCCATCTGTGACCCAGACACCATTTTCTCCGTGCCCCATCACCTGCATCCCACTTGTCTTTCCATCATTCTCTCCTTTCCCATCAGCTCGTATGATTCACGGAGCGCGTTGATATTCTGACACCTTCTGATGTGCTCTGTACCAGCTCCACCCCTCTCTGAGCCCAATTTTAATGAGCCAAACCCACCAGAGGGGTTTCAACGCTCACAGTTTTCTATATCTTGCTTGTTTTATGGAATAAGGAATCATAGGGTGATAGATCAAGGTTGAAGGCTTTACATCTTACAGCGTTATAGAAGAAAGCTCATGACCTTGATGCACAAAGACTTGACTTAAGTTTTTGTTCAGCAATCTCCCATGGGTTGATCTCTCAAAAGGTTGGGAGTAAACGGGTCAAAGCTTACCTATAAAACATCTCTAAAACCGTTTCCAAAGAGCAAAATGATTTAACCCTTATATTATGTTAAGGGTTAATTTGACCCATTTCAGTTTTTGTGTTGATCAAAGTACTGGTTAACTTTTTTTTTTCTTCATGAAATTTGGTGACTTTTCCTCATCTGGGGTCATGAACATGTATGTAAAATCTGGCCACTCTGATGTGTAGTGGAGTGTCTGTGCAGAGTATGTATACAAATATGATGTTGTGGGTCATTTTGACCCGGACACTTTAATGTGGGTAAGTAGCTATTCAGGTAAATAAAAATGGCTCTTTGATGTACTTTACTCTTTTCATTTGTCTCTGAGACCGAGACCCAGGTGTGGTAAGGGAGGGAACTATCTTACACTAGTTCTTGTCACTGCTCTCACATCATCTATATGAAAAAAACTCACCAAAAACTTAGCTCCTGAAGGATTACAGCTAAGTAGTCTTTTACACAAATTTTGAACTTGGATAGTGATGTAGAGCAAGAGGTTTCTAAGGCAGAGGATATTTCAGAATCAGAAGACAAAGTTATTGTTGACCCACATGATCAATTCTCCTACTATGAGAAGGATTCAGAGGAAGAGTCTTCTATTATCCCCCGAACAGATGAAAGCCCAGGAGTGAGGCAATCATCTTCCGCAAGAGTGACAACATCACCACACCAAAGTTGATGCAGACTATCATGATCTAATTTGATAAAAACTCCTTGTCCTACCAGATTTTCAATCACATGAATTGAAGAGATTCAGTCAGCATTTCTCAGAATGCCCATATCATACTGTAATATGGGCAGCCTGAGGTGCAAAATCCAGCTATGCATGGAATATGCAAGTATATACTGGAAAGCTACCTGGAGAAAAGGCTTAGAAGAATCAGGGGATGTGTGTGGTGCTGGAGATGAATGAAGTCATAACATCACTTGTGACAACCTCTGTGTCCTACCTCCTTGGAGAAGAACTTCAGAAAAGAAAGCTGACCATGTTGGGAACAGAAGGTTCTTATCATGAATATAATGCAAGCTGATATATCTCTGAGCACAAGACAGGACTTGAAGGCACAAATGATCCTGGATTATAACTCAACCAGAGGAGGAGTTGACAATCTGGACAAAGTCACAGCAATATACAGCTGCCAGGGCAAGACTGCCCGCTACCCAACCAACATAAAGTGGAGACGGGTGAAGAGAAGAGGAAAAGATCCCATCTCTGTCCCTTCCGAGAGGACAGTAAAATAAGTACATCTTGTGTGAAATGTATGAATTCCATCTGCAGAAAGCAGTTACATTCTTCCCATCATGTGGAGAACTTTAAAATTGTTGAATGTTCAAAATATTAGTAACTAGCGAATTTTAAAGGTAAATTTAAAAAAACTAAATTTGTGAAGAGGGAAAATTTCAAACCTAAATAAAGTGTGTGAATTGCATGGTTTGTCACTTGACTAAATGTTTAATAGTCTAAAATAAATTGGTTATTGTTTTAACCTGTTTTCTTGACTATTTTGCTTGTATTTACACAGTGCGGGTCAAAATGACCCGCAACATAATGAATGTAATTTTTTTTCAACATAATATAAGGGTTAAAGAAAACTTTCAATGATTGGATCCATCACCTTTATTTTAATTCTTTAAAGAAATCCTTAGAAACATGACTCATTAGCTTAATATGAGGAAATATTTGAGTTTCAGCCTACAAAGTGAATCTAAAATTGTTCATTTTGTCCTCTTGTTTTACAACAGTATTTTGTCAAATGCCTCCTTTTATAAATTTTCTTAAAAGCTCATAATAACTGAACCCAAAAATCTTTGAAGCTCTGGCTCTGGCCATTGGAATTACTATCTAATGCCACATTATAGAATTCACCCTAAATACCCTACAAACAATACATTAGACATTACTTATTGTGTACAATGATTAAATTTAGTTTTAAACCAAGGACTTTTGATGTTTGTACATTATAACAGAAGACTTTCAGAAGAAACAGAACACTTTTATCAGCAGAATTGTCAGCTTTTTTCAGGCCCATCCATCCATTCATTCATCTTCTACCACTTGTCCAACACAGTTGACATATCACTAGTTACTCCATATAAATATATCTTTTATAAATGTTATTTTAAACAAAAAATTGCAAACCAGACATGAAGTACAATAGTTTGTTCCTCTGTGATTTTTTTCAATTCGTGATTTTGATAAAAAAAAAAAAAAAAGTTAAATTTTTAGTTGAGGCTATAAAAGAGAGGTTGCACAGAGAAAAGGAATTAGCTTTCATTTTGAATACCAAAAGGACTATTGTGAGTTATGTTATTACTGCTGCAGCAGCTGCAGTAATAATTCATTTTACTGAATTAGGCTCATCATCACACTAATAAAAAACAATTAAAACAACCACTTTGTTTGACCTAAAATGTTTATTTATTTATTTTTATTCAGTTTTAATTAAGTCTGATTGTTCAAAACACCCCAAACTAAAAAACAATCAGATTATTCAGTTGCAAAGGCTTAATTGTGACACAGAATTTACTGCCCATGCTCAGGTGTTTGTGATTATTGTTTTCTACAAAACTTTTGATGAGACGGTCGATTGAAAACAGTAGCTCTGATGCAAATAGATGGACAGCAGCTGGAAAAAGCACTGATCTGCACTGTGTTGTCACCTGTGGAACGTTGCATAAGTGACCTTTCTGTATTGGCTGGGTCTCCTTTACAGTGCTGGATCTGTTTTTGCTGCTTCACTGACGCTTTCCAACTGTCCAACCAAACCTATGCATGTTGAGTAACCCTTGACCTGAAGAAGCTGAACCAGAACCTCCATTATTTCTTTTATTCTCTTGCCAACCAGGTTTTGTGAATTTATGTTTATTTAATTTTTCTCTGGGTGCATGAAGGTGTGAGGGGACCTGATCTTCAATCTATTTCACATGTAGCTTTACTGGAAATACTGCGTTTGTGATTTAAACTGTGTATTAGTCTAGTTGACTGAGAGATTTTAATCTGTTTAAGCACACAACAATACAAAAAAACAAACACTTTTGATGTGACTAATAAAAAAACAGTAATTTCAAACATAAACTGGAAACCACTAATTCTGTTAGGTAAATCTAAGTAATCTCTCTGTGATCTAAGTTTTCACTTTTCTGCAATTCCAAAGATTCTGCATGGCTTTGCAATTGTGGTATTTCTATTTCTTAACAAATCCAGTTCAAAATGCAAGTGAATGTTCATGCTATAACTCTGAAAACAACATACCTGCAGCTGATGTAATCCGTCTATCATTCGTTCTTTCTATTTTCAATTGCCAATCAAAAAACAAAAAATGGTTATTTTGTTTTTTGTTTGGGTTGATTGAGTTTTTCATATATCAATTCTAAGCTCCGATCAAGAATACGAAATGGAAAAACGGACAGCAACGCAGAATTTGATTTTAATATTTAATCGGTACAGTTTACGTGACCCGGAAGTTTGGTGGAGCGTTAGCTAAAAAAAACAATTGGCTTACCCCCACCACGTTCGATCAAGCTGCACCAGATAAGGCAGTCGGACCTATCAGCCATGGACAGTTACGTTTTATTTCGAGGATCCAAGCATGTGACTCTTAAGGAGAAGGACATGACAACGGAGAAAATCAGCAGGATTTTCCAGGTATAACTTTTTTCTTGAAACTTTTCTGTGCACTGTACTTTTAACTAGCAACAACAAACAGCTTCTTGATCAACATAGTGTGTGGTTCTAGTGTCGCCATGGTAGCCACTTCATTACCCCAACTGCTGCGCAAAGAGCTATTTCCAGGTCACGTAACCTGTACCGATTAAATATTGAAATCAAATTCTGCGTTGCTGTCCGTTTTTCCATTTCATATTCTTGATCTGAGCTTAGAATTGATATATGAAAAACAAATCCTATTTTCGTTTTTGGTTTAACCATAAAAAACAAAATAACCAGTCAATTTTTTTATTTTTTGATTGGCAATTGAAAATAGAAAGAACGAAGGATACGCAGATTTGATGTAAACACGAGACTTTTCCAAATTTCAGCAAAGGCCGCCATCATCCTTCTGTTCCGGTGTTTTTCATCTTTTTACAAGGCAGTAAGGTCCAGTTGCAGATCAAGTGACTAGTGTGATGCAAAAAGTGTTTCCATTCCAGTTTTTTGTGAGGCTTCTGGCCTCTGCTTTGGTTTATTTTTTTGTTTCTTTGTGTTTTGTGTCTTTCTAGGTTATTTCTACCAGTGCTGAATTCTTTACTTACCCTCTGTTTTCCCCTTGTGCTTGTTTCCTTTTCCCCTGGTTTTGCCCACAACTGCTCCCAATCTGCTGATTAGCCTGTCTTGGTTCAGTCTCCCAATATATACACCACCTCTGCAGTCAGTGCTGGTTCATTGTTTTGTTGTTCCCTCATCTATGACTTAACACGTTTTCCTTGATGTAATCTTGTTTTTTGGTTCTTAGTAATTTGGATCTTTTGTATTTTTGCCTCAATGTTCTCATTAAATCTTCAAGACTCACCTCTGCCTCCTGATCTCTGTTAGGATTCCAGTTTGTGTGGGTTATTTTTTGTGTTTTCTTCTCTCCACCACGAGGCGGTGCCCTGTCCTCGTTTGGTCTCCTTGCACACCTGCGGCTCATTGGGTCATTACCAGAGGAATATTTGAGCAGCGGACTGTCACCACTTCGACGCCAGAGTGTTTGCCAGTATTGGGTACTCTAGCCAAACTGAGATTAGCAGAGTCTAACCTTAGCATTGTTTCTCTGAGTCTAAACTTGTTTTTTGCCTTTGTTCTTCGGCAGGAAGACGTCCTGTGTTATTGGACAAGCCTGGACCTTCTACCCCCTGGAAGGATTTACTGAGTCTCACTGAGCGAGGGGAAAACCTCCATATGATCCGTTCAAGTCCACACCTGGAAAACCAAGTGACAGTCCACTCCTTTACTCCTCTGGGTTCAATGTATGTCTGCCTGTCCACTCTCCAACAAGTTCCCTCTTCTCTTGATTAAACCCCCACAAACTGGATCCAAGGATAAACCAAGAGCCCCCCAAAAGTGAGTGCCTCCCCAGCAATATCCAAGCCTCAGTCTATTTTCCCACTGTCCCTGAACTGATCACCGTGATCTCCCCTTCAGAGTTTCCGGTTCCAACTCACCAGTCCGCTGAGGTCCAGCATTGTTTCCCCACAGAGTTTAAATCTCCATCAGTGTTTGCAAACCTACAGTAAACCTGTTAAACTTTTTACCCTTGGTGTCTGAGTGGTTCTCTGCATGTGGGTCAGATCTTTAAAGCCCATTATGACAATCTCTGCATTTTGGTCCTCAAAAAACCTACACTCAACGTGACATTTTGCGAAATTTACAAATATTTATATGACCAAAAACCCACCTGATCGACGTGTAAAATCCTTTTATTTACAAATGTGAATAAAAAAAAACAAACAGTTACACTGAGAAAACATATTTTCATTATTGCTATTTGACCATTTTGTTGGGTAATGGAAATGCACCCAGGCACTTGCATTTACACTAGATGAAAAAATAAAACAATTAATATTGTTCACAGATTTTGATCAAAGGAGGAAACACAACGTGTGTTCTTAATCAGACACATTAATTGAGATACATATATCTAGCAGACCTTAAAATGACCGTATTTATGCTGTTTGGGCCTTCAGGATGTTTATGAATGATTTATTTTATGTCCTTTCATGTCTTTGAATTATGTTCTTCCTTGAAACCTTTTATTTTACAAATAAAATGACAACAATGTTGTTTTATGGCAGTAAGCAGTTAATTTATAGTATTTGCCTTTAGAAAATAGAACTAAATACCGTAATCTAAAGTGTCTAAATAGTTGTGTATGTCCGACTGGCAGCCATTTGAATTTTCGGTGATAATCTCCACTGTGGATGTGTAGAATGTCAGCATGACCTTTTTCTCTATACTATACTGCTTTTACCACTGGCTCCTTTTCTATGGTGGAGGAGCCGGCTGTAAATGTAACGTGCAATGATCATGCTATCCTGCCCTCTACCCTTGTAACAAAGGAGCATTAGCATTAGGTACTTATGAGCCCTTAACATAACTAAAATCAGCACAAAAAACAAAAGAATGATGCGACAAAGGTCCATCATGGAAATAATAACATAAACAGGCATGACTGAAGAACTGAATAAAACAAGTGTGAGTGTCAGGCACAAAGAATGCCTAAGTTTGGGATGAGGTGACATGTACGGGTTTGATTACAAAAAAGGCAGCTTCTTCTTAAACTGAAGTGTTTCTGGCAAACTAGACAGTTTTGTAAATGTTTGATTGATATAATCTGATCGAACGCTTGGTACATGTATACACACGTCATCACAACATTTTTTTAATTTAGTGTCAATGTAAACAGATTTATAATTTCCGATCAACCATGTTAAGATTTCACAATCCATTTTTTTTATTGCCTTTGCCCGGCTTATTTCCAAAACTCTTGGATTGGAAACATTTCTCAGAGCCATCTCTATTGGATAGCATAATATTTAACCTTAAATATCCTTGCCAGCACCTGATTTGATTGACAGATAGAGCTTTTCTTCCATTAAAATGCACAGAAGTAAGAGAGCATTTGCTTTAATAACATGTCTCTTGCTTGGGAAAAACCAAAAAAAAAAAAAAAAACTAGATTTAAACTGTAATTTTCCAGTGCTGTCTAACAAAGCTGTTCTTTATCCTACAAAAAAATCCAGCTTTGCACAAAAGGAAGCCAGACATCCTAAACCGTGTCACATAATGAATAAATCAAAACTTACCAGAGTTTCACAGAATCCACAGGCCTTTACAACTCTAAAACATATTTCATTCTCTGTGTTTTCCAGATAAATATTCATGCAAATTTAGCTTTGTTAGGAATGGGTCGTAAAGTCATTAATTGCAAAGGATTACAGCTTAAAAATGCAAAACATTTGAAAGTAAACAGAATGAGGCACATGTCTGTTTTTCTCATGCTGTTTCCTCCTGCTGGTCTGGGAGTATTTTAATTAACCTCTTGTCATTTCAGTAGCAAAGTATTTTAAGTTATTTGCTTCTTCCTCCATTTAACAGTTTCCTATTTTTAGATATTTGTATTATATCTTTTCCTAAAATAACTTTAAGTGGAAAGTTTACCAACAGATTTTGATTGTGATAATCCCCTCAAACATATGTAATTACTATCTACTTTGATGAGAGTTATAAAGCTAAACTGAGAAAATAACACACCATGAGTATATTTTAAAGTGAATTAAATGAGTGGTTATGAAGTAGTAGTTAAAGACTAATAGCTGGCTCTGGTAATTGTGTTTCAAGTATTTATATTGCTAATCTCTTCCTACATTGTCATTATAATCAGTGTACTACTGACACTACTACTACTACTACTACTAATACTGACACAATCTACCTAGGCTGGCCAACACTGCTGCAAATGATCAGCCATATTCACAATAGTGAGCACTTAAACCAGGATACATCTATGGATGCTTCTGTTTATGTTTACTGTGTCTTGCGACTTGCCATCATATTGTCTACCAGAGCAGACTGATGCAGCGCTAACAATGTAGCAGTGCCTCAGAGAGGCAATACGGTTTACTCTTAAAAAAGTTATTTTTGTAGGTTCTGTGTCTATGAAAAAAATGTTTCAAACTGTCATGATTGGTTTTACGAATCTGACCCGCATGCAGAGAAACCACTCAGAGAACACGGGAAAAGGTTAACAGGTTTAATGTGGTAGCGTACAGGTGTTGGATCTGGAACTCAGTGAGCTGGTAAACAGGAACTGGATGTGAGAAGGGAAGTTCAGAGGTCAGTTCAAGGACAGTAGGAAGCTTGGATCTTGTCAGTCCTTGAATCCAGTCTGTTTGGGGGAATCCAGAGAATAGTGCACACATTGGAGGACGGACAGGTAGACAAGCGTTGGACCCGGAGGAGTAATGGATTGGACTGTCACTTGGATTTCCGATGGGAACTTGAACGGAACCTGTGGATGTTTTCCCCTGCTCAGTATGAACTCTGTGTTTCCTTCCAGGTAAGTCCAGGTATCCAGTAAAACAGGAAGTCTTCCTGCCGAGGAAACAAAGACAAAAGAACATAAGACTCAGAGAAACAATGCTTGGTTAGACTCAGCTAATCTCAGCTTGGCTAGAGTACCCAAAACTGGCAAACACTCTGGCGTCGAGGTAGTGACAGCCAACTGCTCACATAATCCTCCAGATAATGGTCCAATGAGCCGCAGGTGTGCAGGGAGGCCCAACAAAGACAGGTCACCTCCTGGTGGTGGAGAAAAGGAAACACACAAACAGACACCACAAATCGGATTCCTAACACAAACTGACTTTATTGGAGGGAAAGTATAATCCTGTCTGGTTTTATGTTTTTTTTTAAAGTAGGAATTTGTGAAAGTTCTTCTGGTCTTTAAGTAGTCCTAAAGTTTTGAAGTTTAACATATAATCTGCAAAAACACGCAATTGAATAAGCTTTATTTCTTGCTCAACTTTCCTAGGTAGATGTCAATATCTTGCTAAGTCTGCAGTTTGTTCCTCCTCTCTCCATGATCAGATGATGGATCCACTAGCTACCCCATTCTACCTTATGCTCAGCTCCACTTTGATTTACATTACATTGGAGCTTCTGCTCCACTGCAGTGTGAAGCCCAGAGGAGCTCCAAGGGCCGTGTGTAGATCGTCCAATAAAAGCTGCTGATAAATGTAGAAGTCAAACCAAAACCAATCCTGCCAAGTATGTTTAAGTCTTAAAAACTACTTCATTGTAGTTGCATTTTCATGAGTTTCACCCTGAGTGAGTGCACTGAGTGCAGATAAGCTACATTTATTGGTTGTTTTGGTGGATTTATTGTTAATCATTATGTTTTGATTACATAAGTATGTCACAGGCCAGTAATTGATCTAATTTTAGCTGTTTTAAAATAAAAACACATATAAATAAACTCATCAATTATCTGTAGATTTAGGTCCTTAAAGAAGCCCAGTGCAAGTCCCAGATATTCATAGGTGTCTGCCAGAGGTGTCAAGTAACAAAGTGCAAATACTTCTTTAGTGTACTTAACTACACTTTTTAGGTATCTATACTTTAGTCCATTATTTATTTTTCTTCCTACTTCTGACTTCTACTCATTACATTTTCTCACAATTATCTGTACTTTCTATTTCTTACATTTTTACAACAAACGTTACTTGTTACTCTTGCCTTCTGTTTAATGCAGATGTCACGGATTAGCGGACCGCGGTCCGGTGTTATGCGGAATAGTGCATGCCTGCCGAGTGGAAAATCAAATGCGCATCTACACAGACCAGTGTGATGCATTCGCAAGCATCAGATAGCTATGGTGCATTCAGGAGCATGGGACATTTCATTCTTACAAGGAAAGAGACATAAACGACCCTTGTCCTTTTACTACTGATGGATATACAGGAATACAGTCATACAAGCGTCAACTCCTCTGAGATAGCACGGGAGGAAATTTTTGGCTATTTTTTGTTTTTTATTCAAAAATTCAATGTATAACAAGAATGCGTAAATACCTAATTTTATTTCAGTGTTAAATTCTGTTTAAAGTAACAGGTCATTAAAAATGTCTCTGGACCTTTACTGGTTGATGATTTTCTTCATTTTCTTCATTATCCCTGATTTTAATAATAATAATAATAATACATTTTATTTAACCGCGCCTTTCTTGACACTCAAGGTCACTTTACAAATAATACAAAAAATTAATAAAAAGAGATGAAAATACAAAATACAGATACAGGAACATAAAAAAACAGAGAACAAAAAACAATTATGGATAGGGAAAAGAGCAGTGTATTCACAGATAAGCGAGCTGGAACAGATGGGTTTTGAGTCTGGCTTTGAATAAGGGGAGAGAGTCAATACTGCGGAGGTCGGGAGGAAGTGAGTTCCAGAGCTGGGGAGCAGAGCGGCTGAAGGCTCTGCTCCCCATGGTGACAAGTCGAGCTGGGGGTACAGTGAGGTGGATGGAGGAGGAGAATCTAAGGGAGCGGGAGGAGGTGGCAATGTGAAGGAGGTCTGACAGATATGAAGGAGCAAGGTTATGGATGGCTTTGAAAGTATAGAGAAGGATTCTGAATTGAATTCTGAATTGAACTGGGAGCCAATGGAGTTGGTGAAGAACAGGGGAAATATGATGGAAGGAGGGGGTTCTGGTGATGACACGAGCAGCGGAGTTCTGAAGAAGTTGAAGTTTATGGAGAGATTTATGAGGGAGGCCGAAAAGAAGAGAATTGCAATAATCAATACGGGAGGTGATGAGGCTGTGGATAAGGACAGAGGCAGTATGAGTGGTGAGGGAGGAACGGAGACGGTTAATGTTGCGAAGGTGGAAGTATGCAGACCTGGTAATTTTATTTATGTGAGACTGAGATTTATGTTTATAAATATTTATTTCAGGTCAATCCAATGCAGATCATTGGCGCCATCCACATCTAGTGAAAACTAGTGTAATTGGATGAGTCATATAACGCAAACACTCATTGCTTGTTAAAGGAAATCATCAGAAGCATGCAGGTGTTCTTCAAACTGCAAACGTGAATTGTCTATGCCATGCTACAATGATGGATTCAGAAAAAGATGCTGATGTTGTCTGAAGGGTTGAACACAGGCGAGAGCGTATCGGGAGATGGAGACCAACAAGACCTCCCTCATCCTTGGCCCTATCTCAAAGAATTTTTTGAAATAGCTTTCAATTCATATAGTGGTATCTGGCTGGTTTTTCTTAAAGGTTACTTTATATTTTTACACTTTAAGTAGTATTTGGAGCACATACTTTTCTCACTTTTACTTGAGTAAAGAGGTCAAGTTGATACTTCAACTTTTACCAGAGTGTTTTTAAACTGCAATATCTATACTTCTACTTAAGTAACAAATGTGTGTACTTTTGACAACACTGGTGTCTGCCCCCTCTGGTGACAAGTTAAATAACACAGGTGTTGAGCACATGCATGGGACATAAGAAAAAGCTATTAACCATTACCACTGCACAGTTTGTTTCTTTTAGAGGTGTAATGATAATGATAACAATCCTCTGGGGTAAGAAACATATAAATATATAAGACAAGTAAGACAAGTAAATTAAACATATTCTATTAAATATAAATCATGTATTTCATGCTATACACAGAACAAAGTTGTTTCAGCAGAGATTGAATGTATGGCAGCTGAAGTGTGTCAATACACCCCCCATGCAGGGCACTAAAACACCAATTTAACATTTTGCAGTGATGTTAAGTGGATGTTCAGCTTTAAATGATAAAACAAGCAGATGGGGGCAACTTGTATGTCATTTCTACATTTCCTACTCTAATCATAGAGTGTTTTTTTTTCTTTTTAGAAGAATCTGTCAATGTTGAGATCATTTCTCTGGTCAGTATTAATATAAATAATCTCATCTCCAAGGGAATCAGTTGCTTAAACTATGATATTTCAAAGGTTACCATTCTTTTTCAGCCACAACAAAGCTCTCCTGATGGGGCCTTCTATTCAGGAGCCGCAATGTTGTCATGCTGAACACACCGCTGGTCTTACAGCTGAAAATAATGTGTGAAAACAACAGGTTTAATTCCAGGCTACATCATTCTGAGTGCCTCCGTGACTAAACAGGAAATTGGAACAATACTAGAGAAAACAAGCATCGATCTTCCAATGAACATCACCCCTGAGTCATGTTGGAGAACCAAAAATATTAATTGCAAGACTGCAAGATGTGGAAAAATAAATGACCCAGATGATTTATAGAGGAGAAAGATTCTGTTGTTTTGAGCTGTTTTTTTCACTCCCCCTCCACCAGCCGGATAAACTTCAGGTCACACTTTGAAAGTGACCAGAGGATTGTTCTGGTCCCTGTGGGGCTGTGGAAAACTCCCAGCAGCAGACCGTCACACAGCTGCAGTCGCCCGAGGCAAACCTTTTCCGCCTCGGCACTGGACTTCGTCACATTTAAAGTGGGGCAAAACTTTCTGCAAAGCCACAAACAAAGACAGCAGGCCTTTCTCATCTTGTTTTTGTGCAACCTACACAAATGTTATAGAACAGTCACCACTCTTCCCACAGCAGTGAAAAAGAGAAACACAGAAAGCATCTGTCACCACATTTCAACTGCTTTTACTAGAAGACATTGGTGATCAATCTTACTCTCAATATCCATGGATGAAATATGGCAGGTGTGTAAGGCACAACAATCGTGATAATCTTGGGTAAAAAAAACAACAAGCAGGCTTTTTTCAGCCCTTTGGCAAGAAATCGTTCCCGCTAACAAGTATCTAGCTGGAGCCTGAAATAGGTACCTGCTCTGAGCCATGAGCTCAGCTTCTGCCAAAAGACATGCTGTTAAAACACATCAGCAAGCTGTGTTACACTGTGATGCTTTTCTTTTTCCACCAGCGCACTGGTTTATTTCAAGCCTGACCATTTGAATTATTTTTTACTAAATCTACTTAAAACTCCACTCTTTGTTTCTGATTGACTTCATGAGATCCCACTGTGGTGAAGCCCAGACTGGCTGCTTTCATTTGATTTCAGAGTGCAAGAGAGAGCCAGGTTTTCCTCAACGCATGATTTATTAACTGATGGCCATCAGTGAGAGCAACTCTATAAAATGAGAGACTTTGATAATTTTTGCTGCACTAAATGATACCGTTTTTTTGTTTATTACAACACAAAGCCCCAGATTTTACAGGCATAAGTTAAGCATCCATCTGTCCATCTGTCCATCCATCCAAACTGGGGTAAACAGTACAGTAAGCCAGTTCATCAAATGACAACACAAACACTCAGACCCAAGGGCAATTTGAACTTATCAGTCAACCATGGACCATGGGTGCAAGAGCATGTGAATGGTACACAGGCCAACTCCATGTAGAATAAACCAAGCCATCAAACACAGGAGCCTCTTGCTGCAAGCCAACCGTGCTACAAACTGCTCCACCGTGCAGACTTTTAAGACAATTATGGAAAAAGTTTAAGTTTGTGGTGACATTTAGAAAAAGGTTAAAAATATTGATTGAATATATTAAAAAAACAAGTCATCTTATCAAGCATATGTAAGCATACCTTGTTGTAAAGCATGATCAGATAAAGTGCAACACTTCAGAGCAAACACCTTATGGTGTCGAGGACATGGGTGTGACGATGTGAGGTTGATTTGAAAACTACAAAACCTGGCTGGCTCAGTATTTCACCATTTCCCACTTCTACATAATATTTTTAATGTTTATTTACTAATAGTGCGTTAAGTATCAGGGGAGTGGTGGCCTAGTGGTTAGGGCATAGAGCTTGGAATCCTAAGGTTCTGAGTTCAGGTTCTGAGTTCGAGCCCCACTCCCAAAGACTGCCCCTCTGGGTCTCCGGCCCAGTCTGCCCCTCTGGCTCAGACTGCCCCTCTGGGTCTCTGGGCTAGACCCTTAACCCCCGATTGCTCTCGGGCACCCCACCATGGTAAATTTATCCAATCTGAGGTCAATAAATCTCAATTAAATTAAATCACATTGAATTATTGAGATATGTACTCAGATATGTACCCAGAGGGTGTGGTTGGTTCCATCTAGCCAGCTGCCAACATGGCTTGGCGAGTGCCACTCCCATACGCTGCCAGTCATAAAACAGGCAGGAGATCAGAACCGAGCAGACGAAGATAGGCCGGATAATCCAAAGGGCGAAGCCAAAGCCGATGTGTGTGATATGCTTGGTTATCAGAGCCAGAAGGCCAAATATCCAGTGAGGTGCAGAGGGAGAATCCAGAACAGAGTCTGCTCACAGTTCCAGATAAGGTACACAAACAGATCCGGCAGAAGTCAGAAGACAGGTCAGGCAAACAGATCAGAAAAGGCAGGTTCATAGTTGCAGAGGCAGAACAGGTCAGGATCAGGTTATCAGAATACAGGATGTATGGAGTAATTTTCACCAACGTTTCAAAGATAATCTGGCACTGATTACTGGTCTGAAGGGTGATTAAATAGATACTAATACAGGTGGATAAGATAAACAGGTAATGAGTACTGGGCGGAGCTAAGCAGGTGTGTGAAATGAGTAATCAAACCAGACAACAGTCCCAAGATCAGTAAATCATTAGATCGATTCTGATCAATCACAAAGGCAGCAATGGTAGATCAGTTTGGAAAACCTGATAAGTCTATTTTTAACCTTTCCAAGAGTTCTGCATAGCCAAAAAACATATTTTTTGGCTTCCATGCCCCTATGTGCATGAAAGTTTTGCTCTGCTCACCTAGGAAAATGTGAAACTACATGGAAGCTCCATGCCTTAACACATGGCAAGTGAGGAACATCTACTCCTGGCAAGAGTTCACAAATGTAGACATCTAGAGACATCTTGTCATTTAGCTTTTTTTTATATGACCACTATCTGTGTTGAAATGACGAAAAAAATCCTGAAAAGAAATTCCTGTAATTCTTGGAGGCTTTGAAAAAGTTGTAATTAGCTGTGTTTTCTGCTCCTTTGCCTAGTGTGATGTTGTAAGATTGCTGTGTGTGCTTAACACGTACCGTCCGGACGAAGCCGTCCAAAATGGGGGAAAGTACAGCAGTAGTCATTTAAGATTTCCGCACTTTCCTTAATGGGCCCTTGGCTGATACTTGTCTGGTCCCCTGTAATTCTTTTTTTAGACATCTAAAATATTCTTTCTGTCATGATTTGTTGACATTAAGATCTAAAGAGAAGCGTTATCTCCAGGCCAGACCCTGTAAATTCAGTGAAAGGGTGGAGTCTAAAAGGGTGGAGTATAAAAATATGCACACCTGTGAGAAGGCCAGTGGCTGGAAGTTGGAGGGGTTTTTGCTGCCATTCCACTGCAATTCAGATAGCTTTTGACTAGGAAGGGCCATTTTGAATGGCTGCTACTGTATAATGCTGCAGTTGTTGTTACAGGCAGCTCATTTTTTTACATGGATTGTATGTGAGTCAAGCATAACCCAATTTTAAGGCTAACACTCTCCAGTCTAAAAACAGACCAGACCAATCGCAACTTGGAAGGTGAGAGTTTTTGATTGGGCAAGATTTACCCATTTGACAACAGGGTTTTCTCTAAACAAAATTATAATGTTTAATAGTGACCTTTATTTTGTCCTAAATGAGTAGGATATATCTTGAACATCTCAACAACTGGCTACAGTAAGAACTTTTATCTTTAAAAAAAGAGTTTTTTTCATCATATTTATAGCTATCTGGGTAGTAATACCCTGTTTCCACTGAATCTTTTTTTTTCTGCCCTGGTCCCACTGTTGAAATCAGGGTTATTCTTTTCCAGAATAATATGCAGTGTGTACAGCAAAAGTCAGTCTGGTGCCCAGGCTAAGTAATGTAGCAATAGATCCGATAGTCTAATGGTGCATCTTGCTGCCAATTCTGCATTGCACCAGGTTTGGATTTCTAGAGAGGGTGATTTACTTTTCCTGTATTATTCCACTGATGGACAATAAAGGTTACTTTTATTATAAAATGTGTTTCTTTTGTTTAATTATCAGTAAAAATGTCTTAGTTTTATTTACATTTCTTCTGTTGCTTTTGATAGTGTGCCACTGCTACTACTAATATGCAGTCTCTATTTTAACCTGCAAAGTAAAACACAAGCAAATGGACAAATACTCATTATGTTTATAAATGAATAGTAGTTAATGATAGCTATTTTTACAGTGGTTAAGACTCTTCCTTGTTGAATTTATGTGATAAATGAAGAGCTACTATGGGTGTGTTTTGTTTTAAACAAGTGTAAAATATCACTAATTAGCGGTTGATTAAATAATCTATCCTATTAATCTTCTGAGGTAGGTTTGAAGAAATATCAAGAGACAGTCTTTACCTCTTGTCATTAGATTAATTTAAATGAAAAACAATGAAAGACACACCTCAAAATATTCAAAAAGTAAATGCAAAAATAAACGCAATTTGCAATCTACTTTTGTAACTGTTGTATATCATCATTCATTTGGCATTTCCTCAGTATTCCAGCTCTCAAAACAGAATTTGATTACATCAAGACAACTGAGGGCAAAAACACAAACAGTTAAATCAAGTCTCAGTAGCCTACTTCCAGCAGCAATGTTTGAAATATAACAGAACTGATATTGCTTGTGGTGCTGACTGTGGGTGGTACGGTGTAGATTCAGTGAGGAATATCCACAGGTTCATAGAAGGATGGATGCCAAGAATGAGAGAGGCCGCAGTGAGAGATGAGTCTGAGATTTAGTGGAGAGTGGAAGCATGCCGAGCCTGGTGGGAGAGGAGTATGACTGTGACTGTGGTTCAGTGAGATGAAGGAAGTGAATGTCTGAGTGGAATAATGATTAAATGAGTGTGCTGCATTGCTAAAATAAACACTTAAGGAACACGTTTTACACCTTGACAAAGACTTTGGTACATAGGCTGCAGAAATAATAAAACTATGAGAGACATTGCTAAAGCAATTGTAATTATGGTAAACGTGACCTTCCCTGCTGGCTTAGCTAGTTTCCTGAGCCAACCCTGTTTTGGAGCTAGGTTACACAGAAAGCAAAAACTAATTTTCTAAAAATATCTGAAGAATAATTTACAGACTTCAAAAAAATAAAATAATAAAATAACGAGAAAAACTTTGTTTAATATAGTTAGCTTTAAAAAGGTACCTTTTAGGCGTATTATGCTTATTGTGCCACCTGTGTGACAGGGCAGTTAAATAAAATCTAAGAATAAATTGAAAGCAATATTCATTATCATATGTAATTTAAAATTTAAAAGTAGATATAACTGTGTTCCTACTGAATATTGACCGGTGAGAGATATCTAATCTTGGTATTTCTACAGTTTCCAGATACCTGTTCTGAGGCTTTTTTGTGTTAGCACTATATACTGCACTCTGTTATTGTCTTTTGTATATAATGACTGATTAAGTTGTTTGTTTCTGGAAATATGACACCGATTGGCTAATGATTGATAACTTAGCATCTGGTGAGGATATTTCAAATGTGGTCAGCCACATACTGTACATGAGCTTGCCTGGCCTACCTATGTTTTTATAAGATATATCATTAATTCGATAAAATATGTATTTGGGTTTTAAGGTTACACAAATATCCCTCCTAATATCTTGGTGTATTAAATCAAGCATGTAAAGAAAGAACCTGTTTGGCACTTCATATTTAAAATCGTTGTATATGCACCTTCAGTTAGGGGTAACCAGGGTAAATATGTAAATAAGTCTGCATTGTAAAAGAAGGGCTTGTAGACATTAATGAGCTGCTGTACCTGGTTGCTTGACAGCAAACAGGGTCCTAACAAAAAAGCTGTCAATTAAAACAACAAAGAAGGATTATAATAAAAGGAATTCTTTAAGAAAGTAAGTCGAAACACAGAGTGTGGTTGTTGGAGTAAGCACAAGCAAACACCATGAAGTGTCAGGACAGAACTCTAAGAGTGACATGACTTTAATTAGAAAATGCATATTTAAATGCACATGTTGGAGCCACAGGTAAGGATGCCCACCTGGGTTTAAACTATTGTAAATGTAAAGTTATGGGTGAATAATAAACACCTTTAGTGTAGAGGTTTATTATTTCTGGACTTACAAGAAAGTGCATGCTTATTCAGGCGAGCGAATGCTGCAGGAGAATTGATTGCTGCTCATTTAGTGACTCAATGTTATCGGATGGCTTTCTTTAGACGAAAATCTTTTTTTATTAACCAATTATAATGATAAACTAACCTTGACTGCATTGTTTTCTGACTTGGATTGAGTTGGAATGTATGTAATTGAGATGTTTACCAAAAAAGTAAACAGTAAAAAGTCCATAGGTCTGAAAAGAGCAGATTTATCTGCTGGACGCTCCCATAACGCAGTCAGAAGGGGATAAAACTATAAACAGACTACAGTCAGAAAAACATTAATAGGTAGATGGGTTCTCTATGACATTTTTAGTGGCTAAGAAGGGAAGGCCGTCTATTTTTTTTATACAGTCTATTTTTGAGTGTATTACCACATCATTAAAGTTCTGACTTCCAAAATATATGTGCAGAGCTAATGTAATTTAATTGAAAAAGACAAAAACAAATTATGAATTAACCTTTTTTTTTATAGACCTATCAGTTTTTCAGAAAATGGATTCTAATGCTCAGCCAGAAAATGTATTCATCGCAATTGTGGAAGCAGACCAAACACATTTTGTTAAATGGAAGAAATTAATATTAGAACTTTTAACATAGTTTTTTATGTTAAATTTAATGAAATACCTTTATTACTCCTTTCTGTTTGACATTTTTTTAATATTTAGGTTTGTACCAAGCTCTCTGAACTCTACTAAGATTATACATAACGTATGAAATTTGTCTTTAGGCAGACAATTTTCTCCTAAAACAAGTAAAGGGAACTCCAACTACATTGGATTTTGATCAATCTGTATTTTTGATCAATCTTTGATCAACATCATGATGACTGTAGGAACTGCAGTGGATCATGACCTTGTATATGTTAAACATTTGCACTTGGTTTCTCTTTGGATTTAGGTACCTGGGAATTAAATTATACAAACTATTTGATATTAAATATTAGTTTACTAATTCAAGATTTATGTGACAAACTGAGAAGATTATACCTTTCATCCATCTTATTTTAGCTGAAGACATTAATACTTTTGATAAAGCAATGATTGATTTAATTTGGAGTGGGAGGAAGTCCAAAATGAACTTAGAGATATAACATTTTCCAAGGGACTTTAGGGGTGGAGTGCACTGAACTGTAAAAAAACGGCATTCTCGCTGTACAAGCTAATATTATTTCCTCACGGTTAAACAAAATATCTGAAGCTGTCATGATGTTACTTATTGATTTGGTCCACATGCCATACACACTCAGGAGAACATTTTAAAGGTTTATTTTCAAAAGGATGAACAATAATCAGGAAACTTGGCTTGAGGCGAAAGCTTGGGACCTGGAGAAGAACAATGGTTAGTGATTTGGGTTATGTTTGAAGATAATGTTACCTTTGATAAATATGATTCTTATAGGTCCTCAAGATGCAATCTGCTTTAAGGTTCTGATTAGAGCAGGGGCTCTGCAGTAAGTTCTGCCACAGTGGTGGCTGGCCAATAGAGGGCGCTACGGCCCCTTCCCACCCACCCTATGACCTTGATCAAAAGTAATTATCAAATAAAAATATTTCAAAAATATATGACTAAATATTTTTTACATATACAAGATAAATATTTTATCTTTGATGAGTAAAGCTATTTAGTTTTTTCATCGGCTTGATGACGTATTTCCGCCCTTGGGCGCAAATTTGGGCCAAGTCACAGAAGGGAAGCAGGAGCTCAAATCGTTTGAACTTGGCTAACTGCATGGAGCGAGGCTAACAATTTATACTGCATTACTTGCCTCCTTTTTCAAAGGTCAGGATCTGACCCAGCATGGATCAAGACAGGTAGGGCTGATTTAAAGCACTTGTTTAGAAAAGGCTAAGAAGCATGAACAACCTGGGATCCACATGGAAAATAATATAACACAGTGTATATTTCTAGGTGTTTTTTAATTTGCATAGTTGCTCTTAAATACACACATTCTCAGAAAATAAATTGTTATATATAAAAAATATATAGCTCACTAATAGCTTCTCCATTTATAAGTTGGTACATAATTTTTTCAGGTGTGTGAAACAATATAGGACCATGCAAAACACAGATTTACCTTCACAAAGCCTCAGAAGGGCAACATTTATGTACAAAAAGTAAACATGTCTTGAAATTATGTTTTATTTTGTATTTTTTTATGTATGTTTTTTGTTGTTGGCATTCATATAGATTTACTGGTGTGATAACTTATTATAAGTTTTATATGAATTTATACCCCCCACCCCACCCCCCTTGGGAAAACTCCACCAGCCGCCACTGGTTCCAGAACGAACTTGCCCAGTTCAAGGGCCGGCAGAGCATGACCACAGAAGCATATGCCCTTCACTATACCCCTCTTAAACTGATCCATGTCGAGTTCGGAACTAGCTTGATCAGTTAACCATGCTGAGCTCTTGTATCGGCGGTCCACGATACTACAGCTCTCTACGCGGGAAAAGGCAGTGCCCAAAACATTCAGGAACTTATGTGCCTGGATTGTGTCCTTCGTCCAAATTTCAATGAGAGCCTCAATGTCGGCATCATCCCAGTGTTGTGGAGTTGAAGAGATCTGGGATTTGCACATGCCGGAAAACCAAAATGAGTCAGCTGACTATAAATAGGAGATGACGCAGTCTGCTCATGTGCTTTATGTTAGAGAATCGAGCCACACCTGAACCATGCGTAGCCCTACCGTTGAACTGTTATATCGTTTACCATGCTCGGACTGTTCTCGGCACGGTTTCAAAAGAGTAGAGTAAATAAGGTATTAGATTTAAACACAGCCACTCTTTGCCTGCTCGCCTTTCCTGTTGGATGACAGGAGACATTGCAGAACTGGGCCAGGCAGCATCATCAGGAATTTTATTAATATTTACTGGTGAGGCAATATTGGGAGACGTTAAGTAAATAGCGACAAGTGAATAGTGGCACAGAATTCTGGGTTTCATTTTCCAAGCTGTTCAATGTTTTTGTTTATGACTGAACACCTCGTGAACTTTGTGTAATCTTGTCTGCTTTAATTGGGGCCTCTTGTTGATTAGAAATTTAATAAAGTGAATGTTTCTCCTGCTTACAATCAGCCTTCTGGGATCTTCTCACCTGAGGCACTGATATTCTTTTCAGCAAACAGAGCTCTCAAGCCTGTTGTCTGGAACATTTATTAATCAAAAACATCCATGTACAGAAACACACAGGTCCTCTAATTCTTATTATGAACTACAGAATGCCCAAAAGATCTCGCTCTAATGCTGATGTAAAACCCTGGCTCATAAACAAGTCAGTAATTTGTACTTTGATATGAAATGCAAATGAAAATCTCTCGTCAACAGGGACATGAACTGCTTCATTGTGAGAGCGAAGAGAACATCTTAGGTTTCCTCAGTCCAGACAGACAGATGGCGAGGGAAGAGTGGAGATCAGATCAACTCTTCTGCGAATTAAAGGGATAAACAAGGCTGACAGAATGGGAGATGTCAGAGTCCACAAGCTTTTCCGTTGCTATCTAATAAATGTATTCCCCTTTATGTGTTTAGGTCTTTTTTTTTTTTTTGCTTATGGAAGCTGAACTTAATTATCTTCAAATAAAAGAAGATGTGTGAAAACAGGATGTTTTATAATGGATTGCGATTCAAAAACTCTCTTCTCTGGAAAGCAAAATGTATTTTGGATTTTTACAATCTGTTTAACATGTTCTGTAGTTAAATCAGAACCTAGCTGCTGGAAATTATTTTACCTGAAAATCTCTAAAGAGAATAATCAGCTGGGAATCAGCTTAGAAAATATTATTCAAGGAGTCCAACACATTCAACAATGTTTGGTGATTTGCTTGAGTTTTATTCCAAGCTGATCAAATAAGAGACGGTTTTGTTGCATGGCAGACCAGTTGATCAGCCAGCCAAAGGCGTTTCACCTCTCTGAATAAAACATGTCCATCCAAGTCTCCAATTGGATGAAATCCTCATTGGGTAAATGAGGCAATGGTGGTTAATGCTGGAGAAGAAATAACAGAACATTCCTGTAGTCTGAGATTTATTTAAACTGACCACCAGGGGCTCATTCCACTTGTCATACTGTACTAAGTAGGAGCTCAGCAAGTTCAGAGAAGCATCTCTTTGGAGATTTTCCTGGAAAAAAACTGACATAAGAAGACAGAAAATAGGTAGACATTGCCAAAGTAATCCACACCAAAAAAAAAGCAAAAATTCATTATAGATTACATAAATAATCTGGATGGTGCTCTTTTAAATTAGTACTCTGCCCTCATCCTGTAGTAGAGGGAGATATGTGGAAAGACAGCTAAAATGGAGAGGTATGTATTGTATGTTTGCTTTGAAAGGCCCTGTGGCATGTAAAAATGGGCATAGATATAACCCCAGATGCTACAAACAGCCTCATGCTAAGTGAATAGTGAGTTTTTAACAATATAAAGTAGTTATTTTTTCTCCCCACATTTACCTCATACTGCACATATTAAAGTTATAGCGTATGATCTTTTTTGGCTTTGAGTTGCAGGGGAATCACCTTATATGCTTTTGTCCCACATGCCAATGACCGGCGGTATGGTTTCCAATGCCAAGTTAAAACAATTTAAAGTTGTTTATCTAACATAAGATCTTCTCCTTCAGAAAGTCTGTTAGTTAATTACTTGATTTGCGATAATCAAATTGATTTATGTTGTCTTACAGAAACTTGGCTGCTGCAAGAGATTTATGTGAGGTATTCTGGGCAAGCAAGAAGAGTAGCGACTATCTTTCTGTCTGACTTACTAATTACTCCATAGTCAATTAATACGTAGGCTATAGCTCTTTTGAATATTTTGAATAAAAACAAATATTTATTTATTTTTTACTTTGTATCATTCTCCAGGTCCTTACTCTGAAATTTTTAGATCTGATTTAATGTTTATATTTATGTTACTACATTTAGCTGACACTTTTATCCAAATCAACTTGCAAAGTAGACACAATGTTACAATGAGGTAGGCATTAACGTGAGGGATCTTGCCTAAGGACCCACACTGGCAGCTGGGTCATTTTACTGCTGTATAAAATGACTTTTTTTAAAGCAAGGGCAGCATATTTCTAATGATTAATAGAGGAGAATAAGATTAATCCTAGATTTCTTTTTAATACAGTTGCCAAACTCACCTGGAGGCATAGCTCTGTTGAACTGTCCATTCCCCCTCCACTTAGTAGTAATGACTTTAGGGGATTCTTTATAAATTAAATAGATTCAATTAAAAATTAGATAATTGGCACCCCACTAAATACAACTGGTTTATCTCTGGAAGTTGAGGTATTAACTACGTTAACTATAGAAACAGCTTTAGACTTTTTTGATGCAGTTGAAGTTTCAGAGTTAGCAAACTATCATCTTTCTCTAAGCCTTCAACTTGTAAGTTAAAAACAGTTCCAACCAACTTATTTATGGAAATATTCTATCTGATATCCACCTATATGTTAGATATGAATAACCTATCCCTGTTACAGGGATGGTACCTCAGGCTTTTAAGGAAACTGTAATTAAGCTTTTACTTAAACGAATGAAGACACTTAGAGGCTGAGAACAAAACCAAGGCTTTATATGACATTGGTCTTAGCCTTTAAAGGTCTTGGCCTTGACTCAGTCTTTGTACTCCTTGGTCTTGGTTTGTGTGGTCTTGACTACAACACTAGAAATGAACAAGATGATTGTTAGAGTTGTTCTTTATTTTGTATCAAAATCCTTTGAGTTCTTAGTTATCTTTTTGGTAGTTACTCCTTCATGTTTAACAGCCCTGGTTATCACATAGTTTAAATTGTAGTTGGCCAAATAAACTTTTACCCTTAGTAGCAAGTGTGTTTTCATCTTGAGTATCACTATATGTAGATATTTTTATTTTACTTTATAAAGAGTGCCCTTGCTGGTGTTGTCCCTGGCTGATAGAGAGCTGAGCCAACCCATCCCTGAAAATGAGGAAGAAATGAAAGCTATATAGGAGGGCTGTAGATGGTCTAAAATACATTATGACAGAAATGTATTACATTTTTAGGACCACAAATCAGGTGCTGGTTCCTTCAGAGGTAATGACTGAGAAGCTTACAGGACAGTGGTGGTAACCAAATACAAAATGAGCTGAGCTTGACTGTGTGGGAAAGCATGAGTGACAAAGAGCAGCAAGAATAGCTCCCACTGCCTTAAATTAAAGCAGCTCTGCTGGAAGATGTCTTTAATGACCTACAGCAGAACTTCATATACCTTCTCCACTGGCTGCAGAGGGTTTTTTCATGGCTCATGATATGAAGGTAGCAATTTTTCTATTCATTATCACAAGGGAAATAGTCAGGACAAAAATCAACCAATGTAACATATATACTGAATATTACCAACTTTAAGGTAGCAGTCAGAAAGTTGATTGGACGGACAAGAAACCTTTTTAAAAGGGATCAGAAGAACTTTTAGAGAGCCCCTGTTGATTTTAAGGACCAATGGAGAGGTAAAGCTTGTCATACTGTACTAAGTAGGAGCTCAGCAAGTTCAGAGAAGCATCTCTTTGGAGATTTTCCTGGAAAAAAACTGACATAAGAAGACAGAAAATAGGTAGACATTGCCAAAGTAATCCACACCAAAAAAAAAGCAAAAATTCATTATAGATTACATAAATAATCTGGATGGTGCTCTTTTAAATTAGTACTCTGCCCTCATCCTGTAGTAGAGGGAGATATGTGGAAAGACAGCTAAAATGGAGAGGTATGTATTGTATGTTTGCTTTGAAAGGCCCTGTGGCATGTAAAAATGGGCATAGATATAACCCCAGATGCTACAAACAGCCTCATGCTAAGTGAATAGTGAGTTTTTAACAATATAAAGTAGTTATTTTTTCTCCCCACATTTACCTCATACTGCACATATTAAAGTTATAGCGTATGATCTTTTTTGGCTTTGAGTTGCAGGGGAATCACCTTATATGCTTTTGTCCCACATGCCAATGACCGGCGGTATGGTTTCCAATGCCAAGTTAAAACAATTTAAAGTTGTTTATCTAACATAAGATCTTCTCCTTCAGAAAGTCTGTTAGTTAATTACTTGATTTGCGATAATCAAATTGATTTATGTTGTCTTACAGAAACTTGGCTGCTGCAAGAGATTTATGTGAGGTATTCTGGGCAAGCAAGAAGAGTAGCGACTATCTTTCTGTCTGACTTACTAATTACTCCATAGTCAATTAATACGTAGGCTATAGCTCTTTTGAATATTTTGAATAAAAACAAATATTTATTTATTTTTTACTTTGTATCATTCTCCAGGTCCTTACTCTGAAATTTTTAGATCTGATTTAATGTTTATATTTATGTTACTACATTTAGCTGACACTTTTATCCAAATCAACTTGCAAAGTAGACACAATGTTACAATGAGGTAGGCATTAACGTGAGGGATCTTGCCTAAGGACCCACACTGGCAGCTGGGTCATTTTACTGCTGTATAAAATGACTTTTTTTAAAGCAAGGGCAGCATATTTCTAATGATTAATAGAGGAGAATAAGATTAATCCTAGATTTCTTTTTAATACAGTTGCCAAACTCACCTGGAGGCATAGCTCTGTTGAACTGTCCATTCCCCCTCCACTTAGTAGTAATGACTTTAGGGGATTCTTTATAAATTAGATAGATTCAATTAAAAATTAGATAATTGGCACCCCACTAAATACAACTGGTTTATCTCTGGAAGTTGAGGTATTAACTACGTTAACTATAGAAACAGCTTTAGACTTTTTTGATGCAGTTGAAGTTTCAGAGTTAGCAAACTATCATCTTTCTCTAAGCCTTCAACTTGTAAGTTAAAAACAGTTCCAACCAACTTATTTATGGAAATATTCTATCTGATATCCACCTATATGTTAGATATGAATAACCTATCCCTGTTACAGGGATGGTACCTCAGGCTTTTAAGGAAACTGTAATTAAGCTTTTACTTAAACGAATGAAGACACTTAGAGGCTGAGAACAAAACCAAGGCTTTATATGACATTGGTCTTAGCCTTTAAAGGTCTTGGCCTTGACTCAGTCTTTGTACTCCTTGGTCTTGGTTTGTGTGGTCTTGACTACAACACTAGAAATGAACAAGATGATTGTTAGAGTTGTTCTTTATTTTGTATCAAAATCCTTTGAGTTCTTAGTTATCTTTTTGGTAGTTACTCCTTCATGTTTAACAGCCCTGGTTATCACATAGTTTAAATTGTAGTTGGCCAAATAAACTTTTACCCTTAGTAGCAAGTGTGTTTTCATCTTGAGTATCACTATATGTAGATATTTTTATTTTACTTTATAAAGAGTGCCCTTGCTGGTGTTGTCCCTGGCTGATAGAGAGCTGAGCCAACCCATCCCTGAAAATGAGGAAGAAATGAAAGCTATATAGGAGGGCTGTAGATGGTCTAAAATACATTATGACAGAAATGTATTACATTTTTAGGACCACAAATCAGGTGCTGGTTCCTTCAGAGGTAATGACTGAGAAGCTTACAGGACAGTGGTGGTAACCAAATACAAAATGAGCTGAGCTTGACTGTGTGGGAAAGCATGAGTGACAAAGAGCAGCAAGAATAGCTCCCACTGCCTTAAATTAAAGCAGCTCTGCCGGAAGATGTCTTTAATGACCTACAGCAGAACTTCATATACCTTCTCCACTGGCTGCAGAGGGTTTTTTCATGGCTCATGATATGAAGGTAGCAATTTTTCTATTCATTATCACAAGGGAAATAGTCAGGACAAAAATCAACCAATGTAACATATATACTGAATATTACCAACTTTAAGGTAGCAGTCAGAAAGTTGATTGGACGGACAAGAAACCTTTTTAAAAGGGATCAGAAGAACTTTTAGAGAGCCCCTGTTGATTTTAAGGACCAATGGAGAGGTAAAGCCCAGGGGGGGTATCTGGACAGAAAAAAAGATGTGAGGGTATGGTGAGCAAAAAAATCTCATGAGATTCTGGGAAGCTGGAATTTGAAGATGGGGAATCTATATGTCTGGAATCCCTGCGGTCCAAGAAGTAATAGAAATGCTGTAGAATGTAGTAGCAGATGGAATACCAGCTAATTTAAAAGAAGCCACAGATCTGGTTAATTACGACACCGCTTTGAGTCTCTACATATAATGTTATGAAGACCAAAAAAGAAAGCAGTACAAGTCAATGAGGAAGTTGTGGAGAAGTTGAAATTTGGTTATAAAAATATGCATGAGACATGGTGGTTGCAGCATCATGCTGTAGGGGTATCTTTCTCCAGCACCTATAACCTTACTAGTAATGTTATATGGCCAGAGAATAGGTTAAATCAGTGTATCATTATGATGCATTTAAATGGCAGAAAGGTCTGGTACAGACTTGGATCTCACAGATAATCAGAGTAAAATTAAAATATGCATTTTAGCTGATTTTCTTAAACTGAACTATCTGAGCTTGAGCTCAGAAAGACTTGCTTCAATAGTCACATCTAATTGTTGTCATAAGAGCCATACACTCTGAGAGGTTACAAACTAATTTGCCACATACATTCCCTGTAAAACATTAAGATGTAGCATTTAGGACCAAACTTCTGAAAAAGAAAATATATCTGTGGAACTGATAAACAAGACTGACTTTGGCTCCATCCAGGACTTGCGCAGATCACATGCATTCTCGACACAAACTAGCTAGAATTTCTTCAGGTTGTTGCTACACAACACTATTTACAAAAGCGAGCATCCACAAAGAGGATTTTCTTCCTCAAAGCTGTCTTTGTGATTAAAACAATGAACATATTACAGCCTGTGTTAGCGCACATTGCACTATTACAAACTGATAGAGATGATAATACAGCTAAAGCGAAATGTGCTCTTGTGTCTTTTACATACAGTACAACCTCACACTATATTAAGACTATGGTATAGCCAGACGCTACAGAAGGGTAAAGAAGTATAAGTTTTTTTTTATTTTTTGTTCAAAACTTGCTGAGCTGTTGGTGATCTATCAGATTTGGTATTCATTTTTTGCAGACAATAACAGGTTTAGAGTTTTATCTATTGTTCTGTTGCAAGCCTCTACAGATTTTGATGCACTGAAGTCCTATTTATTTAATCACTGTACAGATTTAATTGCAAATAAATCACATCTTTAAAAACTATAACCATTTATAAAGATTTCTTTGTTTTGTCTTTTCCAACTTAAATAAACTCCCATGAAGCTCAGTCTCAAAGCTGTTATTCTGAAATTACTCAACAGTTATCCCACATAATCTTCCTCCCTTGTCTTCTTAAGTACCCCCTTCTCCTTTTATACCCAGTCATTCTGTTAAGTTGTTGCCAATTATTCTAATTAGTTATTAGATGCTCCGCCATGTTTTAATTTAGCTTTCTAGTGCTTTTCTATTTTTCCTTCCTCTACCTTTTTTTCAGTGGATGAGCTATTTTCCCAAAGCAAAAATAGAGTAGAATTCACAACTTCTTGGTAAGTATCTGTCTATTTCCTTTTTTTTTTTTTTGTTTTATAATATTTTTAGATCCTGTCAGACTTTACCTAATTTGACATATTACTCTGCTGATGCTGTTAAATATTTTTTCCCCAGCCATTTTTAACACACACCTCTGCAAAACACTCCAAATGGGGCCTAAAGGTAGGTGACGCACTTCCAGCTACATAAGAGAAGAACCAGTGGAAAAATAGTTAGCGACAGTGCTAATGTAGGGCATGGGGATTAAAAGAATAAGACGTGGCATTCGAGTAGATCTAAAAGAAGTTGTGAGCTTTATCCATGCAGCCATCAGGTCTTATTTAGAGCTGGTACTACAGATTGATGGTTAATTCACCTGTTAATGAAGGGTTTCTGCTATTAACAATATACCACACTGCACACCTTTGTATGAAATTATTCTTCACTGTGCTGATGATTCTACGTCATTATCTCACTGTTCATTAACACTGATTGACTAATGCGCCCTGTAATGGCTGATATCAAAGTTCTCTGATATTTTCGTGAAGTCTGCATAGACAAGACATTTTTAGCTCTTTCAGTTTTTGGTTTTAAGAATTAGGATTCTTTTGTTTTTAAAGATTTAAACCAAACTAAAACAAAAACAAAAAATCCATTACCACTCAATAAACACAGCTTTCAGAACCACCTTTTTACTGGACATCACCTTGATGGTATTCCTTCTCAGGTTTACAGATGGGACTGGACACATTAGGAAAGAAAAGAGGAACCTGTTTGGCATGCTGCCTAGACCCAAACGTGGGAGGAACTGGCAATGGGTATGAAAGAGAACGCAGTTTGATTTAGTAACACTCAAAGCTCTAAATGTGGACTCAGGAAGGAACTGTTACACACACAGCTGAGAAAAAACCAGGATAGCAGAGAGAATGGAAATTATAACTGACATCTACTGAAAAATTAATGAAATACAGCCTGATTACCTCTTTATTGACTTAAAGAGGAGAGCAGAAATGTTAAAGCCAATCTATGTTGTCACCTGTTGACTACATGTAAATTGGCTGATTTTAAGAACCTGTAAATCTGCTTTAAATCACCTGATGCGTCTACAGACATTGTCCTTATACACCTTTAGAGGCATTAGCATTCCTTTAGCTCCACCATAGTTAAGGGAAGATTTTGGTTCACTCTTCTTTCCAACAATATGCTGCGATTAACAGACATTACTTTTGACACTATATATAACCAATATAGGGGTTACCACAGCATTTGAAAGACCTTATGCTTTAGCACCATTACTTGCTTCCTATGTCAGTCATGTTGTAGAGTTGCTATTGTGTCGTGAACTTTTTCTTATATTTTGGTATACAGAGAATTTCCTTGTTAACTCAATGCCTGCAAGGTGTACAAATACTGTGAATGCAAATCAGTCCCTAATCATAATTAATCCACCACAGTGCAAGTAAATTCTATATTAACCTCTCTGTACATTGGGCCTCATGCAAAAACATTTTTGTACTCTTGTTGTACATTTTTCTTACTTTTAGGAAGAGACACATCAGATTTTCAACAAATGTTTTTAACTCCAGTAAACGTTAACGATCCTCATAAACCCGACGTGTCCCTCATGCCTAGTCCATTACTTTTTTTGGTGAAGCAGATTATATTTGGGATCCAGGAAATTTTTAAAAGATTCTCTTGTGATAGGGATATTTGGGGGAATAAGCAGTTCCCTTCTAAACCAGAGGGTGGTAGCATTGACTGTTGACAGCCTCTGCCCCGAAAATCAGGAGTTATTTTACTGAAGACAAAAACAGAAGAAAAGATAACGTTGTTGGTGTATTTGCAGGATCAATTGAAAACTTATGAATGAATTTTATGGAAATTTCATTAGGAATTAAAAAAAAATTATAATTGCATTGATGAAGCTTAAGTGAAAAAAACAACAACAAAAACACTATTCTGAAAGAGTCTTGCCAGCTTTGCCTGGGCCTCCTTCAGTGTACCAGCCAGTTGACTCGCGCACACACCTCGGGCCGGACATCTTTTGGGATCCTCTTCATTTCATCTAGGCCAGTAGCCCTGGAGATGAATGTCTCCAGGGCTACTGGCCTGGCTTCTCTCTTCCACATGCAAGAAAACTTTCACCCACCTCCACCCCATCTCCTCCCTTACTCTCAGACTATACTCAGTCCCACTCACCATCGGGCTTACCACCGTCACTACCCGTCTCCAGGCCCTGGGGGGGAGACCACTCGAATACTTTTCCTACGTTACTCATCCAGGCAAATTTTGATTCACAGCATCAAAATCTTCTGCCGGGGCCCGAGTGCCGAAGAACTTAATTCATTTATGTTATTATCTGTTTCCATTTCTCTGAACCCCAGTCTGCCTCGGCAGATGGCCGCTCACACTGAGCCTAGTTCTGCTGGAGGTTTCTTCCTGTTTTCCTCTCTACTGTCACTACAAGAATGCTCTATGTAAGGGGTTGCAGAGTCAGCGAGTCATTTCAACAATTGATTTTCCTTACTTAAAAACATTTTGAACAATCTGACTGTGTTACCTGTATAAATGAATTGGTTTGAATAAAATTTTTCTAATTGCAGCTTTTCTTTGTGTAAATCTCCAGGTTGAACTGCATAATATATAATGTAGCCTAATAAAATGGAAAATTGTATCTAAGTAACAGCAAATGTGATCATTTATTAAAAAAATATTTGACTGACTGCACAACTCTCCTGTGTCAAGTCTAAAGCGCTCATAAAATTTGTTTGTAACTGAGATTAGACAGGTGAATAATTGTGAATGTGATATTTTCTCCTAAATCACTTGTATAAACAATTGAAGGATATAATTGTTAATATGTATGGTTCTTGATGAGGCCCATTGTTCCAAAAGTCTTGCGCTTTATGTGGATGAAATTCCTGCTGGGTTTTTCACTATCAAATCTTTCATACAACCCCCACTAAATCAGTATTTTTTTCAAATTGTCTTACTATTACACACACTAACTAAAGCATGGAGAGTCTGAGATAACAGTTTTTGCTATATCCAGTGTCTGGGCTTAGTACAGATTGACCCTGGGTTAATTCACTCCTGGAAAGACTGGCAGCTGTCTTCAATCTTTTTCAGTTGTACATACAGTAATGTTTGTTTCTGTAAAAAGATGGACCTCAGATAATTTTAAATGACCTTCTAACCCTTCCAAGACTGAAGGTTATAACTGTTATCTTTTCATCATGGCATTGTGTTAACAGCTGGCTGCACACTTTAGAGTTTAGAGCAACAGACCGCCGAGGTTTCCTGACTTTAATAAGATTGTCACACCTGCTGAACTAAATTTAACAGTGGCAATTGCTGAAGAAAGAAAATTAAGCTAAAGTGGCTTGAACTTGAAGCAAATATCCAGTTGATGTAAGCATATATTGCTGCTACGCTTCCTTTAATCCCTCCAGGCACCAGGGTGAATTAATCTAATATACAGTAATACCCTTTGAAGCTTAAACTATATACTTCAACCTTGCCATCTGCTTCCTCTTCCTATGGGAAACAAAGTCATATGAATCTCACAGTGTTATAATGCTTTTTAATGAATATTCTAGTGTTCTTGGTTTTGTTTTATATTCAATGGGGGGGGGGTCAGTGTAATCTGTTTTTCAAAGAGCGAGAATTTGGTTAATTAGCTGCTATGTCTTTGCTATGCAGACATTAGAATTAATTCAAGCTTTATTTTGATTTCATAACTTGTTAGGATAACAAATATACACAGAGGATCAAGGTTAAGCCTGTTTAACAAGTGGCAAGACGGGAGAGAATACTACAAGATTTATTAAAGATCTTAAGAAGGAAAAATGTTCTCCCTTTTTTCTGCAGAGGCAAACTTTGTGTACCTGATGTGAGCACCAAAGTTTACCTGGAGAATCTCTTCATAAAAAGTCCAGCTCTGTGGATTAGCTGACTTGGTGCACTCTCACCTCTTATCAGAAAAACTGAGTCCTTTAGGGAATCCACTCGTTTTACTGAGAAAGGCCCCAGGCTACAGCTGCTCTTCAAAGAACATTCTTGATAAGGTTGCCTGAAAATCCATTATGGTTTCTGTAAACTGTCAGCGTTCATATTTAATCAACAAATGGGCAATGTTCACCCACAGATTCAACTGCAGTTATGGGAGGCCTAAATATAGATTTTGCCCTGTCTCTGAATCACACCAGTTCTTTTCACATCAAATGTCAAATGCCTGGCAGAGGAGAGGCATTGCTGTTCCACTGATGGAGAAAATTTAGATGTCCCCAAAGGCATAGTTTGTTTTCACTAATCAGAGCTCTGCTATATTGAATTAGCAATCTTGACATGGTTGGCCTTGATACAGCTTTTTTAACCAAACTACTGTAGTAATCAGAAATATGCGATTTAAAATACCACAAACAGTTTTTATTTAAACTGGTATGTCAATTTTGATTCGTTTTAATTAAGAAATTTTGTTTTAATTACGCAGTTATTTCAGACTGACATAGGTTGTGTAGAGTGAGCCCTGCATTTTTAATTCAGGTGTGAACTGCTATAAATTGTATTAAAGGATGAGTCAGTAATGAATAGTAGGTGTTGGAAATATTAAATCTGAGGCCACCTTTTCAATAGTTTTGGTTAGCCTTGTATATCATTGATGGCCTCTCTCACTCCTCTTTCAAAACACCTCCAAAATGTACACTTTGCTGTTTTCCTTATCCTTGACATACCAAGTAACGTGTGAAACCCTAATGGTACGTAGGTCAGGATATGTTTGAATACTTAAACCACAGCAACTCAAATTCTGAGCTGAATAAAGGGTGGGCCAATAATTCCTGTGTCCCAACTGCCTCAGTAGTGACATTAACGGCCATGTCAATGAGGCTGATCTGACTACTGCTGATGAAGATAAGTTTACACTTATGTATGATCAGTAGTCAATGTACAGGCTGGCCATTTGATTTTTGTCTTCACATGGGAAATTAAAAATCAAAACAAATTGTTTTTCTTAGTTCAAATTAAATGAAAAATAGGAAAAAACAAAAACAAAAAAACAAACCAGATTTGTATTGTTTTGTACTGAAACCGCCGATTTGGGAAATAACTAATTCAACCTGTTAACTGTCTTTCAATTTCAAAACGAAAAAGGAAAAATAAAATGTAGATTCAGCTCCCTCCCTCATCAGATTCTATTGAGTCCACACTACTATGGACATTGTACAATACTAAAAAATATTCATACATTGCATACTTGAACACTTCCTATAAACTGTCCTCTTTATACATAACTTATAAGGGCCCCCAGCTAACTTATAAATAGTACCGCTTTGGACCAGGAAGTAAAGCATGAGTCTCAAAGCAGTCCATCAGATCTTTATATCTTTTTATTTCAATACACTGTATTTATAGCCTGGGTGCCAGTCAGAACTTAGTCCCGCCCACAAGGTTTGAGTTCGGGGAAGTTCGGTCTGGCTTTGCTCCATAGTAGCGCGAGTATTAACGGCCACTGTCAGGCGATCCAATCAAATTGTCAGGGCGGACTTTATACGATGATGGACAGATGGTCAACAGTAACGTAATCAACCACATGACCAAAGCGCGCTAGGGTGACAACAATAATGGCTGCCGCTGGAGAGTTTGGGTGAGTAGATTCTGCTATTAGGTCTGTTCTAGAAGATATCGACAGCAAATTAATTTTAAAAGAGGAACAGAGAAACGCGAAACTGCACGCTTTGATTTTTGTGGACAACAACTATGCCTCGCTTAACATACGTCACGCACTCTGTTGCTCTTATTGGTTGTAGATCTATCCAATTGAGTGCAGAGGCATTTTTTTTCCTGGTTCGTTCGAAACACGCCCCATAATCACAGCTCTATGGAGCAGTATCAGACTCATATTCTGACTAGAATTGAGTCGGACTACGTCAGGCTACTGTATTTATGTATTGACAATGAAATTGCCAAACTTACCTGATAAAAATGAATGGTGCAAAGTCTCTACGCCAGCAACAGAAGGGCAGCAGAAGCAAAAGCCCACAAACAAAATCCAGGAAAACCAAAAGGTCAGGGAAAATACACATTAGGAGCAAAGAAACAACAACGAACCAGCAAACAGTAACCGAAGAAGAGAAGTATAAATTGAAGAATGAATAAAGACTGGGCTATTCAGCAGACGAGGACCAGGTGTGAATGGAAGCAACTAGAAGGGAGCTAGGGAAAGGTGACTGACACAACAGGGCAACAGATGGTAAACAAGAAATACATATGAACTCAAATACAACAAGAAAAACCCAAAATGGAAACAAAACCAATGAAAACTCTAAAAGAAAACTTAAACAGAACCAGAAAGTGCAAAACCATGACAGTGGGTCACAACCCAAAAAAAAAAAAAAAGACTCCTTTTCACCTGTCTAATTGGTGCATCTGCTGATTAGCGTTTATTGTTTCCACCTGGTTCCCTCTGCTATTTATGCTGGTTGTGTGCCTACCATGAGCACCAGATTATTTGAGCTGACTGTGACAGTACAAGTTTTTCTAGTGATTCTAACCTGTTTTTCTTTATTTTGGATTCCCAAGTTTAGTCTAACCCTTGTCTGTTCAGGTTTCGTGTTTTAACTGACTTCCTGGATTCCGCCTGAGTACCGAACCTGAGCTGTTTCCCTCACCTCGGCTTGGTTTCTTCCTCTAAGACACTGTTGCCTTTTCAGCTTTGGTGGGCGCCAGCTCATCCGTTCAACTCGAGCATTGGAAGTGGCTAGTAGCGCAAACGACGGGCATTCCTCCATTCCGGATTCCTCTCCTACCTCCGGGATCGGACTGGACGTTGAACCAGGTCAGTGACTTTACTCATAGTCTCTCTGCTGACCTGTGTCTCTCTTCAGAAGATCCGATTATTTGCTCTGCTGGCGACCAGCTGCTCGCTTCGCTCATATACGGTAAATAAAACTTGCTACAAACTTCCCTGAACTGTCTGGCTGAATACTCCCAAAGTTCAGTTTTCTTGACGGGGAGGTAAATTTGAAGGAAAAAAAGTTAAAATACGTTGTTTAATTTTTTATCTTCATTTTGGAATTTGGAAAACAGCTAACAGATCGATTATTTTGATAACCATCTAGGAACAAAAACAGGGCTTCTTTTTTTTCCTTTGGTTTTGTAATTTCTCATTAAAATACTGAAATCAAATAGCCAGCATGTACACAGACCATCCGGCTACATCCAGTGTTCAACAGCTTTAAATCCATCCATTGACACCGGCTTCTGACACGTCTTGTTATTGTCCTTCTGTACATGTGCGTCACTTCAGGGCCATAATTTGAGAAGGTAATGGAGCAGCCATAAAAAAAATTGTGTCTGACAAAAGTCGGAATGAAGCATTAAGATCTGCAGCGTGAATGTAGCCTAAGACCCAACACCAGTGACTTATGTTCTCAGTTTTAACATTAGAAGCATACATTCAACCATGCTTCCTGTAAGGAAATGCAGTTCATTTCAGTCAAGCAGATGGCTCCCCGTACTCTTTCATTCTGAAATGAATTTTTTCATCTTGTTACATTTTGTACTATGTAATTATATTGTGTTCAGTTACCAAGTGAAAATTAACTAAAAAATGATTATAAAACACTGGAGACTGCCTGTTGCTGTAAAAGCCTCCCCGGGGCTACGAGTTCCCTTCCTTTGAATGTGTTAAATGATCAAAATCAATCAGTGATGTGATACTCTACATTGATATTGAAATCACTCCTAATGAAATACTGTTTTAGACACCACTAATAATATTTTCTCTGTATTTCTCAGACAATTCAATCAATGATCAGAATCACAGAGGCAATTACATGCTATAACACACTCCTTCCAATCAATGTCTGAGGCTGATTCAATTCAAATTGAGAGAGCAGGGCTTATTTATTTGTCTGCGGATACATGTGCAATGTCATTTCATGGCTCTTCATGGGAGCTCTTCCACGACAGATGACATTTTTGCTGCTTTTGTTGGTCTGTGCCAATTTCCTTAAATCTCTGTTTTGAAGCTTGTTTTAATCTTTGACAGCTTGTAGCAGCTGTTCTGACATGTATTCTTTCAGTTTTATTGTGTAGAAGAAAAGAAAACCCAGAGATTAGGTCAGATAATAATTTAAACACAAAATATACTGATAGCTAAATGTGCCTTTATCTACTGTATACTCAAAGAGAATCTTGACATCTTCACTTTAACCCCAACGGCCTAATAAATACAGAGCTCTTGGTTTGTTTTGGTTTTCTTTTAGAGATCCCCAGAAGATCACAACAAGAATATTGTTTGTTTTTCAAAGTCCAGCTGAAAACACCCAGGAACCAATTCACCTTGGTGTAAACAGCCGGCCCCTACTGTGGAGGCCCTGCTTTACCATCAATCAGATGGTCGCTAGAGAAATTGGGCCAAAAAATTGGACTTTTAGGGAATATTACCAACTGGTGAAGGAGGGGAAAAAGCAATTTATGAGGCAAACATAAGAATTCAGCACAGTAGGTGTGTTGGCTAGTAATATAATTCAGAAATGCTTGCAAAGAAACTTTGCCATGATCTGGACTCGAAGCGCAGCATATATCACTGCTTGACTCCAGAGAGTTGAAGAAGCACCTGCAGTCCTGTTGACAAATTCTTAACGGAAAAAAAAAAAAAAAAACATTACTGAAACAGCTTGATAATCCAGTTATTTTTAAAAACGAAATAAAACTTAAACTTTAAAACTCAAATACATGCAAGATTTCACAGTATACGTTGCAAAAATATGGATAAAATTATTTACAGCTCCAAACACATAATAATTTAACATAATAAATTTCAGGTAGCTGTATAAAAAGATACAAAAAAAGATTATTATTTTGATGCTGGATGCTTGTTTAAATCAAACACATGAAACATTTTAATGATTTATGTTCTTATCTATATACACTGTTGTAGCATTTCTTTATCCAAATGCCGATATAAGGAATGAATAAAATAAAAGTTGTAATCATAGGAATATCAGAAGTCTAAGTTCAGCTCTCGGAGAATGTTGAAGATGTGCTCAATGAGACGCCACACAGAATTCAGGTGCAAAAATTAGTGTAATATATGAAAAAGGAAAATATTTACAATATTTACAGTTTCACACAAAAAATACAAACAAGCCAGTTCAAACTGTGTTATTGTAACAAAAAAAAGGTTGGTTGTGAACCAAGGATTGAATGATATTGAAAGGTAAGTAATGGCTGTATGTGGGTTGAGAAAAACGAGCTGCAGTGCCTCCTACCACACTGATGGGAGTTGCAGTCGCTTCTTTCCAGGCTGAGGCACGAGGCCTGTCTCTAGCTCGCCACCCAATATATGGGAACAAAGGAACCTGGCCAGTTCCGGTTTTAGAGAGTCTCACAGGGCTCAAAAATACATCAACCCTCAGTTGGTAGAAGTTTCTGCAGCAGCTCCATACAGACACCAGCCCATGCTACATACAACAGTGAGCGGCCATACTTGTTGAAATCTCACCGGAAGTCTCGTGGGAAAATCTCGCGGCAAATCTCGCGAGATTACAGACTTAGTGCCTGACAGAGTAAGTTTAGAAATGGGAAATAAAGGATAAGCCTTAAAACAGCTTGGTTACACCCTCCCCCCTTAGTTCATGCACGTCCCGCTGCATGGAAACTACAAGTCTTACAACTAGAATTTTCTGCTGCAGGTGCACGACTTAGAATTTCTGAGTAGGCATTTGACAAGCCTTGAAATAATGTCTGGACAACCGAAATCAACGGCTTTCCCAGTTCTGAATATTGTAGCCGGCTAGGTGGTTGCCGTTGCCGGGAAGAATGGCGGAGGGATGATTCAACCTCTGATGGTTCAAGGGGTGCAATAGGACTAGGACTGACAGAACCCAATGATGACTCAGATTGATCTGGCATGGAATCTTCAGCCTCAAGCTTATCGGACACCTTGGCATCAGGTAAGGCTTCAATAGGAACATTGATATTTATATCTTCCTCCTCATGTTGTTCTATAGGTAGGTAAACTTCTGCATCTTCTGCCAGTTGAGGTACTTCTCCAGTTGTACCCAAATCGTCACTGGATGCTGATGGAACTTCTACCTCAGGTAGCAGCAAAGACTCTTCAAACTCAGGTAAGCGACTTTCACATGGCATTATTGCAGGGGGAACAATAGCTTGTACTGGTGATGAGGAAAGGTCAGTATTAACTGTGCTGCTTGGAGCTGCAGCATTGTCACAAGAATCAGGTTTGTGTTGACTGAATCTTTCCACAGTGAATTTGATCGGAGGCTGGATAGGAATAGGACAATCTAACGTTACAGAATCAGTCTCCTCTTCTTCCAGGTCAACTGCAAAATCAGGGTGACTTTGACACTGGCTACGAGTTTCCGGCCTGCGAATTGGAGTAGTAACAGGATGATCTTCAATTGTACTGGCGGGTAGGAAACCACAGGGAAGCAGCAGATCCCGATGCAGAGTGCGAGTTGGTCCTTCTGTGTCTTCAGGTTTCACAGTGTAAACAGGTAGTTCACCTGCTCGCTTAATGACCACATAAACTCTTTGCTCCCATTTGTCCTCCAACTTGTGCTTCCCTCGCAGACGGACATTGCGGACAAGCACCCGATCTCCAACCTCAAGACAGGCGGGTGTTATACGCTGATCAAAACGGCTCTTATTTTTCTCACCTGATTTGAGTGCATTTTCAGAAGCTAGTTTGTAGCTCTCTTCAAGCCGTGAACGGAGGTTCTTAACATACTCTGAATGTGAGGGCAATGAAGCCTCTCGAATCGGCAAACCAAAAGCCAAGTCAACAGGGAGTCGTGGAGATCGTCCAAACATCAGCTCATATGGTGTGAAACCTGTTACTTCATTCTTTGTACAGTTGTATGCATGTACCAGAGGTTTCACAAACTCTCGCCATTTAGATTTCTGTTTGGTTTCAAGTGTCCCCAGCATATTCAACAGAGTGCGGTTGAAACGCTCGACCGGGTTTCCCCGTGGGTGGTATGGAGTGGTCCGAGTCTTTTTTATACCGGCAACCTCACAGAGCTCTTTGATTAGCTTCGACTCAAAATCTGGTCCTTGGTCAGAGTGCAGCCGTTCTGGTATACAATGGTACACCATGAAATCATTCCAGAGACACTTTGCTACAGTTTTAGCCTTCTGATTAGGGGTAGGAATAGCTACAGAAAACTTTGTGAAGTGGTCAGTAAGGACTAGAATATCCTTGGTATTACTACTGTCTGGTTCGAGTGACAAAAAATCCATACAGAGTAATTCAAGTGGTCGACTGGTTCGGATGTTTACCAAGGGAGCAGCCTTTTCTGCCAGTGCCTTCCGTCTCACACATCGGCCACATGTTTTGATGGTACGCTCGACGTCTGCCGCCATCTTTGGCCAGAAGAAGCGCTGCCTCACAAGATCAAGGGTACGTTCTATGCCCATGTGCCCCATGTCATTATGGAGAGCCTTCAAAACCATTGGTCGCAGGTTGGGTGGAAGGATTAACTGGAGGTTGAGTATGTCATTCTCTCGCCTCCCCCTATAAAGGATACCATCCTGAAGCTTTAATCGATTCCACTCCCTCAACAGCAGTGGAAGCTCTGGTAATTTTTCTCGAGCAGTCTGGGGAACTTTCTCACCAGTCTCCAGTTGATAAATGACCTCACGGAGGGCAGGGTCAGCTCGTTGTTCCTCTAAGAGGTCTTCATGCAACAGTGATGGAATGACAGGTAGGCCATGGGAATCATCCGTGGTGTAACTGGATGGGATAGCGTTGGTGCTGAGCGCCAGGGATTCAACCAGGACAATGTTGGCAGAAACAGAGTCTGACGGATGGTAGCTTCTAACCAGGCAGCTCTGGCAAATGGCTTCAACAATCTCGGGGGAAACTTCTTCAGCTTCACCTGGTTTACATAATTGCTTTTTCAGGTGATGTACAAGTTCCCCATCTTTGTATGAGTGATCTAGGGATTCTCCATGGGAACGCCTTGACAGAGCATCTGCATCATGGTTATGACGGCCAGCCCGGTACTGGATCTTGAATGAAAAGGTTGAGAGAGCAGCTAACCACCGATAGCTTGTGGCATCAAGCTTTGCAGAGGTCAGAACATATGTAAGAGGGTTGCTGTCTGTTACAACTGTGAAATTGGCTCCATACAGATAGTCATGGAACTTCTCTGTCACACTCCACTTAAGAGCCAAAAATTCAAGCTTGTGAGCTGGGTATCGTGACTCACTCAGACTCAGGTTGCGGCTGGCATAAGCAATAACGCGGAGCTGGCCTTCTTGTTCCTGATACAGGACTGCTCCAAGCCCTATGGTGCTTGCATCGGTGTGCAGGATATATGGCACCTTGGGGTCTGCAAATCCAAGCACTGGAGCAGAGGTTAGTTTGGCAATGACAGAGGTAAAAGCAGTTTGGCAATCTTTGGTCCATCTGTCTCCAAAAGATTGTTTCGGATCAAGGTAACTGCTAGAAGGATTCTTTTTTGTGGTGGAGCGCCGAACTGGAGCATAACCACGGGTAAGTGTATTCAGAGGTTGGCATAATCTTTAATAAACCGTCTGTAGTACCCAGCGAAACCCAGGAATGATCTCAGCTCTTTTAGATTACGTGGAACTGGCCAGGATTTTAACGATGAGATCTTTTCTGGGTCAGTTTCAACACCCTTCTCAGACACAATATGTCCTAAATATCTCACACTCGACTGAAAAAATTTGCATTTTTCAGGGGATAGCTTCAACCCAAACTCTTTTAACCTGGACAGCACTCTGAGCAGTCGTTTCTCATGCTCATCCAAGGTGGATGAGAAAATTATTATGTCATCCAGAAACACAAGGACTTCTTTGAGATGCAAGTCTCCCATACACTTCTCCATAAGCCGCTGAAAAGTACTTGGGGCATTTGTGATACCCTGTGGCATTCTGTTCCACTCCCAGAACCCCAGTGGCGTAACAAAAGCAGTTTTTGCCTTGTCTGCCTCATCCATCTCAATTTGGTAATACCCTGACTTCAAATCAAGGACAGAAAACCATTTAGATCCAGTCAGGGCTGAGAAAGACTCCTCCAAGTTTGGGAGTGCGTAAGCATCTTTCACAGTTTGCAGATTTAATTTTCTATAGTCAATACACAACCGGACAGCACCATTGCGTTTTCGGACCACCACGATTGGAGATGAGAAAGGTGACTCAGACTCTCTTATTACTCCGGCTTCAAGGAGGTCACGCAGGTGACATCGGACTGCCTCCAGGTCATTGGGGTGTATTGGTCTTGCTCTGTGCTTGAAGGGGGTTTCATCACTGAGCTTGATGGAATGTTTAACTCGGTCAGTACAGCCAAAGTCCATGTCATGGTGGGAAAAGACTTCAGGCATTTCATTAAGCTTGGCTGTTATCCGGTTCCTCCATTCAAGTGGAATGGGTGAATCACCAAAATTGTACTCCAGTGTTGATTTCCTATTCTCTGCTTTAGTATCAACAGCATGCTGAGTCAAGATGGTAGGTTTTGTTCCAATGTCTGCGATGATTGTCCTTGGTGGAATCAGTACATCTTGTTCAGACTCGTTCTTCATAATGACAGGAACTGTATATGGGGAACTATTTGGAAGAGTAACCAAGCAGTTCTGAATGCAAAGACCTCCAGGGAGAGGTGAAACAGGATGTTCAATGATGCCCCATTGGTCTGTGGTCAGATGGTTGATTTTTGCAGAGCCCTCTAGAACAATGGTGTGGCCTGCAGGAATGAGAACTGGGTTCTTGCTCATCAGTCTCACAACACCGGCACTGCCCCTCTGATTCTGCTGATGTTTTAATTTTAGGAGCTTCAGTACGGCTTGGTATCCCGGGGCACTTGGCTGGAAAGAGGTGAAATCAGTGTCCACATACTGTGTGTATAGGATCTCGAGAGTGTTCATGCCAATTAGCACAGAAGACAGACTTCCTGGACACACATCAGGAACTACGAGTGCAAGTGTTGGCACTGCAAATTCAGACCCCAAAAATTCTTTGGGAAATGTCACTGTTGTCTCCACGTAGCCCAAGTATGGTACAGACTGACCAGCAGCACCTTCCACTTCAAGCAAGTTATGTAATGGCTTGACTGGTTGATCACTGAGGTTTTTGTTGTAGAAGGAAATTGGAATTGTAGTCACTTGAGACCCTGTGTCCAACAGGCAGCAGCAATCACATCCAGCAAGATTCACCATGGCTGTACATTTGGATCCAATAAGCCCTTCTGGTAACTTAACTGGATTCCTCTTCACAGTTGATTGTAAAACATTTGCATACTGAGCAGTCTTCTTTTCTTTGGGACAGGTTTGGTCCCCTCTGGTCCCCGTCTGTCCCACAACAGGAACCGGGCTTAGTTTAACGGATGCTGCCGGAAGTTAGTTTGTTTTTGGGCAAAGTGTTTCTTCTTTCTTGCTACCAGAGTGGGATTGGGCTGATTCTCACACTGTGGACGTATATGACCATCCTCACCACATCGGAAACAATAGCCAGGTTTGGGCTGAGATGGGGCGCCATGACGTGTTGGCTGTGCAGGGGGTTTCTCTGGTTTACCAGGCCGTTTACCGAAGTACTGAGGTTTTAAGTGATGGTTGGTCAGAGTTGGCTGGTTGGCAGTCAATAATTTCAGCTGCTGTTGCACATCTGCTAGCTGCTGTGCAAGCTGCTGGGTGATGCTGGTTAAGGCAGCTACTGCTCCTTGCTCTTCACGGTCCGTGGTTGCATACTGAGCGTTGGTGGCTACTTTGTGTTGGGAGGACCCTAGATGTTGCTTCATTCGAAGGGTTTTTGCAGCTTCTCGATCCTCTTCAGTGCGCAAAAGAAGCAATAGTTCAGCAAAAGTAGGTGGTTTTGCCTTCTTCTGCTTTAGCTGGAGCTCAGCAATCAAATTGTCATCCCAGCAGCCCCGACAAAACTGGCTTAACAAATGTTGATGGATGTTTGTCTCCAAAGCTCCCCCTCTCTTCACAGCTGCATTAAGAGAAACTTGAAGCCGTTGGAGATAGGAAGATGGTTTTTCCCCAGCATTCTGAAAAGTGTCCATAAATTTGGCGTACAGCTTGTCACCATCTTGAACAGTGCCAAATGCTGAGTCAAGCACATCCAGGTACAAAGCAGGTAAGGTTTCAGAGCTCAAGTGTTTAACTAGGTCTGCAGCAGGCGGTAACAGGCTGTCAACAATTTTTCTTGAGCGTTGAAGATCGGACATGGAAGGGTCCTTTAGAAGTAATTCTAATGCAGACCTCCAGGTTTCAAAGTCTGCTTCATTAGGAGGTCTAGGGACTCGTCCTGAAAACACTCTGAGTCTCTGGTGGTGTGATGTAGCATCATCACTTTTCACAATGTGCTCTACAACATAACGCTGGACCTCAGGTGGGTGGATATCCAGGTTGGAAATGGATGGTCGTGGCCCAGGTTGTGAAGTAGTACCTGATTGGTAAGTAGATGGCTCCTGTTTCATGCTGGGCACTGCACTGCCTGAAGAAGGACCAGGGGTTGGCGATGGTACAGCTGATGGCTTCACCCAGGGCTCCATTGATGGGGTAATATCCTCTGTGTCCTCTTTCATCGGTGGCACCGGCTGGAGTGAAGCAATGGAGTGACCAATCTGAGTCATCATGGCCTTCAGCACATCCCCATATTCTTTCCCAGTCAATTTGGCTAAGTCCTTCATTTCAGACATGTATAATAATGTTTTATATTTTGCTTCATGCGCCGCACAGACTGTTGCTAAGTCAGAAATGCAATATGTTACTGTTTGATCAGTAGAAACCAGTGTGTGTGGCAGAGATGGTCCTAAAGCTTTGATAGCAGCACCGGAGGAAAACTCTACCACCAATGTTGCATCAAACTCTGAATCAGGTGCAGAAATAATTTCATGGTGTTCAATTGAACCGTACGACTTCAGAAAATCAAGGGCTTCTTCTGTATCTTCTTTCACTTGTATGCCTTCAACTAGTACAGCATTAGGGATTTTGATACCACACTTAAGAAAGATATCCATGATGCAAAAAAAAAATTACCAAAAAAAAAAAAAAGATGACTATATAACCTAAATTAAGCACAAATCAACATTCTCCTGGCTAGCTCGCCAACTTGTAGCATTTCTTTATCCAAATGCCGATATAAGGAATGAATAAAATAAAAGTTGTAATCATAGGAATATCAGAAGTCTAAGTTCAGCTCTCGGAGAATGTTGAAGATGTGCTCAATGAGACGCCACACAGAATTCAGGTGCAAAAATTAGTGTAATATATGAAAAAGGAAAATATTTACAATATTTACAGTTTCACACAAAAAATACAAACAAGCCAGTTCAAACTGTGTTATTGTAACAAAAAAAAGGTTGGTTGTGAACCAAGGATTGAATGATATTGAAAGGTAAGTAATGGCTGTATGTGGGTTGAGAAAAACGAGCTGCAGTGCCTCCTACCACACTGATGGGAGTTGCAGTCGCTTCTTTCCAGGCTGAGGCACGAGGCCTGTCTCTAGCTCGCCACCCAATATATGGGAACAAAGGAACCTGGCCAGTTCCGGTTTTAGAGAGTCTCACAGGGCTCAAAAATACATCAACCCTCAGTTGGTAGAAGTTTCTGCAGCAGCTCCATACAGACACCAGCCCATGCTACATACAACAGTGAGCGGCCATACTTGTTGAAATCTCACCGGAAGTCTCGTGGGAAAATCTCGCGGCAAATCTCGCGAGATTACAGACTTAGTGCCTGACAGAGTAAGTTTAGAAACGGGAAATAAAGGATAAGCCTTAAAACAGCTTGGTTACACTGTACTTCGTAGCTAAATTATCAGCATAACCCATATTATCCTAGCAAACTTGCCAGTTGGCAACAGATTTATGTTGCAATTTAGGATTTAGAATATATATATATATATATATATATATATATATATATATATATATATATATATATATATATATATATATATATATATATATATATATATATGAGTTTATAATTTAAATTCAAGATATGTTTTTAGTTTTAACATTTACATATACATAAATTTAGATAAAATCATATACATATTAAGATTTGAAATTAATGTTTAGATTTAAGATATTTATTTGGATTTGGGATTAAGATATTAGATATAGATTTATATATACATATAGGATGTTAAAATAGAGTTAATATTTTTATTCGGCCTTTACCACTAAATATTAAAGAAAATTATTAAATGTCAAAAGAGATGGCATTTTTTTTACATTTAGAACCTCATAAAAGTTTTCTGCTACACTCTGCAGATGCTCGTACCGCAGGACCGAAGAGTTAATTATCTTTCCATGTTGAATGCCCAGTATAGGTGACTGAGGAGAAAACTTAATTTTCAAATTTAGTGTAAAACCAAAGGGTTTAAGAATTTTCCAATTCACCAACATCTGGTTGTAAACTGGACATGGGAAGATTAAAAAAAAACACTGACAGCAAATTTAAAAACTAACTTAAAAAAGTTATTTTGAGAGCTGTCTGCACTGTAATGCTACGTTCAGACCGCAAGCAGCAGAGGCAGCAAAAATGCGTTTGCTGCTTCATTTTTGATGCTTGTAAAAGTTTAATTCTGAAGCGCGGCTGAAGCATCTTTGCTACTCTAGCTGAGCGGTGGAAAAGTGGGTCTGATGCACGCTCTGTGGAGATACCTTTTCCTTTCTTTGCCTTTAACAATGTCAGCTACATTTACTGGGATCAGTGGGTAAAAAGTAGTTTTAATATGTTTTTAAGTGAGAAAGTCCACCTGAAAACTGTGCAGTCAATTCATCCAGATTACCATCCTGCCCTCAAATATTATTTCGCTGTCAGAGCCTCAGATCCCCGTCGCTGGGAATCCCATTCAACAGCAAAAAAAGCGAACACACTGTATTTTGCTGACAGGCTTTGACATTTTAAGTTAATTTGATTAATTAATGAACTGTTTCAGGGAAGTGATCTTAGCTTTCTGTAGCAGCAGTGCTGTGTCTGTCTCCCTGCCAGCCCCCAGATAAGCTTCTGTGATTGGTTGATGCGGTGCGTCAAGCAGCAAAATTTAATTTTTTCCAACTCCAGCAGCTTCTGAAACACATCACTCACCTCAGATGTTCAGAAGCTTATCAGGCGCTACTTAAGCTGCTCAGACACACTGTTCCTGCTGCTCTGAACGTGCTGCAGGACCTTGTGTTGCGCCTTGATGCGCATCAACCATGGACTTTGCATCTAAACTAGCTGCTTCTGCTGCCTCTGCTGCTTGCGGTCTGAATGTAGCATTAGTCAAACACAGGTCTTGATAAATGTGTCGTCAAATGGAGGTTGACTTTTAATGCATTGAGAAAAAATTATCATTAGGAGCTCAGAATTTTTGAGGGTGATACTATTAACAGCATCCATTTCTAATCTTGGCAATATGTGGTTAAAATACAGTATAAAGCACAGGGGAAGCACTTGGATATTTCCAACAATCAATATCATATCAAAAGGGTTCAGATACATTTCCTGGCCTTGTTTATCAATGTTGGTGGCTGGAAACTACAATCTATACCTTGTCTGTTTTTTCCCATATATTTCAAATCTTTATCTTTTTTTTTTCTTTTGCAATGGAGAGAACATTTGGTTCAATAAAATGCCTAAATCATGATATTTTATATTTCTATTGCTAAATGCAGGTGGGTAGAAACAGCCAATAATACTGTATGAGCATGGCTCTGGCATGTAAACATCATGTTGCATTCACAGCTTGAGTTTGAGCCCAAATTGGTTCTGAAGTAAGTGTTTATTAAGGACAAAAGATCAGTAGAGAAAAGCTTTGTGCAGACCGAGAAAAACGTGGGGAGCTCAAGCCTGGCAAACATGGGGACTGCTGGAGAGTCACAGCTAACAAACAGTTGATTTTCACTTTATGCCACATGAGGAGGTTTGAATAGATTTTCAGCTCTTTGTGTTGGTTTCTGCTGTCTTTTTAGTCTGAAAAACAAAGGGAGCCACCTACCATTTGTAGGATTTTAATATCTGGCACATTTGGGATGTTTATGTTTAGAAAATTATATTGTTATTCAGCAAGCGGGGGAGAAACCCCAGTTAGTTTTTCTTGTGTTTCTACCAACTAAAGTCATTTAACCTTCCTCCTCTTTGATCATGTTCTCTTCGCAAGAGGAGGCCTCGGTGGCTGTTCTGACCATGCCGCACAGGCGACTAATGATTAAAACTTCTTTAAATAACGGCAGAAATCCCTTGCTTATTATTTCTCCCTCTGTTCTTCCATTCTATAATGACAAATCTTAGACCTTCAGAGTATACACAATTATTATTCCTTTTTTCTTCTGCTTCCCATGGAGACGCTTCCTGGGTTGTTTGATGAGTGAATCCTCTGTGGTCTTTCTCTATTGTGCCTCTAAAATAAAGCACAATTTAAATTAGACTCTGCTCAGTCTCTCATGTGTTCATTGTATGCTTTTTTTACTGCACTGCTTCAAGAAACTGCAGTTTCTGGAAGAGAAAATGTACTCCACTGCTACCTACTGTTTGTTTTTTTTCTTTCTAATCTTCTTGTAGAGCTCTGATTTAAGACCTCAGAAGTCTTCTGGGTTTGCTAACTTTCATCACAGCTAATCTTTTGTTTGCCACAGTAGATGGGGTTCAAGCACAGTGCAGAGATTTTCTTTTAGGGCTTAGCGACAAAAATAGGTGAGAGTCACCTGCTGAAATTAAGATATGATCTTGAAGAAATAAGAATAAACTAAAACCATTTTTGTTTTATAATATGTAAGATCTCTGTCTTTTTCAAATTAAAGGAGGCATGGATGGATCAACTCATGAGAAATTACCTTTAAAATATCACAAAAAAGAAAAAGTTTCCAGTCTTTTTATCAGTTTCCAATAGGTGTAATGTTTTTTTTAGCTTTTTTTTTTTTTTTTACTTTGGATAGAAAATACTAAAAAATAGCACTGTGGAAAGCAACATATTTCATTCTAGAGACCTCATTAGATCTCAATAAAAATACTCAAATCAATCTGCACCCGCAGATAATTGCAATTATTTTTAGCAGAATCTTCTCAATAGAAGTTTTTTAACAGCATCTCTTTGGATATTTTTTTATTACAAATTGACGTGAATGAAGTGATTTTTTTCATAATGCATTGCTCTGAAAAAACAAAAATTTGAAATGGTAGAGTTGTGATGTGTTATGGAGCCAACAATGCAACCCCCACAATATACCATTGGAATGAAAGAATTGCAGATGGTCTACAAAAGGACTTTTAGTACGAGAACCCCATAAATAAATTAGAATACAATTGAACAGTTCAGTTATTTTAACCTGTTTAGTTCAAAGGGATTTAGAAGCTATTTCTAAAATACAATAGTGAAACAAATTTCAAATTGCTTCACAATTATAAGGCATAAATGTAAACTTTTGATACCACTGAAAAGGTAAAAGATAAAAAATATTTTTCTATTGTAACCACCAGGACAGCTTTCCCTATGTCGGATTTGTGTTTAAACAAAAAAAAAAAAAAGAAGTCTCCATCCTTGCTATTGCAAAATTAACAGTAAGAAAATAACAAAATTCTTTTTTTGAAAATCTAAGGAGTTACCTTGGATTATATTCAGTCAAAATCTTTAATATAGATCAACCAATACAGACATTTTAAGGCAGATTCTGATTCTTTTGATATAAATCGTACTGATCCCAGATTTGTGCTAGCAATATTTTACAGTTAATTCTTGAAGCCCATATTGCTTTTTCTGTCCAATGTTACACAATGCAGAGTTTCAGACTTTGCACCGGTTACAATATTTGGGCCAATACTATTTTCAAAAAAGGTGCAATTAGAACAGTTTTATTCAATTAAATTTATTTGCAAGTAACACAGCCATATTGGTTAAGATTTACTATCTAAGGATGTATGGACTCATTGTGTCTCAGCAATCCCTCACACTGATTAGCATGTAGCGACAGTGGAGATGAAAACTCCTATTTAGCAGAAAGTAACCTCTAGCAGAACCAGGCTCAGTGTGAGCGGCCACCTGCCGAGGCCGACTGGGGTTCAAGGAGACAGAAGTATTTATTGATATAATGAGATAGGATCTTTGGCGCTTGGGCCCAGGCAGAAGGCTTGGATGCTAAGAATTTGGATTATCTTGCCTAAGTAACCTGCGAAGAAGATTAGAGTATTCTTTCCCCCAGGACCCAGACACTGGTAGTGGAATAAGCTTGAAGATGACAGGGTCTAAGAGTGGAGTATGAGAGGGGGGGAGATGGGGTAGAGGTGGGTCAAGACATAATTGGCTTTGCAGAGGGTGCAGCTCATCTTCGATAGACTGAAGCCTGAGCGAGGGATGTTGTTGGGTTTTTAATCCAGAGAAATGTGAGTTTAAAAGATTAAAAGGAAAATGATCAACACAGAGACAGGGTTTTGTGACGTCAGCGTGTGCCGGGTGGAGAGAAGATTCTGGCTTGGAAAGCCATCCCCTTCTCCCACAGATCCCTTCATGGCAAAGCCTTTTATTAACAGTTTACAACATCAAACAGGCGGGCCTAAAACAGAAGAGCCAGTAATCATTGTCTGGGAGGATGCAGGTAACAAGATAGTGTGAATTGACCAACTGGCTGGATGGAAGTCACACAGCCGTGTGATTCTGCCTCATGACCTACAGGAGGTCATAAAAGTTTATGACCCTTCTGGTTGAAACACAGGATAGTTATCACTCTAACATTTCCCTCCTCTTATACATAAAAACATCAGCATCTTTCAATTCATATTGTATTCATAGAAGTAGGAATATGAGTATAAACATAACAGTCTGTTTTGTTCAAATCTTCAGCAACATGTTTTGCATGTTGCCACCACATATTGGCACCGTATGGATGATTTTCTGTGGATCCATCAAAAATCATCCTGCTCTTCCTTTGTTTCAGACAGTCAGTTTGAGTTCCTAGGAACACCGGTCCAACAGTCATCACCGGGCAGCATAACCACTTTGGTTTTTCAGATCTTTGCCAGTCCATCCAAGGAAACACCCACTAACCGGACTCTAAAAGACTGGGTTAGGTTGTTCACTTCACCAGCGTTGAGACGAGTGGTCCTAAAAAAACCAAACCCCTTTGAAGCTGGACTTCACCACAGATCTATACCTTAGTCGTGGGGTCCCTGTGAAAGTAACTGGGCTTTTTTGCTGTGGAAAGTTTTTAATCAGTTTACAATGACTCTGGTGGATCCAAGTTTCTCTCTCCTGGATTTTCACGGCAGTGGGGGTTGTTAGTTGCACTTTGTAGGGTCCTTCCCACCTCAGAGCTTTCCAAGTTTTCCTTTTGATGATTTTAATCAGCACTCGGTCTCCAGGCTTCAGGCCTTCCTGTGGGGAAACAAAAGGAGCACTAGGCAGATTACATGTTTTCCGAACAGTTTTGTCGCTGAAAAGCTTCAGCATCCACTTAGTTAGCGGGTCAATGTCATCTTGTTCATTTTCTGCCCATGGCTTTCCTGTTTCTGCCATGAATTTTCTCAATCTATTTTTAACATCCTCGAACCATTTAACTGGGTTCTGTCTGGCTGGAGGTAAACCTCGACAGGCAGTCAGCATCTCTGCATCTGTCCATGGCCCACACACAAGAACAGTGGGTCCACAATCCAGTGGGTCACCATCTTGGGGTCCCGTGCGTTGACCACAATGAGGGTTGGCCACCTCCAACACCGGAAAAGCACATGCTCCCTCCCCAGGATCTTGGTCCTGTTCTTGTTTTTTTAATTCAGCCAATCTTGAATGAATAGGGGCAGATGGGCCCCTTCCACAAGCCTCCACTTGATAATCATCCCTGTAACACTTCGAATCAAGCTTCACATCCCCCCCTGATCCTCCCAACTCATGCTCACAAGAGTCAGAGGCACTGAGTTCCATACCATCCACAGAGGACGACACGGACAGGGGGCCTGCTCCTGCTCCTCCAATATCACCACACGATGGTGGGGCCACTGGAGGAGGAACAGTGGCATGGCTGTGTTCATATTCACCGTGATGGGGTTTATCTCCACCTTCCTGCGCAGCTGATGCCACTGCTTGAACCCCATCACCCCCTTGAATTTGATTAGGGTCAGGATATTGAGGAAGCATACGGGATACAACAGTTTCTTCATCAGCTATAACTTTTACAGCAGCAATTGTAGCTGTCTTTCTATCCTTCTTCTGTTGTATTTGGCTTTCCCTATTTTTTGCTTGCATAATCCACTTATTTAACTCTTCTAATTCTTTTCTGTATTTAGCTTGTTTTCTTTTTGATTTATACACCAACTTCATCTCCACCTTCTGCTGAATCTTTGTCAGCGGCTCAACTCTCAACTTTCCATCCCAGCCCTCCTTCTCAATCCACTTTCTGGCAAACTCTGGGTCACCACCACAACACGCCACCATCCATCTAACATCATCTGGCATTTCCTTCTTACTACTGCCTTGTCGCATTTTTAAAGAATTTAGTCCAATACACAGCGGTTCGATTGTTTCCTCACACACTTTCACACAGTCACACACACCTAAGGCCTAATATTTTTTATTTTTTAACCAACATAGAGTCCCAGACTCGAATGCACAGAATACCCAGGTCCCAGACCTGTACACAAAACTTGGTTTCGTCAAATATTCTTGCAACTACAACCAGTTATAGCTTGAACACAGAGGGTCCCAGACCCAAACGCACAGAATACCCAGGTCCCAGACTTGTAAACAAAACTTGGTTTCGTCAAATATTCTTGCAACTACAACTAGTTATAGCTTTCACACAGAGGGTCCCAGACCCAAACGCATAGAATACCGATCCCAGATCTCTCACAACAAACCCTGTTTGTCAAATATTCTAGCGACTACAACTAGTTATAGCTTTCACACAGAGGGTCCCTGACCCAAAACGCATAGAATACCGATCCCAGATCTATCACAACAAACCCTCTTTGTCAAATATTCTAGCGACTACAACTAGTTATAGCTTTCACACAGAGGGTCCCTGACCCAAAACGCATAGAATACTGATCCCAGATCTCCCACAACAAACCCTGTTTGTCAAATATTCTAGCGACTACAACTAGTTATAGCTTTCACATGGTCCCAGACCAGCTTTTAATAAAAAACCTTAGGCGTACCGTTTCTGTGCAGATCAGTCCTCAGCTTGAGTCGTCACCAGGATGTCCAGGGCAGGGCTGGACCAACCTATTGGCTCCGTCCGGCAAAGGGTGGACGGCTGTTGACAGTTTCTTGGCCTTGGTCCCGCACGGTCCTGGACAATTGGATCTTGACTCCCGGAGTTTCGGCACCAAAAATGTTGGGTTTTTAATCCAGAGAAATGTGAGTTTAAAAGATTAAAAGGAAAATGATCAACACAGAGACAGGGTTTTGTGACGTCAGCGTGTGCCGGGTGGAGAGAAGATTCTGGCTTGGAAAGCCATCACCTTCTCCCACAGATCCCTTCATGGCAAAGCCTTTTATTAACAGTTTACAACATCAAACAGGCGGGCCTAAAACAGAAGAGCCAGTAATCATTGTCTGGGAGGATGCAGGTAACAAGATAGTGTGAATTGACCAACTGGCTGGATGGAAGTCACACAGCCGTGTGATTCTGCCTCATGACCTACAGGAGGTCATAAAAGTTTATGACCCTTCTGGTTGAAACACAGGATAGTTATCACTCTAACAGATGTCAGCAGATTTTCCTGGTTAGGCTGATAAAGAGTCTTCCATTTTGAATTTTAGCTCAATTTATTATTTTTAAGATGGTAGGAAATCAGTCACCAATTTTGTCCAATTCCAATTCATTATGTTTTCCAGACCTAAAAACACAAGATATTGCAATGTAGCTTTACTACTAAAACATTTATTAAGAAAAATACAATGTGCAATGATATGCTAGATTTCCTGATCGAAATGGGTGGATTGATCGAAAGCCGAGAGCTGAAAAAAATAAAAAACAATAAATTAACAAATATTCTTAATAACGATTTATAGTTGAAAAATATGTCTTATTTAATATAAAATATATAACCCACCAATAAATGTGATACCCCAATTTGGCTACTGGCTAGAAACAATGAAAGATGTCCAAGGCAGAATATTGATACCGTACATTTGAAAATAAGTTAAAAAATATTGCAAATTAGCTGCAAAGATTATACTGCTTTCTGTGGGTTCATTACATGAACTCCCAGTAAAACAGAAGTCTTTTTTTTTTTTCTAAATCTTTTGTTTTCTTTCTTACATAAAAGTTTGTTTTTGTGATTTCTGTTTATTTCAATGTTGTTTACGGTTTGGGTGACTGTTTTTCAGGGCATCTTTTAGATATACATCCCCTGACTGCTTAGTCTTGCTTTTGAATATTTACTTTCGCTGTTGCTCTTTTTCGTATTCCCCAAGCCAATATTTGCAACATCCTTCTCTTCATTATATCAACACTTTTTTCCTCTCTTCCATCCTTCTCGAGTGTTGGAGTCTTCCTCCTCGGTATGGTTGAGATATTTTGGGAAGTTCTCGGGTTGGGGATGTGTGCCTGCACGCGTGTTTGTCATGTTTAGTCCACGCCTCTCTGAGCATGTCCCTTCCATATCTCCTTTTAACAGACAAGGTCTCTGTGGAAGACGGATCTCGTTCTTCCCTCTGCGCCTACACACACTGTGGTCCCGTCTTTCCTATTTCCCCTCCCTTAAGAGCAACAAGAATACATTTCACACCCAGTTTGCACGTTTTTTTCCACCCATCTTTTCATTTCAACCTCCACGTCTTCACTTCAAGCATGTGATTTAAATTTCTTTCTGTGTTTACCTCACCTACAGCTGGTGGAGAACAGAAACAGCAGCATTTGGGATAAAAGTACTCGGCTGTGTTCATGGACGTTTGCCCCTGTGGGCTGAATTTCAAAAAAGGGAGCAAATCCGTACCGATCTTCACTGATAGTTTTGTAAGATGCTTCTAAATTCTGTTGCATGTTTAAAGATCAACACAGATGTATGTTCTACCTAATGCGGACTGCGATGTTGAATCGACAGTGAGGGAGTTAGGCAGGAGCTATGTGCTGTGACTAACCAAGTAGGGTTGGAGGAAAAAAAAGGAAACTCATTCTGGGTCAGTTAGCAGGGGCACATAATGTTATGTGACTGGCCAGGTGGCAAGATGGGAAACAAATTGAGTGTCATTTCTCACCAAATGACTCAGCAGCACAAGACAAGCGGAGTCCCGGCCTTACAGCAGAGTCCTTCACTCCTCATGTCCCGGATGCAGAGGTAAGCGGGATATGACACGGTGTACACAGAAAACAGGACGCTGATAAATGACCGGGGAAATAGTCCAGTGCAATAAAATGTAAAGGACATCATTATCAGGAGCCTGGCAGGCCAAGAAACAGCAAGCCTGAACAAAACTGAATTTCCTCCTAACTAAGGTCACTACGGAGCACGTCAATGTCTGCGGTATATACCCCAAAACATCTTTCAAAGTCTGCTTCAGTGAAATGTTGTGCATTTTGGTTTGTAACTAAACCTGTGTGTAGTTGTGAAAGCATTTTAAACCACTCACAATTTGTCGTGTTTAAACTACAAATTCAATGTATTTTAATGTGATTTTTTCCTAAACACAAAGTATGAGTGCATAATTTTGAAAATAACTGCAAATTATTGTTTGAAAATGTTACAACTTAAAATCTGTTACTATTTTTTGTGTTTGCAACTTTTCAAAATGCATTTAGTTAAAACATTAGCTGAACCAAAGGAAAAAGCTGTAGCTCACTCCCAATTCTTCTCAGTAAAGTCTATTGCGATTAATTGTAATGATTTAAGTGAATCTGACTAAGGGATAACTACCAATGGTGCACGCAAAAGATCTTGGCTTTAAGGAATATCAGCGGAACAACAGTCATAAGATGTTGTGTTTGCATTAAGTTAAAGGGAGGAGCAGAAACTGGAAATGCAATGATGTGCATTCAGATGACTGCAGGGTGTAGTTAGCTTGTGTGACTAACTCATAAAAGGTCAGGCCGGTATAACTGTGGCAGGGAATGTTATTCCAAAACTTTCGGCCTGTTTTGATCAAGCAGCTACTTGCAGGATAGAAATAACGAAAATAACAAAAATCTACGCTTGGCATTTCAACAATATATCACCAATAGTCACCCTTCCACATCATTGAATTCAGCTGCTCTAAACTCCTCCTTGACAACAGGTGTCCGGGCATGCAGACATCTGCAAAGAAGCAGTACTGTGATAAATCAAAATCACCTATTCAATTCAGTTTAATTAAATACTACAGTCAGATTGTATCATAGTTTTTTTATCTAAGGAAAACCAGCTGATTGCATCAACTCAATGACTCTTCAGCAATCCCTCACACCAAGCATGCTTGTAGCAAAGGTGGGGAGGAAAAACTAACTTTAAACAGGAAGAAAACTTCAGCAGAACTAGGCCTAGTGTGAGCAGCCATCTGCTGAGGCCGACTTTACTTTAATTGCTACCACAAAAGTGAAATTGCATAGAAACTAGAGCCCTTATTCCACAGACTGTAGACCACAACACTTATTCCAGAGTGGAGTGAGCGGATGCTGACGAGCATTGTTCAGAGAGCTCATCATCTTCTTGCAGAGTCAAGAACTCCAAAGTTCCTGTGGTCTTTAGAGTAGCTCAAGAGGAGTGTGTAAAGCTCATAGAGAATGAGTTTGTACACACTAGTGGAAATAGTTGGTTCTGTTTCTACTTATAAAATGGGATTTCAGATCTACAAATAGGAAGTTTTAACTGAAAACTCCCTCAGACATCAGTAATATAAGGTGGAAAGTCAGAGCAAGAGAATTCCGTAAAAGTAAAAAAAAAAAAGTAAAAAAAAATATCCACTGGACTTGGTTTCCAAGACTTGAAGACATTTCGCCACCTCTCCAGGAAGCTTTCTCAATTCAAATGTCTGGATCCGCAGTGAGTTTGAGTCTTTATATAGTCAAGGCTTTGTATTGCTTGGAAACATGCAAATGGGAACCGGCGAGTGGGTCGTTTGGTTCCATTGTTAGCCTGCAATATCTGAAACCTGTCTATGATTGTTAAGGGTCGGTCGTTAAAGGGGGAGATTGTCTCCTGTAATACCTGAAACCTGTCTATGATTGTTAAGGGTCGGTCGTTAAGGAGGTATTGTTCACCGGCTGGAGCGGGTAGATGCTTTGTTCCGCTGTGATGGGGTGGGGGGTGTGGCGATATCTGGAAGGGATCATCTCTATAACTAAGCAAGAGAATGATACCAGACTTTCACATTCATAATGGCTGCTTCTTGCATCAACAGCAATAAAACCTTCTTACTTTGACTGTTTTTAGCCATTTCTTTTTAATCATTAATAGGACATTTAATCAGTCTTAATGCTTTTCATTGTTGTTATGTTTCAACTCTCTGAGATGCACAAAATACAGCCTTAAGCAGAAATAAGGACCTCTGCTCTGCTTCTTTCACAAAAGCTAGTTTGGCTCCTGGACATCTCCCACCATGCTTTTCCAAGCATTCCCTGCCAGGTGAAGTCCTCAGGGTTAGACAACCAGGCCCTGCTAGAGGGACAAGCTCTCCTAATTGGGTTAGAGGCTGTTGGATATTCCCTACAGGGAGTTTTTCCAGGTTTTCACACTCAAATGAACAAAGCAGCTTAGCTAAAAATAAAACTACCTCTGTTTATATTTCCACATAAGAGGGTAAATATGTCCTTCAGCCTGGTGTACCTTTCCTCAGATGCTTTTTTTCAGCAGCTTTTTTTCTGCTGTGAGGTAATTTACTTTGAGCTGCTGGGATGTAAAACACAGAGTAATTGTGTGGAACAAGTGAACAGTTTGCTTCGTCAGCTAAAAGAAGAAAGTCAAACTTTGCAGGTAAGAGCAAAAATGATGGCAAAACACAGGCTTTAATGATAAATAATTCATCTTAATATGTTTAAGAGTCTCCTGACAGGTCTTTGGGTACGCAATTCGTTTCACAAGCAGCGACACTGCTTATTCATACAGCGTGATGCTGTTGAAGATATATCTACATCAGTGATTTTGTTGGCGTTTCTAATTATCGTCTGTTCACTAATTGACATAACAGCTGTTTTAAACTCAAAGGAAACTAATTGTTTATATATGAAAAGTATCTGCAGTGTACTGTTCCTTGAACCTTCACACATTTTGTCACGCTCCAGCCCCAAATAATTAGTTGAGAAGATTGTGATAGACCAATATATAGTTGTGTCATGTTCTGATCCTGGTGGTTTGGAGTTTAAAAGCAGACAGAGATAGTAAACATGAGAAACAAAACATAAGGAAACTCAGTGATATCAGAGTTTGCTGCCAGTAATGGTTGACCATCATGCAATGAATTAACATCTGACAGCTCCGTAACTCCTTAAGCCGAGTGTTTTAGGAGCAAATTCCACCTGAAAATACATATGTCAATTAAAGCAAGTACAGCTCCCAAACTATAAATTGGAAATAAAATTGTTTACATTTGTATGACAGGAGGCCATGTGGAACCACTATTGTAAATGTCACCATATCTAATTTATAATTAATTAAACAAAGAAAAATTATAAATATTAAGCCTTGCCAAAATGTTTCCAAAATTTACACTACAAAAGATCATCAAAACCTCTTTGAAACTCTAAATCAAACCAAGCCCATATATGCATACATTACAAAAAGTATGGGTGTCCCCAGAGATGACTCTTTGCAGAACAAAGACTGCTGCAAGACCTGAAGTTACACCAGTTTTTTAAATCTTAAGATTGAGTTGTTTTTCTATAGATTTATACCAACTCTGAATGTGTTGATCTGAACCTAAACCCAGTTCTCAAACTATTTCTGTAAACAAGCCAAACCTTTATGTGGTCAAAGACTAATCGAAGATTTTCCCTCACAGAAGCACCTTACTAATATTTACAGGGGTAACTTTGTGAAAGACTGGTGTGGATCTGTCCCCACCAACTTTTGTCTGGTGGGGACAGTCGCCATCAATAATGACTAATAATTTAGACTTTGGCTGTCAATGATATATGGGACAAATTTCTAAATTAGATTTTGTTGATTGGAAAATAGAATAATCACTGATTCAGCTTGAAGGGAAACCATCCATCCATCCATCCATCCATCCATCCATCCATCCATCCACCAATCCATCCATCCATCCACCAATTCATCCATCCATCCATCCATCCATCCATCCATCCATCCATCCATCCATCCATCCATCCATCCATCCATCCATCCATCCATCCATCCATCCATCCATCCATCCAATTGTGTCTATACTAGGGATGCATGATATATTACTGTTGGCATAGGATATCGGCTGTTTTTCGCCTGTTTTTTTCTTTTCTTTTTTTTACATTAATGTTCTTGAGCCCTTTATAAATAATCCACTAAAAGACATATGCCTATCTACCTATAAATATAAGTATCAGTGTATTGTGCTACTCATGTGTTCTCAACAAGGAAAGCATTCAATAAATATATATTTGAGCTCATTTTTGGAAAATACAAACCCTATTCAAAGCCCTTGGGTCGAGTAACTGCAGCCATAATTAAAGTGTCCCTACCAGTTTCATCACACAGTTACACCCCCTCACTAATATTGTGCTTTATCAGAGATGCTCAAAAGTTTAAAGTCTGTAGGGCCCAAGTAAAATTTAAGTTTAAAGACTTTAAGTTTCTCATTTTCTGAGTCGTAAACTCGATTCGCTTTCTCTGATTTGTATGAAAGGTAATCTGAGGTAATAATTTACGACAGGTGCAAAACCCCACTATTTATGCAGTTATCACCGTATTCTAATCATGCTCTATCACAGAACGTGAAATGTGTGAGACATTACCTGCTGGTTTCACTTTAACATGACATCAATTTTACAGAAAGAGTCGATGTGCTTTATTTGCTTTGGGTCCAGCTGATCCTTGTTCACTGGATTCAGCAAAAACGTAAATTGCGCCTCTCTAAAGTCATGACGTTTGTCATCCCTTCATCAAACTCTCCATCTCTCTCAAACAAGGCATAAAGATTAATGGCAAAACTCTAATGTGACAGATTCGGACAGACGCCAACCCAAACTGTGAGAAAATGTTGAGAACAGCATTTATCTCAGTTTATACATTTGTTATTTTTTCTTGTCTGCTTGATCTAACCATCTCTTCATTCAGTAATTTTCATTCCGGGGTTTGTTTATATTTGCATTTTTAAAGATAATTTAGTATAACATCTTGGTTTAATCCGGTTATTACTCTTCTAGGTTTTGTTTGATTATTTAATTTCTGTGTTTTATTTCTGGTGAGCTTACCTTTCAGGAGAAAGTGTGACCTCACTTCCTGCAATTAGAGCCTCCTGTGTAGAGCTGAGGTCACAGGAAGGTACCAGAGGAAGAGGGAGGGTGGAAAACCCTTTGTATTTTGTTATCAAATTGAGTCCTTGTCCATATTAATTTGATTTAATTTTATGGTGTTTATTTTGAAGATGTTGCCTGAGGTTATTGGATATAACATAAGCTTGTTAAAAATTAAATGGATTAGCCACGTCTGTTAATGTAAGAGTCCATTGGAGGCCATTTTGTCATTCAGGTTAAAAGTTATAAGAAAGAACTGTGAGGTTCAGAAGAGAGGAGAATCAGGTAAGTGTAGCTGGTTGCACTTGATTTTAATTATGGTTTATTTAAGTTCTGTTGAGCCATGTTAAACCTCTGAGTTATTTTTTTGGGGAAAATTTCTTTTAATAGTTTTTTTTCTTTTTTGCACCTTTTTTTGCTGTATAAATAAACCACCTGCTACTACCTGCCTACTGCCTTCTTCAGCCACTTGGCCAGTCTATTCCACACAGACATTCCACATTTGGTGTAATTTCAAAGCCACGAAGGGAACTGAATGCACTACCATTAGAAGAAATTTAAGCAGCAAGTTGCTGAACCTGTTTAGTTTTGAACTTTCCATCCACCATCTGTTCCAGATGTTATTTCAATAATAGCTTGATCTCATATAGAACTCATTGACTGTTCTTTGTTTTAACATCATCACAGCAAATTGAACCAGTGTTTGGATAACAGCTGAGTGAATGATCGAAACTTTTACATCAAGCGTAGCGCACTTGAAAAATGTGTTCATACCTAAAAGAGGATTAAAAATATTGTATGAGAAATATTGTACGAGTGATTCTCCTAAATCACTCGTAAAAAACATTTAAGAACAAATTTGTTTGTCCAGAATCAGCAGTTAATTTATGCCTGATGGACAAAAGACACCAAGTGCGTATCTTAGACAGAGAAGACAGGTGGTTAAGGAGAGAGAGATAAGTAAATAGTGACCTCAGTTAGAGGCCTTAAATTTTTACTTACTGTGTAGCCAGAATTGATCTTCCCAGTCAGTTTTGTAGTAGTTCAGACTAGGGCTGAGCAACATGAACTAAAAATTTAATTCTCAACACTTCATCAAAGAAAATCTGAATAATTATATTTTTCTCACATTAGTTTAATCATAAAAATGACAAAGGACAGAAATTACTTCAAAAAGACTATGTTTTATTTTTAACATCCTTCTGGGAGTTAACCTCAGTTCACAGTGCAACTAAATCCAAACTGTAAAACATGCTTAAAAAGTTGGCAGTTCTTATCATTCTAAACAACAAAAAGATAACATGCAAGATGTTTGCAGCGAGTGCCGTTACACAGTGAGTCGATTTTTCAGTTATGAGTAAATGTCTAGGAATCAGAAGTTTGGGGAGAGTGTGCCTAGTGGTTAGAGCAGTGCGCTTGTGCTCTGAGAATGTTGCAAGTACCCGGTTTGATCCCCACAGCCTCGACTCTGGGTCTCTGAGAAAAACCCTTAAACCCACACTGCTCTCTGGGCGCCACACAATAGCAGCCCACTGCTCCCCAAGGGGATGGGTCAAATGCAGAGAGTTAATTCTCCATTGTGAGATCAATAAAATTCCACTTTTATCCTTTCAATGACTTTAACCAGTACTGGTTAAAGTACTGACAGAACTCCTTTAGTTAAGTATTAGTAAAAAGTAAAAGTAATTAGTAAAAGGAATGTTTTACCTTAAATGATTAAAAACTTTTTAAATTAATTTCTTGAATCAAACTCATCTGCATAGAAAATATCTTAAAAGTTCTAGTTTTCTCCTTGTGTCGGTAAAGAGAACTTAAAAAATACTGACTTGTTCTACTTTGCTTCTAAATTAACATTTCTGACAGAATAACAATGAATGAACTAAACAGAACTTCCTCATTGAATACATTTAGACCTCTGATTTTGATCATGCCGTTAACATAGAAAAAAGCATTACAATTGAAATAGAACTTGAATCGTTATCAACATGTAAATCTAAAATCAGATAAAGCAAGAATAGATGGGGAATGTCTGGAATCAGATTGTGATCCATCATCAGCAATGTTTCCCAGCCCCCTGTCATCATCTATGTCACTATCAGTTTTTTTTCTATAAAATAGCTGAGCTCCATCTAAAAAAAGGTTCTATTTGAGTTCTTGGTTTCTCCTTTTTTATTGAAGCTATTGCATCATGTCATTATCAATATGTATAGAAATGATAAGACACTTATGATAAATAAAGAGAAAAAAAGGTCAGATAAATTTGTTAAATTGTAGGGAGTGAAAGCAAAAGGTCTTCAGAAAAATAGTTCCTCTATTAAAGTATAGATAACAAAAAGAAAAACTATACAGCTACAGATATTCCTTTGGAAGCTCTTCATGCAATAATCAGACTTATGCCAAGATATGCATACATTTACACAGATTTTAAATCAAAAACCTATATGTACATTTTTTTTTGTAATATTCCAATTAAATAAGAATATTTCCAAATATGAAAAAAAACATCTTATAGCCCTGTGCTACCATTAGTCATTGTATATTTATTAGTAAAATAAAGAAGCAAAATGACAATGTTAATTTACAACATATCAAAAAAGTTAACTTATTTGACTCCTAAAGAGAAGTCATTGGCACTTTTTACAGCTCACAAACAACTTAACAGAAATCCTTAGGAACGTTAAGGAAACAAGCATTTACTAAAATTTCTGTAAAGAATGTAAATAAATTGTGTGTAATTGTAAATTAGTTAAATGTTGGCAACATGACTATATATTTTATTTCTTTCAGTGGGGACAAACCTACTGCAGATTATTGGTTATTTTTAGTTTTTTAAAGCCATGAAAAAAAACTGCAGCTGAAAGGTTATTCTCATGCTTCCTCAGACTTTAGCGTTTCAGGATTACATGCAGTCCTGTATATGGTAATAAGCATTGATTTTCTTTTTTTCTGCAGATATTGTTCTGTTTCTTTAATGCGCCTCCCCCCAGTATTTCTTGGAAACTTTTTAGTTTAATAAACTCCTGACAATCAATAGTCAACCAGACCATGAAGTGACAGGCTTATGTGCAAAAAAAAAAAAACATCATCTTTCACATTTATTTTTTCCTGTGGATTACTTCCTTTAGTTTCTTAAATCTGGACGTCGGCCTGCAGGAGCTGCCCGTCAATGCTGGACTGTGACGACACATTCAGACTGGGAGGCATTGTAGCGTGATCCGAGGCGTGACTGGGGTCAACCTGAGGGAGACAGGTGTCAGAGAGGCCAACAGGTCCCATGTGGGTAAAGGTTCACCATTAATGCCCCGAGGGCTCCTTTGTGAGAAGCGACATGAGGTGGAAGGATCCGGATGAATACCGATGATGCCAGCTTCAGTGCACAGACTGAAAGCAGCAGGTGTTCGAGAAGAAGAGGGCGCGGGTATGATATTATTTATTTATCAACTCAGGAACTGGGAAAACTAATCGGAAAATTTGATATGGTTCTTGCATCATTCTTAAAACAAAGATTAAACACATCACATGGTGACTTGGTGGAACCTGAGAGACTGTTTTTAATTAGAGCAGGCGTGTGGAGAGAATATAATTTTGTTCTTATCAGCTCAATGCAGCTGGATGCAGCAAATTTATCACAGTTGCTCACATCTCCACGATAAGGTTTTTTTCCTCAGCCTGGTGAACGTCGGAATAAGACACAGAGTGAAGCTTTTCTGACAGATTGTTGTTGGCAGCTTTGTGAACAAGTAAAACATGAGTCATTCTGTTCATACTCTGCGGCTGGAATGGTTCTTATGGCTTGAAGATTTGTTGAATACACACACTTAAAATACAAAATTTCCTCTTGGATGGACAAATGATAAGAAGAGTTACCTGTAAATCAGAAATGGATGGAGGAAGTTCCCCAAAAAAAGCCCATCTTTTATGTAAAGGTGCGAGGACTCAGAACTAAGGATCCAGAATTTGAAGTAGACATATAGATGTGATTAACAAAAGCTTTTATTAATGTATGTTGGATCTGCAACTCTACAGCTAGGGTGTCAAAAGCCTGAATCTCTGTAAAGGGAATCCTCTGGTTAGTGACCATGTAAAACTGAAGGAGGATGATTATGAGCATATGACTTACTAACTTGGTTTTTGTTCAGCCTGTGCCCAGAAGGAGTAGAATCCAGCCAGATCGCTAACATCAGCATGCGGCGAACGCCGTCCAGAGAGTTCCAGGAGCCGAAGCCTAGAAGGCTGCTGAGCTGGCTGACGATCAGATCCAAGCAGATGAGGAAAGGCAAGACTTTTCAGAGGACGAAGCCAAAGCTGATGTCGAAGAAGTTAACAGGAGTCCAGGCCAGAAGATCAGAGATCCAAAGTGGTACCGAGGGGAAATCCAAGCTAAAGTCAGGGTGTTAAAGTTTAGGGTGTTTGCCTAAACTGGATGAGGCAGTTTGCAGTTAGATAAGTTAGATCATCCGCCATTAGTGTCTGACCTCTCAAAACCATTTCAGAAAGTATTGTTAAAAGTTTTCATGGACAGATTTCTAAATCCTTCACAGGGAGTCAACATTAACCCAGTGCATTGAGGTTAAGTAAAAATAACTACAATATATGTGTATGACTACTTCTGTCAGTACATCTTAGACAGAACTCGTCCACCTTTTCACGTCTAGACAAATATCTTTAGACTTTAGGTTAATGTTGCCTTTAAATTGCAGCTTCTAAGTACAAATTCCCATTTAAACAGTGTTGCCATGGTTCTTTCAAACTCATTATTATGGGAGGTTTTGTTTTCTTTCCTCTATTCAGAAATAAAAGTCTGTGTCTGTGACAATGACAGGCAGATGTCCCGTGAAGAAAAGTGTCTCTCATTGAAAGAGCTGCAGGTTTTTCAGATTGTTTTTATTGCCATGGAGAGGTTACTGCCTGAACTGATGCAAAAACACTAACAGCTCCCCTTTGATAGTCCCGCAGTTCAAACTTGACCCTTCCTCCATTTTCTGTGGAGTGATGCTGCTTTTGAGAATGGGAACATTGAATTCAAAACAGTCTATGGCACCGTTTGACGTCCGTGATAAAAGGTTTGGGAGATACTGTGAAAACTGATTTTTCTTGGTGCTGATAAAAGTTGTTTTTCTTCTTGGCCAGTAAGTAAATTTTTACTTTCAGGTAAATTCCATTTATTTTATTAATTTATCATTAAACAGAGAACTGAGAGACCAATCAATATCATTTTAGAGCGAGAGAGTTTACACATGAAAATGTTAAATGTGTCAATTTTTTTTATGTGAAATATTTGACCATATGCACAGTAGGATAACAGGTTTTTTATTTCTAAAAACGTCCCATTGTATTTTACAAATAAGTACAAAAAAACTCATCTAGACTAAAAGTAACATAAATGTCTCTAAGGAGATGGCAAAATTTAGCAATAATCCTCTAAGGGAAGTTCTGCTTCTCATTAAAGCACCTTTAAAGCCAGAGGCAAAAGGAAAAAGGTGGTCCACCCCGTTCAGGCAGGGGCATCTTGGGGTTTCGTTGTTGAAGATCTGAAATATCGATGTGTGACCAACACAGAAGAATTCTGTAAGCAGAGAGGAAGACCCTGCAGGCATTTCTGGAGAGAAACACATAATAATATATGTGTCTGGATTTCTTCACAGTTTGATTATTGGTACTATATTCTGCTTCTTCAATGATTTCCGTTCATCTTGCCTTCTTTTCTCCTGTCGCCCTGAATCTTGGTTTGCTGATTAAATTACCAGCGATGTGTTAATTGTGATCCAACTTTGGAAGAATCTCTCTTTGCGATCTTCTCTTCTTCATCAGCTCTTTCTTCTGTCCTGTGAACTTAAAGCAGCCCACAGATCCAATCTCCCTCTCTGTTTGGACAATGTGATTGTATATTTGTTCTCACCTGGCTTATCACATTTCAGTCCTCCCACCATTTACCGTAGAGCGGGGAAAATAGCAGCAGGAATGCTGATATCTGAAAGTCACAGTGTATTAAAAACATGACATTTTTCTCAACTCTCCAGTTTCTTTTGCAGGTTTTTATTGCTTCTTCATATTCTATTACTTTTTCACATTATTCTTGCTTGGTATTAATGAACTCCAGGGTTCAGCAGTGGCACCATCAGCTGCAGCTTGAGTCGCGTTACACTGTTGTCCCCCCAGGCATGAGGGAAATAACCAAAAGAATCCATAGAAACTGGAAGCAGAGGGAATTGAAATAAATGATACTGTCTGCTCTTTTGCAGCTCTGTGGTTAAAATACTGACATTGCTAAAAAGAGAGAACAAAATTTAGCTTTATAAAAAGACTCCATCAAAAGTTTTTTTTTTTTTTTGTAGGAATATTTATAGATATTCGTATGCACTCTATAAAGAGGCATATAACCTTTTTCATATGTCACAAGTTTACAAACATGAGCACAGTATATCACAAAAGACAGACTTTTTTTTTAGAAAATTAACATTACCTTTCTTCATTCACCTTACTTAGGGCAGGCATACACTGCTATCCTCCACAACCCCGGTAGAGAGTGCGACAGGGTGCGGAAGTGTTGGCGGATTGTACCCCAGCTTGGTGCACTCTGCCTGGCGTCCGGCCTCCCTAGTACACCACGGGAGCTCAGTCAGGAGCAACGGGAGATCAAAGCAAGAACCCCCGGCTGACAGTGAGCCAGAGCAGGGCAGAGTTGGCACCACTCCGGTTCGTCCTCCAGTGGTAGCTGATTAACATTAAGTTGAAATGCAATCATCAGAATCAGCTGTGCTGAAGCAGGAGAACCCTCTAAAACCTGCACGACAGGTCCCTCGAGGACAGGTTTTGGGTAATCCTGGTCTAAAGGGTAATCTTTGTCTCATCTCTCCTCAACATTAGCTTTTTTTTTTCCGTCTTCAAATTTTCTTGAAAAAAGTTTGTTTCCAATGCAATCTTTTTCTTATTCATTTTTCATTTGGTTTTGTGTGTGAACCTGTTGCTTATTTGAAATAATCTAATAAAAATATCATTAAAAAAACCATAACCTATAAAGATAAAAAAAAAAACAACACAAAATGTGACAAACTGCAGCTGGTATAGGAAATTCAACTTAAGCATAAAGTCAATGTGGAAGACTCTCTTTAGCTTCACTTTAACCCCTTACAATGTCCCTTGTTCAGCTCCAGCCACTCATCTTGGGGGCCACACCTTCTCCGAAGCCAAACATCTATCAGGATCTCCTTCATTTAGCTCCTGGCCTAGCTTCTTTTTCCCGCATGCAAGTGAACTTTCAACCACATCCACCCCATCCCCTCACTCATTCTCAGTCCCACTAACCCTCTGGCTTTTTCCACAACCAGTGTCCGGTCCCTAGGGGAAGACTACTCTAATCCTTTTCTAGGTTACTCATCCAAGCCCAGTGTTGTATAGGAACAAAGTAAAAATACTTCACTACCGTACTTAAGTATATTTTTGAGTACTTTATACTTTCCAAGAGTATACATTTTTTTGAGAACTTTCCCTTTCACTTCACTACATTTACGAACTTAATTGCATACTTTTACTCCGATACATTTTCAATGTTTGGTTTAGTTAAACCAAACATTGAAAACATTTAGTTAGTTAATAAAAAAAACAACGAGCAAGAGAGCGAGAGAAACGCAAGTGTTTTGACCCCACCTACTGACTACAAAATCGGGTCTTGCCTGGGCTTGTTCATTAACACCAATAGGATACGCCTGTTTCGCAAAGCCAGTCTAAATTTATCCTACACTTGGTTGTGTATATTATTTAAAGTGAATTTAACCTTCAAAGTTTACCAAAATGTCAAAAAATGTCATTCAAACTGCACTACTTTTTACTTATACTTTTCACTACATTACTTGAGTACATCTATTTTTACAGTAATTCTTATACTTAGGTACAAGCCATTTCAGATACTTTAAGACTTTTACTCAAGTACCATTTCAGTCAGTGACTTGGACTTTACCAAAGTCATATTTTGGAGAGGTACTTATACTTTTACTTGACTTCTACGAGATTTCAGTACATTATACAACACTGTCTAAGCCTATGTTGATTCGGATCATCGAAGTTTTCTGCCAGGGCCCGAGCGCCAAATAACTTTTTTTTTTTTGGTCTTCATCTGTTTCTGTCTCCTTGAACCCCTGTTGGCCTCGGCAGATGGCAACTCACACTGAGCCTGGTTCGCTTGAGTTTCTTGTTAAAAGGGAATTTTCCTCTTCACTGTCATTAATGCATGGTCAATGCGAGGGATATCAGAGAATCAACGAGTCCTTGCAAACAGTTGGTTTTCCTTAGACAGAAATATTTTTAAGAATATGATTGTGTTACCTGTATAAATAAATTTAATATTTTTTAATTACAACTTTTCTCTGTGTGAGTCTCTCTAGATGGAAATAATGTTTCCTCATAGCACTCATTTCCAGAGTGCAAAAGTGCCATTTCCAAATATAGTATAGGTCTGCCATATGGTCAGTCTTCAGCCTTTTCTGCTTGTCACTACCCGATCCGTACTGGTAGCACAATCCGTACCATGAGCTCACTTGCACATGCTAAAACAGATATACTCCCTAAATTTTAACCAGTAAAAAAATACCTTAATTACATTTTTCCCTCCTTAACAATATTAAGCATACTAAACTAAAATGTTTTAAAGGTTAATAAATGCATTCCAATCCTTTTTGTTTTGTCAATTATCTGTGCCTGCTCTGCACCTGAAATGGGATCCTGTTTTTTTCTGGGAGCTAACTTTTTCAACTTTGGATTTAAACTTAAATTTAGTCTTCTTGAGTTCTGTTTTTTTCCTTTCGTCTTAACCTTATGGTATATAGTGCGTAATCGAAGGAAAGAAATAACTAAGAAACAGATAAACTTGGTTTAAACATATTTTGCTGGACTACTCTGAGCAGTACTCTGATGATGACATCAGAGAAACAGAATGGAGAATATGTAGAAAGCACGAACATTGTCTCAAAAAAGTCCTAAAACATTTTTTTAAAGATGTGTATTACTATAGCATTCTTTAGTGAGTTAAGGATAGAAATAGGTAATCTATTGAACCCGGATATATATCTGGTTGTGCATGTGCAAACTAGCTGAAGGCATGGATCGTGCTTCCAGTACAGATCGGGTGACACTGCTTATAGCAACGTGGTCCTTGTCGCCTATTTACCACAACCTAGCATATTGAACATGAGCAAACAAAATAATTATGTTTCTCTGACTTTACTTATGGATAGCCAAGGCTGACCAGCCCTAATTCTACCAGGCTGAGTCCGAAGTACGGGTTTTAGACTTACATTGTGAACAGTGGATCAGCCAGCTTACAGTGTAACAACAGATACTGCTCCCGGGGCGCCGTACAATGGCAGCCCATTGCCCCCAAGAGGATGGGTTAAATCCAGAGAGTCAAATTCGTCGCTCTGTACTCTGTACAGTTTAATAACAATAAAATGCTGGGAGAAAAAAAAAGATATCGTTAATTGTAAACTTTTAAACCCTGCAGTTTCATCCTACAAAGATAAAAAATATTGTAAAGTGTATGTCCGCCTTTCTTAACTTCTTTAATTTTCTATATGCTATATTCAACATATAGTTATTGAATTGTAAATTTTCTAACCTCACTGATCTGTCCTTGTGTCGCAGTGTTTTACTATTGTTCTTTTTATATTTTTCACCCTTACATGTATTTTCATGCTTCCATTTGTATCGGCAATTTGCGTATATTGTTACATTGATAATTGCACTACTAAAGGGTACAGTTTATTTTTGTTTATTTTTCTCTTTTCTAATTGCTTTTTATGTTTATGTTTTCTCGTCTTCTGGTTGGTTGCAGTCTTTCCCTGGGTCATAATAATGTGTTTCATGTACTTTGGTCCTGAAACTGTGGTACAGGTACCGCTGATGGTGTTCTGGCTTCCTTTCAGAGGAAATGTTGGTATTTATTTGCAAGGTAAATAAAAAATGTTACAACTATGATTTAGTGGACACAGAAAACCAGGAGCAAATGTTGGGTTATATAAGCTGCATTCAGTCACCCTCTGAATAATATTCTTGAATGTGAAAAACAAATTCAATGCAAAGTTAAATGTGCCCAATCTCCAGGTTCAAAAGCAGCTTTGCAACATTTTGCATTTTCACCAACGTTTAAAGAAAAGAACTTTTTGAGTACAGCATACAGTATTTGAGAAACCAACAAAAATAAGCTTTACAGCAACTCTCACAACTTTTGCATGCACAGCAGCCGCACGTTATTTTTTGAGGTCAGTTTCTTAAGAAACTTCAGATTTTCTCTTTATTGAGAGGTTTGTTAAGAATGTGAGGCTTGGAAAACCCTGTTTTTAATAGGGACTCTGAAGTTGAGTACAAGAAAAACAACTAATTTAAGCTGAACCTCTTTCATAAAGGTAAAATACAGGTTCTATCAAAAAAGAAAGCTCAGGAAGAAAAATGGTGACTTATAGATTAGTTAAGTTTAAAAGTGCAGATGATAAAGTTTTTTACATTAGAGACCAGGCAGAGTTTCTTGTATTCAACCTATAGTGATTGTTTCACACCTTCATAGCAGATAAAAGGTGCTGGTTCAGATTAGATCTCCATCTGTGATTCTTTTAAAAGATTTTTTTTTCTGCCATCTTGTTGAATACTGTAAAGCTCACAGATTTTACCAGTGAGGGTATGTGTATGCGTCAACTATATTAATAGCTTTTGTTTTGCATGGATTCCCAAGACTTGTCGCGGAATAAGAGAGGGAGGGAGGGAGATCTTTGATGCAGCAGCTGTTGCCGCATTTTCTCCATGTTTTTTTTTTTTTTTTTTTTACAGTTCGCTTGACTGTAGAGGTAACAGGAAGATAAAGCAACAGATTATCTATATGAGGCTTCATAGGGATGATTTACCCCTTAGACGACAAAACGCCCATGAGGGAACGCCTGGATGATTAAAATATAGATTGCACAGGCGGGAAACTGGATGAGAAGAGTGGAAAGTTTAAAAAAAAGTAAGGTGTTCATTTTTGGACAGATATCTGTTATTCATTAGGAAGTAAGAGTAACAGATAACCAATGCTGCTGGGAAAAGGTATTCACCCGCTTGGACACATCAGCTTTGTCATGCTTTAATGTTCCAGATCATCATAGGGAATATACACTGCCCAACCTAACCAGGTGATTAGGAATTCACCCCTAGATACCCACAGTTGTCCTCAAGCAACAGTAGAAATGCTTTAATTTATATTTACTTCAGTAGACTAAAACATTTCATATATGTTCATTGTCATAAAGAGAAAAGGATTTAGCTGTCTGATGATAACAGTTTTTATATTCTTTTTTCAAATAAAGTAACCATAGTCCCAACTTTACATTTCAAGAACTGATAAAGGACATCTCTTCTGCAGTATTTACTGGTGGAGAGCATAATTAATGCTTCCATCAGAAACAGGATGTCATCCAGATCCTAATCAGTGTCATGATCTTGGCACTGATTTCTGGTCTGATTACTTTATATAACACACCTGCTTAGCTCCACCCAGTTCTTATTACCTGCTTATCGGATCCACCTACATCAGTGTCTATTTAACCAGCCTTCAGAGCAGTCATCAGTGCCAGGTTATTTTTGAACCGTTGGTAAGAATAACTCTAGCCTTCCTGTATTCTGATCCTCTGATCCTGACCTCTTCTTCCTATGGACCTCTGAACCTGCCTGTCACTGTTCTGCTCTGTTTACCTGACCTGTCTTCTGACTCCTGCTGGATCTTTGTCTGCCTGTGAACCGAACCTGAATCCATGACCCGACTCCTTTCTGGATTCTCCCTTGGCACCTCTTTAGACCTCTGACATCCTGGCTCTTACTACCACACTGCAAAAATGATCTAAAAATTAGTAAAAATGTCTTAAATTAAGCGTATTTACCCTTAATTTGAGCAGGTAAATAAGACGATTTGCCAATGGAACTAGTATTTTAACTCTTAAAATAAGATGATTAGATTATATGCACTCAAAATAAGACAATGCGATTGTTTTTTCTTATTTTAAATGTAAATTGTTTTGTTCTATTGGCATTGTGTCTCGCTTAACTCCTTTATTCAAGAAAAATCCACATATTTTAAGAAAAAAATGACTTATTGAGATTTAAATTTTTTTGCAGTGCAAGCACATCACTGACACCTGCTTTGGCTTCACCCTCTGGATAATCCTGCCTACATTCATCTGCTCGGTTCTGATGTCCTGCCAGTCCTTTGACCACCAATACATCAATGTCCATGACTCTCTGGGCAGCAACCGCTGCGTCAAGTTGGCAGCCAACCAGCTAGAGCCAACCTCACCCTCTGGACATGGACTGAACTATAAGACCAGGTTAGTGACTCACACGTGCGTTATCATCTACTTCCAGAAAGACATGGTCATTAACCTGTTCTCTCCTTCTGCAGAGGTTCCTTCCTTAGCTATTGACTTCTATTCTGTTCCTAATAAACTTTTGAGAAATGTATTGTTCTGAACCTGACAAACAGACGTCTTGAAAATCTTAATGATCTTTATTTGGGTAATACAAAATGCCTCTTCTCTCTGGTCTGTGGTGTTTCTGGGCTTTGATTTCTCACAGAGGCCAATTGGGTTTATTTCCTCTTTGTTAAATTGTGAGGCCTGCAGATGATGTATTGGGGTGCACAGTGATTTGGTGAATGACTTGTCATTTGACTTGCGGAGTAATTTTGGGAAGGTTCTCCAATGTGTCATATTTGTCGTCTGTGAATATTGATTCTTACTGTGCTTCTCTTATGTCCTAAATATGCATATATGACATTTAAATATTTTCCAGACTGATTGATGTCAATAAATTTCTCGTTTGTTCTTGAATTTCTTCAGATTAAGGCATGCTATGTTGCTTTTGTGGTTTCGTGACTGCTGGTTCTAATCAGTGTAGAGAAATGATAATTAGATAACTGCATTTTGTATTTACCTTTGGCTTTATATCTGTAATATTGTTATGATCAGATACATGTAAGTATGAGAAAACATGGAAAACCGAACTGTTTCAGAGGTAAATACTCTTTTTACAGCTCTGTAGGTAAGTGATGTTCGTGTATGTAGGAGCAGCCCCGATGGTTCCAGTGGACTTCAAAGACTTTGATTTTCTGGACCTTATGAATGTCAACCTAACATCTTCCAGTGTTCCTCCTGTTCTAAGTTTTCTTTTGCCTCCAGCAAAGCAGATTAAAGTTCAACCTTTCAAGGTTTCTTAGACAAGCTGAAAGGAAAAAAAAAAAAATGTCATATTGATTTTTTTTCTTTTAGCACTTATCATATTTCAGTTTGTCTCCGAGTTAATATTTCAACAACAGCATGACAGGTTGTTCAGGCTTTCTTTTTATCTCTCTAGCACTGAATTTAAGCAGAGCAGCGGCATAATAAAAAAAACAAGATATTTCATAATATCAGTCAAAGTGAATCGCCGTCTCTGAACATATTCACAGGATCACGGCGCTGCGCTGCAGACGCCTTTTTACAGGCAATAAATATCTCTGAAGTACTCTGCATCTACAGCCTACTAAATACATCTGTCTTTCTTTTCCTAAATAAAGCTCCCACAATGTATAACTCTTCAGGCAATTTCCTCTTCCAGGGAATATTTTGTTCTTAAAACCCCTGTGGGGAATAAAAAATGTGAGACTGAAATGCAGCTTCACGGCAGATATTTTAGTTTTGTTCTGAACATCAGCTATATTGAGGACCTGAAGCGTCTAAATCTTGGATTTTATTGTATAGATCATCTGGTTGGTGTGAAAGTAATAAAGAGAGTAGTTTCACTCTACAGTCCTAATGTTCTTACAGCTGTTAGACAATCATATTTAACTTTGCTCATATAAGTCACATATCTTAATGGTCATCAAGCAAAGTTTATCATCAGACAAACTCAAAGAGGTGTTACAGAGTTTCCCAAAGATACTACCACCTGTGGCCAAAACACAGAGGTGTATGACTCCTCTGCTTGTTCTCGTACCTCGTGCTCTTACTTGACAAGTTGTTTTTAATTTTTACTTTTGTCTTTTTATGTGGAGTTGCCATTAGTGTCTGAGTTGAGCTGGGTGACAGTTTCTTCTGAGTAGTATCGTTTTGTCTGTGTGCCATAGATTTTGTATTTTATTTTGTTTATTCATATTTTTCAGCTGAATGGGCTCAGGGAAAAATCCAGGAATTTGTTTTTTTTTTGGCCTTCGGTGTATTTGACCTTGACATCCCTGCCTTAGTCTAAAGAATTTCAAGAATATGTGAGAGAGTTTGAAATCTGGGGACTACAGGGAACCAAGGTGAAGCATTCCCAGGAGTGGTCACTCTACCGAAATTAATCCAAGAGTTAAAGGATGATTCATCCAGGGGGTTAGAGAGGAACAGTGAGACTTGATTGCATCCAGAGTACAAAGTTAAACTTTTACTTGATGAAGGCAGCAGTTCTACTCCAAACCCTCCCTGGATGACTGATCTCCTCACTCTATCTCAAAGGGAGAGCCCAGACATACTACGGAGAACATAAATTTTAGCCCCTTGTATCCGGGATCTTGTTCTTTCAGTCATGACCCAAAGCTCATGACCATAGATGAGGGTAGGAATGTAGATCGACCGGTAAATCAAGAGCTTTGCTTTTTGGCTCAGCTGTCTCTTCACCACAACAGACCGGTACAGTGTCCACTTCAAATTTGGAGGCACTGATCCTCATCCCGTCCACTTCACACTCTGCTGCAAACTGCTCCAGTGAGAGCTGTAGATCACTCCCTGATGAAGCCAACAGAACCACATCATCTGTGAATAACAGATGATGGGCACCAAAATTAATCCCCTGGTTTCTTGGCTACGCCTAGAAATTGTGTCAAAGAAAGTTATGAACATAATCGTTGACAAAGGGCTACCTTGTCGGAGTCCCACTCTCGCTGGAAACAAATCCGACTTACTGCAGGCAATGCAGACCAGGCTCTGACACCGGGCATACAGACACCTAACAGCCATTATTAAAGGGCCCGGTACTCCATACTCTCGGAATCCCCCCATAGGACCCCCCCAAGGGACATGGTGCCTTGGGGGGGTCCTATACGAATGCCTTCTCCAGAACCACAAAACACATGTAGACTGGTTGGGCAAACTCCCATGTAGCCTCCAGGATCCTGCTGAGGGTGTAGAGCAGATTCAGAGCTACAACACCTGTTTCGAAAAACAACATATGAGTTACTGCAACATTTCATTTTCCTTTAAAGTATTTTTGAATTTTAATTGAATTTGAATCCATGCTCAAAAACCAGGCTATTTAATTTGAGAATGTTGGATGTGTCCCTAGAACCCTTAAAGGTTAAAATTGTACAATGCTGCTTTAACTAGAATGGCCTGAGTTCACTGACCAGCCAATTTAGCTTTTCTTGTGTTATTATTAGATAGCCATATAGTCAGCTAAATAATATTAATAATAATATATTAAAAATAATAATAATTTTTTTTTTCAATTATTTCTATTGTTGTACACCATGGTGTACAACAATAGAAATAATTGAATCCAGAAGCTTATTCTTTCTCTAACCAGCTGCACAGCATTTAAACTCATCATCATCATTATCATCATCATCATCATCATCATCAAGCGCTTAACAACAACCAAAGCTGAAAAAAAGTGCTGTACATCTACCTTAATAAGGTAAATATATAACAACAGCTCTGTTTTGTAAGAGGGACCAATGATGTTTAAAACATTGAAAACAAAGACATGGGACTGACTAAATAAAGGGAGTTACCCCCGGCTCACACCGACTCCGTCTTACCGTTGCGGTGCGGTGGGTGCGGCGCCGCAGTGATTCCAAGTCATTAAAAAGACGTAAACCTCTCCCACCGGCTGCTGAGCTGTCCGGCTGCGGTTACCGAGACACTCCGGCGCTGCAGAAAATTCCGCAAGAAAGCTATCCTTGCGGCGTGCCGGAGCCCTCCGCAACAAGCTCTCGCAAATATCCTTATTTGGGCCGTGTTATCGCGTGAAGTTACGTGAACTCAAGTGAACTTCTGTTAAATCTCCGGACCTGTTGCCAGAGCCGCAGAGCCGCACCGCACCATAGTCAAAAGGGCGGTGTGAGAGGGGGTGTGCGGGAGTTGCGGTCTCCGTCGGCTCGGTAACCGCACCGGAGCCAGTGTGAGCAAGGGGTTACAGTAATCCAACCATGAAGAAGTGAATGGATAAAACTAAACTGTGGCTCTAATTTGACTGTAAATTTTAAAATCACTGTCCATCTTTAAACCAATATTTGTGACCCAGGAGTTAATACACATTGACTAAAATCTATGGAGGGAGATGGACATGCTCCACTACTTATAAACACATAACCTCTGTCTTTTCTTCATTAAATTGCAGGTAATTTAGTGCCATCAAGCTTTAATATCCTCAAGACATAATAAGTGTTTTAATTGACCAGACATCGTTTGGTTAGGAACATAGATATTTCAGTCATCCACATAGCAGTGGAATACACCCTAGAGGAAGGAGGTAGAAAGAAAAGAGCAAAGGTCCCAGAACTGAGACCTGGGGAACACCACATGACAGCATAGCAGAGGAGGAGATTAAAATCTGCAATTTTTACTGAAAATATTCTGCCAGTCCAGAGCAGTGCCAGCAATTCCTACTTGGTTTTGTAGGCGAGACAGAAAAAAATGCTATGATCAACTCTCTCAAAAACAGCAGTTAAGTACAATGAAACAAGAACAAAAGAACTGCCCAAAACCCATGCTAAGGTGTGATTATAGACAATTAACAGTGCTGGGAGATTTAAAACCAGACTGAAACACATTCATAATGTTATGTTGAAACAGAAAAAATTGTGAATGTACAATTTTCTCCAAGATTTTTGACAACAGACATGGAGATGGGCCTAAAATTCCCATATTGTTTTTTTCACATAAACAAAAACAACAAAAAATTTTTTTTCCTCAACTTATGTCAACATTGCTTGATATATAAAGCCACCTGATTTAGTGGTTTTATGCAGTAGTCCATGACAGATGTAGGAAATCAGAGCTGTACGTTGTTTTCAAAAACGTGTCTCTGCTACTTTAGGAAAAGGCTGAAGGTGGAATGAATTTATCGGGTTCCACAGGTTTAATGCTTACCAAAAGCTTTCAATAGCAGCAGCTAAAACATCGCTGCATGTGTGCACCCTTCCGATCTTCTCCACACACAAGCCAATAAATGGACTCTGCATCCATCTAAAGTAAATAAAGCTCAATCATTCTCCCATCACTCGCCCTGCAATTGTAAGATGTGTTTTTATTCTAGCCGTTTCTTTTCTTCCTTCCGGGGTCCTCACTCTGAACTTCTACAGCTTATCGCTACTCCTCCTTTTTTTCCTTCCATTCAACGGTCTCTGCTTTGTTTATGACTGAAGACTTCCACACATTTCTCTTTTCTCCACTTCAATTATGAGTGTTTCAGTAGGAAAAAAAGAAATGTGTTCTTTCTTTGCTCTTGCTTTATTCACACATTTATTTAAAAGGGAAGAAAAGAAAAAAGGTTGAAAATGACAAGGATACAAGTAAAAATAAGAACAAATAAACCTACAAAGAAAAGTAGTTCAGTGAAAATGTTGTTTTTTTAACAGCAGGGGTGGTAGGGGTTCTAATAGAGTATAAAAAGGCACTAGGTGATATAGATTTTCAGAGGTAAAATGAGGTAAAATTTTGCCTCTTGTTTTCTACCTAATGCAGGCTCCATAGTATTTACAAATGATTTCACACAAGTCGAGATAAAAAGTTGTTTTATGGAAACTGCTTAGTGTGACCTTTTTAATTTGAGATGCTGACTCAAAGGTTCCTGATAATAAAAAGAAAATGTATGATTTTGTTTTCCTACGATTTTTGAATACTATTCATTGATCTTGGAGAAAAGGTTTGTGACTCAAGATGATGAATAAATCAACTCTAAAAATCTCATTCACGCTTTAAAACATTCCTTAAATTTGCACAACTTAAGTCTTAACCACACTAATCAAATTAGAAAATATACAAAAGGAGATTAGGTTGTAGCATCCCCTTACTACAAGTCAAGCACCAGATTGGGGGAAGTAACAAGTTACATCTACTTGACTTTTAGAAAAAAATGTAGCAGCGTTACATTACTATATATTTTACTATTACTTAAACAATTTTTTTTGTACGTGTTGATACTTTTAAAAGCACACCGTGGACTTTGTGACCCAAAGAGTTGATGCATCTGAGTTATTTTAAATGATTTCTCAGGCCAATATTAAGCACTCAACCCTATCAATGCTACAAGTGGGGCTCTCCTCTTGAAATACCGATTATGTAAGTTGGGAGTTGACGCACCGTCATTGGCCAGGTCATGTGACCTGGAAGAACCTTGCGCTTCATGGCCGCAGGCTCTTATAAAGTCAAAAGCTAAGGCTTTTGCTCTATTGTTTTTTCTGCCTGCTCGACTACTAGTTATGGTTGGGGCAAGGAAAAAGTTTACACCTTCTGAGGAGGCTTAAAAGAGAAAAAGTGAAAGGTATCTGCGCAAGGTAAAACAAGACTCGGTCTTGGAAAGGAGTTTGTTCGTTGCCCCAGGCTGAAGGAAGAGGCCATATGCAATACTGATTAGGGCTGGGCGATATAGAAAAAAAGCTTATCGATAAAAAAAAAATGCATATTGATCGATATTGATAATTATTGAAAAGATTTGAAACCATATTTTATGTGCAGCTCTGCCTGGACTTTTTATAATATTGCTAAATGATTTAATTTTAATAAAAAACACAAACACAGACTTCGAATTAAATCTTTATTTAACCAACTTTTTTAACCATAACAGAATTGTTTTAAAGAAAAATAACTTAAGAGACCTGAGTTATGTTATTAAATACTGACAAAGAATAAACTAAAGTGACCAAAATAAATATAACAAATAAATAAATGCCCCCCCACCGCCGCCGCCGCCCCCGTTTCCTGCTTTAACCTGAGTTATTACTTTGAAGTTTTTGGCCCCTCAGCATTTTTATCTCAATTGTTAGAACTACGTGGGAAACTGCCCAGAATTGAAAATATATATATATTTTCCCAAAATTCCCGAAGATTCCTCGGAGGAGAGCCGCGCCGGGGCCTACACAGCTCGTACTCCTGCGGGTGTGAGCGGCTGAGATGAAAAAAAAAAAAAAAAAGTTGGTTGCGTTATCAGACTTCTTTTTCACTGGTTCCCTACACATTTTCTAGATGACTGTGGTTTGTTTTTAGTCCGACTTGCCATGACCGAAATACTGCCAGACTGCCGAACTACAAAAACCCTTTGTTGAAAAAGGCTCTCCTTGCTGCATCTTCATGTGCTCTGTGTTGTGGTTTGAGAGGGCGGCGCTTGGTGACGGCATGCCTGGGTCCGCGATTGTGATTGGTTGGGAGGAAGTAGTGACTAGCATAAACCTACATGCTAGGCTACAATGAGAAGGAAGGAAAACTGCGTTTCTTTTTTATCGAACTTTTATCGACCCTCTTTTTTTCTATTGCGCCACACGTCTATCGATCGATATATATCGTTATTGAATTATCGCCCAGCCCTAATACTGATTCTCTTTTCTCAACTCTATTGTTAGACTGATAACTTACACTTGGCTGCTCAGTGGCACAGTAGGTAACACTGCTGCCTTGCAGCCAGAAGGTTCCTGGTTAAATTCCTGCTGCAGGTTTTTTTTTTTGCATGGAGTTTGCATGTTCTTCCTGTCCATGTGTTGATTCTCTCCTGGTACTCCGGCTTCTTCCCACAGTCCAAAAACCTGTTAGGTTAATTGGTTTCTCTAAATTCTTAGGTGTGAATGGTTGTTTGTCTTGTTTGTCTTTGTGTTGCCCTGCGATGAACTGACGATCTATTCGCCAGTTCATCACAGGGCAACTGACCTCTCGCCCATAGGCAGCTGGAGATAGGCACCAGCACCCCTCGCGATCCTGCTTGGGAAAAGCGTAATGGAAGATGGATGGATGGAAGTTCACATTTTGCTTCTAGAATACAGTCATATATCTTAGTTATCATTTTCGATGTTTAGTAGAGGCAAAATACAGCTGTTACAGGTCTAGCACACCTAGTGGCCAAAAGTTACACAATGTCCCTTTCATGTAAATTGATTACATGAACTTAAATGTTATATCAGGTGTTATGAGCCAGTTACTCATCACTTGAGTAGCCATTTTACCAAGTGCTTTTTTTTCCTCTTGAGTTATTTCTTCTTATTCCCTGTTCGGACACATAAGCAAATCAATAACAAATATTTAGCCAAATGGTAAAAATGTAGTACCCATGTAAAATAGTACCCATGCTGTTTTTTTAGAGTGACTTGAACAAAAAAGAAAAAAAAGAAAAAAAGAAAACACAATTTTGCTTCTTGTTAAATAAAACAATATAAAAAAACAGAGTAAAAATAAGTGAAGTAATCATAAAGCCAAAGCAGCACCCCTCCACTTACAGCTTCATGATGCACCACGGATCCATGTTAAGAGACAAACATGCCTCAAGCAGTCGCAGATTTGAATAATCTACCATGTTCCCCTCAAATGAACATGAAGCAGAAAAGGAAAACAGGGTGAACGATACAGAGGCACAAGCAGGACAAAGCAGTTATGTGATTTAAAAAACATAGCTCACATTACCGCATTAAGATAGGTAGAACTGACCCCTTCAAAATTAGTCAATTAGAGCAACTGGGAAGTGATAGATTCATTTTCATGTTGATTTAAATACTGCTGCACCTCCCTGATAGAACAAGCAGGTTTTCCCTGATTTAAAGTTACCTTCCCAAACCTTTGTCCTCCTCTAACTTCACTTTAAAAATACCATTCGTAATGAAAATAGTGAATCTTTTTCACTCAGTAACAGCACTCAGTTCAATTCTGTTAAGCTGTAGCACCATTCACAACAGGTCATCTCAGGGCACTTTACAATTCAACCAGATCATACATTCAAATTGATTAAAAGTTTTCTATCTAAGGAAAACCAGTTGATTGCATCAACTCATTTACTAGAAGGCAATCCCTCACACCCAGCTTGCTTGTAGCGACAGTGGAGAGGAAAAACTTCCTTTTAACGGAAAGAAACCTCCAGCAGAACCAGGCTCAGTGTAATGTGATTGGAGTTCAAGGAGACAAAAGAGAGTATTAATTAGACTCTTATGTATGATCTGTTTAAAGATGGGGATTGTTATTTTTACTTTTGGCACACCTATCATCACTGATAAGAGCCTAATTTTGGTCATTAGGTAACTCCAGTTTTGACCAAAATTAATTTCATCAGGTTACTGCCAGGTATCACATCGCTTGACAGTCAATGCAACCGATTATGCCCCATAACGACCTTTCTGGACATTAAAGTTTCTTACAGATTAAATAATTTACATTCCCCTGTCTGGTCTGCAGGCACACCTAATAGCGTGCAGGTCCTAAAAGGTTTAAGTGATTCTCCATTATTCCAACTGACACCCCAAAGACATCCAACAACCAAACTTCTAAATTAACAACGTTTTGCTTTACCCCTACTCACAGTTTTTCCAAGGAAACACATGCAGTATGTCCTTAAAAGAAGGTTGAATGAACCAAAAAATTAGTTTCTGCTACTGAAATATTATCATTATCACCCATATTGTAAACTCATCAAGATACCTCAATCACTGTAATAACTCTGGCAACCAACACTCAGTGATTTCTGTTGGCGAGCCGGGCAAGCATTTATAAGATCCTGTGCCAGGCCTAGAAGTCTGACATTATTTGGCTGAGACAGTAGCTTGGCAGCAAGAGTGTTAACAGGAGGGGCACCCAGAAACTGACAGGCAGCCAACAAAACCCAACTACAGTAATGCCTTTAAATTACTTGAAGGTCAAACTAGAGCTGCAGCGTCTTAGAAGAAATACGGGGGTCGGAAAGTTAGGTTTAAAAGAGATTTATGCACAAGATATTGCAACTGAATCTTATAGGAACATTATTTGTTTTATTTCTGGGTTTTCTTTTACAATTTAAAATAAAACATCAGTAGTTGGGTGATAAGACTTCAATATAAAGCATATTTTTGAATTTCACCATTAAAAAAGTTCTCTTTAACAAGCTTGGGTTTCATATTATTTTACCTTAGGATAATTGGAAGGCCCGGCAAAATTAGATCTTTATTTTTGGGATCTTGAAAAACTCTAAATGTCCCTTTTCTTGGTGCATTTCATGGCTTTGAACCTGGGGACAGTGTCATTTCTTTTCCAACAGTGTGTATGTCAGGGACACAGCAGCAACAAGGTCCCCAAACCAAGGGATATTATTAAGGACTAGAGAGACAAGGCAGACGAGATGAGGGGCACAGTGGCAGGATTGTGTTTGTGGAAGATTAAGGCTCTTCAGGACGGACGGATGATGGATGGATGGGAGACCTTCATCCATCAAGATCTGTTTACATCACCTTTAAAACAGGCCAGAAGATGCCAAGTCTTCTTCTGCTTGCTCTCTCCTAAAGGGACGGTTTGGATTTTTATCTGATTTTATATTCTGCAGACATTATGAGCAGTCTATTTCCAATGCAGTGTTCTGGATACATTAAGATATCAACAGATGCAACTTTTATTAAATATGTTTCATTTGTAATGCACTTTTCATCAGCAAGATCTCAAACTGTTACAGATTTTTAAGACGTTAAAGAAAAGGTAAACAAAAATTAAAACATATTAAAAAACTTATCAGTCTTTATTAAAACGCATAGGCCCTTCTGAATAAAGGTATACACTATATTGCCAAAAGTATTTGCTCACCTGCCTTGACTCACATATGAGCTTAAGTGACATCCCGTTCCTAATCCATAGGGTTCAATATGACGTCGGTCCACCCTTTGCAGCTAGAACAGCTTCAACTCTTCTGGGAAGGCTGTCCACAAGGTTTAGGAGTGTGTTTATGGGAATTTTTGACCATTCTTCCAGAAGCGCATTTGTGAGGTCGCACACTGATGTTGGACGAGAAGGCCTGGCTCTCAGTCTCCGCTCTAATTCATCCCAAAGGTGTTCTATCGGGTTGAGGTCAGGACTCTGTGCAGGCCAGTCAAGTTCATCCACACCAGACTCTGTCATCCATGTCTTTATGGACCTTGCTTTGTGCACTGGTGCACAGTCATGTTGGAAGAGGAAGGGGCCAGCTCCAAACTGTTCCCACAAAGTTGGGAGCATGGAATTGTCCAAAATGTCTTGGTATGCTGAAGCATTCAGAGTTCCTTTCACTGGAACTAAGGGGCCAAGCCCAGCTCCTGAAAAACAACCCCACACCATAATCCCCCCTCCAACAAACTTTACACTTGGCACAATGCAGTCAGACAAGTACCGTTCTCCTGGCAACCGCCAAACCCAGACCCGTCCATCAGATTGCCAGATGGAGAAGCGCGATTCGTCACTCCAGAGAACGCGTCTCCACTGCTCTAGAGTCCAGTGGCGGCGTGCTTTACACCACCGCATCCAACGCTTTGCATTGCACTTGGTGATGTATGGCTTGGATGCAGCTGCTCGACCATGGAAACCCATTCCATGAAGCTCTCTGCGCACTGTTCTTGAGCTAATCTGAAGGCCACATGAAGTTTGGAGGTCTGTAGTGATTGACTCTGCAGAAAGTTGGCGACCTCTTCGCACTATGCGCGTCAGCATCCGCTGACCCCGCTCCGTCAGTTTACGTGGCCTACCACTTCGTGGCTGAGTTGCTGTCGTTCCCAAACACTTCCATTTTCTTATAATACAGCTGACAGTTGACTGTGGAATATTTAGGAGCGAGGAAATTTCACGACTGGATTTGTTGCACAGGTGGCATCCTATCACAGTTCCACGCTGGAATTCACTGAGCTCCTGAGAGCGACCCATTCTTTCACAAATGTTTGTAAAAACAGTCTGCATGCCTAGGTGCTTGAATTTATACACCTGTGGCCATGGAAGTGATTGGAACACCTGATTCCAATAATTTGGATGGGTGAGCAAATACTTTTGGCAATATAGTGTAAGTTATCAAGCTTGTTTTTAAAGAATTAAGACTCTCAGTGGCCCTTAGCTGGGTAGGGAGGGTGTGGTGCGTTCATGGATCTGAGGGTATATGAAAAATGGCTCCTTTGTATTTTGGAAATATGAAATAAAACTTATTTCATTCCTATATTAACATTTACATTTAAGATTTTCACAATCTACATTTTGGTTTGAGTTAATGTATATGTGGTGCAAATGAAAAACAGTGCTTGTCCTCGGAAGAATGATCTCTAATGTTTTTCAATTCTAACACTGTAACAAATACAGAATCCTTAAAATTATTCACACCCTTGAATAATTGTATAGTTTAACTAATCATTCATCTCCATTTTTGAAAGGGCCCTGTCAGAATCTGATGTGAAAATGAAAGATTAGGGTGATGGCAGGATGGCTTTACAACCTTAAGAAGCTGGTCAGCAATTATTGAAAGGTTGCAATTTCTTTAATTGAATGAAGACTTTTCTGTTGGTTATCAAGAGGTGTCTAAATAATTTCTGGTATAAAATCTAACTTATCAAAAAACCTTTAAAGGGATGGTATGAAAGATGTACCCCCATCTAGTGGTGCACTGCATGAATTACAACTTACAAAAGAAAGCCATGAAACATTTCTCTGGAAACATCACTAAAAGAAGCAACAGATCCAGCTTAATCACTTTAGATATATCAGCTAAAATAAATAATGAAACACGTAGAACGTCTTTCGGAAAATAGCTGAAAGAAGCTTATTGCTTGTATGACTTTTGTAAAGAAAAGAAAGCAGCTGATAACTGCTGCAGCGAAGCTCGGATTAGTTTCTGGAATATACTGGCCTGTTAATAACACAACGGGAAATAAACTTCACTGTGATATTGGATTACCTTACCTGTCCATCAGAAAGTGTGAAGCCTCTTTAAAGCCCCAATACTATAAATTTAACAAGGTTCCCCACTGGTAAAAGCTGCCCTGATGCTGTTTTCCCCCAGTTATTGGTTCTGTGTCTATTTTTTTTCTCTTGCCTCTCACTTGACAAAAAATAAAGATGGTCCTCATTGTAAAAGAAAGAGGAAGGTAGAATGATCTGTGATTGTTCTGCTTGTTTTGAACTCCTCCAACGACAACATGTTTTTTGGTTGAGGGAACCTGTAAGGCTGACAAGATTGTTCCCTTTTTTTACCTTTGCTACACTCTCCCTTTAACTTTGTTTCATCTTTTGAGTGATGTCTGATTCCCACTATTATTATTAGTATTAAAATATTCCTTGCTTCACAAACAAAATTCTAAGTCGAAACTGAAACAGGATTGGTAAAAATATGTAAAATATATTTTCATAATTTGGAGGCTTTGACTGACCCCAGCCACTCGTCACAGTGCCTGTTTCCTGCTGATTCTCCATCTTCATACAGCATTACATCACTGCATTTGGAAGCAGTTTTTTTTTTTTTTCCCTGAAATTCAACGTTTGACATCATTCATTCATTTAGGGCATAAAACGTGTCCCACTGTCCGCCTGGTTCCTACGGAGTCCAAATGAGACAAGACCGCATGCTTCCTGCCAGGGTGGCGTTCCAATTTCATGTGTCTTCTGCTTGAAGCATGAAGCGCCTTTTCAGAAACAGAAATTCAAAGCAAGCTTTCCTCCAGTTTAGAAAGAGCAGCCTCGTTTTAGGCTGCCCTAACTGGTTTTTATCAGAGATCTCATACTAGAAATTCTGTTTGAGGCTGGTTTCTAGTGTTTCCCCTCATTTATAATGACTATTTCCCCCACTGTTTTAGGGCCGTGTTTGAAATGCAGTTTGAAGTGGAAAGGTTTGGCTTTTTTTCCTCCATTGTTTTCAAGCTGTGTCAAATCAAATCTGGGGGGAAAATATTTCTGCTGATGTTTGCTAATTTTAACAATGCGTTTTACAATTGATCACATTTACTTTTAGAAGGCTTTACTGATACCATTCACTTAGAAATATCTGAAGGGTTTTCTTTAAACAGAAGCTAAGCTGGTGTCTGATCCGCTCTTGAAGGGTCATTACAGGAACTCCCTCATTTTCATCTCAGTAGCGGCTGAAAAAACGCTGCATACAGATATAAGTATTTCCGTGTGAGGAGCCGTATATAATTAGTGGAAACTCTTGAGGATAGACGGCTTTTATTCTTTTGACTATTGTAAATTTTAACCTATACCCTCTTTCTACTCACTGGTATATTGTCAGATAATATTGAATTCCTTAATCTCCCTCTTGCAGTCACCTATATCATCTGGACCTGTTTAACCAGTCATCTACAGTGGGCCCAGTCTGCCACAAAGCAGCTTCCCAGGAGGAGCTGCATTATTCAGCACCGTTCTCGGACTTCGCTCAGCACAGTAATCTTTGCACCAGCAGGTCCGCCGAGAAGAACGGAAAGGCCTCTGCAGTGCATCTGCTTGCCTTCTTCTCTCATATAAAGAAACCCACCAAGATGCTTTGTAAAGACAACAAAATATAAGAGAGAAATTACTCTGTGGGCGCTTCACGCTCAGTAGTTTTCACTGCATGCAATAACAGACCTAACTTTGCTTGTGTTGAAGAATCCAATTCAATGGACTGTATTTCCATCATTTGCTGGTGAGACGTGAAATATTTGCAGACAAAGCTCCTTTTTTTTCTCTTTTTCTTTGATATGGCTCATCAAGTACAAATATCAAATGAAATGCAGCTTTTGTTGCCATTTAACTGGAGCTCTTTATTGATCCCTGAGGGGGATTCAATTTGTGGGTATATGGAAATATATATTGTACACTTCTCTCCTAGAGTCTATTCTCTTGAAAGGGTTTTATTCACTCTGACGATTTAGAATTATTGTTTTGTATAGTCATTGTTTCCAGGTCCAAATTAAGTCGTACCTCTTTGAACGGCAAATCCAAGTAAAACAAAGAATATTTTAACTGTCGTTAAGATGAAAGGCGCAACAAAATTAAGGAATCTCCCACCAAGCCACTATTCATTACAGAAAAAAGAGCATCAATTAAGAAGAGAAAAAAATCACACAAAGGTAAAAAGTATGAAAGAATTTTTCTTATAAAAGCCTGCATTTCTCTGACTTTCAGTTTACATAAACTCTTAAGTCTTTGAGAGGTAGGTTAGGCTCAAGCCCTTAAACTTTGAGGCTGCACTCTAAGTGAAGAATCAAGTATTTCAGAGATAAGTCCAAGTCATGTTATTAGTATTTTTAGGGCAAGGTCAAGGTCCTGATACCACTCTGGAAACTGCAAGCAGTTTGGAATGAGGTTGGAAGAGGAAGCAGGATGCTTCCTTTCTGTAGTTCATTTAGCACAGAGTCCTAGTGACGCTCCTTTCCGCCACATAGGAGCAAAATGGATACCAAAAAACCATAGGCATGACAGGATGCACACCTCAAGGACTTTAATAAAAGCACATTAGTTCTTCACAAGTTCTCTGCATGACATAAAGAAATGTCCACACTTTTATATGCTTTTGTTTTTATAAGGAATCGCTGCAGCCGTTTGCTATATGTGTGGATTTTTTTTTTATTCCCTCTTCCTCTTTCTCATTTTCGGAGGAAAGCTGTAGTCTCGGTTTGACTGGAATCATCCATGTGAGTGTCTGACACATAAAGATGTAACAGAAGTTCCTTTCCTACCTTTGACAGAGTTCGTACTGATGACCTCACGAAAGGTGAGGAAACAGGAACTAGGTTATAACAAAATCATGACTGTTCAGATCGAGGGCAAGTCAGGTCCAAGTCCAATTCGAGATGGATTAGAATGGAAACTAAGAGCCAACATCAATGTTTGACCTCATCAATTTACTTCTAGAACTGTCAACAATCCCCACAAAAAGTCTCTTTAATCTCGTGGGAAGATTTCCCAGAAGACTTCAAAGACTACAAAGGGTAAACATATTAAGCCCATTCTTTTCAATATGATAAAAGCTGTTCTGAATAATTTTACTGCTTTCATATCCACCACATTTAATTGTTTGGCAGGTAGATTTATGGCTCATTACTGTTTGTTCGCTCCCTCCAGATGAAATGCTGCCAGAAAATAACACAAGCGGCATCTCTGGAGCTGTGATAACACAGCGATATGGATCTCAGGTAGCAATGCCTGCTGCTGGGCTGGATTATGAAACATCACGCCTGCACTAATGACTCAATTACAAAGCAGCAGAGGAGGATATTTAAAATCACTTAAAATGTATATTTTTTTTAAAGCTGTTAGTATAGAAAGGATTTTCTAATTAAATTATTTGGAAAGAAAGCATTAACAGGTAATTTCTTTTTAGTTCACTGACATCTATAAGACTCATGATCACTTCAGTGAATCCCTTTCGGAAAGTTAGAAAGAAGTAGAACAAGAGGATGGTAATTTTATTCAAGGAGACATTTGCAGTTAATATTAGCTTAAAAATCTTTAAAATGCAGCTCATAAATATAGGAAATAAGAACTGAGGCTTTGAGGTAATAATAATCATCCCACTCCCAGCAATAACAGTCATTACAGGAACGATGTACCCGAGCGACCTCCACGCCGCAGCAGAGGGGGACAGGATTTCCCCCCCGCGCCATCAAACTCAAACCAAGGACGAAGTAAGGGTGGAGAGTTTTCTCTACCTGCTGACAAAGGGGAAAAGATGATCACTCTAAATGCCTAGCACTAAATCTTTCACACTTGTCAAGTCCATTTTGTTCCTGCTGCCGGAGCCGACCCCTCTCTACATCAGCAGGGATCTGGCCTTGGACGTCAGAACAAAGGGGGTGCTGGGGGGAAGAAGGCTGAGATGGAGGCTGAATTTATAACCCACCTTTATTCTTCAAGTCCTGACATCTCCCAACGTGTTGCAGGGATCTGATGGAGATATGCAAGGACCAAACACTTAGATAGCAGCCAATCAGTTTACCGAAGCTTATATTCAACACAAATCTGAATCGATTTAAATATGGAAAAGTTAATTGTCTAAATACAAGATTGTGAGTGGCGGCCTAGTGGTTAGGGCATAGTGCTTGGAATGCTGAAGTTCTGAATTTGAAACCCACTCCCACAGATTGCCACTCTGTCTCCCTAAGCAAAGACCTTTAACCCCACACTGCTCGACCAGGCGCCGCACAATAGCAGCCCACTGCTCCCCAAGGAGTGGATTAAATGCAGAGAGTTAATTTCGTTGCTCTGTACTTGTGATAATGTAATGACAACAAAACACTGCAAAAAAAAATGCAGAGTCAGGTTATTTAAGTGTAGTATTAATTTTGAAGACAATGTTTTCCAGACAATTAAAAGATTGTATGAATGCTAATAAAAAACAAGAAGGGTGACATGGAGGCAATGAACTTTTAACTTGTCTGAATGGTCAGCTCTGGAGTATTGCATCTTCCTCATTACAATAATCCATGGGTTCAGCATAATCACTCAAGCAATGTCCAGGTCTTGCCTAAAAAAGGAAGTACCCATAAAACTTGTCAACACAGGAAATCTTAAACAGGATGAGATGAAAACAATTGTCATCTTGCTTAAATCTCATGACTGAAGTAAACTTTGCTTCTTATAATCCTATTGTTATAAACTTTTGGGTTATGTTCTGACTATTTTTTATGTTTATAAGACTCTCTTCACTGCTTGGTATGACATTAATGCACTCTTTCTTTAAGAGCAAGTATATTTTATTTTCTTCATAATTTTTTAAAGCGAGCAGACAGCCAGTGGGACTTGGACAAAAGAAAGAGTGAAGCATCGATACATGGGTTGCTCAAATGCTGTGCACCGCTCTGACACTCTAGTAGAACTTTTAGTGTCATCTTGCAGGATCTTCAACACACCTGACTTCCACCGCTTCACTAATCTAATTTACTCACTGCAGGCCTTGGCTAATATTCTTGGTTACAGGAACCTCTCTTGAATGCCAGTGCTTTAAACTTTTTTCCTATTATCAAGTGGGAAAAACATTGTGATACCTCTAGAGTCACCACCAGGTGTGGAGGTTACTGTCACAAGTGCTCTAATAACCATAGGCACTACAGTTGCCTTCCCCTTCTAGGCAATTCTGCCAACATGGCGCTGTGCCTGCAGCCTGTTACGTCAGCTCTGTGCTCTCCTATTTTACTTTCTCTTCTTCAGAGAAAGTAGACCAGACATCCCTGTGAGACCAGACATCCCTACAGAACTAAGGAGAAAAGGGAGAGGCTGCAGGGGTTGGAGGACGAAGCTAGACCTCCAAGGATGCCAAAGCTGCATGCAAGCGGATCCACGGGGCAGTGAACAGACTGCAGACACAGCACCCCTGTACTGTCCTGCCCCTTACTGGAGACTTCAGTTGAGGCTCCTTTTGTTTCACCCTCCCCACGCTCACCCAGTATGTCACATGTACAATAAGGAACAATAAACCGAACCTTTTTTATGCTAATTAAAGGACACCTACACCTCTGCTCACAATTAGGATGCTGGGATCACAAATTTGTCTACCTGCTCCCCCATTACACACCCATGGTGAGAGAGGGAAGAAAGTGCACAAGAGGTCAGTGAAAGTTTGTTTAGATGAGGCCATTGAGAAACTGAGGGAGATTGTGGATTGTTTCTGATGCATCTTTGCATAGCCTGAATGTGGAATCTTGCCTGATATGGTAGATATGACCCTCTATTGCTCTGGTGCTAAAGGCCTGCTCCTGTGCTGCCATGATCAGTGCTTCTGTGCTGTCCTTCAGCCTGGCCCTCGCTAGCCATTGGTAGAATTTGGTCTTATCAGCCTCCTCAGCTAGCTGGCAGTTGTACATCCCAAACATGGGTTTTTCCTCTCAAGATAATTCCTCCAGTTCTTTTTCTTCCATCTTCCATTGTTTAAGACATTGACTGAGTACTTCATCACTTTGTGCCATTTTCCTGATGTGTTCTTGGAGCTTGGATGTTTCATCTTCAATGGTGGCTCTGATGCTCACTAGGCTCCTTCCTTCTACTTTGCTTTTAGTGTATAGTCTGGATTTGGTCGGGATCCACTTTGCATGTGCTTTAACAGCAGGGTATTTCTTCCTTAGGCCATCTTATTTCCACAGCATGGTATCTTATTATTACAGGTACTTAATGGCATAGCTATTGACTGCTGAACCTTTCTGACTTCTTACAAATTTGCCTTCCCCATTGCAGGTACTTGACTGTGGTACATGTCCTATCTGTAGATCCTAGTGGTGTGGTTGAGCGAGTAAATGGCTTTTTAATTCTCAAAGTACATGAGAAGCAGGGAGAAAAGAGCATCTCTTTTGTATATTCCAAGATTTTTGTGAGTTAAGTTGGCCTCAACTGTGGTTTTCTGCAGCCCTATGGAGTTGCAGTAAAGGCTCTTAGAGTGCTTTTGACCTTGTACAGCTTCAGGCATTCCAGGATCCATCTGTGTGCCATGAGTCATGGGCTTTTTTTGCAATAAACCCACAGGTTTGTATGTATGGTTAGGTCCTGGATAATATAAACATTACATGAAAAATATATCTATATATTTTCTTATCTGTAATTTTAAGAGATCACAGTCTATCTACGATTTAAATAACTAACTACATTGCTCTTTGAGACAACATTAGAGCTACTACATTGCCCAGTTCTGCTCAAGCAAAGTCATTTTGACCATTTTCTTTTGTCAAGTTTCAGTTCTACAGATATATTTCAGCACTGTGCATTGACAAGAATGACCTTGTATGGGCTACACAGCAACATGTTGGGGTATATTAACTTCCATTTTGTGAAATGATGTCAAAACAACTATTATACACTTGGGTGGCAATGTGATTGTCACAAGGTTAGATAGCTCATATAAATGAAAAATAAAGTCTCTGAAGCATGCTGGGTGCTATTTCCAAGGGCTCTGAGCAGACAAGACAATTTCAGCTGAGATTTTCACCTCAGAGATACAAAAATGGTGGAGTGTGGGGGTTGAAAACCTTAAGTTTTATTGTTTTGTTACTCCCAACACAGCTAAAAATTATAATACACAAATAAATGCATAGTAGCCGATGATCATTTTAGCATTAAAAAAGTATTTTTCAAAATATATCGGATTACTGTAAATTTTCCAGCAGAAGATAAAATCTCCCAAAAGGTTGCAATGACCTTTATGGGAAACATTAAATTGCCACTCCTATTTCTTTCAGACAACTTTCACCAGCAAACCTTATATTAGTGAGCAGTGTTATATTAAACACACAAAAAATATTTGAAATCCCATCTTTTTGACAAAATTTCCTTATTTGAATTTAGAATTCTACCAAAATTGCACAATGCCTTCTTTCTTATAAAGTGCTTTTTGTAAGTCAAGAAACTTAACCAGATAACTTCAAACTAGAGGTGGGCAGATCTATCCTAGGATGGATACTATCGATCTATCGAGCAAGCGGACCACCTCTACAGCTGAGCTGTTGATGAGTAGTGGAGGGTGGTTTGGCAGGTTCTTCCTGAAGTTGAGGATGATCTCCTTCGTTTTCACCACATTCAGGATCAGGCTGTTGTCTCTGAACCAGCCCGCCAGCTGCTCCACCTCATCTTCAAATCGTCGATTGATAATGATGTGATTGGTGGTGAACCTGGGGATGCAGTCGTGTGTCATCAGATTAAACAGCAGGGGGCTCAGGACACAGTCCTGAGGGGAGCCTGTTCTTAGGGTGATGACATTAGAGGTGTTCTGTCCAACCTGGACTGACTGAAGTCTGTTTGTGAGGAAGTCTAGCAGCCAATTGCAAAGGGGTGTATTGAAGCCCAACTGGTTCAGCTTGCCTATCAGATGCTGTGATGATGTTGAACGCTGAGCTGAATTCCAGGAACAACATCTGCACATTGGTATTCTCCCCAAAGTGTGCTAGGCTCAGGTGAAGAGCAGAGGAGATGGTGTCCTCCGTGGAGCGGTTCTTTCGTTAGGCAAACAGGAATGGGTCGAACGTTGGGGGTAGACTGGAGACAATGTGTTCTTTAACCAACCTTTTGTAGCGCTTCATCATGATGGGAGTCATTGAGTGAGGTGACCTCAGACTTCTTTGGGACCGCAATGATGGTGGCAGACTTAAAGCATACTGACACTATGGATTGGTCCTGCGAGTTGTTAAAAATGTCTGTGAGGGCACCCGCCAGCTGACCTGCACACTCCTTTAACACCCGCCCAGGTATGTTATCGGGGCCTGGGGCCTTTCTTGGGTTGACTCTCCTAAGAGTCTTCCACACTCCTCAGACTCAATACTTTGTCAAACCTTTTATTGCTATTTTAATCAAAGTCTGTTAGGTTACAGTCTCTATGGTATTTGTTATGTCTACAGACAGATATTCTTTGCATTTTTGCAGAAGAATATCATTCACACAGTATGGTGCTGTAACCATCATGATTTTCTATGTCAGATGTAGACCTTAAATTCTTATTTGCACTTGTTCTAACCATGGCACCTTCTTCAATATGTCTCATACACCGTTCTTGACAAACAGTACATCATCTGTACTGTCTAAATTTGCAGAATGTATGCCTAATGATGTATTGCTGACTAGTTATAACTAGTTAAACTTGAATTAATGTAGGAGAATCAGAGTTAAGAGTTAAAATCTGGCTTGTGAGACTATGACAAAAAGAAAGACCCAGCAATTTTAGTAGCCAAATTTAGCAAATATACAATGAACCAAAATAAAATAAGTATTTTTAGTAAACATACGCAGATAGTTCTCTTATTCATCCTGCCCAGAATTCCACTTGAAACCTGATGTAGGTTGGTGATCAGTACCTTTCCCCTCTCTCTAGCCTTTCTAGCCACACTCACTTACACAGCATGTCTTGATAGATGTTGATATGATTTGATCTTGATTTCATACATTTTTGGGGGGAAATCTAGAAACTTATTTGGTTTTGTACAACAAGAGTTTATTTAAAGGAAAGGTCCGGTCAACAAGGAATAAACAATGGATCATTATCTATAACTAAAACTAACGCAGTTAGTGATTTATTGAATTTGATAAAAAATAAAAATAATAATTTTCACTTAGTCTGGTAACAGCCATTTTTGCCCAAATATAGGAACACCTCACTCCTGACATCTTCCGGCAGTGATGTCATGCTGCGGTTAGCCTAGCACCATTCTCCCCGCTTTACAAGCAAAATCAGTGGGAACTACTAAACACATCTCAACAACAATTATTTAAGATTTCAAGAGGACTTCAACATCAAATTCGCGAGAGCTAAAGTTAAACTGACAATGCAGACATTCAGGCAGTTGGATGTGGTAATATATCGGGTAAAGTAAAAAAAAAATTGTTATTTCACCTTTACGATTCATGATCCTCCACGGACGGGTTCGTCGTTGGATTGCCAACTTGAAGAGGGAGGATTTGCCATTGAACTTCTTGCCAAAGAAAAAACACGTAATATGTTTCGAAGAAGAATGTTTTCAAGATGACTTGGATAATAGTTTGTAGTGACAAACACTAGATAAAGCATCAAGACTTTCTCAAAAGCTGATACGCACAGTGACATCACAAACCGGTAGGTGGCAGTAGTGCTCTGTGACAAACATGAATGTCTCCGGTAAAACACATTCAAATTAAATTACTCTTAATTAAAAAACACTTATCATTTATTGAGGAGTATGTAATAATTTCATGTTTAAAGTACTTTCAGAAGTTTGTATTCTGAATACTACCAGACTTTTCCTTTAATTTAAAGATCCTCATACAGCTGCACTGCTCTTGTATTTATCCCTGAAGAGCACTGATGATGCATACAGAGTGTTAGAAATAGTTGCTCTGCTATCTTTCAAAAAGAGATCTGCATGTCATATCAGTAAAAATGTATTTTCAGGCACCATAGAGATGCAAACTGGAAGACTAAGAATATCTGATCTTCAGTTTTTGGAAACTTTAATAGCTGACAGGCTTAAATAAGCTTACTCCTGAGGTGAATTTAAAATTCTAGCATATCTGTAGCAGTGACTTCTGCAGACAAGGAGATTTATCTCCTTTCTGCTGTATTTGCTGTGACCACATCATGGCACTGTAAGTGATAAGAAGCATGGTGAAAGAGTGAGAGGGATTTATCTGCAGCAGTGCTGAGTGGGGAGCTGATAACGGGGTAACCCAGATGACCTGTTTTGACAGCAAACCAGCAGGAGCAGAGAAGGAAAAAAAAACTGTGTTAACAGCATTATGTAAAACAGGGAGACGCATTCTAATCAGTAGTCACAATGATGAGCCACAATATAGGACCAAGAATGGGTGCTAAAATAGTTAAGAGTTTTTATAATGAGCAGAAATGACTACGGTTTCTGGTATTGGTATTTTCAGTCAAGAGTAAGAAAAAGAAAAAAAAAGAAAAACTGTGAACATCTGAGAAGACAAACAGTAGATCTAAGTGTAAGGAATTTAGAGTTAACCTGAAACAAAGTGGGTACAGTGTTTAGCAGCAGCCCAGGTACCCAAAATAACATCACTTTCTCTGTCCATAGTAAGACCAGTCTACATCACTGTGAAATAAAGGGTTATAGATTAAGAAAGAAGCACCTGTTCAAAAATGACCATCTCCCATCTTAAATATACTTTTAAGTTTCCTATATGGACCAATCAAATGTCCATTAGTTAAAAGCTCAAATGTAGAAGACATAGAGAGAGAATAACACCCCCCCTACAAACACACACTTTGCATTTTCAAAATAATTTCTATTGTAACATTTCTATACCAGAAAGTGATCACAATGCGGAAAAGTTTAAACTTTACATTAAAAATCACCCTATCAAAATAATAACAAAACAGAAAATATATATATATATATATATATTTTTTTTTTTTATCGATGTACCTGAAAACAGGTTTTTGATTTTGAAAATATATTCTTATTAGGTTTCATTATAACTTTTATTAAAGCTACAGTGTGTAATTTTCAGCGACATCTAACGTCCAGACTGCAGACTGCAGCAACAGGAACGTCTCCCCCCCCACCGCTTCTCCCCCCCAACAGTACGGCGAGCGTTACGGGACAAAATGTCTTCCACGACGTCCGCATCACCTACCTTCTCAAGTGATGAGGTTTGTTTACATAGATAATTTTACAGATAGTATTTCATTAGTCTGTGTAGGGTATAGATTTCATGTAGACTTAAGATAATAAATATACCCGTTATTTTTTCTACGTCGTTGTGACGTTTTGGTGAGCTGCTTTGCATGGTGATATAAACAGACGAAGTAATTGTAGTCATTAGTTTAACAGCGAGATTGTGTTCGCTGGAAGAATATGTATTCCCCGTTTACAGAGTCCAAGTCTTGTTTGTGGCACGGGGGTTACAAGGCAAGGAAGAGGGAGAGGAAGAGGGCAGAGAGGCCGGGGTGGGCGTGCAGCTAGGGCCAGGCGAGGGAGGGGTGCCAGCGGGGTGACTAGAGCAGAGGAGGAAAGGCTTGAAGATCTCCAAAGGAGCCGGAGAGAAGTAACCGAGGTATATATCCAGAAATTTATTTTACAGAAAATTACTGAATCATTACCTGTGAAACGTCAGGGACGTTGCTGAATAAGTATACTGGAGAGTAACAGCATCATCACGCAGCAGCATGTTATTGTTTTAGACAGGTCTGAGCATCCTGTACTCCAAAAACTGCAGTGATATTAGACAATTGTGTGTGTAGGATTAATTACCTGTCCAACAGAAAACTGGCAACTTGAGCGTCACTTTGAAAACCTTTTTCCTCCATCAGTGACTTCCATCGTGTAAATGCCGTGCCAATGTTGATCCGTGTTTTTTGCCGTTTCTTGTCACGCTTGCGTTTATTCTCGTCGTGTTTCCGCTTCTTAGATGACGGGGGTTCGGTGTCCGCCGCTTTTCGTTGTGATACAGAGTAGGCATGATCCTCCATTCGTCTGATGTTTGGCCACACAGTGCCAAACAGTTTGCAAAGTCACTCACGCCTGCCGCCTTGTTCACCTTTCTTTTTACTGAGGCGCAGTATACCTGCTTCTTCTTCTTCTTCTTTGGTTTCAGGCAGACTAAACGCTTCTCAGGCATAATACTGCCATCTACTGTTCAGTACCGTCTCAGTTCATCTCTCTCAACTTGCCATAGTTATTTTCGAGCGTAATGGGAGATCTCGCAATCGCTAGTTTGTTGCCTCTGCGCTTGCCGTAGCGCAAAGATGTCTGCCTCCATGGCTGCGAGACCCGCTCCTATGTAATTATAAATAACGAATTCTAAGGCAACGCAAATATTAAGGTTAAGAGGCTGAGCTCATAGGTGATGATAAATAACATAGTTATGTATAATATATTAAATTTCTGACTTTATATCCCTGTAATTATTACACACTGTAGCTTTAAAGGACAAATTAATTTAATGCTGGCCTTGAGAACTTATTTTTCATTCGTGTATACTTGTAAAAAAACAAAAATGTATTTTTGGTGTGGCTGCTTTAGGCAGTTCATGAGAATGATCCAGATATATAGATGTCTTTTAATGGTTGTAATTTAATCTTAATATTAAAATCTAACTAAACTGTTTTAATATTGGCAAAGATTTTAATACAGGCTGCTCGAGGCTACCCAATGCACTTCAGCTGCCCAGGATTTAGTATAAACAACTGGAGGCCATTTCATTTTATGCTTAAAGTTTTTCAATTTGTATATGTATAAAAAAGATTAATTTCTTTTTTTTTTTTTTATGGTTAAAAAGAGAGAAATTCCCAGACTGTGTACTAACTGAAACTGGCCTGTCCCTGAACCGAATGTTATCCTGCTGTTTACGTGATGATTAAGCTGATGTTAAACCTCTGATAACTGTGGTGTTTTCCTGTTGCCACGTTCATAAATGTAAATTCTAAGCTCTCTGAGCTTTCTGGCTACATCATACACAGGTTACTTAAAGACACACAATAGGTTAATTAAATGCTGGTTTGATCTTAATTTAATTCTTCTTGAAAAATAAAAATGAAACAAAACAAAATAATAATAAAAGATGTCAAGTTACGTTCCATTTCAGACAGAACCCAGCTGGTTTGCATCATTAATGATGTGATTCGCCACCGAACTTTAGGTGGCTTAAGTAAATAGTTGCAGGTAGCTGATAACTATCTTATTTCACACAACAGGTTAATATTTTATTGTTAATTGATGCAATAAACCTTAAAGAATGTAATAAACCTTTCTTGAAAAACTGGGTTTCGGTACTTGACGCCTTTCTCTGTCTGTCCCATTTCTCGTTTCTTTCTGTTCCTTTTTAAAAACCTGTTGTTGGAGAACTGCATTTTTCACCCGGGGACATTGCTGCTTATTTATACTGTACATTTCCTGGTTAATGTTTTATTCATTCTCACTGTATCAAATGACGTGCTTGTGCACTTTAGCCACAGTATCAGCAAAGTGCTGGTGACATATTTAAAATATATTGCAGGACAAATGTTTCCTTCTTCTTTTGGGCCATTAGATTCATTCTAACCTTTGCTTGGAGGAATCAACCTTTAAAAGATGATAGTGGCAGCATCATGCTTGGGGTCTGTTTTGCTGCTAGTAGTACTGCTGTATTGCACAAGATGGATCAATAATAAACGGAGACTTAATCTAAACCAGTTTCATCTTCACATTTGATTGAAAATAGTATTTATTTAGTGTCCTTAATTGATACCTTCAAGGCTGACTAAAATTCACAGCTGACTACAACAGGAATACAATTGTCCTTGATAGGACGAGTCAAATTTTCAGCTATTTGGAAAACAACAAGATGTCCTTTTTAAGGAGTGAATGTGAAGCTTTCCTACCTATTTAGCAGTTAAGCAGGGTGTTGACAGCATCATCCTATGGGCTACAGAAGTTGTATCATTAGAGCACTTGGAAATCAGTTTCTCGTCAAAAAGCCCAAGCCGATGTTCCACTGAACAGCAAGCCAAGGTTTTTTTAGTCCAGTTAAGGTTTATGAAAAAAAATAACTTTTTCTGAGGGTAAACTATTAATTTGGAGGTCTTTTCTTTAAGAAAAGCAAATCTTGTATCCTTTAGTCCATGTTTTTCATGACACTCCGTAGGTGAAACCAATTAAGCTTATAAAGACAGTGTACAGTTTTCAATGGAGGTGCATTTGTTGCTCAAGGATATTTGAGTACTATGCATAAGTCAGTTACATAACATAGTTTTTCTCAGCCTTTTCTTGTTTTCTTATAACTCTTAGAAGCAGCGATTAGTTCATTGGAAGGTTTTTAATCAAATAAAAACAACCAGTTTATTTTAAATAACCTCCTGTGTTTTACTCTAATATTGAAAAAGCGATCTGTGGAGAAGATACTCTCAGACAGGCCTCGTTCTTTTTAACAACATGAATAATAACAGCTTTTCATAGAAGAAGTTTGGCTCTTAAAGACCCATTTAACATAAACAGAAGTGCAAAGATAATTATTATTCAGCCGCCTTATAAAGTCGCCCAGTTGGAGTTTTAAAAACAGACTTGCCTCAGAAAGTTCTCACATCCCACTGTGAATATGTAAAGTGAAGCTTCTCACTTTGAAAGAAATTTAAGAGAAAGAGAAGCCATCTGATTTAGGTTTGAATAAAAATATTCCTGCTGCTTTCCAGGCTTAAAACTAAATGAAGTAGCTGTTTATGCTTCACTTTATTTTCTGCTGCTTTGCTGTTAATCTAATGGAGATGCTGTTCTGCAGCACGCATGAACAGAAATGCTGTGTTCTCCTATGGAGCTGGATGCTCGTGTCTCACAGGCCTAGCCTTTCATAATGAAAGGTGTGGAGACATCTGTTTCCGCAGGCAGTAATTACGTTATTGTATAAGATAAACAAAACAACTTATAATGAGATACCACATAAATCCACAGAAGCAGACAAAAACTCATACACCTTTGATCACTGAAAATGGATGCAAATTTACCTTCTCTGCTTCTGAAAACCCAAAGTCTGGAATGATACTAATTATCTCTGCACAGTAACCGCCTGCTGAACATATAACTGCAACTGACTCAACAGAGGGGAAGACAGTGAAATGTGTGTCTCCAGATTGTAAAAGAGGTGGAGCGCGGCACGAACATCTGGCTGCAACGTCACCTCGGCGGTCCTATCTGCAGTGCGGTTCCAGCCACAGATAAAAGGTTTGGCTCAATACATGTTTCTATTTTGTGCCAAGGAACACTGAAATGGAATACAATTATTAGGACTTATCTATGCTGTTGGCATCATAACATTTAGCTGTAGCCTATAAATGCTACTGAAACAAACTGAAATAACATTTAATGTGCTTTACTGCCAGAGACATACGTACATTCATACAAATATATATATAAATATATATATATATATATATATTTTTTTTGCATGCATGCATGTATATGTTTATATATATATGTTTATGTTTTTCCATCAGTATCTCAAATAGTTTTGCTGACTTTAAATGAGGGCAGTAATAATAGATATATTTGCGAGCTGCTTTCAGTTTACAACACAAAAGCAGGAGCAAATATCTATTGAAAAAGCAAATACCCTTAGTTTAAAGATAAAAACAATATTGATCGTTAAAATTCACAAAAGAAGTTTACAATAAAATCAATAAAAGGAAAAATATATCTGAATTCTAAAGCAGGACTGACTCGGAGTTTTGGTGCCTGCTATAAAAGATCATCGACTTTCTTTTTTGCTAACCCTAGGGATGTTTTTATTTATAGACATGTTCAAATATGGCACATTGTTTCAATTTGTGTGACGGTCCGAAAGAAGTGAAAAATGCGGCAGGTTCCCACACAAATCTCATCTGGTCAGCCTACCTAGCAGTAGCTGGATTTATCAGATGCTAACTCCAGCTACTGATCTTACAAATTCATAGGACGATACCAGCTTTTGACCAGTCTGTAATTTTTTCTAATTTTCTTTTGTCCAAAAACTTCAGTAAGACAACCACAGCTATACACATGCTGTCAAAAACATAAGCCCATTAACCTTTCCCAAGGCTTCCATATAATTAAGCCTTAAAAGCTCTGCACCCTAAGGTGAAGCTCCAACCAGACATAGCCGCCCCACAGAGAAAAACCCCACCCTCATATTTCAATATAAGAATAAAGAATAAAAGGCAATGATATAAAAGGAACAAATGGGGCTAAAAAAATTCAAGTTCTTGTAAAAAAAACAACAAAACAAAACAGCATTAAGAAATAAATAAATCAGTTCTAAATAAATAAAGGTATTTAAAAAGTAATAAGCTGCTGAGTGGGGCATTTTATAGGATTCTGATCAATCTCCCGGAGCAGGTTTGCAATTCAGAGTATGTAACAAGTATGGTGACTAGCCTCGTTAAAAATGAATCCAGCTTCATGTTACTTGAAAGTCATGGTTAAACCTGATGTTGGCTAATCCAGTAATCCTGCTTTGTGTTACAGGTATCTGATTCTAAAGAGGTACAACATGTTGGGTTTTTGTTACAAATAGGCTTGCTGTTAGATGCAGAACAAGGTGTGGTATAAAAACATCCTGGGGCCCGGCAGTAGGAGCTAAGGGGTTAAAATACATTTGTGGGGCAACTGTGCTTTAAAACCAGCCTAAAAGCAGGCTTGTTGTTTCAACATCATGAAATCAGACAAACTCTGATTGGTTTATTTACACTACTCTCTATTTGTTCCCATTTCACCTTGTTTAAACAAATTTCCTAGAACAGAAAACATTTTTAGGAATGTATTATTATTACAGCTGTTAATGAAAAACAACAGAAATGTTCCTTCTGGAAACAAAGGTTTATTTTTTGCCTGGTGTTAATCTTAGAATAGTGTCTCTCTTTGCAAATTACAATACAATAAACAATGCATTTTTACAGACTTATATAGTCAAACTTATAAGCTTGAGATGCATTTATCTGATTTGTTTACAGCTTATGGTGAAAAACACATCTGGGAGAAGAACTTTAGTAGCTACAGCCATCATGTTCATTTTAAAAGATTAGCTCAACCCAGCCATCTCTGGAGCTGATTTTCTTTATTTTTGATCAAAAAAGAATGAATAGCATGAAGTTATGTTACTGTCACTGGATTCCTGAATCTGTATTTAAAACGATAGAAGCAAATACTGAAACTGATTTATCTGCATTTGAGGGAAAGCTAATGTTTAATGTGGAAACGTTACCCCCAGCTCAGAAATAACACCTTTTTATCAGACCCAGAGAGACCCACAGCAACATAAGAACGAAAGATTGCCTCCTGCTGCCATTGAACCTTTGACCTTTTTGTTTTTATATGGGCTCAAAAAGCACCAGGTCAACCTGACAGCCTTGAATGTTCCTTGGCTGGTGAGGTTGTATGGTGACATTCAACCATCTCCCAAGAGAGGGCTTTCTTGGCGCTGCCTCTGCATTTTACAAGGTCTCATAGTCTCAGCCAGTCCACAAGCAGGTGGGGATAATAATTAAGTATGATTACGAGACATTAATCCATCCAAAATGTGACAGCACAGCTGCAGCAGCCTTATAGAGGCCTTGCAGGTGACTTCCAGCATACTCAGCAGCAAAACCAGGCATCCCTTTCACAATATTTATATTACATTTAGTTTTTTGATTTGGCAAACCGCCTCAAATCTCTCTGCAAAGACTTTATAATATACTACAACACTGTGAAAGTTAAAGCAATCTTAGTTGTCATTTTCTGCATTAACTTTTTTCATTAAATCAGCTTTCCCTTTGCACAAAATAAAAGTTATTCAACTTTCATATATTTTTTTGTTATGTTTTTTTTCTTGCAAAATATAGCGCTTTTGGCATTCCATTTGTTTAGTTGAATGTTCCTCTTTAGAATAAAATCATACTTGCATAACCGTTTATTACAGTTTCTTATCTAAACTTAAGCAACATGTAAAGGGTAACTGCAAAAAAACGTTTATTTAGCTTTTTAGTAGGAAGGCCTTCCTTCCAATGTTTTTAGGGGATTGTGATTATACTATTTCTGTTTTAGAAGGGTGGAAGACTAATAGAATAGAGGTGAGAAAACCATGAGAGTGATATAAGAGTTAAAACGGTACAAAAGAACCAGACTAATAGAAAAAAAGAGTGAATAGGATAGAAGAAAATAGTAACACTGACAGAAGGTTAAAGAAAAACAAAGGGAAAAACAGAATAGTGCTGGAATGAAATAAAAAAAAAATGAGGATGGAAGTGGATAGACATGACCGAATGAATTTATATTCAGAATTGAAACTTCTGAAAGTACTTTAAATATGAAATTATTACATACTGTTCAATAAATCCATCCATCCATCTTCTTACATGCTTGTCCCTAGTGGGGCCACAAGGGGTGCTGGTGCCTATCTCCAGCAGTCAATGGGCAAGAGGCAGAGTACACCCTGGACAGGTCGCCAGTCCATCACAGGGACACAAAAGACAAACAACCATTCATGCACACACTCACACCTAAGGACAATTTAGAGAAGCCAATCAACCTAGCAGTCATGTTTTTGGGAGGAAGCCGGAGTACCTGGAGAGAACCCACACATGCTCAGGGAGAACATGCAAACTCCATGCAGAAAGACCCCGGGCCAAGAATCGAACCCAGAACCTTTTTGCTGCAAGGCAGCAGTGCTACCCACAGAGTCACTGAGCAATGTTTTCAATTAAGAGTAATTTCATTTGAATGTGTTACCGGAGACATCCATGTTTGTCATCTTGAAAACGTTCTTCTTCCATATGTTGGCTACATATAGCTTGTTTTTTCTCTGATAAGATATTCAATGGCAAATCCAACCTCGCGAATTTCAGAGGTGAAGTTCTCTGGAAATCTTAAATAATTGTTGTTGATTGCAGATGTGTCTAGTAGTTTCCATTAATTTTCCTTGTAAAGTGGGAAGAATGGCGCTAGGCTTACCGCACCGTGACATCACTGCCGGAAGATGTCAGGAGTAAACAGGAGATGTGTGGGATTGGCAAAAACGGCCACTCCCACAGTGATTGCGATGAAAATTATTCTCTATGTTTTTTACTGATTAACGCTAAATTCATTAAATAACCGCAAACATATTAGTTTTAGGTATAAATAATGATCCATTGAACATTCCTGCGGACCGGACTTCTCCTTTAATTTAATTCATGAAAATTTGGTAATGATCCAGATCATGTGTGAGTTTTATCTATAGATGTAAGACACAATATGAGACAAAATTTGCAGCTTGGTTGAGTCCTTTACTAATTTGGATTTAGTAATAGTATGAAAAGAAAAACCCTAACAAAACCCTATCAAAATTTTAAATGGTAGCAGATAGGAAGTGACCTTGCATGTCCTCAATACAAATTCATTTAAGAAACCTAAACAAGCAGCGTTAATGTTAATATACAATATATATATATTAGTGCTGTCAAAATTATCGCGTTATTAACGCGTTAACGCGAGGCCATTTTAACGGCGATAATTTTTTTAACGTGAGATTAACGCTATGTGGTTTTATGGTACAATTTTCCAAGTACATCCCTCTGCAGCCTGCGGGAAGGCGGGGCTATTTTCCCCCAGTCTATGCATTTCTCATAGGCTTCGAGAACGGAGCTCCTCAAGGAAAAAAGACGTTGATACACTGGGTGACGCTAGTGCCTTTTCTTTAAGCCCCACCACCAACAAACAAGTTGAGTGTCTGGTAACTAGTAGCAACCTGAAATACGCTGAGAAAACAGCCCACATGGAAAGAACCTATATGAGGATATATGCGCATATATGAAACCTATATGCGTCATATATGTGCATATATATTATCATGTATGCACATATATGCTGTATATATGCGCATATATGACGCATATAGGTTTCATATATGCGCATATATACAGCATATATGTGCATACATGATAATATATATGCACATATATGCTGCATATAGGCTAGATTGAGGTGCATATATGTGCATATATTTGCATATATATGTACATATATGCTGCATATAGGCTAGATTGAGGTGCATATATGCAAATATGATTATATATATATGCATATATGCTGCATATAGGCTAACTTGAGGGGCATATATCCACATATATGATAATATATATGCATTTATATGCTGGATATGCAAAATTGAGGTGCATATACAGGCCATAGGTCTCCGGTATTGCCTCTTTATATTCACATATAAGCCCTATACAGTATGTGTATGCAAGATGTTGACAGGATCTGGTCATTTTGTAGCTCATATCTCACTTTGGCAACTGTCATACATGATGACTAGCTAATTTACTATAATCAAGGCAAAAATTATGCAAGGACTTATGTATGTGCGAACACATGAAATTGGTATCTCTTGTAATTGGCATGTTATGGAATTTAACAATTGTGAGAAAAGTGAGAGGAAATGGAAAGCTATGATGTCTACATGTTTTCCTGAAACATTTACTAGGTCAATTCTTCTGTAAAGATAGTGGAAAAGAAGAGAATGTATAGCAAAACGGTTTGTCATTTTTTTATTTTGTAAATCAAGGGCCCGCCCCCCCATTTCAAGTCACTTCCAGATTCACATTACAGCTCACACATATCCACAAATTCACCATTACATCCACCAAATGCAATGCAAAATGAAATGTTTTCTGTATTGTTTTGATGCATTTTATAGATGAATTTTGCAGAAAGGTCATTAGAGTCTAAATGTATGACAAAAAAAGAAAGTACATAGAACATACATTCAAGTAATCATCATCCCACATCTATCTGAGCATTTCACTGTGGTTAATGAATTTGAAGACAATGTCAACATTTCTGTTCACAGTTTTAATGAACAGACACTTTTCTTTTATCTGAGATGCTTGTACAGCAACTAAAGGCCCAATACTTTTTCTTACAGGGATGAAATAACAAGGATTCTTAAATTGACTGCAGATGTCTTGTTTCACTTTTTGGTAGTACTTCCCCACTGCATAACATGTCTCCCCCTGCCCCAGATCACAGACAATAAATGTCTTCACAGAGAAAATACTTTCCTCTCGATCAGAAAGAATGACAGTGTATGAGTTTCTCCGAAAAGTCCGCGAGTAGTTTTGTGAATGAACTATTTCAGCATTAACAACTACTCTGCTAAAATACTTCACAGTGACTCTATTTTCAAGGTTGCTGATGCTATTCAATGCCAGAAAATCATCATTTCTGATCATACAAATCTTAGGCCTACCCAGAGATGTAACACCATGAGAGCGACTTACTTCCCGCACCATTTTTTTCTCAACTGAAAAAGACTCTAAGAGAGCTAAGTAATCATCAGAAGCTGCCACCATGTTTTTTTGGGAAAATGATGGAAATGCAACCTGTAGCCAAACTGTTTTCATTATCTGCAGAGAAACTCCCTGGCTGCTCTTTATCATATCTAAAAGGATCCCATTGTATGACTCAAACACAAATGCAGACTGTGCCCAGAGGGGACCCCAGTTTCTCACAGTATTGGGCAGATGAAGGCACAAATGTACATTGAAAGTGACATTATTGATCCCATAAAGGGTCTCCATTTCCTGAACAAACTCTGTTAGCAACCCCTCAGATTCTGATAAGTGCAGTGTTGATATATTCTCACCAAGTAGAAGAGAAACCCCCTTTACCAACTTAAACCAGTGCTTCAGATATTTTTCAGGCAAGACCTCTTTCAATGTTGGTATGCTGTAATAAAACAACCACATGCTCCACTCGTGTGCCTTCCAGAACTTTTTCTCTTTCACTGAGCGGGGAACACGGGAAACATTACAGGGGGGTTTAATAGAAGTTAAAATGTCATCAATCTGTTCTGTTGAGCGTCCGATATACCATGGTGATTGGTGGTTTTCAGAATTAAACCACAGAGTGGTGATGCTTCTTGCTACACCCAGCAGCACACTGTGCATATAATCTGGAACACAGCCATCAATGATATTAAAATCAGGTAGGCAAGACAAAATGCTAGGCCCTTTCACTCCCTTAGTGGGGTTTCCAGCAATCGCTTCTTCCACCAGATCATCAGTCTGGGAGGGATTCCTCAAATCTGTTTTTTCATAGGGATATGCCCTTACACGTCCCCTGCGTTTTAACACACTTGTTCCTTTCTGCATACAAAAAGAACATCCAAACTCGCCATTAAACTGTTTAAAGTTCTGAATCAGTGGCCGAGCAACTGAATCTGCCACCATGGTAGTAACAACTACTTTACTTGTTACAACTTCCCCACTTTCCCTTTGCCATATAAGACCATCAGAGTACAACTCTATGGATTCATCGACAAATGGCTTCATGTACGTGTTCATATTTGGTTTGTTTTGACCAAACCACAGGCCACAAAGCATAACATGTTTTGCACGTAGTTGTATTGGCAGTTCATTAATAGTACACAAAATTGGCCACAAACTTTTTGTGTTTGATTTGTGCACTGGCACTCCGTCACAGTTGAATGTCAGAGATATGTTGTCTGGGGATGCAAGGTGTGATTGTTTTTTGTATAAATGTCCATCGTATATATCTTTGATGGAAGCATCCTTCTTCTCAAAACGGTGTTCCAGGTGTTTCCCTAATTGGTGGTCCTCAAGCAGTTTTTTTAATTTGGTATTTTAGTGGCAAGTACAAAAAACACTGGTCTTTTTGTGCATGCACTTTTGGTGTGTCCTGGTCACAGACAGGGCACGTGACATTAAAGGGACCTTCCTGCACGCTTACATTGCAAATCTTGCATACATAATGTACTTCTAATATGTCTTTCACTGAATCAAATGCTTTATAGAAAAGGTACTTTGAGCCACTAACCACTTCCCCACCAGGACCAGCACTAAAGTTGATAAGATGCATGATGTCCTCCAAGGCTCTATTTGTCAATCCGTGTTTGAGTTTTAAAGCAAGCAGCAGGAGTTCCACCTGTTCTTTTGTTGGTTCCTGGTCTAAAGTTTGACTTGTGGGGTCTTCTAGATGTTCCTCTACTGGCTCCCCGGGTAAAGAGCTAGGTCCAGGTATGGGTTGGTTCATCTGTGAATTTAAAACATTGGATTAGCAATACCAAATTTGCACGGACTCATAAAAACATACCATTTCATGTGGTTGGTAACCACCTGCATTTGAAGTTTTGTATATGGCCAATTGAGAGTGATAATGCAGAACAAAGACAAAAACATGGGTATCGCTGCAATATGGAAAGGACAAAGTAATATGGTATTTTCAATAGGGATGCACGATATTGGATTTTGGCCGATAGTCGATATGTTCAAACTCTTTTTGGCCGATGTCGATATTTACACCTCTTTTTATTTCATTCAAGAGGAAGCCCAGTCTCTCATTTTCTGCTTGTATACTATTACTCATTTGTTGTAGATACATATTAAACAAGCATTCGATTCTAAAAAAATAAATCAATTATTTCAGAAATGTAAATATAGCCATTCACCTCTGCAAAATAAGTAAATTATTTATCAGTGTTACATTTAATTTTTATGTAAAACATTTACAACTAAGTTCTACTGTATATATATTTTTTGAGCTGCAAACTGTAACAACAGTGAGTTGTATAATGTAGTCCAGACCGCAGTCCTTAGGATGTGCTTAAAGCATAGACAGGCTGAAAAACCCCAGCTGGTTTGTTTTGTTGTATAATGGTAAAGTAGGTGGCGGTAATGCAACATTTTTAATGCAACAAACTCACAAAGAAGAAGAAGAGGAAGAAGAAAAAGAAGTGCCGTGCACGGCCAGCTGCGGTGTGAAAGCCGCTTAGATTTAGCCATGTTACGGGCATTTTCGCGTAAAACGACAAGCACTCGCTCCCATTATTTTCCATCTTCCAAAAAAACTGTGAAACACGGATACAAATGCAGTTGCTGTGTGAGAGCTGTAGCATTCGTGTGAGCGTAGAGCAGCTTTTTTAAGAGGGAGGTCTTGACAGGCAAAACAAGACATGACTAATATGAATCTAATATGACTAGCGTCGGAGAGGAGCTTCTCAATGTGATTGGCAACAACACTGGAGTTCAGAAAAGTAGCGCCGGATAGTTAACATTATATCAATAACATACCGTAGCTATAGATACATCATTAGCCTGTGGAAGCTAACGCCTTCCACCTCGCTAAACGGCTAGTTGCCAATAGCAATTCATTCAATGATTTTGTCATTAAGCTCTTTAATTTGTAATACATTTCGGTCATCATGTGCGTACAGTCAACACGTGACCTTATCGGCCAGACTTATCGGGAGAAATGTTCATATCTGCCGATGCCGATGATGGTCATTTTAAGCTTTTATCGGCCGAAACCGATGTCGTTCCGATACTGTCGTGCATCCCTAATTTTCAATTTGTACTCCACTTTAAGCAAAGTGGAAGTTTGTGTTGTGGAATTATCTTATGATGATTTACAGTAACTAGTGTGCATACACAAAAACAAAAACAAACAAAAAAAATACCTAATTTGAATATTTTTGCTATTTTTTGTAACTTACTATGTCATCAGAAGCTGTAGACACCAGGTCATCCTGACTGTCCTCTTGGGTGAGATTCCTAAAATAAAAATACATAAAAATGAAATATGTAAAGTTATGGCTACATGTGTTAGGGGTTGGGGAAAAAAAAGATTATTAGATGCATCGCAATTCGGACATGCAAGATTCTGAATCGATTAAACATCAAGCATCGATTATATAATTTTCTTTCTAACGTAATGCTGACGGAACGCAAAAGACGGAACTCGTAAGTGCGCGACTGCAGAACACGGACGGTCTGCATGCACACACTCACCACACGAGAGATGGCTCAGCAGGAAGTTCGACCTGCTCCCTCAGGATTAAAAGCAACTGTATGGAAGCACTTTGGATTCTATGAAAACCAAGCGAAGCGTTAGTTGGACAAGAGCTATGCTGTACGCAAGTTGTGTCAAACTACCTCCCGGAAGAAGAAAAAAGCTGCCGGTTGTAACGTTAGCTGCGAACCAGACGACAATGAAGCAAGCGATGTCAAAGCTTCCACCCGGAGGAAGAAAAGGCTAAGAGAATTACACATTCGATTGCAATATTTAGTGCCAGGGATTTGCGTCCTTACTCGGTTGTTGAAAACCAGGGTTTTTATCTGAGCAATTCATATGTTATATATTCTAAAATCAGACGTTGTAGACTCTTATTTATTATTGCATATGTGCAATTTATATTATTTATTTAATTTAAGTGCAATTAATAAGTTATTCAGAATGTCACATGCTTGTATGAAAGCAGTACAAAAGCTTTGTATGATTTTTGGCTCAACAAAATTTTATTTTTTATCTGATTTGACTTGCTAAAATGCTTCTAATTGTTGTATAAATAAATATTATTGGGAGTAAATTAATCGTGAATCATTACAAATATTTTGCTTTAAAAGTACAACGCAGTCGCTGATAAAATTCTGTATTGGAAAAAATGTATTCATCAAGATGCATTGATAATCATCTTATAATCGAATCGCAGTCGTCAGAATCGTAAATGCCCAGAGATTCCCACCCCTAATGTGTGTGCGTGTTTTCTACTTACGGAGTTGTAGAAGAAGAGGCCACAGCTTCTTCATCATCACCAATATCTTCAGAAAAGTGCCTAACAAAAAAGTTGTGTTAATGTTAAAACACTTCATGCATCACTCAATATAATAGGATAAAAATGGCTGATTGATGAAAACTATAAATGTTTTACAATTAATTTGGAAATTATGCCACATACGTTTAAATAGTATAAGAAATGATCTGTAACTTTAGCTGGTAATTAGCTCTTTAACTTAGCAAGCTAGCTTCTAGCACGTTTTGTTAATACTTACTTTCGTTTACGTCTTCTCTCTGTTCTTTCTGGAACAGGTGCTTCGTCGTCAACGAGGTACCTTTTGTAACGTAATGGATCCATATGTACTACTTTTCTTTAAAGGCGTCTTATTTCCTTTACGTTATTTACCGTTATACTTGCAGGCTTTTGTCTCCGCGGTACTTGCTGCTAGAAACCAATAGTCTTCTTCATTATCTGTTGTTTGTAATGGCGGATTGGCAGGCCAACGTAAAAAACGCATTTCCGCCACCTACTGATCCTGTCGTGTGGAGTGCACAATTTTGGAAGACTGCGCAATCACCCAAAAGAAAACAAGAAAAAAAAAGAATCCAATAAACTAAATCCTATTAATTGTTCCTGTATCTTTTAGATATTTGAATAATATTAATTTAACTCTTCGTTGTCTTATCTCGTTTCCTAACAATGCTTTTTATTGAAATTCCATTAATGCCCTATTATCTCAACTCTTAGTTGAACTTCACTTCTCCCTTACATACGCAAACACCTCTAAAATAAAATGTAGTCACTGTTTCTTGGATCACCACATTTATCACAATTACCTGTATTCATGTTTCCCTATTTTAAAAAGACTGTATTTAATGCTGTGTGACCTATTCTTAGCCTGATATATATATCTTTTTTTCCTATTTTCCATATCTTTATCCTCTCCTTTCCAACTTTTGAATCTGATATAAAATATCTTCATTTATGACGGTCATTATTCCATATCGTTTAGCCATACTTTCCGAGTTATCAATTGTTATCAATATTTTAATTTCTGATTTTACTTAAAAATACATTCATTTCTGATTTTGCTGATGATTAATGCTTTCTTTGCAAGCTTTTCCGCTTTCCCTCATTTCCATACTAACACACAACCCACATGTGCTGGCCACCCAGGAAAGTAGAACTCTAGTATTATTTAAACTGCCTCTTCTTTCTAAATAAACTTTTGCAATACATCTCAAGAATATTCAAATCAATGCTAGTTTTCAGATTTCCCACTTAGAAAGCTATTTAGCGTAGCCATTGAGTCCTGTAACATATTATACAGTTTCTTAGTGGTTGAGGGCATCTTTACGATCCACTGTAGGCTAATATGATAGCTAAATACTTTCAGTTGAAAATACGTAGACACATGAGATTAGATATTCTTTTTGCAATTTTAGTATTTTGAATGCCTATTTTGTATAACATCTATCTATTAAGTAAGGTGTTTATATTTCGCATCTAGCTATACAAACTATACTGGATCCTTAAGTCTTGTTTGACCTAATCACTGGCATAATAACATCTCTTCAAAAGACTGACAGCTTGCTGCTACCTTCCTTGTGCTTCTACCTTCATTCTGAAGCTACCTTCTATCTTCTTCTTTCTTCTTTCTTCTTCTTCTTTACGTTTTAAGGGCAGTGATTGCAGCATAGACTTTTTGAAGGTGCCATACCTATAGCCTATGAATCTATCCCTATATTTTTCCCAGGGACTGTTACAAACTGCTGTCTGCGGTATCCTTAAGCCCAGGCTGGTCAAACTCATTTTAAGCTCAGGGGCACGGACTATCTTCGACGACTGGCATGGGAGCTGGTTGGTGTGGGCTTGGGAAAGAGAAGTTTACGGTCCCCTGCTTGGACCAGCTGCCGCGCCCTGCGATTATGGATAAAATGGATGAGACTGATAGGGAATGGAAATACAAAATGGTTAATTGTTTATTAAATTAAAAACATTAAGAACAAATAATGTGATCTCTTACATTTTAACAGGTAAAAAAATACTAATCCAAAACAATATATGATAATATGATTCATTTACATCACCCTAGTTTAGTCATGTTTCACAACCCTGTTCTGCCGCGGTTCATCCCTGGTAATTTGATAGATTTTAAATAATAAATTTTTGTATATAAAAAGACAAATAAAGATCAATGTTTGTTTAGCTGTGTGTTAGAAGTTACGGACCGTTGGAAAAAACCTGAAAGCCCTGAGAATTAAATCCTAATGCATATTTTTAATTCATATTTTTTGAAAATATATGAAAACCAAGATACCTGTGTTCCATGACCAGAATTGGTATTCAAATGGTGTGGTATTTAAAAATACAATTCTACATGCAATAAAAATTTATATCAAACAAGGTACATGTCATTAAAAACCTATCTACATTAAAGTACTTGAAAATCTTTTAAATTCATAACCACTCACGGAAAAACAGGGTCCAAACGTTTGTCTAGTGACGAGGGTCTATGAACTCAAAAAACACAATTGATTCACATAATAAAAACAACATAAAAATACCACGATTAGAAATTCAACTGCCATGAGGCTAAGGCACAAAACATATACTTTCAAAAAAAGGTTTAGACCTAATACCGAAGTATCACATGAAAAAGATCAGAAATAGAACTATTATGATTAAAAGAAAAAAAAGAAAAAAAAAAAAATAGAATGAGGCCAAGGGGCCCAATTCAGAGAATCACTCCCAATGGGCTTCTATGCACAGCTCCACTACTTCCTGAATTTTAAAAAAGGCAGCTCCTTATGTTTCGCCTGTCTTTCAAATACTGGACGAGACTGATTAATCTCCAGGTGTGTCTCGGCCAGAGATTACACATAGGTCACTACACAACCTGGATACAAAAATCAGTCTGCATCAATTCAATGAAATGACGAGGAAACAAAGGAGCTGCTTTAACTTCAGAAGAGTGGAGCAGTATCGACATAGAGCCTATTGGACCGCTCTACGGCCTCTCACGGACACAGCTTTATATCATGACGGTCCATCATCACCTTATCATCGAGAGGTTTTGGCGCGGAAAGAATAGACATGGTTATGGGTGCACAATAAAGGCGATATCAGCTGGGAAGGCGGCATCCGTTATGTTCTTCTACGAATGGGTACTGAGGGTGAGGAGACGGAGGGGCGCGATAGTAATTTTGCCCGATCGACTGTGGTCCTAAATTTTTCATTTATGAGAATTTCTTAAGAGGAAGGAAAAAACTGAGAAGCTGGTGGAATGGTAGAAAAGGCGCCGCCAACCGTGGTGCTACTTCCGAGCCAGAATTATTGAAGTGGCAAGTAAAGTTAAGGCCTAACTTCATCTGATGTTATGAAGTTAACGTTATAGGACTAGACAATATTAAATGGCTTTGCTTGCACTTGAAAAAGTGTAAAATGGATCTTGCTATGCCGGCTGCAAGGCCTCATAAGTGGAGCTAGACATTAACATTTACTTAATTTGCATAAGTTAGCTTACTTTCCATTTGGGAGGAGGGTTTTAAAGTACTTCTTGGATTTCTGAGAGATCATACAAGTAGCTATATAATAGAAATTTTCATATATCAATAATGACCTGAGTAAAAAAAAAAATTAAAACTTTCGAAGACAATTGATTTTTTAGGCTTTTTAGCTCAAGCCTCCTTAAAAAATTTCGCCGCCGGTGTCACGTGAACCGATGACGTAGTTCGATGCCAAGTCGTTGATCCTGTTTACACTGGCAACACTACTTCTTCCTTACTTGCAAAACTAACTCTTTCCCTTAAACAAAAATAGTCCGGGAAAAAACATGGTTAAAATTAGGTGCTGCAACTTACGATAATTTTAAAAACGATGACTCCGGCCGATTATTTTTTCGATTAATCGATGGAATCGGAACACAACAATTCTTTATATTAACCTCTTTATTCCAAAATAGAAACATTTTAGGGACAGAACAAACAGGCACACAAGTACAGTTTGGCTACATCTAACTGTACTGGTGCAAGATATGAAAAATAAAATGTTTGTGTGATAAAACTAACGCAAACTTAACAGTGAGAAATGTAGCTGTAACATCCACTAAAAAAAGGGTACGCTTTGTCTATCATAAAGCGCAAAAAGAGAACAGAGGTCCATTTTGTGTTTTTTAAAGCCCCTAAGGGGTTCAAACAACAGGCCCCCACATTTCAACAGAATGAGTTTTTTTTTTAGACTAGGAAGAGTACATGCCTTTTAAGACAGGAAAGTATAGGCATTACAGTTGCTACTTGAGAAAATACTTAACCAAATAGAATAAAAATAGCCCTGTTGGTTTCAAATTATCAATTGTATTTGGGAATGAAAAATGAGAGAACTAGGTGCTAAAAAAACACATCCACCAAAGACAGGAATATTTACATGGGAATTGTCAGATAATTAATTGACATAGTTCCAGATCTTTCTTTTCTGGATTTGTATTATGCTTTACTTCCATAAAAAGCAGTGATCTTCTTTATCTTTCTATTGCCAAAGATTTAAACTTTAAAAGCCATGCCCTTCATAATTTGCAAGTTTAATTTATGTATAAAAGTGAAAATATAACGACTGCTTACGAGGCTAATTCAAATGAAATTAACAACAAGTAAAATAAATAGTGCCACAAACCTATCACATCACTGTCTGTAACCGACTAACACGGTAAGGAAAAGCATAGCAGATGAGCTACCTGAGAAAACTGTCCTGGCAGAACCACGATTATAAACCCGATTCCAGCCCATTTCGTTTAATCTACTTAAATATGTTTTTTATTATATATATAGTCAATCGTAACAGAGCTATGCGCTGTAATTCATGTTAAATATCATTCTTACTTTGTAATCCACATGTGAACTTGTCCATTGTGTGTCCTCCATTGCACTCTATGTAGCTTAGCTGGGCTAAGTCAACGCACTATGTACATTGAACCAACGACGTGACCCAGATTGTGATTTTCCGCCTACGGGGCGTGTCGCTACACGGTGCACATTTTAGTCCAAAAAAATATCGTTCACAGCACGAAAATTCCCGATCTATAAAGCCAAACCATTTTCTGAAAATAAGGTCACAAAAGCATTTTTTTCCAAGTTCGGTCGATTTTACGAAAAGTAGTTCACGAAGAACTTTTTAATGTTTGATTTGGTAACGTTGAACTGATATAGACAAGACGTATGCATCATGGAAAACGTTTCTAATCTTTGCACCATGAAAGGAATAATGAAAAAACTCTCCAAAATCAAACTGTCGTGAGAATTGATAAGGAGAAAGAATACACACAAGGGCAAACACACGTCCTCAACCTCCCCGAAATACTAAAGTACAGTGACCACAGGGGTCTAACTGAGAAGGCTTCAAAGAAAAAGGGTTTAACATAATCTGACTTCAACCACATTGGTCTGATGCTTAAATTTATCTCCCCCTTCTCACTTGAGTTCCTATAATGTAATGCATGTGTGTGGTTTTGTAAGTATGTCTATTCTATGATGATTCCATGTGCTTTGTTGACAATATGATCAAGGTGCAAGGTCATTAACATAAGTTAACATAAGAGTATGGGATAAAAGTACAGTCCGGTCTCTCTGTCACCAAGGTTTTACCATCAAAAGGGAGGGGCTGTCCAAATCAAAGCCACCAGGAGGGTGAGAAGCAGGAGGTCATGACATACTATCAAGAACAAGTACACAACCACGTCTGCGATCCTGTGTGTTTTTGTTTCCATTACAAAACAGCAGCAGTTATAAGGTATGAAAGCAGTCCACAATAGGGAAAATTTATCCCCTTTGTCCCCGAGATAGTCAGGATAAGGTGGCGGAGAGATGAGGAGGGAAGAGGAGGAGGGTGTGGGAGGAGGCGGATACGCTTGATATACAGCACTTCATAGAGACAAGGTACACATAGCAGTCTCAAAGCAGAGAGAGTTATTACATTAGCAATAACAGTAAAATAAAGTAAGACTTTTATAATAAAGTGCATTAATCAGGTAGCTGATAGCCAGGAATACATTCACCCCAGAAGGCCAACTATGTCCCCCCTCCTCTCTCTTTCTCTTTGCCTACCAGCGGGCCAGCGAAGAGAAAGAGTGAGTATTTGGGATGAAAGAGGACCATAAAACCCACCATCGTAAGAAAAGGTAGCCCTAAATTGATGACATCCATTAGATAGTGTGTAATACATCATAACATTACATGAAATACAAGATTGGAAATTTTCAATATTGTGTTTATAAGTAAGGAATAAGTAAAAGGAGGCCTGGACAACCAATTTATATATACCAGAGGGGAGAGTTTTATGCCCTAGACTCCTAGACATCCTCCCAGCCAATCAGAATAAACAAGTTTGCACCATAATGGGGGAAAAAAATGCATTGCAATATTTTCTCCCCCAACGATACAATATAGGAGCGATATTGTGACATATCAATTCAGGCTAAAGTCAAATAATTACCAATATCCGTGATATAAAAAATTGAATTAATAAAGCAAGCTCATTACAGTGCAAAAGTAAAACACTGTTGGCCATCATCATAATTGCCGTTGTTAAGTTGTTCATGAACAAATTGTCAGCGTTTCCCAAAAACTCCACAAGCAAAGTAACGTTACCTCTTTTTGGTGAACATCCACCTTTTTTTTGTAGCCAGTAAATGGTCCCAAACAGTTGTTCCCTAAGAGCTGCTCACCCTGTGTCAGCTGCTCTGCTGACATTCTCAGAGCACAATGATAAAATGTAGGCACATAAAATGTCTTCACCATCGTACGCATAACTTAATATTTAATATAGACCTAGTCTAATCAAAAGGAAATGTACACTACAAATGTGCTTTACAAGAACCGTTTTCAACGAATGGCAGTGAGTGACAGTGTCCAGGGCCCAATGATGAACGGTCTGTATTATGCTACGACTAATCATAGCATTGATAGTGCTGTATGTGCCCATCCCCGTACGTGCCGAGCAGGTTAGGCTACAGCTAACAACAACACAGCGGAGGTTATCCGCCGTTGATAGATGTTATAATAAACATAAGGTTATAGACAACAACCCACACACAAAGCTTAAAGTTTAAAGATAACGAAGTGTGTGAGTGGTGTGTGTAGTGTGTGTGTGTGTGTGTTGTGGCGACAGCGAGCACCAGTGTTGCTCGCATTGGTCCTGCAGTTTTCTCTGGTGGCTTGTGAATATTGTTCAGCCCCTAGAATCAACCATCCCATTTTAGAAATGAAGTGATATAGAACAATTAAATTTTGTTTCTTTTCTCTGTCTCAGTTTTCCGTAGACACCAGATCTGCTGAAGGTTAGAAACAGCCTGGACGAACAGATTTGGGGAGAAAAGAAAATTCACCCAATGAAAAGACAAATTGCAGGAGTTGAGGAATGAACTCCAAACTCTTAAAAAAGGAAAATGAACGTCTGAAGACAAATATCATCAATCGTAGTGTTTCTTTTCTAATTTTATTTAATAATAGCAGGGTTTTTTCGAGGAAGATAGTGATTTTTTCGTAGGCAGGAGGAATTATAAACTTAGAAATTTTTATATAGGGCTGGCAGCACACATGTTTGTGAAAAATAAATGCTATGTTGTTAAGCTGGTGGAGGTAGTGAGCATAGTCTCACATAGCCACTCATCAAGATTTCAAATTAGAGATTAAAGCTGCAAGCAGCGATGGACGGGCCCTCGCACGGTCAGTGCTGGGTGCTATTTGATTTTGAGGATTGACATATATTCATTGTATAACTTTCATTCTAATATCACCTCAAATTCAAGTGACCTGTCCATTATTGCTCAAAAGGTAATTTCTTCTGATTGTCATTGATTTTTTTACAAAATTGTTTCTTCTCTCAGGCAGAGCTGTTAGAGAATTGTGATGTTGAGACTAATTTAAAGTGTTAATTATTATCATGTATTTGCACTTAATGTATGTGAAGTTACTAAACTTTTATTTTTCTTTTATGGACAAGACTGGAAGGACCTCCTGTGGAAGATCTTGATTCTCCTTGAGACTTTTGTGCAAGAACCGTGGGTAAACCCCCACGATTTTTATTGTATTTATTTAGTGGTACAGGTTACTATAAACAACTGGTATGGATTTTGATTATTTTTCGCTGATTTAACTTTTCTTTCTGCATGTCACTTTAATTTATTGGACATGTTTAGATGTTTCCAAGCCGTAAATATGATCTAGTTGGCTTCCTTTGGATAATAACAAAATGTGTTGTAGAGTTTTATACTACCAGTAATTTTCCCGGACTATAAGTCGCTCCGGGTGTACAAGTTGCACCAGCCATTAAAATGCCGTAATAAAGGAATAAAAAAAAAACATATATAAGTCACACTGGAGTATAAGTCTCATTTTTTTGTTGTTGCAGTTCGGTCTGGCGTGAGCATATAGTGAAATAACAGGCGCTCCGCTCCACTCTTCCTAACCTCCAAACCCCCCTCCTCACGACGCACACGATCGTCCGCACGCAAACCAAGTCTTCTTCCACCCGCTACGTGGGAGTTGTTTGGTTTGAAAATAACAGGTGTAAATGATAACCGGTAAAAATGTTGTAATAATTTCACACAACAAGATCGCTCCAGAGTAATAATGTCGCACCCCCTGCCCAAACAATGTAAAAAAACTGCAACTTATAGTCCTGCAATACAGTATTTTTCCTTTCTTCTCTAAGAATTCGAATCCAGAAAGGAGATAGAGCACAGAGGAAGACCGAGCCCTTTAAAAAGAGTCACATGTGACTGTGAGGCTCGTTGGAGAGGACATCCCAATGTGTGGGTAACCCATTTATACCTCAGGTTTGTTCTGTACTTAATTCACTTAAGGCTCCTACTGAGCTATAAGGATTTTTATGTTGGGTATAGTTATAGTAATATATAATTTTTACTTGCCCCACATGCATAAAGTTGTTGAAGTTTTACAATTGTTGAATTTAACAATGTTTTTCTTCTCAAACAAGACTGCATCAAGAGCTGAGACCTCAGCAAAAACACAGGTGAATAACATATTATGTAGTAATACATATTATGTGCTTTGTAGTAGCCAATTAGTGTTATAAGTTTAGGGCAATGATTATTTTGATTCATATCTTTATCATTAATCTGCATTTATAAAACCTATTTACTATTGGGAAACTAAGCATAAGAATCAATATGAAACATCAAAAGGTTTCTAAAAGTTGCCAATAAATGAATATTGTGATTTGAAATTATTTTTTTTAGATTGAAGTTATAAAGGGCTCTGGAGTGTTTTGTCGGGCAGAAGCATGGAAAGCAGCCCGCCTTGCCACCTCTGCTACTGCCATGGTTTCGGAATCTGCTGCTGGGCACCTTTGACCTGGAGACTTTGCTGAAAAGCAACCTAAATGGTACAAAATAAAATGTTCCTAATCTCTTCTGTCTTGGAAAAAAAGTTAGTCATAGTCTGTGGAATAAATTATGACTGTTATGTTTAGTACCTCAAGAAAACGTGATGTGTATATTAAAAAACAAAAACTCTTACTTTCTCCACCTTCATTTTGAAATATTATTTTAAGGTGGGAAGCCAACCAGAGGGGATGGGGAGCAGCTGGTCGCCCTTGACCAAATTAAAAAGGCAGCCATTATTGGTGAGTAAATGCATAATGCGTTGACAAGGGAAAACAAAACTTTAAAGACTTTATTTCACCACTTTAACCATAGCATACGTGTATCAATGTTTATTAGGCATCAACATAGACTGTATAAGGTAAGGCACCCATTATTTTTACTGTACCTGCTTAGCACCTATAATACTAATTCATCGTTTGCTCACTTCTTGATCCTACCTTTTGTCTTCTTAAGCCACATTTCTGGGGTATTGCACTGTAAGGTGTGTTGTCCTCTATTTTGTAGGACATATAGTGTTGCAAATAACTCCATTGCATGTTGTCGTCTGAAGGGTTAATAAAAAATCATATTCACCCCTCCTTCACCCTTAAACCATTCTGTCCTGTGTTTGTGCCTTAGTTTGTCTTTATCGGTAATGGATTTGCTTGATTTTAATGCGTGCCTTATTTCTCTTTGAGTAAACCTATCATGGCAGCTCGCCAGTGGAGTGGGTCAATGGGAGGCCATTGTAAAGTATTTTGGGTACGGTTGGGTGCAGGAAAAATTCTACAAAAGTGCAGTTTTGACAACGATATATGTTTACATGTGTAAAGTTTCTTACATCAGATTAAAAATTTGAGGGATTAGAAACTCTGAATCACTTTACATGTTAACAAATAATCCAAAGTGCATATGCATCAAGCCTTATTCAGAATAATAGCATGTGATGTTTCCAATCAGAATTCATTTTAGATTTAGAGTCCAATCAGAATCTTTCAATTGACAATTTTACATGACATATTTTTTATCATGGTGAGCCCTTTATCCAAAATATGTGTCCAATTGCAGCAAGCAGTAAGCACTTTGGGTTCCTGATGAAGTGGTATTTTAATAATATATTTTGGTCTTCTCTAGATGCTACATTGAAGAAGTGGCCTGCAGTCAGCCGAGGGCAGCTAGGCACATCTATTAATTCAAAGCTCACAGAGCTGAGAAGATCTACAAGATAATTTCTTGGGGGGTATTTCTGTAAATTTTTTTGTTCTTGTACTTTGATTGTTCTTAAGTAATAAATAATGTTAAATTTCTGCATTTTGGGCTATTATTTATGTTGCCTAGTAGCTATGGATTTTTATAATTTTGCTAATACATAGGTAAACAAGTGCATATATGTGTGGATTGATATAGGTAAACGTATCAGCGGATATAGCTACATGTATGCAGATGATCTTCACATATAGGTACATGTATGCACGGATATAGGTACACACATATATGTACATATATTTACATATAATATAGGAAAACGGCCAATTTTATATATGTACATATATGTGCTATTTCATATATGCACATATATGTACATATATGTGCTATTTCATATATGCACATATATGTACATATAATATAGGAAAACGGCCAATTTTATATATGTCACATATATTTAAAACCTATATCAAAACCTATATTAAAACATATATGTTTATATAGGTTCTTTCCATGTGGGAGATTACTGAGGTGAAATGGAATCTGCTACGGCACTCTTGTCGGTATCGTGTGTGTGTGTGTGTGTGTGGGTGGGTGTGTCTGTGTGTGGGTGAGTGGGTGTGTGTGTGTTCTCATTTTTGTTAAGAGGCTGAAAAGTAACTTTCTAGAGCATAGACTACCTTCATCTAGTGATGTCGGTCTATTGATTTTGATGTATTGATTGAAAATTGTTCATTATTATCTTGGTTAATTAACATCTAATGTTAACTCTACTAAATTTTATAGCAGTAGGGTAAAATGCTTGTCTTTGTTCAAAAGACTGTATTAACTGTAAAGACTGTCTTTTACATCAGCCTGTTTTCAGGGCCTTTTTTTTGGCTACATATTTGTTATTTTTTGCTACATGCCTCCCCATCTTCTTGCCATATGTTTCTATGGCATAAATCAGTATCTGTGACCTGTTTTCATTTTAAAAAAAGAACATTGGCACAAACCTAGCCTGTATGTATTTTTTTGTATGTCATCGAGAGTATTTAAATGATTTTCAATCAGGAAAAAAAATGTGCGATTAAAATGCGATTAATCGCGAGTTAACTCAGGCATTGATGCGATTAATCGCGATTAAAAAATTTAATCGATTGACAGCACTAATATATATATATATATATATATATATATATATATATATATATATATATATATATATTTATAAACTAAACTTATCAACATCATCATAAGAAGAATAAGTTCAATTCTGGTTTTCAGGCACTTTTTTTATTATTGCAGAGATTAAAAAAAGGCAAATTTGTTGTTGGGTAATTAGTGGAATAAGGTCCATCTATATCCATTGGCAGCAGCTGACAGCTGGAAGCTGTTAGGCATGTGAAAATGGATTTCTTCTTACTGTGAGACTAATTATGGACATACTAGCTTAGTGGGAAACCTCTGGTTTGGGTGTAGAACCCACCCCACAGCGTTTGCATAACTAATAGACACATCAGCAACAGGTCATCCCAGATCATGGCTGAGATCCAAGCAGAGCGAGAACTTTAACATTAAACAAGTTTTTTTTTTTTACAAGGTTTGCAGTACCTTGTATAAATATTTCTAAACCTTGAACTTGTTTTCATTACTGTATGTCATGCTACTGAAAAAGATCAAACTTAGGTTTTTATTATGGGGGAATTAAATGCAACAGACCTTAAGTAAATATTTGTATTTTTAAATGTTCTTAAATAAAGAGTTGTAAAATATTATGTTAATATGTATCTTTCCCTTCAGAGTAAATACTTATATATACAGTATATAATTCCACAGCTGTAGGTCTTTTGGGATATATCTTCATGAGCTTTGCACATCTAAAGACTGATATTGTTGACTATCATTCATTCCATAACAGCTCAATATCAGCCAAAATGGATAGAGAGCATCTCTGCACATGAATATTATATTGATTCAAATATTAGTGGTTCAAATTAGATCTGAGCTTTGACTAGACCAGGGGTGTCAAACTGGTTCCAGAAAGGGCCGTAGCACCAGACTCCATTCATCTCATCAAGTCATCATGTTCAGATTGGACTCACTTGATTAGATGAATGGAGTCTGGTGTGCTATTGCTTGGTTGGAAAGAAAACCTGCAGCCACATGGCCCTTTCTGGAACCAGTCTGACACCCCTGGACTAGACCATTTCAAAAATGAGTATGCTTGAATGTGAACCCCTGTAGCTCATAATCAGAATGCCCTTATCATTATTATATGCAGTATCTACGAGTGTGAGGAGAGAGAAAAAAAATCTATGAAAGATATACAATGTAAAATGTTAACATATTGACATTAGTGCAAACAGTACATTCTTGAGAAATAAACATGGTTTATATACAGGCAAAGACTAATGCAAATAGATGTATAATGTATATAAATGTATATTATCCACCAGTGATTGGAATATTATCCTTGATTTTGGGATTGGACAGGGAAACAATCAGTGTACGTAACAGTTTAGAATTGTTACAGCTTTTGGAAAAACAGCTGTTCTTTAGTCTGTTTGCCCTTCCACCAAATGTTCCCATAATGCCTCTTTGGTACGTTTAAGGCCAACCTTCAGCCTACATTTGGGCATTGTTGCATTTTTGTCAATTTGGTCAAATCTTTACTCAAGTATAACTAATTTCTAAACTCTTGCTATGCAAATGTCTTTATCCTCTGGCAGTTGAACCTCTGACCTAGTAACAAGTCCTTTGAAGCCCCCTAAACAGTTTTTTTTTGTTTTTAGCATACCCGTTTATTCAGCTTAGTCTTTCCATCAATACCTACTTAACCTAGCAGATCTAAAGCTAGGTCAGTATCATGCCACCATTACTCTTTCACCAGATCAACTTCTTCCATGCATTTTTCTGTCTCTGTTGCTCCTCCATAGAAAATATAGAACTTGATGGCTTTTCTGATACTGATTTATGTCCTGCTTAATTTAAGGGGAAAACATACACTATTTAAATTCTCTTTTTTAAATTCCTTTATTTAACACTTTCATTTTGAGAGACAGTGGCTGTGTCCAAACATCTGCCATGACCCCTATGTAGATTAGTATAAAGGGGTCTTGCCATTTTATTTGTGTCCTAATGTTTAGTGCAGGGGTCGCCAACACAGTGCCCTTGGGCACCAAGGGGCCATCAAGGTCCGCATGAGGGGCTGTCTGCGTCTTCTGAAAATAGAACAACTCACCAGTGGGATATGTTTGAAATATTATTTTATTGTGTTGATCTTTTTTTACCGTATTTTCACGACTATAAGGCGCACATAAACGTCTTTTTTTTCCCCTCAAAATGTGCGGTGCGCCCTATGGTGCGGTGCGCCCTATGTGTGTTGCAACTGCGACTTTTGAGACCACCTCATTGAGGAGATGATGAAAGAGTGGCTGAATGTAAGGAGACCAGGTGTTTTTTTTTCCACTCATCACCACACCATCGCTGTTAATCTGACTCCATGCGTGCCCATCTCACAGCTGATGTGAAAAACATGGTGAAACAAATTAATGCTGTGCTCGCTGTGAACCGGACGCAGCAGGTGCAGCAGAAGCAGCGAGTTTACATGCAAAGTCAATGGTTGACGAGCGTATAGACGCAGCAAAAGGTCCCCCAGCGCGTTTTGAGCGAGTCGGGAGCGCACCGCCAACGCGCTGCTGCTGCTCGAGATGGAAAAAATTGAAGTTTTGCTGCTGGAAGCGCCGCATCAACGAATCAGAGAAGCTGATCTGGGAGCTGACAGCGAGACAGACACATCGCTCTGATGACATATGATATTAACGCAAATGAAAGGGCTGGATGGATGAGGAGATGATGAAAGCGTGGCTGAGGGAGGTGTAGGCTATGTGAGGAGACCAGGTGTTTTTTTTCCACGCATCACCATCGCTTTTAATATGTGACTCCATGCTTGCCCATCTCACAGCTGATGTGAAAAACATGGTGAAAAAAAATAAACGCTGTGCTCGCCGTTATCTCGGGGGTCTGACAAAGGAACTTCAACCGCTCGACATCGGTGTGAAGCGGCCGTTCAAAGTAAGGCTGCGAGCGGCGTGGGAGTGATGGATGGCAGACAGAGACCGCAGTTTCAGGATAAGTGGAAGGCAGCGCCGGGCAAGTTACGCCACCGTTAGCGGATGGATTGTAGATGCTTGGACTAGTGTCTGCTGGCTCTGTTGTTCAAGCTTTCGCAAAAGCCGGCATTATTTCTGAGGAGCCGCCCGGCACTGAAAGTGACTCTGACAGCAAAGAAGGGGAAATTGGCATGTCTGATTTAGCGCAGCTGTTTAATTCAGAAACAGAGGATGATGACTTTGATGGGTTTGATTAATACTTTGTAATAAATACATTAATAAAGCACAATCATACTCAGTTTTGCTCCCGCTCTATTTTTCTACCTGAAAACTTAATTCAACAGCAGCCTCTGGGCGGGTCTCCTCGGCGTATACCGCGGTGGCTGGCAGGTGTTTTTTCGTCTAAATAATCTAAATCTTGCAGCTATATTTGCTGCGATCAGTGGGAACAAAGTAGTTTTAATATGTTTTTAAGTGAGAAAGTCCACCTGAAAACTTAATAATTGCAGTCAGTTCATCCAGATTATCTATTTCTGTCGGAGGCGCTCAGACCCCCACATACCAGCGGTGCACCGACAGCAGAAATCCCTTCATCAGCAGCCTCTAGGCTGGGCAGCCTCCAGGTTCACCGGCGGCTGGCAGGTGTTTTTCATCTAAATAATTTTAGCTGCAGGCACCAGGATACCGGTAATAAAAGCGAACAAATTCCGTCGGCAGGTTTCAGGATTTTAAGTTAATTTAAGAGTGATCACAGCGCACTGTCATCTGCGATGTGTCTGTCTCACGGCCAGCACCCAGGTTTGATTAATAGTTTGTAATAAATACATGAATAAAGCACAGTCATACTCAGTTTTGCCCCCGCTGTATTTTTAAATACGCAGTAGAGGTATTTAAAGGTAGTAGAGGACATGTACCTGTATATAAAAAACGTGCCCTATAGTCCGGTGCGCCTTATGTGTGTGTTAAATACAGAAATGGGACACATAACTGAGACTGCGCCTTTTAGTACGGTGCGCCTTATGGTCGTGAAAATACGGTATCTTATAGAGCATTTCATCAAATTAAACATAAACATTAAACATATTAAACATTTATACACATTTCTAGATGACTATCCCAAAAAAAAAATTAGAAATTAAAACAGAATAATGGGTTTATTATGTGTGAAGTTTAGGTGAACACAGTTGATAGGTCAGTATTGGTAGCCCTTCCTATGACTCAGGCTGTGTCCGACTGTCCACCCTAAAAACTATATAGGGCCCTATATAGTGGTTACACCATTTGAAATGAGTGTCCGAACGTCTGTTGGATAAAAAAGTAGTGGACTCAAAGTTTCCCACAATGCACCTTGAAAAGTATTGTTCACCCATGGTGACTAGACAAGCAGAAATATCCCAGAATGCCTTGTGAGGTCCACTCTCAAGCATTATGGGATTTGTTGTCACAGCAGTGGGTTGCTGCCATAGGCGACAATGCCAAAGATGGCGCAGGCACTGTTTGGGGGAAGCTGAGTCATGTGACCAACAGGAGTGAAAAGTAGTGATCATCTGTTCGAACGGTCAGTTAACTATAAAGTCTACTATATAGTCCCTGTTCTCTACAGTGATTGATTGATCTATGGGTTAGGGCAGACATTCGGACACAGCCTCAGTATCTATGAAGTACCTTTAAGCTCTGAACAGATGGGTGACCCCTGATCTAGTGGATGAAAAAGTAGCGTACTCAAAATTTCCTCCAATGCAGCTTGAAAAGTAGTGTAAATCAATGGTGACTAGAGGACCAGATTTATCCAAGACTTCTTTGCAGGAGCTCTTCCCCAAAAACATCATGGGAATTGAAAGAGAACAAAGATGGCCCAGGCACCGTATGGAGAGCCAGAGTCACATGACCAACAGGGAATGAAAAGCAGTGATCATATCTCCAAAAGTTTAGTAAACTGAGTTCACTATGAATATATAGTCTATTCTCTTTATAGTGATGGAGGGGGTTAGGGGTTAAGGTTGAGGTTCACACACAGCCTCTGAGTGTATAATTGTGAGAAATTAACACCTCACAGTGTGTGGAATGATATACACCAATGTATGTTATGCAGAGTAAATTATCTAATCATTCTTTATTTAGATGCAGTTATAAGAACAAATGCACACTGTGTTAAAATAGCACCAGATTTTTAGGAGTTTGCCTTGAGTTCTGCTGCTTGTGTCAGGAGAAATCCATCACCATTGGAACATTATTAATGTTTTTTAAAGTCTTTTCAGATGAAAAGGTTGTGTCCTCCTGGCTGTGTCCCCTACAAAATGAAAAGGGTCTCTCCGAAATTGAAGCTACATTGGATGTTGAAAGGCAGCCCACACTTTCAATGTTTTGGTCAGTTTTGATGTTGCACATTTTTCTTTTTATACAGACATTTTGAAATGAATTGTTCATTTAAGCTGCAGATGTATTCAGGTTTGTCCTTCACGGCTTAAGAAAGCTTTCTTTTTTTTTCCAAGGCTGATTTTTGCTGATCACACCTGGGCCTGATTCACCTATTCACCCAAATAAAGATAGCCCCTTTTTTTTCAAACTCAAAAACCTTCCTCTTTCTCAATTTTTTTTTATCATTGATCACATTTTCTGTTGCACTGGCCTTGGGATGAGAAAAGAGAGAAAAATTGAAATTGCAGCCCACTGCTTCTTAATAAAAAAAAAAAAAAAAAAGGACCACACCATCATTATCAACGAATCATTTAAAGGAATGCAGCACTAAAAGAAACAATTTCATGGTGGTTTGAGAATTAACGGTACTTAATAAGAGCAAGTATGATTGCAATTTTTTGTCTGATTAATTCAGTTGTGCTAATTACTATTTTTTAAACATCATTGAAAAACGGTAATTATTTTTAATTTAATGTTGAGTCATTTTTTTTAGCTTGCAGGGAGAAAAACTTGCTAAATCTCAAGCAATGTGACACCAGTAAAGCAGAATGCCGTCCCCACCATTAGACACGTTCACATTGTGCAGCACCAACAGTATCTCTTTAGCTAGAAGTCATCCATAATGCTTTTCATATCTGCAGAACATTTAAATTTATAGGGAAGAAAATACAACAGTGAGAAAAAGAGTATGTCTTAATATATAGTCAGGGAGAAAACATTTGTTTTCCTTTTTTCCAGAGGGGAAAAATGAAAAAAAAAAAAAAACCAGATATTTTCCCAAGACACAAAATAACTATTTTTCTTCATACTGTAAAAAGGCAATTAATTGGCCGCCTCTAAAAATTAAGTGTCAGAGGTGTTCCTGTTCTCTGTTTTTACAAATCAATTTTGTGAACTGTTCTAATCACCTCATGTGGGCTTGAAAGCATAACTCAAAGCTGTCAGCTATAATATGTCCTCATGGGAGCAATCAAGAACAAATATATGCCTCAAATTAAACTCCTTTTACACATGCAGATACTCTTTGGTTGTGATTTGGAGACTGATTGACTGACAATTTAAACCTAGTTAATTTACCAGCATGAATGTAATGAACAGCCTTATTCCCGTTTGCCCCATTTCTTCCTGCAGCTCAACATGGAAAACATTCATTATCAAAAAAAAAAAAACCTTCCTTGGACAAAGGGAAGAAAATTCTGAAAAATTACCATGTTAAAACATGTACAAAGGAAAATTTCAAAACTAATCTTCCACTATTAAATTATGGTTATTTCACTCCTTGACCACCAATTTTTACATTTTTGTTGTATTGTCCCCGTGGTTTGAAATCTGGGACGAAACACTGGTACCATTGCAGGGATGGAGTGGCCATTATATTAAAAGTAAAACTAACCAGATTAAACTAAAAGCTCTTGATCCCAATAGGAACCATTGGGAACATAGCCAAGAATAAACATTCATGTCGAAATAAAATCGGACTGGCAGAGATGTTCCTGACTTTTATACACACTAGAAATCTATTTGGGTTGCACCAGAATTTCTTGGGTAAAAAGAAGTTAGGGTGGCCATTATGTGTAGAAAATTGGGATCAAACTTTAATATCCAAGTTTTTTAATCAGTGAGTTATATAATGAGAGTGTTATTTACACAGACATAGTGTTTTTACTCTAATTTTACTATATGCCTAATTTAGAAAGTTTTTTTCTCAATTAGTCCACCATTCAAGCCCACAAAACAGGCTTGAATGAGAGGCAAACAGACTTTCTCAGTTTTTCTGAAGTAGTTTAACACCTACCCAGGAGTGTTTGTCAATTCTGTCGCCTTGACTAGAGTAATCTGTAGTTGGAGCGCTGATGTTTTTAAACAGCATTCAGATCCATCCTCCTTAGCACATTCCTAGTAAGATGCAAATCAAATACCCACCTGTCGTTTTCCTTGGTTGTTGAAGCTTTTTGTTTTGGGTTTGGGTTATGTGTTTGGCCATCTGAATCCTGATGAGAGCGTTTACGTAATTTGAAATGAGTTCCAGAACCGAATTGTACAGTAGATGTTTGGAAGAAACTGCAAAACTTCCACTCTGTTCACTGGTGGCTTTTTTTCTTTTAACCAATGGGCTTATACCATCAATGCTTTAGTGGCAGATTGATCTATTTCCAACAGAATTGAAAAAGATTGAATAGGTGTTGAAAAAGACCCAGATGATTGAGAGCCTATAGGGGCAAATCCACTAATCAAGATAATTTTTTTATCATCATATTTGGTTATAAAAAACTATACTTCAGTTGCTTGTAGAATATTTTGACCACCTTGTTCTTTGCTACACCCCATTTAAATGTCGATTTATTGCTGTTACCACTACCCTTAAATTTTTACTTCTATAAATAAAATAAATACCTGATTAAATTAAATAATATTTCAAATCCATTTTTTTTACTGTTAACAAATAATGATCCAAATGTAAGCCTATTTGAAAACAAATCTTTTTACCTTTAAGCTTTGAACAGCAATGGTAGCATATCAACATGTTTGCAGTCAGGCTTGTTCTCTTATGGGTGAATTTTCCAAGCATAAATATTAAAGTCATAAACAGTAACAAATTTACCTGTTATCTAGTTTCACATTAATCTCACATATTATCTCAGTGACAAGCAAAAAACTGAAATAAACTGACCTAGATGAATATATTATGAGATTAGATTTTGAAACACCTAGCCGGTGCAGCTTGAACACATCGTCAGTGAAGGACCCAGGGTCATAGGGTGTTTCGGGTCTTTGATCTTCAGACACCCTCGTCTGGGCGACCCAACCAGGGTTGATCAGGCCCCAGTTTGTGTTCAAGCAGCGCGCTACTCCATGCGTCTCCCCTCTTGATCCACAGCCACCTTGAGGCTTTCTCAGCGGCCTCACTGATGTTTCTGGTGGCTCTTCTCTCAAGCAACCCTCTGATGCCAAGGAGCCTGAATGCCCGATGCACAGTCTGACTTAGGAAGCCTCTGCAGCCCACTTCTATTGGCTCACAGCGGGCCCTCCATCCACGGCATCTGCATGCCTCAATCAGCTCAAGATACTTCGCCCTCTTCCTTTCATGAGCCTCCTCCATCCTGTCTTCCCAGGGGACTGTAAGCTCCAGTAACACAACTTGCTTCGTTGAGTCAGATGTTAAGACCAGATCTGGTCTCAGTAACGTCCTTACAATGTGCTCTGGGAACTTTAGCTGCCTTCCAATGTCCACATGCAACTGCCAATCCCGAGCCACGGCTAGCAGTCCAGATGTGCCCCTACCTGCTCTCTCAGGTTTCTCCCCTGCCCTGACAAAGAAGGTATTGTGCCTCAAAGGGGACTGGTGCTTTGACTCCAGGATTCCAGTGCAGATGGTGTCTGCTACTGCCTTCAACACCTGGTTATGGCGCCACGTGTACCTTCCCTCTCCCAGTGCTTTAGGGCAGCACCTCAGGATGTGCTCCAGGGAACCATGAGCCGGGCACAGTGGGCATGTTGGTGCTTCTGCAAGGCCCCAGGTATAAAGGTTAGATGGACTTGGAAGGACATCATACACTGACTGGATCAGGAACTTAAGTCTTGCTGGTTCATACTGCCATAGTTCTGTCCAGGTGATCTTCCGGGCGCAAGCATGGTTCCAATTGGTCCAGGCTCCTTGCTGGCGCATTGCCACCATCCTACTTTGGCGTTCCTCCTCCACCTCTGCACAAATCTCTCCCTGTATCATCTGTCGACGCACTTGTCCTCGGGCTTGGTCATAGCGCAGCTTTGTAAGGCTACCTAGACCGGCTCGTCCCACCGCCACAGAGCCAACTATGACACTATGTCTCAGTCTTGCTTCTGCTTGGTTGACTGCCTGTTGTGCTCGCCATTTCCTCCCAGTTCTGACTGTGATGCTGGCAGAAGAGACTCTGGTGTCAGCAGAGTCTCTGTAAAGCAACACCTCCCTGGCTCTGGTGACTTTAAACTCCTCCGTCACGCCAGTCAAAGGAAGCTGCAGCTTGTTGGAGTGCCCATAGAGGGCAATGGTGCTGAGACTCTTTGGCAGACCCAGCCATCTGCGTAGGTATTGGCTGACATTGCGTTCAAAGCCCTCCACCATGGTTACTGGAACTTCATAAATCAGTAACGGCCACAGGAGTCTTGGCAGGATTCCGTGCTGGTATATCCATGCCTTAAACTTCCCCGGGAGACCAGACTTGTCCACTGCTGCTAGCAATGCCTTTAGCTTTAGCTGGGCTGCCTCCACTGCTGCTTTGTCCTTCAGAGTGCTATCGAAGATCTTCCCCAAGCTCTTCACAGGCTTCTCTGACACTGTCGGAATTGGGACTCCATCCACGCAGAAGCGGTATTTGTCCTCCACTTTCCCCTTCCTCAGGACAAGGGATCTGGACTTGGCTGGCTTAAATATCATCCTTGCCCATGCCATGATCCTTTCCAGACCACGGAGGAGCCACCGGCATCCAGTCACTGATGTTGATGTGACAGTCAGGTCATCCATGTAGGCCCTAATTGGTGGTTGGCGAATGCCAGATCTGGACAAGGGGCCCCTACATTCCACTTCTGCAGCCTTGACCAGCATGTTCATAGATAGGGCAAACAACACCACTGACATGGTGCAACCAGTGATAATGCCCTTCTCTAGGCGGTGCCATGCAGATGTTGTTGTTCCAGTGGTGAATCTCAAACTGAAACCACTGTAGTAGTCCCGTATGAGTTCAGTGATCTTCTCAGGAACGTGGTATGTTGTCAGAGCTTTTGACACAAGCTTGTGTGGAATAGATCCGTAAGCATTTGCCAAGTCAAGCCAAAGGACTGCAAGGTCTCCTCGGTTTTCTCTCGCCTCCCGTATCAGCTGGGTGATCACTCCTGTATGTTCCAGACAGCCCGGCATGCCTTGAACTCCGCCCTTCTGCACAGAGGTGTCAATGTAGGAATTTCTCAGGAGATACTCAGATAACCTGTTAGCAAGAATCTTAAAGAAGATTTTGCCTTCCACACTGAGTAGGGAGATGGTGCGGAACTGTGTGATGTCACTCGCATTCTCCTCCTTTGGTATCCAAACACCCTCTGAGTGACGCCATTGCTGGGCCACCTTCCCCCTCCTCCATACTACCCTAATAAGTCTCCAGAGCCTCTCCAGGAGTCTCGGGCAATGTTTGTAGACTTTGTAGGGCACTCCACTTGGACCTGGGGCTGCACTAGTACGTGCAGCTCGTACGATGTTCCTGACCTCTGCCAGGGTGGGTTCCTTAATGTTAAACTGGACAGATGGTATCGGAGGTGTGGGTAGCTCTCTGCAGGTAGGCAGTTCCTCCTCTCTCCTGCTGTCGCTGTATGTGGCACTAAGGCTCTGGTTGATCTCATTCTCTGAGCATTGTAGGGTCCCACTCCTTGTCTGCCCCAAAAGCCGCTTCGTAAATCCAAATGGATTTGCAACAAAGGCTGTTCGCTTACGAGCCCTCTCTCTGCCTCTCCGCCTGTGCCACTCAGCCCGACGCAGAGATATAAGTCTCTGCCTCAGGATGCCACGGAGTTCTCTCAGGGCTGGTCTTTCCTCCTCACCCGCCTTCTTATACTGGCGATTCAGGGCTTTGAGCTCTTTCCTGAGCTGGGAGATCTTGGTCTCATGCCGGTTTGGCCTAGCAAAGTTCTGAGTCTTTGGTAATTTTATGCCAAATCTCTCTGCACTGATGCTGATGATTAGTGTGCTCATCAACTGGAGTCTCTGATCATTATGAAAATTAATCTGTGCTTAACTTCCACTCTGTGCTAAAAAGACAACCTCTCCACTGCGGTTCAGCTGGAGATGGAAAGCTTCAGTTCTGAAATAGCAGACCACGCACAGCAATACAGAGAAAACACCACAGTAATTTAATGATTAACCTTCATAGCATAATTAGCCTGGCCCACACAAGACTGTTACATTTGGGCCACATACTCATTAGAATCAGTCTTTTTGTGGCCCAGATCTGATTTGCCAGAGGTGGACCAAACATCTGCCAGCATCTGTGGACCAAACATCTGCCAGCTTTGGACCCGCTGATGGACCTGTACTGGGCAAAAACCTTTTTCAGCACTGGAACAAGTTTTTAGCTTGATTCCACCTTGATAAAGAAATAGCTAAATAATTTTACCTTGAATTGTATATAATTAAATAACAGTAGGTTGAAACTTTCTTCTACATGTTATCCTTATGTAGGCGCGTTCAGGAGTGCAGAGATGAAAAGCATTGCAACAAGCATGCTTCTATCAATGCGACAGGAACGATTATGGTGAATGCAACAGAGAAACAGCGACACAAAAATTTTGGGCCATACACCATGATAATATTGTCTTGACAATAAGGTCCTATGTGCTTGTTTCATCTTAACATGTTTACTGTTGTTTCATCTTAACATGTTTACTGCTGTTTCATCTTAACATGTTCACTGGGGTAGAGGTGGTGGTTTGGCTCCACAGTGCTGCTCTCCTTTTAAAGTTTCTGCAACCCTCCCCACTTCACTCTAAAAGACAGAGGTGTGCCTTGGCACCCCAAGGTGTTTTTTAGGACAAAAACACAACACCACACAGGATCTTTCTGTCTTTAATGAAGTTGCCCAGGGGTTCACTTTGGAAAAGGAAGCCATCATGGAAAACCAGGCCCAAGGTCTAGATCTCCAAGATGACCAAAGATAAGACATGATGGTTGACCTATCAGAACCAACTTAGTGCAAAATAGCAGATCTGGACTGGAGCCTGGAGCCTCCTAGAGAAGCTCTTTCCTTGAAGTCTACCTGGCTGGAACAAAGGAACCTCTAAAATGTGTGGCCTACTGCTATGCTGGAATGCTGGAAGAAAACTCAAGCCTTCCTAATGAATTTGCAGGTCTGGCACTATTAGGTACAGATAACGAAGTTGAACGATATGTATTTAATGACTATAGACAAAGCTGATGGACCACATGTTACATTATGTTAATATGTTTGAGCTGTTGCTTATTGAGCTAAAACAAGTTTTATTTCACTAAGGGTTTAAGGGTTCAATTAACAAAAAAAAGGACATTCGTTCCTGATTAAGCAAATGATTTAATAATACATCATTGGCCAAATAATGTTTTGTTCAACTCATGGATTTGAATTGTGAATTTCTTTAAAACATTCCAATTGCTTCAAATTAGTTAAATGCTAATTTGATCATATCCCAAATTCTTTTAGGTAAACCTTGGTTCTCAAACACAACATCCACTGAACTATTATATCATTGCATCATCTCATTGATTAGTGTTTTCAACCATGTTTTTCCTATGTACAAAGAAGAGCTTTTAACTGAAAAATGCTTGACTTGGGGCTGAATAATTTTTTAAAATAAAGTCTTTTATTTTGAATGGAAGCTGTTTCATGATCTTGGCACCTTTAGGCTAGGCTTTTTCCTTGTCGCTCTCCTCGCCATTTCCCTGCCCTTTTCTCAGTAGTTCCCCCTGTTCCTGCTGCTCTTTAAGCCTCTGGTGCCAGATTATTTAAGCTTTTCAGCAAGACTAACTCTAGCGTTCCGTGTATTTAGTTCTGCCAGTTGCTGATCTGTTTTTGCCCTTGGTCTTCTAAGTTTTCAACCGCCCCTGTTTGCTCTGTTTTTCCTGTTCTGTGCTTCTGGACTTCTGGACACATTGAAAATATATGTTAAATTGAACTTCATCTCTGTTGGGGAGCAGCGGGCTGCCATAGTGGGGATCTAGGGAATTCTGTGGGAGTGGGGTTAGACCTCTATTGTGGATTCCAAGCTCCATGGACTAGTAGGCCACCATTCCCTCTCAGCTCGATGACAAAAGCAACTCAACACATGGAACTGATGTGATGCAACTGTTGTTGGACTTGAAAAAAATTTAACTTTTTGTCAAATCATATTCTGAAAGCCAATTAAGAATGGCTGTTGTGAAGTTGGATGAAGGAGCACACTCAAGGTAAAGATTTTTCAATCAAAATGGAATGAAAAAGAAATAATGTTAACTAACAATAATGTAAAGAAACATTTTTAGAGGTTTGTGGTTATCTTTCAAAAAAAAAAATTTTAAATAGCTCCTTGAAGGTCCGTTAAACCATTCAGCATACCTGCTCCTCCCTACCTCCATGGCAGACCCCACTACCTATAGCCTATGCTCCGCTAAGGTGCTGTACAGTATCCCCCCAACGTCTTGCTACGATCTTCTAATGTCCTTTGATCTCCCACAGTTCAACTCCAGAGATGGCCCTGGTCACCCACCATCTCTACGCAGCTGAGGTTCTCCCTCTGCATGGCTTCTTGCTCTCATATCAATTACTAAATCCAGAAAATTCAATCCACTGTGTTCTGGTAAAACCTGCAAACAACAGGTAGAAGCCTCTTTGATTCTTTGATGCAGGGAAGCTACAGGAGAGCAGCTTGTTGAATGCTGTGACAATGCATTCATGACAAGAGATAATTTAAGGCAATATAAATAATGAAACCATAGAGCTAAGCATGTATAGGCTGGTTCGCACAGAGAAAAAATCTAAATTTTTGCAAAAAAGAAAATACTAAATTCTTTAGTTGAACTGTTCAGCCCTTCAATGGAGAAGAGTGAATCATGGATAAATTATGTTTTACACTAAAGTATATAGACTAAATTTGACTCCGAGAACTTATTATGGATGACTTAGTTTAATGCAGGTCAAGTTAGAGTTGGGGAATTGTTGAGAGCTGCTTTTCTGGTGATATTTACTGACCTCCAGAAGGTGTGCTTTTAAAGGGGGGGACATTTATCTTAGCAGTAGTTGAAGATTCCCAGGAGACTAGTAGACAAATCTTGTGTAGATGAGAGAGGTTTCTACGACACTACTGTAGGAAGGATTCCAGAGAGTAGAGACACAAGCTACATAAACACATTTCTATGTGACTTTTTAGCTCAAAAATTAGGAAGCAGTCCATATCAAGCTTAAGCATGGGTGGAGAACAAGTTAACCCCTAAGTAGGTTACTCTAGGACACAAAGAAATAGAAGAGTAACCTTTTCCCATAGGAAGATAAAAAACTTGGAGAGCTTGAGACCTATGCCTATTGAAAGACAACCTGGCAATGTTTGACAGTCAAGTTTGTCTCACAGTCAGGTCAGTCTAGACCAGGGGTCTGCAACCTGCAGCTCCAGAGCCACATGTGTCTCCTTGGACCCTCTCCAGCAGCTCTTAATAGTGGCTAAAATATACTGTATATATTTTTATAAGATGAAAATTAAGAAGATTAAGATTTAATTCATTTGGAAAGAATGTGTTTAAATATAATTTTAAAGTCGTAAGGAAACGGATGTTCCAACTGTTGCATTTCCGAATTCTCCCGAGTGGTGCCCAACTTTACAGAGTGAACAAAGTAAATGTGATTGGTTGATTATCAAACGGGCGGGATTGTTGTGGCAGAAGGTTTGCAAGCAGTTTGGTTGTGGCCGGTGTCTCAGAAATATCTTGCTAACCAGTTAACAACTTAGTGCTAGTAGGTTCTGAATGGAAAATTACATTGGGACCAAGTAGCACTTAGTCACAACACTGTCAAGGAACGCTATGGACAGCGGAAACATGCAAGAGGAGGAGAGCTTTGTGGTGGAGGTCGTGGATGAGTCTCCTCTGTCATACATTTTTTATTTAGAGGAGGAAAGCGGGTATGAAGATGTTGTGGAGGAGGACGCCAGGGCGAAAGAAGCTGGTTTGGTGTAGAAGGCTGACAGTCGTACATGTTTGAGCCCTTGCCTTGCAGCACTACCAGTTCTGTTAGCTCTATGCCTTCCAAAAACACAGACGTCCATCCCCGTGAACATAACTCAATGGTAAAGTAAATGATTCTCATTTCTTATTTTAACTGTTGCATATATTAGCTGCAACATATGAATCAAGATGCTATGACCCAAAAAATTTGATGACGTTGATATATGACTGGCCAAATTTAGGCGTACACGCTGACATATAACTAACTGGCCTGCATAAGATAACGGAAAAAGACAGGGTTTTTTTTAAATAGAAATTTTCTAACTTTTGGGACAATATGGTCTGATAAAGAGTACATTTATATACAAGTTTAAGCCAGAATTATTTGAAATTTAAATATGACTTCCCTATGACTTTAAAGGCTAAAAATACATAAATCGTTGATAGTTTAATATGGCAATAATTTCCTATACGAGATTTTAAAAAAAGGTTGTTTTATTGGAAAAAGTCATGTTATATTTTGCGGCTCTAAACAACTTGTAATGGCTCTTTGGATATGAAAGGTTGCAGACCCCTGGTCTAGACAGTCTAGAAAATAGGTGTTCTTAATAAAACAATATCAAAGCAAGTATTTCAATGAGCATTACTGGCTTCATATTATTAATTTCAATTCAATTCAATTCAGTTTATTAATATAGCGCCAATTCACAACACATGTCATCTCAAGGCACTTTACAGTTCACCAGATCATACAGTCAAACTGATTCAAAGTCTTCTATCTAAGGAAAACCGGTTGATTGCATCGACTCATTGACTCGAAAACAATCCCTCACACTAAGCATGCTTGTAGCAACAGTGGAGAGGAAAAACTCCCTTTTAACAGGAAGTAACCTCCAGCATAACCAGGCTCAGTGTGAGCGGCCATCTGCCGAGGCCGACTGTGGTTCAAGTAGACAGAAGCAGGGATACAAAAGACAACTTTAAAAGGCGGCCCCGTCCAGGAAACACACAGCCAGGCAGACAAGCTCAGAGCCAGCTCCCATGTCAGAGGATGAAGAGAGCACATCCAGCCAGTCACAGTCAGAGAAAAAGGACTACACTGAAAAACAGTCTATAAACAACATCTATAAACAAAGGTGTTGATGGCAGCAGCACAGCTGATATGTCTCTGCTGGATGGTGTCACAGCCAAACAGGAACAGACGAGGCAAAGCTACTATGAGAAAAAGCAGAGACAGCATAACGTAAGAGATTAAACTAACAGATTCTGCAGAGTGGGAGAACAGAGATAAAATAAAGCAGAACGACTAAATAGGGGTCCCTATGTCCTCCAGAAGTCTAACTCTATGGCAGCATAATTATAGATATAGCTCAGGATAACCTGAGCCACTCTTACTGTAAGCTTTATCAAAAATGAAAGTTTTAAGCCTAGCCTTAAAAATAGACAGGGTGTCTGCTGCACAGACTAAAACTGGTAGTTGGTTCCACAGGAGAGAAGCCTGAACTAAAAGATCTGCCTCCCATTCTATTTTTAGAAGTTCTAGGAACCACTAATAAACCTGCAGATTGAGAGCGAAGTGCTCTGTTAGACTGAAAGGAAAAATTGTTATCCTACAATTTTCCAACAGAGGTTTATTTTTTCATTGAAGACAGATATGTAAATATTCAAGTTGAACCCTAAAATTGCCATTTCCCTACCAAGGTTCTTTTTTTTTATTGCTGCTGCATCTGACATTATTACTTTATAAGCTCATTCAGCAGTAACAAATACTTGAATGTCTAACAGAAAAGGTATATAAAGATAGAAACGTGATACAGATTTGACCCTGCCATACAGCAGGAGTGCACTTACTTTATTAGGTTAATGACAGCCAAGCTGCTTATATACAGCCATGAATGTAAGCCCAGTAGTAGTATGATATAAGCCAGATTTCATCTTTCAGTCAATAAAGCAATCAACTCGCAGGAGAGCCTGTGTTGCCTACATCTACTAGCTGCACTTACATGTTTCATTTGACGTGTAAATCTCAATTAAGTTTAAGCCAGAATATTATTACTAAGCTGCCATTTATCCTTTAATGTTTGCTAGTATCACTGGCATTAATAGGCAACAACCACACACTTCACATCCTGATCGTTTTCTACATTTCCTTCACTAAAAGTGTAATACTCCCTTAAAACTAACACACAAGAACAATGTGTCTCCTCCGTGAATGTGTTAATTCCTGAGATCAGAATGAGAAAAGTCAGGTAGAACATCTCCTAAAATAAGTTTTCCCATCATCCTGAACAAAAGAATCAAACACGGTTGCTGCATAACTTAAAGTACCAGCATTGGTGTTGTAATAAAGTGTATTCCCTGTTTTGATTGTTTGTATCTTATTAAACGTGTAGATACATTTAAAAGCACCAGATCCTTTACTGAATATTTTGTTAAGAGCTGGAATATAGCTATGCTGGTTGCCCCTTTTATTTGAATATAAGCACAAGATAAGCATAGTAATAACAGGTGTTGAAGATCAAATGTGAATGACATAAGCACAAGCAACTCCTCCCTGACATCATATCCCTGGCACAGTGGTTACTTAAGCAATGAGCTCCCACTTCACAAACTCTTGCCTGTTGCTCTCAGGCCTGGAAATTAGAGTTATACGCCGGGTTTCATCTGCAGCTATGTCATAGCCACCAAAACCCCACCGGAGAAGAGTCTGTGTTCGCTGGCCGAATCAGGCAGTATTCTGCCAATGCTTCAGAAGCGCTGAACATATATCCCCTTCCCACTGGTCAAAAAAGGCATTTAAACCCAGGAACAATCAACTTTTAGTGGCGCTGGGTACAGCTCACTTACGCATGTATACTTGGATCAAAAACCTCGGCAAGCTTTGGATTTCCTGATTAAAAAGAATAGCAATAGTCCATTCTTGAAGTAACAAATGCATGGACTAGATTCTCAGGATCACCCCTGGACATATTTCTAATTTTTGCAATATTACGGAGATGAAAAAAGAACATTTTAGAAACCTCTTCAAAAGTAGCACCTAAATGTTTTACTTTAGTGTGTGAGATAACTTGAATCCCATCCAATTGAAGTGACTGACTAATCAGCTTCTTTTCCAATGACTCAGGGTATTCTTATACAACAGTAAACTGTTTTTTAGACTAGGTAGCATTCCCATTGCCTGTAGAGCACCATTTCTCTCCAGTTTCTTTGCAGTGTTCTTCGAAGTGTGCAGCTTTGCATTAAACCTGAGAGCCAGCTATTTTTAAAGATTTTCTTTTACAACGGGGCTACATTGTCAAAAGCAGTGCTCAGAGACCTAGCAACCCCATCATCAAAATCATTAACTGCTTATCGACATAGAGGAGAGAGAAAGTGAAACAGATCATATAAAATGTATGGCTGCATTATCTGATAAAGTGAAAGCTTCTTTTGGGGGAGGAGAACATTTTTAGAGTAATCCTAAAGGTTATTAAAAAGTGGTCAGGGAGGACAGGGTTCTGAGGAAATACTGTTATTTCTTCTCATTCAATGCCATATGTCAGGAATGGGTCCAAAGTATGAATGTCATGATGTTACAAAGTTCAGATGCAAATGCAGAAAACCGAACAGAGAGACGGGTTTTATTGAAGAAGTTAAACAGAGGGAGAAGTGTTGCTCTGAACACTGCTCAACCGGAATTGTAAAGTGACGGGAAGACACAGCGGTGGAACAGGGTTTACCCAGAATGCGGTTGATAGTTGGTGAACGGAGTAACTGACTGCCACTCAGATTTCCTGCGGTACTTGAACGGGTCGTAGTAGATAATTATTCCTTTCTCAGTGAGAAAATCAAAAGATCTCTTGGGGAAAGTGGTTCCAAACCTTCTGTTTGAACCCAAGCTCAGTTTGAAACTCAGTTGATCCTTCCAGGGGGTGAAGGTCCGAGAAATCCAGTTTGCAGGATGACTTCCTGCCGAGAGGCAAAGACAAAAACAAAGTTAAACTCAGGTTGATAAAAGCTCAGCTTGGCTAGAGTACCCTAAACTGGCAAACACTCTGGCATCGAAGTAGTGGCAGTCAGCAGCTTAAGAACACTCCGTTTAACGAGGAAACCATCAGCAGGTGTGTGAGGACGTGGACCAGAACTAGGAGCCTCCTGGTGGATGAAGGGAGACAAACACAGAAACACAAACACGAAAACAGGAGTCCTGACAATGAAGGTAAGAATTTGTGGGACTACTCACATTTTGAACGAAGCCAATGAGTCTAAGATAGCATTAAAGGTTGCACCTTTAACATGTTTAAATTTTTAAATTTTTAAATGTTAAAGATGCAAAATGTTTTAAAATTTTAACAATTATGTTGACATTCAAATCAATTCAAATCAGATTATTTATATAGCGCCAATTCACAACACATGTCATCTCAAGGCACTTTACCATACAATCAGATCATACAGTCAAACTGAGTAAAAGTTTTCTATCTGAAGGAAAACAATTGATTGCATTGACTCATTGATTTGAAGTTAATTCCTCACACTAAGCATGCTTTTTTTCGTATATACTCTATGTACTCTACTCTACTTCTTCAATAATATCACATAAATCTTGTACTTTGCAATCTCTTTTTAATATGATTTAGCATACATAGCTAGCAAGGTGGGCAAAAGAAAACATAAAAAGTTAGATTGTGTGAATTACTGAAGCTAATCTAGCTCTATTTGGCTTACTGTCATTTTCATAACCAACGGCGCAAAGGCTATTCAGCATAAACAGCAAATTAGATAGCTCTGGATAAAACAAAGTATTTTGCTATTTGTTTAATCTTTTATCAAACTTGCTTTTTGGTTTTGCAATGTACATGATTAAGTCCCCCTTTATCTCAGTAGAATTGTGCTAATACTTTCCCAGTAGAGGAAGATGATCAGTTTAAAAACAAATACACAATACAGATGGTTTTTTGCATTAGGATTTAATACTTTTCTTAAAAGAAGGATTATTTAGCCCATATTTTCGTTTTATTGCATGGTAGCTAACATAAGTAGCAACTGCAAGGTAAACTGGTTGGATGTAATATGGCAATGCCTTTCTCTTTTCAAATATCTTTAAACATCATTTATGTTGCAAATTACATTGTCTGCATATGCAACTTTGCACTGGTAACTCTGCGGCTAAATTACTATATTTAATTATGATCCTTGACCTGAATAAGGCATTTCAGCTTCCCTCGCATCAAGAATTTAATTTGAGCTGCATTCTGATTCAGTTACTCGATCCATAGAGGCTAATGTAAAAGAAAAAAAATTATACATAATGAATGACAAATTACATTTGCTGCACAAGGCACAGAAACTGAGAGACACCGCACACACTACAGAGGTAAGACTTGGCCTGCCCTATCCAGTAATAAATTGACTGCCACTCCAATCAAAGGAACAACCTAACACACACTACTCAGGATGCCCTGTTGCATCAGGACATTCCATTTAATTAGGCCAGATCCCTTTCAACTGCAGCACGTCACTGTGCAGAAATGTCTTCTGGAACCTGCATGGACTCCAAGTTTTTATTCATTAGCCAAAATTAGGTTGGGCTGTGCCTTTGGGAAAATCAAAGCAAAAAATGGGAATACTGTATGTCACAAGTATACGCCATTGTTTTTTTGTTAAGCTTTATCAAATAAATGCATATTTTATCCACTTAATCAACCCAAACAAAAATCCATAACAAGCAGTCAAGCAGAACAGTAATCTTAGCAGCAAATAGAAGAACAAACTTAATTTGATATAAATGGATGCTGAAAAATACAATAAAAAAGAAAACAAAAAAGATAATTTGCATAAAGCAAATTATATGAGTGTTGTACAGAAGTTCATGAGGTATGGTGAATCTTTCCTTTATGAAAACAAATAATCAACTAATCTCTGAGAAATTTGTAAAAAAAAATATTAGAGTTACAAAATGTGTAATCTTTATGAATATATCTAAGAATAATCCTAAATGTGATTATTAACTTACAACATAAGTCTGTCCTCTTAGTCTATAATGTGTCTAAAACCTTAAGGAATTACATATATTGAACAAACAGATTTGCAAAGGTTGCTGCTATTACTAAATTAAATAATGAGGAATAAGTCTTAATGAGTGTGTCTTAATGCTGCGAGAGTCTTATGCTATAATTGGTCATTTTGCTTTTGCATCTAAAACATATTCTGTAATTTAAGAACTTCATTACATTCTGACCATCTTTTCTGTTTGTTTTAGTTGCCAATCAGATAAATTAAATAAAGGAATATAAAATTAGATCATTTTAATCAAAATACTTCAACCTTCTAAGGTACTATTTTTCCTCAAATCTTCATGTCAGGAGGTGGAAGTGAAGCTTCTCAGGGTCCAGTGTCCAGTTTGTTTCAGGTGTTTTACTGCTAATATGTGACCTACAGTGCCTGACTTGGTTATCAACAGGCCTTTACAACTCTTGATGGCATGCTGAGGAGGTAATGCAATTATTTAAACTGGGGCTGAGAAACACAGAGCGAGGATCTCAACCAAGACACTGAACCGACTGAAGGCAGGACATGATGACTCTCTTAAAGTGTAAATCTACACTCAATGGGGATGACCCAAAGCACTAATAACAGACATGTAGGCCAAAAATTATGAGCGTCTGGACTTATGTGCAAAGAGTGGGTTTGCAAGAAGCTATCTTACAAGTGATTTAGAAAAATAAATCCTCCATTCGCAATTTTCTCCAATTTCTTATCTTATCTTAGGTGCAAACAAATTTGCTTAAGACTCAGTGTAGGAGTCGTACACAATCAGTGAGTTGTTATCACATCAGAATTTTCAGGAAATTACCACATTTGTTGTTACTTAGAAGCATCTATTTTATTAAGCTACATCATTATACACTCCTGATCAAAATCTTAAGACCAGTCAAAAAATTGCAAGAATTTGCATTTTGCACTATTGGATCTTAAGAAGGTTCAAAGTAGAGCTTTACAATGTGAAAGAAAAAAAGTGCAAGTGCAAGAGACAAAAACTTTTAAGCAGGGAATTTTCTGAAAACTGCATTTACACTCATTTTTTTTTAGCCTGGGTGCCAGTCCGAACTTAGTCCCGCCCACAAGGTTTGAGTTCGGGGAAGTTCGGTCTGGCTCTGCTCCATAGTAGCGCGAGTATTAAAGCCCACTGTCAGGCGATCCAATCAAATTGTCAGGGCGGGCTTTATACGATGATGGACAGATGATCAAGAGTAACGTTATCAACCACGTGACCAAAGCGCGCTTGGGTGACAACAATAATGGCTGCCGCTGGAGAGTTTGGGTGAGTAGATTCTGCTATTAGGTCTGTTCTAGAAGATATCGACAGCAAATTAATTTTAAAAGAGTAACAGAGAAACGCGATCAAGTCTCATCTTCTTATTCTAGGCGTGAAACTGCACGCTTTGATTTTTGTGGACAACAACTATGCCTCGCTTAAGATACGTCACGCACTCCGTTGCTCTTATTGGTTGTAGATCTATCCAATTGAGTGCAGAGGCATTTTTTTTCCTGGTTCGTTCAAAACACGCCCCATAATCACAGCTCTATGGAGCAGTATCAGACTCATATTCTGACTAGAATTGAGTCGGACTACGTCAGGCTAATTTTTTTTAGCTGATTATGGAACTTTGCAATTACATTTTTATTCGCTGATAACCAAACTAGTGGTTAATACACAGCTGGCATGTCTTCATGGGACACTGGTTTTAATTGTTGTTATATCATCAACAGTCAGTGAGCTCTATGTGGGATCAAACTACCGTATTTTCACGACTATAAGGCGCACTTAAACGTCTTTTTTTCCCCTCAAAATGTGCGGTGCGCCCTATGGTGCGGTGCGCCCTATGTGTGTTGTCACTGCGACTTTTGAGACCACCTCATTGAGGATATGATGAAAGAGTGGCTGAATGTAAGGAGACCAGCTGTTTTTTTTCCCACTCATCACCATTAATCTGTAACTCCATGCGTGCCCATCTCACAGCTGATGTGAAAAACATGGGGAAACAAATTAACCCTGTGCTCGCTGTTCAACCGCTCAACATCGGTGTGAACCGGACCCAGCAGGTGCAGCAGAAGCAGCGAGTTTACATGCAAAGTCAATGGTTGACGCGCGTATAGGTGCAGCAAAAGGTCCTGCAGCGCGTTTTGAGCCGCAGGTGCAGCACGTCGGGATCGTTTAAGCATCTGATGCAGCGCCAACGCGCTGCTGCAGCTCGAGATGGAAAATTTTAAGTTTTGCTGCTGGACGCGCCGCATCAACCAATCAGAGAAGCTGATCTGGGAGCTGACAGCGAGACAGACACAGCGCTCTGATGAAAGAGGAGATGATGAAAGCGTGGCTGAGGGAGGTGTAGCCTATGTGAGGAGACCAGGTGTTTTTTTCCACGCATCACCATCGCTGCGTGCCCATCTCACAGCCGATGTGAAAAAAAAGGTGAATCAATGAACGCTGTGCTCGCCGTTATCCCGGGGGGTCTGACAAAGGAGCTTCAACCGCCCAACATCGGTGTGAAGCGCCCGTTCAAAGTAAGGCTGCGAGCGGCGTGGGAGCGATGGATGGCCGACGGAGACCACAGTTTCAGGATAAGTGGAAGGCAGCGCCGGGCAAGTTACGCCACCGTTTGCGGATGGATTGTAGATGCTTGGAATAACGTGTCTGCTGGCTCTGTTGTTCAAGCTTTTGCAAAAGCCGGCATTATTTCTGAGGAGCTGCGCTGCACGGAAAGTGACTGACAGCGAAGAAAGGGAAACTGGCATGTCTGATTTAGCGCAGCTGTTTTATTCAGAAACAGAGGATGATGACTTTGATGGGTTTGATTAATACTTTGTAATAAATACATTAATAAAGCACAATCATACTCAGTTTTGCTCCCGCTCTATTTTTCTACCTGAAAACTTAATTCAACAGCAGCCTCTGGGCGCGTCTCCTCCTCTTCAGCGCGGTGGCTGGCAGGTGTTTTTTCATCTAAATAATCTAAATCTTGCAGCTATATTTGCTGTGATCAGTGGGAATAAAGTAGTTTTAATATGTTTTTAAGTGAGAAAGTCAACCTGAAAACTTAATAATTGCAGTCAGTTCATCCAGATTATTTCTGTCGGAGGCGCTCAGACCCCCACATACCAGCGGTGCACCGACAGCAGAAATCCTTTCGTTCACCGCGGCTGCTGGCAGGTGTTTTTCATCTAAATAATTTAAACTGCAGGCACCAGGATACCGGTAATAAAAGCGAACATATTCTGTCGGCAGGTTTCAGGATTTTAAGTTAATTTAGGAGTGACCACAGCGCTGTGTCATCAGCGATGTGTCTGTCTCACGGCCAGCTGCCTGGTTTGATTAATACTTTGTAATAAATACATGAATAAAGCACAGTCATACTCAGTTTTGCCCCCGCTGTATTTTAAAATACGCAGTAGAGGTATTTAAAGGTAGTAGAGGACATGTACCTGTATATAAAAAACGTGCCCTATAGTCCGGTGCGCCTTATGTGTGTGTTAAATACAGAAATGGGACACATAACTGAGAGTGCGCCTTTTAGTACGGTGCGCCTTATGGTCGTGAAAATACGGTATTATTGAAATAACACCTGAAAGGAGTTTCAGCAACATATTGCTGCTTGAAATTCTTCTAACAGTTAAACATCTATTCAGTTCAGTTCATGGCAGCTCCTTGGCTTTGTTATTAACAAGCAATTTGTTATTAACCAAAATATGAAATATTTGGGTTACTCATACATCAATGTAACCATTGACAGTTTATGTATGAGAGAAATTGAGAGTGTAATGAAGGGATGACAGACTCGGTCTGGAAATGTATAGTACAGATATGCAAATGTATTAAAAGGAGATTTTGTTGAATGTTGTATCATGTTTGTTGATGGTGAACTTTTATTAAGTAATTAGATGATATGTTGCACCTGCTGCCTCCACCAGTTTTCATTAACCCATCTTGCTTTTGCTATAATTATTTTAACACATTGTCGAATCAAATTATTTCTCATATTATTATTTTTTTCTTATTTTCTTTTTCTTCTGTAATAGTTTAACCTCGTCATGTCCAGCTCTTGTGATTTTTTTCACCAGTTCTTGGCTTTTACTAGTCCTTTGATTCTGCTGCTCAGCTCAACTCTCAGTCAGCAACCTCAATCTCGAAGCTGCTAAAATATCTCCTCTTTGTCTTCAATGCCATTTATGTGAATGAACACCTGACAAGTACTGGAGACATAGCCTTTTATGGGGTATTCAACATCTATATAAACAGAAACCCAAGAACATAAAAATATTCTTTCAAAACCCTAAACCTGGGAAATCTCAAAATCAGACAGAAGCATTTGTCCATGTAAGTAATTGATAAATTATTGCTGCTGGTGGTGTGGGCATGCTTTCAACATAAGATAGGGACCCAAAGTAAAACAAAACCATATAAGAATCAAGTGGTGTCTTGATCTTGACTCTGATGACTGGATTAATAGTTAATTTCTTCCACCTGCCTAGCTCTGCCCAGTTTTCATTTTCACTCATCAGATCCACCTGTTCCATTTCCTATTTAAACAGCTTGGTCCCAGCCACCAGTGCAAAATTATTCGAGCCATGTATGATAGGTCTCTAGCATACCAAGAGTGTTCTTGATTACCTGATCTTGAACAGTTTCTGTCTCTGGACATCTGAGTTTTGCTTGACCCTGTTCTGATCTGTTTTGCCTGACGTGTCTTCGGATCTGTCTCTGGATCTGTCTACTGACCCTGGCTTGTATTTTCCTTCGGTACCTCTTTGGATATCTGATTTTCAGGCCATGAAGTCTGTTTCTGCATCGACACCTACTTAGGACTTTCCCTGCAGATACTTCTGCTCTCCTTCATCAACACTGACACTAGATTTTCCCTTCGGATACTTCTGCTCTTCTGCGTCCACTGGCTTCTGCTCGTCAGTCTGCTCTAGTTCACTCCTGGAACTCTCTGGGCGGTTCCTGCAGTGGAGAAATAATCCGGCTGGATTCTTCTCCTTCTTTAGGGCTCGAAATGAACTCCAAAATCAGGTTAGTGACTCACATACTTGCTATCCTATCAGAGTTTCCTGGCTACTAACCTGACTTTCCACCTCTACTGAGATTCCAGTTATCCTGTCCCAGCTGACAAGCCACAGGTTTTTGAGCAGTAAATAAATGCTTTGTTTGAAATCACTCTGATCTTTCTGCCTGAATTCTGGGTCCAAAATTCCAAGCTCTGACAAGTGGATGCCATTAGATACTGAACTAGGGTGGTGTGAGTATTTATTTCAGCCTACTTTGTAAGGTATATTCAATCCATAATAGCAATGGTTCAGCAGCACCTTATAGCTACCCCAGGGAAACAGGAAATGTCTAGTTTTATTTTAGGCTTATTCACCACAAATTAAACTCTTCTTGTGACTCTCTGTCTGACTGACAGGGTTAAAAAAATGTTTGTGTGCTTCAATTAAAAACTTGGACTCATTATCTTAATTGCAATCTTAGTCTTTAATTAGCAACACATACACACACATAGTTATTCAGGTGTGATCAATGCCCTCCCTAATCTCCCACTATAAAAATGAGAAGAAAATAATATCAGTGTTTTACCATCTTTAATTAGAATGTAATGTCAAAATTAATAACAATCAAGTCAATTAGCATTCAGAGTTGGCTGATGCGCACTGATTCTGGTCTTTCATATTACTGCAATTCCTGGTTAATTGTCGTCATTACAGGAGCATTCAACGGAGGTTCCAAGAAAACTAATGGAGTGAGCTGATCTGACGGAAAAAGGGGTGGAAAATTGAAGAGCTGAGACAAAAAAAGATGGAGCAGAAAAACAGCCGTCTCACCTCAGCAGGATAGCTGATTTGACTGTCTAAATTAGATCTTTCTCCCAGAAACAGAAAACACACCCTGTCAATGAAAGCCCTCTCCTATCATGAGGCAGAAGTATTTTTATTGTCTTTCAGACCCCCTGCATATGATCTTTCATGTTCACTCTAATCTCTTTAATCTAACCTCTAATGTAAAGAGAACACACAGCAAAACCTCTAGGGTAGAAAACACTACCTTTTATTAAACAGAAATTAAGCCAAAAAGGAGTTCTACGATATCAAACATCATAACTTCTCTTCAGTTATGTCTATCTGACTTTATCAGTCTCTCCCATTCAGTGAGATACTCTTTCCAGCTTCACTTCGGTTTATACAGGTTTGTACAGTTCTCTTAAGGTCCCATTCAATTAGAGCAAGGTCCAGACTTTTACTGAGTCATTCCAACACTTGATTCTTTTCTTTTTTAGCCACTCCGTTGTAGATTTGCTGCTGTGTTTGGACTATTGTCCTGCTGATGACCCAGTTTAGTCCAATGTTTAGCTGTTGGGTAGCTGGCCTTCACAATTCACCATAGACTTTTTTGGTACACCAAGGGGTTTATTGTGGATGGAATGAATCAAGAGAAAAGCCAGTCCTCAGCCTGTAAATGAGCTCCAAATGATCAAGACGTGCCATGATCCACTGTTATGATATGCTTCTTTAAATAAAGTGCTATTGCTCATGTTGAAACATCTTGATTTTGTTTTAATATGTTCAGCACTATCATTCATATTTTGATGTTCATTCAAAGGCCACTCTGCTAACCAAAGTTGTGAATCTGGGCTGTTTTTTAAATTTATAAATTAATTTGATATCCCTCTGTGACATTCAGTATTTATTTATTTTTTTTTCAGAAACTTGCAGAATGTTTTTAGTAAAAATAATATGGCATTTTATTTTGCTTTTATGCAAATGACTGTCAGATATGTATCCCTCTAAAAAAAACATGGCCCAAGCTCTGTGCAGCCAATACTCCAACGTCTTAAAAACATTAAAACTCGAATGAAAGTTAAATTAAACACAAAAAACCAATAAGTTCATTTTTGACAATCTTACTGAGACTCCAGATGTGTTTATATATTCCATTGGCCCCATACAATAGTCTGGTGGAAACAGGACTGCTGTAATGCATTACATATAGAGGTCATTGCTATGTTCATTACTTAGCTCCAGAGGATCTAAAATGATGTATCGTTGTACTTCTTAAATCCTTTAATATTCCTCAGAAGACCTCTTTTGTCAGTTGTAGTAAGGCGAGACACCAGAAGCACCAAAATGTAAAGCTTTTGATGGAGGTCTTAGATATAATCAGCTGAAATAAGCTTATTTTGCTGTGTGACTGTTCACTCACTTACAAACAGGGCAAGAGACTCAGCCATCAAAGAGAGGGGTTGATCTGCTTCCCATCCAGAATGACAGGAGTCAACTGATGTTGCTTGAACATCTTTTAAGATGCCACCTTGATGCCTTCCTGGAGAGAAGGAGAAGGAGGCTCGGGCTGGGTCCAGAGCAGGGGTCACCACTGTGTTGCCCACGGTCACCAAGGTGCCCTCAAGGACCACATGGGTTGCCCTCATAGTGTTCTAAACATAGAACAACTCGCCAATGGGCTAAGTTTGAAATTTTTTTAATCATTTATAGAGCATTTCAAAATAGCAATGTCTAAAATAAAATTAGAAATTAAAGGAACAATAAAATATTTTTATAATGTACAAAGTTTAGATGAACACGGACCCTTGCAGTTCATGGGTCAGTATTGGTGGACCTCCTAAAGACTCAGTACTCGTGAAGTGGCCCTCAGCCTTAAAAAGGTTGGTGACCTCTGGTCTAGAGTGGCTGTTTCTCTTGCCTGGCTCTGGACTGTCTTGAGGTGAACCTATACTAAGACTCAGTATCCCCCTATACTGAGAATGGTGCCCCCACAACGGCGCAAGAGATGATAGGGACAAATTTGAGTATGAGTCTGGGGAAGCATTAGACATCATTTGAATTTGAACCATTGGGATTCCATTTCCAGTTTCTACATTCAACAAAAATATGAGCGCAACTCTTTTGGTTTTGCTTCCATTTTTTTTTAATATGAACTCAAAGATCTAAAACTTTTTCCGCATACACAATATAACCATTTCCCTCAAATATTGTTCACAAACCAGTCTATATCTGTGATACTGAGCACTTCTCCTTTGCTTTACAACCTCACAGGTGTGCCATATCAAGATGCTAATTAGAAACCATGATTAGTGCACAATTGTGCACTAGACTGTCCACAATAAAAGGCCACTCTGAAATGTACGGTTTTGTCAAACCCCTCTATGATTATCTCTGTATAAAGGACCTTGTAATCTATTTAGATTTAACAAAAAACCTAAGCTGTGGTTATTATTTTTGAAAGAATGTTTCCTTTTTTGTTTTGTCAAGGAAACCTGATCAAGAAAGCTAGCCATATTTCTCCAGACTTGTAATGACAGACCTGTCATGAACTTAAGCTAAATCCACTACCCTCAAGCTCAATTTTTATACCACACAAAAAAGACAATACTTTGCGGCTTCAAACATAACATGAAGATGTTAATAAAAGGTAAAAGTTGAAAAGACACTCAAATAAGGGTGTCTTCTTCCTGCCTATTGATGGAAAGTTAAATGGAAGGAAAAAAATGTCAAAAAAGTGAAAGTTTAAAAGAACTCTATAAGATACATTAGTGGTATTTGAATGTTAGATCATAAGATCTTTTAACATTTAGAAGTTGTCTAGCACTAGAGCTAATTTAATAGGATGATTACACCTGGACAGATTGCATGCTGTCTTATTTGATTTTTACTTTTATATAAACCTGTTATCTAGAGAATGATGGAGTGACACAAGGTAGCTTAGAAATGTTCTTAGAACCCCTTACAGATTGATATGGAGCAATGATTTCTTCTTTAAGGGTCATGTCCTACTGCATTAGCATTGTGCTAACCAACATCTGTTTGCTGCGGTACAACAAACTGTAAAAGCCTCTACATTTATTGACTTTTCCAGAGATTTTATCACAAACAATAGAACTGTGGAATTTGTTTAGTATTTTGTGTACTTGAGGAAATTCTTTAGTTGCCTTGATATGTAAATCCCTTGAATTGAGAGGACATGTACTTTGTTTTATCATTATTGTATGTTCAGCTTTAAGAAATGAATTATCTACAATCAGGTCATTTCCAGAAGGGAGGCAGCACCTTTCAGTCCCCAATAAGGGAGAAAAAAGACCCAATGCAGTGTAGGATGTTTGAGGCTAAAACTGTAGGTTTGAATCTGCTCTTTCTTCTTCCAGCTCAGAAAAATGCATTAAGGAAGACTGAAAACGCAGGATCATCAATTAATGATTTCCCAAGCTGCGTTTTTCCAGCCCTGAGCCTGGTTCTGTAATCAGTGAGCGAATAACTTGTATAGGACGGCTGCTAATGAGGTCCAATAAAGATGTTGGCCACAGGCTGCAGAGGATGAACTTGGATCCTAGTTAAAAATTTCCCTTTTGGGATGAGATGACCCGCAGGAGACCGCCAGGCCGTTGAGGTGTTTACCTTGAGCTTTTTGACTAAATATTAGATCTTAATTATCTTTGCAGCCATTTGGGATGTCAGTAGATCCGGCAGCAGGTTCTCTACTCTGTAATCCAAGGTGTTTAACATTCCATCTCCCAGCAGTTTGGAAAACTTTCAGATCACTCGAAGTGGCCAGAGGTATTATATCTGAGAGCACAGCTATATCGTTAAACCGCATTATGCTTGACCCGAGGAGGGAAGGTAGGATTATCTCAATGCTATTGTTTTACATTTGGAGAACAGCCGAGGGTTTAATCAAATCACCGAGCAATCAATGCTGCGGCTCAAACGGACACTTCCCCCTGCCCTTGGAACCCAAGGAGTATTCAGAGACGACACCAACGGCTAAAAGAGTCGCTTCGGATACATCATCACAGAGAATGAGATTAACCTCCCATCCCCCGCCCACTGGGATATCTAATGTCACTGAGCTTATCTTCTAAGCGCTCAATCAAACTCCAAGAACAGACTCTGGAAAACACCTTGCGGCCTTTTGTTTCTCTTTTAAACACCCACAACATACTGGCAACTTGCAAGTAGCATTTTTTTCTGTTTTTTCAAGGAAAAAATCCAGTAAACCAACCTGCTTTATTGCTGGGGGTGTTTCTGTGGAAAGAGAGGGAATAAAAGTAAGTATACGATGCAGTTTGTGGATGAAATATTGGGACATAAACTCCTGTGGCAGTGACTGGACTCTGTCCCAGATAAGTTCATTTATTATTAAGATGTTTTCCTTTTTTCCTCTTCAGTTCATTTGTTCAGATCGACATCATTTAAAGAGATGGATCTAATCTCCTGCAGCAGTTAAAGTGTTGGGAAAAAAAAGGAAAGATATATACTATGTAATCTGAAGTGCAATTGAACACATTTTGGAATTGTTTAAAACCTTGCATTATATTTCTATTTTCATTAACATCAGCAAACTTCAATGTCTATTAGTTCTATATAATATGACGGACAAAGGCAAAGATACAAGGTGAAAGCAGAATATATATAAATCAGAGAATTTCAGCAAACATTTTTATTTTACCCCTTTACTGTTATGCTATTCATTTCTGAAATTAAGTAGGTAGCACGTAGAACAATTCAGTTCTAATGTGTGCTTTTTTTGCAGAAATCCACTGTTCAGGTGGGAGAATCTATTAGCATTTCTCAGACAGACACGCACTAACAGCTAACAACAGTTTGCAGTTTTCCACAAGCCATTTAAAGCAAAACATCACGTGTAGCTGAAAACTAACACTCCACATCACTCTGAAGACACCATCCCCAGTGTGAAACACGGTGGTGGCAGGGTCATACTGTACAGAGCAAATATTTTTCCTCTGCAGGAACGGGGCACCAGGTTTGAGTTGGTTGGAAATTCAATGGAGCTAAATATAGGATAAACCCTGAAGAAAACCTGTCAGAGAATTGAGAGAAATTGAGACTTAGTAAGAAGTTTCCCTTTAAGCAGGACAATAAATGTCCTGACCTGAATTAGAACTACCTAATAATAAGAAAACAAGCAACTGGTGAATATCACAAGAGTAACATGACCTCCAACGTATAAATAAAATGATCTTTCTGTTTGTGCAAACAAAGACCTCAGATAACAAGAAACCTAATTTACTGAGAACGTTTTTCTGGTTGATGAATGCTATTTATGTATTTAACCAATGTAGGAACAATTAATCTGAAAGATTTGACCACTTGCCCTCCTTTTAATCTTCTTCAATTTGTCATGCTGCATATAAAAACCAGTATCACCTGATGTCATAAAGACACAGAGAGCCAGAATACAAGCTGTTTAAAAATTAGCTGACGCTCATCGCAATCCAGGCAGTCATTGGTAATATTAAGATTCCATACATTTATGCAGTCTAATGATCATGATATATTTAAGATATATATTGTGCAACCCCAAAACCAATTACTTAAAACTGAACAATCTTAGCCTTTAGATTTTAAAAGGATGAAATTAACATGTGTAGAAGGTCCTGGAGGCTAGCACAAACTTGTTTTATTTATTTTTTTTTTTTTATGAAATAGAAACTTTAACTACTGGTTTCTTGTAACAGTCTCAGAATGAGTGTAAAAATATTTTAATACAAATAGATTAATTGCACAAAAAGTTCTGCATTGTTCTGCCAGTGATTTTCTTTGTGTGTGTATGTGTGGGTGTGTGTGTAAAATTGAGCCCCAGAGCTGCAAGTGGACTCTGACTTCTTTTGCTGAAAACCAAATTGGATGAAATCCTTAGCTGGATGCAGAAAATACATTTACATTAATGTGACCTCGTTTTTCATCCCGACCAAGACTGGTTTTACAAAGAAAATTACGGCCAGCCCATCATCTGAAGTAAATTATATATGTGAATGCATATTTTAAATATATTAATCTGAAAGCAATTTTCAGATTGGCTCCCTGTCAGGTTGGCAGTCATCATCTTTTTTTGCCCCTTCCACCTCAGGCATTGTTTCTTTAATCTAAAAGATGAGTATTAAGGTTGTTTTACCAGTGCAGCCTTCTATGTAAGACTTTCCACACGCTGTGAAGGTCCACTACAGACAAGTTTATTCTGTTTACTCCTACTATCCTTAGGCAACAGCAACCTGAATAGCTTCTTTATAAGAATATTTGTATAGAACAAACTTCTAAAGAAAGAATATTATTAATAATATAACCTTTTCAAATACAATTTATACACCATACCATTTTCTTTTGGTTTTACATTTAAACCAAGTAAACATGGCTACAAACAGGGCTAAAGAAAAGTACCCACCCCTTTGGGCTACTGTTTTACACTGACCATCAGTAACATATCCTGTATAGGTAAGCATTGCGCTATATTGGATTAATGAATATTCTAGGAGCATATTGTGCAATATCTACTCTAATCTACTGATCTGCTAAATGATATAAATGATATAAATTAAATAATTTAAAAAAATGAAAAATAGACCTATACCAAAAACCAATCAAATGTATACTAAGTTATCACACCAGTAAATTTATATGAATGCCAACAACAAATAACATTATAAAAAAATACTTTAATGTACAGGGTTACTTTTTGTACATAAATCTTTCCTCGCCTTGTAAAGATAAATCCATGTTTTGTATGGTCCAATATTGTCACAAACCTCAAAAAAAAAAAGTAATGTACCAGTTTAATAATGGGGAAGCTATTAGTGAGCTCTTTATTTTTTTAATATATAAAAATATTTATCTGAGAATGTGATTATTAAAGAGCAACTATGCAAATTAACAAACATCTAGAAAAAGTGCATTACATCATATTATTTTCCATGTGAATCCCAGATTGTTCATTCTTCTTTGCCTTTTCTTTTTTGCCTATCTGTCTTTATCCATGCTAGGTCAGATCCTGACCTTTGAAAAAGGAGGAAGGGAAAGCAGAATAAAGTGTTAGCCTCGCTACATGCAGTTAGCCAAGTCTTCTTGTTAAACCAGGTCCTGGAAAAATATGTTTCTTGCACAACTGCTCCCTCTCTCTCTCTCTCTCTCTCTCTCTCTCTCTCTCTCTCTCTCTCTCTCCAGTGTGTCTCCAACTCCCGCAACTCGACCTGTCAATTACCGGCAAAACACACTGTGGCAGGAAGTGGTGAGAAAAAACACTTCCTGCCGGGGCGCAGGAGAGCTGCTCTCCTATACCTTTGTAATGCAGAGGAGCTACTGCGCATTTACAACTTTAACGAGAGTCAATGGGCAAGGGTTTTGGGCCCTACAGCGGAAAATCTAGCGAAAAATGGAATTACCCTTTACTAGTCATTAAAGATTATATATTTATCTTGCACATCTAAGAAATAAATATTGATATATTTCCAAATAATTTAATGTTAATTTCAACATAAGTTATAAAATATATATTTCATGTCTTAATCAGGGCCATTGGGTGGGAGGGGCGGCACCCTAGCACCCTCTATTGGCCGCCACTGGTCTCCCTCTGTATTGGAATCTGATAGCAGAGCCCTATGGATCAGCAGACTGAAGAACTAATGCAGAATTAATTGTAAAGACAAGGCCACATTCACCCTTCTTGATTAAGCCCTTCATCACAGAACAAAAAATGTATCTGATTAGTTAAAGTTCATACCTGTTTTGTTGCCTAACAACCACTTTTAGCTTAGTTAGCTTTTCTGTTTGAGGGAAGCTCAGACTGCTATAAAGTAGCTCTCTGGGTCACATGACTCATTCAGTGACAGATCTGACTCAAGTTACATAAGGAATTTTTGAGAAAGGGAAGCCTGTATGGAGCATCAATATACACCAAGAGCTGTACATTATCTCAAATTAAACTAATACTTGGGTAAAAAGTAAGGCAGCATTTTATTGCTTTAACTTTATTGCCAATATTTTTCCACAAGAAATGGATGAGAAAGGTTAAAGCGCAATCCCCGACAGCTTTTTCTTTTAACTTTAGAAACTTTTAGAAGATCAGTGACATGAGATCAGAGACAACGGGAGGCTTGATGCATCTCTTTGGGGAGTGATGGCCTAGTGGTTAGAGCAGTCCGCTTGTCAGCTTACAAGTACCAGGTTCGATCCCCACAGCCTGCACTCTGGGTTCCCTGAGAAAGACTCTTAACTACACACTGCTCCCTAGGCGCCGCACAGTAAAGCCCACTGCTCCCCAAGGGGATGGGTTTAATGCAGAGGTGAAATTCTCCTGTGTGAGATTAATAAAGTTCAATTTTAATTATTAAAGTAACTTAAACTTCCTGAACACTTTAGTAAAGAAACAGGCCAAGCTCTTTGGTGAAATGTTTAACCTTTCTAAAATTCATATAGAATTATTAAAATAATTTTTTTTTTGGTAATTTACTTAATCAGATGCCACAAGCTATTGAAAACTGTGTGTATTGTGACTTTTTTTGGTTTTACATAAGTTACATTTACCACTTGTTCTCCCTTCCCTGTCACTGATAGCTGAATAGATCTTCGACTGCTTGTTTAAAAACATTAAGGACGTTTCTTTTACCTTTTTAATACATTTTTCGCTCTTGTTTTTGTATTGCTTTGGTGTATAATATAGTGTACTGTGATGAATAGCTACAACTAGATTTTTGTATTTTTGTGATTAACTAAATTTAGAAAAGATTGTTATTGTTAAGATTGAAGGAAAAATTATTCCTGGACTGTCTTAAATTCTAATATTTCCCTAATATACAGCTTATAAGCAATTAAGTTCATGCTAATAAGACATTTATAAAACATGGTAAAATCAACTTAGAGGTTAAGTTTGGTTAGAACTTAATCATAAATAAATCAAGTGAAGCCTAATGACTCCAGATCGATCTGTTTTTGTCTTGAATCTGTTGTTTTCTGCAACCCGAGTAGCTTCTTGTTGTGAGAGGTCATTAATTTATCACAAAAATGAAGAAAAAAAACCTAAGAATAAGTTTAATCAGTACAAATGTTGTTTGCTGTGTGGTTGCAGAAATCTATCACTGCCAGAGTCTAATGTAGGCCATATCAGTTTGAAAGGAGCTGAATAGATGCTCTCACTTACACACAATTGCCTTATTAATTCATTATGTGGTAGCTGCTTTCTTTGATAAATAATAAAAAGACATCCAGGCTTGGAGATGTCAGTCATACTTGTTTTCTATGCTTAATTGTGTTTGAAATGTAAAGTCTGACAAATTCACCTTGAGTAATATCTTAAAGCATAAATGGGTGTGCATGTCTTTTTTCATCTCTCTGTGAATAAGCCTATTCTTCTTTTGTTTTATAAGAGTCCTGAGGGAATTCCTTCGTCCTGACCCAACACAGAGCCCTGCTTTGAAGATAATGAGGGGAATCTTGAAATCGGCTTTGTTTAATTGATAGTCAGTGTAAAAACAAATCCTAACAATCTATGGCTAAGTCCAACAGAAGCAGCTCTTCCATTTGAATTTCGTTGGTGAGAACAAAGCAGTTTTATTATAACACCATGCCAAGTATTTGGATGTTTGAGAAAATATTCTCTTTGTCAGAAGATAAGTTGAAGTATTTGCTTTTTTTATTTTGTGCAATTATTCAGACTTTCAATGTGCGACAAGTTAAAAAGTTAGATATGGGTTGAGATTCTTCGGAAAAGCAGAGCAGCAACATTTTTATAACCAATGCATAAAATGCACATCAGAAGTCGCTCATGAAATCAAAACCAAATTCTTTTTAAGTCATGAAATCCACTTAGGTTTAGGCTTCTCACATACTAATGTTAGGGTTGCCTTCAGGTGAGGGAATAACCCAAAGGTATTAACTTAGCTTTAGATATAAAGTCCAATAACTATAGGTTTAGAACTCTGGCAAAACGTTTGGTTCAAACCTTTTTGTTTTCTGTGTGACAGAACATTATTGGTAAAAACATTTAAGAACGTTCAAACAAATCTAAAAACAGTAGTCAGGAGTAATTTCTGAAAGCTTGAAATTAGAGTCTAAATTAAAACTTGGAATTGAATTGAATGAAAATTAGAACAATAAAAACATTCAGCCAAATTAATCAACTTCCGGTCTTGACATCTGGTGTCACGATTGTGTTGGAGGTTTTTGTGAGGACTCAATGCAGAGGCAGGGAGGCTGATGTGAGCAGTAATCACAGGTAGCAAAAACAGGTATCCAAAAATCCAACATAAAAATTAAACAAAAACCAGAACCATGGAGACATCAGGGGAAAAGAATCACAAGGAGCCAGGGTAAGATAAAGTAAGACGAGGAACCAACAGTGAGGGACTGCAGAGAGAGTGTATTTATGGTTGACTGAACAAAACACAGGACTAACGAGCTGATAAGGAGCAGGTGTGAGTAGAGCTGACGAAGAAGCCTAGGGAAAAGAAAACACAAAGGGGGCAACGGAGGACAGGCAAAGAAAAACCTAAGAAACTTAAATGAATCCAGAACACACCAATAAAGCTAGAAAATGAAGAAAAACATGGATAAACATGAAACTGAAAACTTGGAGTAAACCAACAGAACCAAGATCGTTACATCTGGTATGTATTTGAAAAGGACATTATATTATATGAGTATGTAATTAAGGCATAAGCAGTTTTTTGCTAGGTAGTTCAGTACGAGTTATATAGGTTTCAGGACACCTGTGCAAGTGTTTTTAAGATAACACCTTTAACAACCATTCCTTTTGTGACATTATGGAAAAATTTAAAGAATTGTGGCCTGATAGTTAAAAGGTGAAATGTCAACCTCCAAAATTATGGTTCATACTGGAGTATTATTTCCTGATGTTTGACAGGACCATTTCGTATGTATTTGAATAATTATAAACAACAAAGGGAATCTCTTGCCTGTCTTCTTCCAAGAAATGAAATGGGTTCTTTGCTGTCTAACAGAGATTAAATCTTTTTGGTAAAAAGTATGTGAATAAAGTAGGGGCTAAAAAGGAAAAAACCTCATAATGATACTGGCTGAAGAGAGTAAATGTACAGATGAAGAGACAGTTCAACATTTGATTCTATATGTGTGGATAAAAATGCTTCAAGTAATCAATAATGGGTTTTTTCCCCGTTCAGTTTGATATAAAATAAATTTAAAAACTAAGCTGTACAAAATAACTTAGAGATTTAATCTTATTTTACACAGCTTATATGGGAAGGGTGTAATTTCACTGTGTGGGTTGTAATTTTAATAATTTTATATTGTCTTACTATATCATAAATTATTTAGCTGTATTATACTTACAATCTTATGTTTCTCTCTTCTGTAAACGGTTGCACTACAAGAAAAGAATTTCGCACAAGGCATTATTAAAGAAATAGAGAAACATGAAAAATTTGTGAGATTTCATATGATACATTTTAGTAAAATGACTATTCTAACAAAGCTAAAGATATTGGACAAAGGAATTGGTGGGTTGGGGTTTTGGACTCACATTTTTCCTTGGAAAGTCTCTTTTTCTGCATTGCTGCTCCCTCTTCCCACACAGCAGCACAGATAACCTCCTTTGAGGTGTGGAAAATCACCAACAGAAGGAGAAGAAGCCGACTGAGAAAGGCTTGACACACAAAGGGATGAATTACAACACTATCCTGTGATGCAGTGAACAACCGATTGATTGATGGCTCTCAGCTTTGTGTTAGCGACCAAAGGAGTATTTCAGGTCCAAACAGACCAATATTATTCTATCTTTAGCTGTGCTGTGGTAGCACAGTCCTGATTTTAAGATTTAGTGATAAAATGCAGATTTTAGAGGTCCCTCCAAGGTTGTGTCTCATATGTTTGGTCCTAAATTCCCACTTTGAGCAAATGTTTAGCTATTTTGGATATTATGTGGAAAACCATATATTTCCATTTTGTTTTATTTGATCTGAATAAATGAGGTGTGCTATCTCTTTTTTCCCCATCTGCAAGTTTTGAGCAGAGGCAGCAAAGATTAACAGTGTTGCTTCATGGACAGTTAACCTGAAAAGTCCCATTCCAGCACCATCACAAGTCACTATCCACAGCCTGTGCACACATATGTTAGTGTATCAGACAACTTTAGCTTTTTTTATCCAACAGCATTGGTATAAATCTCGCTTCTGATCTGTTTTATTTTGTTCTTTTTAAAGATCAGTGGGTATCCAATATATTTTTTTTAATGTTTATTCATCAGGCATTTCAGTTTTGAAATATCTTTTGATCAGAAACATTATATGATAAACTAAATCAGACATAAAGGCTTACAAGAGATGAGATTCAAAAGGAGACTGTTAAAATGCTTTAAAATGACTCTCTGGAACTAAAACTTTAATTTCAAGGCTCTATAATAGGAAATCTATAAGAGGTCGCTATGGGGAATTTTTTTTCAACTGCCTACCTCTGCCCATTTTCCAATTACAGTTTATTTAATCCACCTGCTCCTGCTTCTTTATATACAGCTCAGTCCCAGCTATCGGGCCAGATTATTGATGTTGAGTTTGTGATTACTGATGTTGTTGCTCATGCTTTACTTCATGTTCTGAGGCCAGTGGTGAGCGGTTTTTAGTGTTTCATACAGTTCCTGTTTCCTGATCATGTCCTTGTCAGGATTCCAGTTTTTGTGTTCGTCTGTTTGTTTTGTCTTTTGTGTTTCTCCCTTCCACCACCAGGAGGCGCCTGGCTCTGGTTCGCCTCCTCACACACCTGCAAGCTGTTGCCTCATCACCGGACTGCTCTTAAGCTGCTGGTTGCCACTACTTTGACGCCAGAGTGTTTGCCAGTTTGGGGTACTCTAGCCAAGCCTTGTTTATGCTGAGTCTAATCTGAGTTTTTGCATTTTGAGTTTTTGTCCTCTAGCCATGCTGAGATCACATTGAGTTTTTACTGAGCGCTAGTTTCTTCTTGAGACTAAATTTTGTTTTTGCCTTTCGCCAGGAAGCCTTCCTGCCAACTGGACCTTTTCGGACCACCGTCTCCCAAGTGGGATCAACTGAGTCTTACACTGAGCGACGGATTCCAAACAGGAGGTTTGGATCCAGCCACCTTTGAGCACACTGAGATCACTCACTGAGTAAAGAAGTCATCTTCACCACAAACCGTTCAAGTACCACAGGTTAACTGAGTTGCAACCAGTGGCTGCATCATTCCACTCCGCCTGAGTTCTGGGTAAACCCTGTTCTGCCCTCCACCAAATCAAACTAACTCTGGAAGACCAACACACAGACTGGAGTCTACGTGTCTCTTCTCCTCTGGAAACGTGGGTGGCAACAATACCTCACCTTCAAGATTAACAACTCCAATTTCCCACTGAGCTTGAATCTAACAGTCTGTCTTCCCCTCGTCTTCCAGTTTCCAGCTGAGCAGAGTTCGGAGGAACTCTGCACTGAACTCAAAATTAGCTTCAATAAAACCTGTTGAACTTTATTCTGTGTCTCTCTGTTTGGCTTCACTGCATGTGGGTCCGAGCCTTAGAAAAATCATGACAGAACACTCTGGACAAACAGCTGACCCCGCAGAAGCCATTTAGAGAGCCCTTCGCCTTCAACAGTCATCCAGAAACACCAGTTTCTTCCTCGATCTGAGTAATCAACAGTCTGAATTAAACCGCCGAGTTACAGAGCTAACTGGGGCTGTACATTTTTCTCTCCAGGCTTCGGGCCCTGCCAGAGAGCTTGCCCCGCAGCAAGCTAACCAGGTTGTTTGTCCTCCTCCTCATACAGAGTGTCAACTGGCTAATTCCCCCAGGTTCGATGGGGATCCTAAGAAGTTTCGTGGATTTCTAATGCAACGTATCATCCAATTCAATCACGCTCCAAGTAAATTCCTCCAGGATTCATCTAAAATATCATATATTATTTCTCATCTCACAGACCCAGCCTTGGATTGGGCTGAGGTAAGATTTTCCTCCTCATCCAATTATGGGTGCACTTTTGATCAGTTTCTCAAAGAATGACAAAACACAAATTTCTTGAGAAGTTTTGAAGCTTAAACAAGGACAGAAAACAGTTGCTGAATTTGCCATAGATTTCCGAATTATGGCAGCCGCTTCAGGATGGAATGAAGCAGCCCTTAAAGGGTTTTTTTCTCAGGCACTTCGTGAATCTATCAAGGATGAATTAGCCATCTTAGACGAGCGTGCCCTGTTCCTGTCTTGTGTCCCCTCAGTGGAGGGAGTGAGTTTTTAGCACACCATAGTATTCTATGGTGTGCTTCTGCCTTAACTCTCTGTTGGTCTCCTGGAACCCCTTCGGTTCCTCTTTGGTACCTCTGATCTTCTGACCTGGACTCCTGTGACCCTCTTCAACACCGGTTCTGATTTTTTTCTTCGGAAAGTCCTGCCGTCCATCGTCTGCTTAGATTTGCTCATCAACAACATCCAATGAATTACAGATTCAAAATTTACTAATAAACACTTTTGAGAGGTCTACTTGTCTGTTGGCTTTGAATTCTGGGTCCTCTGTTCTGTGCCTTGACACGTGACGCATTGTTTACAGTTCACTACCGCAGTATTTTAAATTGTTGTAAGTTACTGTAATTAACGGTTACTTTGGCTCTGATCCTTCTTTCTTTTTAAATTTTAGTGACGCTATCTTTTTTTATTTTATTCTGGCGCTTAGAATGACTAGAACCGCAGGAACAACAAACAGTTTGCCGAGTAAGGATTGTAGATTTTGGACGTTTGGTCAACACCACCGGAGAGGATTTCCCCTGTAGCGAACTGATAAACACGGTGTTGTCCAAAGTTTTTTTTATTTCTTCATTGAGAAAACCCATCAAGCAAGCTTTTCAGGTAAGCATTTTAAGCTTTGTCCCGACAATTTTTGTTTTTTTTCTTTTGGTTTAGCATTGTGCTACTGTACTTATGTGTAACCTAGCATACCTGCTAATCGACATCCAACAGTTAACTTTCGTGAGATAAGGCTTTAAGATGTGTAACCACTGCACTGGCAGTCCTAAAACATTTTTGTTAATTTTTTTGCTTGTTTTTATTTTGCCATTAATTTTCATCTTGCTTGAAGGTTCTTCTTGAGAATAAATCCAGAAGATGGAACTAAATGCATCGCACGGACTGGAGTGAGTCGGAAGACTGGAGTGTTGGTGAAGCGGAAGACAGCCACTATAAACAACAGAGTGCTGTCCTTTCTTCGCCAGCTAACAGACTTTGAGTGGAAGAACTTGGATTAGGTAAGATTCCTTCTATTAAGATATTTTCAAAATGGATAATTGTACTGTAGTCTTGGATACTTATACTCATGTTCATTTTCCTTATCCTTTATAGGTTCTGTGCAGCTGCAGCTGAACACAGCTACTATCACATGAAATGGGGCTACACCCTGTCCAGGTTCACCATCCATTACACACACAAAGAACCACATGTACATTCATTCTTACCTGGACTGTCATTTAGAATGTAAGCCTGCACCTAACAGTCAATATAAGGTTCATTTGATCAATTTATATTGATGTAAGGTTCTTCTTTTTTTCTTTTTGAGTGCAATCAAATTCTATCAAAAGAGGTTGAACGGTTATATTGTTGAATGCTGTTTGTATTGTTTGTTACAACTGTTGTTCTTTGAACTAATGATTTTAATAATATGAATTTGAAGGAATTTCACAAATTAAATGAATGTTTGAACTTCAAGATTGAAGTGAATTTGTAACTACTTTTGTGCTTTGAGACAATGAGATTTTTTTTCTATAATATAAAGTGAATTTGAATGAATAACACAACTTAAATGAGTGTTTGAACTGGACGATCTTTAGGAAGTGATTTTGTTACATCTTTTAAGCTCTGAGCAAATGAAAAGTACTGTCTATAATAATATGAATTAAATAGAGAATTCTAACTAAAAGTAACACATTAGCTTGTAGTTCTTTTACCATTTGTTAATGTTTTAAATAAAGACCAAAATGTTTTGGAATATATATGTCTGTTTTGGATTTATTATAACTGTTAATAACAAACCATTGAAGTACAATTAGCAGGCTTATTGAAAAAACTGCTCAACCATTAAAATCAAAGCTATGTTAATTCAGTTGTTAAGAATATTACATTTAGTCGGTGCATGAAAAATACTATATATATATATATATATAAATATGCATACATATATATGCATATATATATATATATATATATATTAGGGCTGGGCGATAATTCAATAACGATATATATCGATCGATAGACGTGTGGCGCAATAGAAAAAAAGAGGGTCGATAAAAGTTCGATAAAAAAGAAACGCAGTTTTCCTTCCTTCTCATTGTAGCCTAGCATGTAGGTTTATGCTAGTCACTACTTCCTCCCAACCAATCACAATCGCGGACCCAGGCATGCCGTCACCAAGCGCCGCCCTCTCAAACCACAACACAGAGCACATGAAGATGCAGCAAGGAGAGCCTTTTTCAACAAAGGGTTTTTGTAGTTCGGCAGTCTGGCAGTATTTCGGTCATGGCAAGTCGGACCAAAAACAAACCACAGTCATCTGGAAAATGTGTCGGGAACCAGTGAAAACCAGTCTGATAACGAAACCAACTTTTTTTTATCATCTCAGCCGCTCACAGCCGCAGGAGTACGAGCTGTGTAGGCCCCGGCGCGCCTCTCCTCCGAGGAATCTTCGGAAAATATATATATATTTTCAGTTCTGGGCAGTTTCCCACGTAGTTCTAACAATTGAGATAAAAATGCTGAGGGGCCAGAAACTTCAAAGTAATAACTCAGGTTAAAGCAGGAAACGGGGGCGGCGGCGGCGGTGGGGGGGCATTTATTTATTTGTTATATTTATTTTGGTCACTTTAGTTTATTCTTTGTCAGTATTTAATAACATAACTCAGGTCTCTTAAGTTATTTTTCTTTAAAACAATTCTGTTATGGTTAAAAAAGTTGGTTAAATAAAGATTTAATTCGAAGTCTGTGTTTGTGTTTTTTATTAAAATTAAATCATTTAGCAATATTATAAAAGTCAAGGCAGAGCTGCACATAAAATATGGTTTCAAATCTTTTCAATAATTATCGATATCGATCAATATGCATTTTTTTTATCGATAAGCTTTTTTTCTATATCGCCCAGCCCTAATATATATATATATATATATATATATATATATATATATATATATATAGAGAGAGAGAGAGAGAGAAAGAAATACAATATTGTACTGTAAAGTAAGCATTTCTACAGTAGTAATTCTGTATTTTAAATTTACAGTCACAACATTAGTTACTGTAAACTTGACATACAGTACCACTACTACTACTACTGTAAATAAAGATTACAGTAACTTACTGGCAACCGTGTTACTATAATAAACCCATTAAAATGTCTAACAGTGTAGGTAACCTTTATTTCAAGGCAAAATGGAAAGTCTCTAAAACAAAATCACGAAAAGTAACCTCTTAGGCTACGTTCACAATTCCGATTTTTTTGTGAAATCAGATTTTTTTGCGTGTCCGTTCACACTTCCAAGTATATGCGACTTGTATGTGATCTACTGTGTGAACTGAAAGCGTTCAACCGAAGTGTCCCGCATGCGCACTCGAGGACGCGATGACGTCACATGTAGCAAGCGTCCTCAGTGTTTGCGGAAGTAAACATGACTCGTAATACCGCAGCGTATATTGCGTTCTTTAAGTTCTTCTCCAACAGGAACAGGCACATTACGAACGAAATCTTTTTAAGAAGATCATAAAGAAAGAGAGCCAGGTTCCGGTAAGACCCTTCGAGTTTGATCTGAATCGAGCTATCTTTCCAAATATGAATTAAGTCAGCAACCTCACTTTCTCTCCATTGACTGCTCTCTGTGTTATCTTCCGCAATGGTTGTTAGTTTTTCCCGCCTCCGCTTAGTAGGACGCAGATTAGTAACGTTTAGTAACATTTGTCAAGTATCAATGACGTGTAGGTCGGATGAATGCGACCTGGCCGTACAGACACAGGTCGCATTTGAAAAGATCAGATACGTATCAGATTCAGGACCACATATCCAAGTGGCCTGGGTCGGATTTGAAAAAATCCGATCTGTGTCGTTCAGACTGTCATAAAAAGATCTGATATAGGTCACATATGGGCAAAAAAATCGGAATTGGGTCACTTCAGGCTGCAGTGTGAACGTAGCCTAAGTTAGTTCCAGAATAGTCTGATAAGCAACCTGCAAGTTTGAAACATGTAACTGGCGATATCTGGCAAGGTATCATTGAAATATACACTACCGTTCAAAAGTTTGGGGTCACATTCAAATGTCCTTATTTTTTAAGGAAAAGCACTGTACTGTTCAAAGAAGATAACTGTAAACTAGTCTTAACTTTAAAGAAATACACTCTATACTTTGCTAATGTGCTAAATGACTATTCTAGCTGCAAATGTCTGGGTTTTGGTGCAATATCTACATAGGTGTATAGAGGCCCATTTCCAGCAACTATCACTCCAGTGTTCTAATGGTACAATGTGTTTGCTCATTGGCTCAGAAGGCTAATTGATGATAAGAAAACCCTTTTCTAATCATGTTCAACATCTGAAAACAGTTTAGCTCCTTACGGAAGCTACAAACCTGACCTTCCTTTGAGCAGATTGAGTTTCTGGAGCATCACATTTGTGGGGTGAATTAAATGCTCAAAATGGCCAGAAAAAGAGAACTTTCAACTGAAACTCGACAGTCTATTCTTGATCTTAGAAATAAAGGCTATTCCATGCGAGAAATTGCTAAGAAATTGAAGATTTCCTACAACAGTGTGTAGAAGAACGTTTGTGAGACGCAGAACAAATGAAAAGAAGCTGGAAGAATGCCTGATGACATCTGTTAAGCATGGTGGAGGTAATGTGATGGTCTGGGGTTGCTTTAGTGCTGGTAAGGTGGGAGAATAGTACAGGGTAAAAGGGATTCTGAAGAAGGAAAGCTATCACTCCATTTTGCAACGCCATGCCATACCAGTGGACAGCGCTTGAATGGAGCCAATTTCATCCTACAACAGGACAATGACCCTAAACACACCTCCATATTGTGCAATAACTATTTAGAGCAGAAGCAGCCAGCTGGTATTCTATCGGTAATGGAGTGGCCAGCACAGTCACCAGATCTGAACCCATTGAGCTGGTGTGGGAGCAGCTTGACCGTATGGTACGCAAGAAGTGCCCATCCAACCAATCCAGCTTGAGGGAGCTGCTTCAGGAAGCGTGAGGTGCAATTTCTCCAGATTACCTCAACAAATTAACAGCTAGAATGCCAAATTTCTGCAATGCTGTAATTGATGCAAATGGATGATTTTTTGACGAAAGCAAAGTTTAATGTAAAAAAAAAAAAAACAACGTATTTCAAATACACATCATTATTTCTAACCTTGTCAATGTCTTGATGTTCTATTCATTTCACAATGTATGGTGGTGCATAAGTGTGACTTTTCAGGAAAACACAAAATTGTTTGGGTGACCCCAAACTTTTGAAAGGTAGTGTATATATAGATTAAGAAGAATAAACTGAATTTGAAGAAATTATTCTGCACTTTTCAGTGAGTAATCATTAATTTTCTTAAAAGACTGGAAAGTCTTCCAAAAGATGAAGGAAAGGTTTGAGGAGAGTTATATAGTTTTCCAAAAAGACTGAAAAGTAAGTGAGAAAAGAAAGGCTTAGAAAGTTTTAGTAATGTCTTTTTAAAGTCCAAAAAGATTGGCATTGGGTCAATTCCTGCAAAATAACCTATAACATTAAGGCAAATTAAGCCTTGGAAACATATAGTGCATGTTTATGAAGAGAGACTGGTACATTTCTTGGAAGCATTCTGTAAGTTTGAGGAAAGTATCTTATAACTTTCACACACATATATTTTTTTATGTTTAGGTAAAGTATCGTAAATTTGAGAAAGCCTGAGCAGTATGTTGTAGGTCATAGGAAAGCAAGTTTAAGGAAAAATCTTGTAATGTTTAGAAGTTAATCCTGTTATTTGCAGACATGACCCTGTAATGAAGGTAAGTACTCTGTGAGCACTGAAAGTATAAAACAAAATCCAAGAAAATAAACAATAAATCATTTTTCCCTAATGCCATGCAACAGAATCTAAATCATGCCAGACTCGAAGGAACAGTGTTGGGGACCTCTGAAGTTAACTTTGCAAAACAAACAACATGGTGTGTACTAGTACCAGAAAATGTTAATGAGCACAATTATTCATCTTTAAAGTGTTTTAGACATGGATGTAAAAATGAGTCTTAATTTAGTTTAAACATTTTGAACCAATTATAACTGTCCCTGTTTGTCCCGTGTAATGCAGGCACCCTTTCAGCCTGATGGATGATGGGAAATTTCGCCTGAACCCGAATGTGTTTTCCTTACTGATTAAAACAAATGTCGCTCAGTATAGGGTTTGACCTAGCACAGACTCTCCAGCTGAATCCTGACATTACTGCAATGATAAAATGTCCTACGAGAAGAAAATCAGACGCAGTGGGACCTCAGCACATGGAAATGATCAAAGCCGATGAGGTTAAATGTGGTTGACCTTTTACGCTAGGGGTCAGTGGTGGAGAATGTGTTAATAATGTGACGGATAATTTGCATCCTGCTTTGTTTAGCCCATGAACTTGTAACATTTGCAATTAAAGGTGTCATCCAGTGGGATAGGTAATACCTGCACTTGGATTTGATTAATGGGGTAAAATATTAAAGTTTTATTTTTGCTTGTGCCTCAGATACCATATTTTCTAGCTAAAGTGTGCACTCTTTGAGATAGGAAAAAAATGGTAGCTTAAAGAAGTGAAAAAGAACATGCTCATTTTTTATTTGCCAAAGTGCCTTATGCAAATGGTATAGTAAAACCCTCCATGTGTGGATGTATTACTCTTTGAATAGTCTGGTAAAAATGGTTGGGTTTATCATGCCAAAGTTGGTAACCACTTTTGTATTATAGTGAGAGAAGCTAATTCATTTCAAGATTGAAATGAATTGGGGTTATTCTAATTATGTCCACTAATACTTTAGAAAGCCTGAAACCATAAAGAGCTAATTGGGAAAGCATATAAAAGGCTAGAAATTAAAATAAGAAAATATTCTGTTTTGAATTTCAAACCCATGTAAATATGAATAATAAATCCTAGTTCAAAATATTTGAAACTGATTCTCTGATTACTCTTTTTGTTATTGCTGATGATGAGATCTTTGTTGGGATCTGGAGAAGTTCCACCTTTCTCCAGCAGAGTTTGCCGTGGATCCTCCTGAGCTGAGCCTTCGACACACCTGAGGCGCATCTCATCATCAGGAGGATCCTCCAGTATATAACCGGCCTTCAGACCTTGCCTCAACGCCGCAGTGTTTATCCAGTTTGGTTAGCACCTGAGCCTAGCATCGCCTGAGTACCTTCGTTGCTTCTGTTCCCTGGTTGGATTCTAATCCCTCTTTGTCTCTGCTTACAGGAATCCAGTTTCCCTTGTAAGCTCTGGATGAGCTTAACCTGCCGAGCCTGCCCTCTGAGCCAAACCTGAAGACTCCTCTCTGGATTCTCATGCTGCTCTGGACTAAGAGCTGGAAACCCAAAGTCAAGGTCTGCCCTCACGCTAGAAGCAAGACGCTGAAGCGGTTACAGAACTCTGCTGAACTAAACAATCTCTGGACCCAACAGTTCCTCTCTCAAAGCCAAACCCGGACTCCTCAAGGTATAAATCAGAAACTCTCAAACTCAAACTCATCTGCTCACAAGCTAACAGAACTGTCATCCTCACAGACTCCAGTGAACCTGCCCCCAGGCCTGAACCAGTTCCTGTGTTTAATCCATGTGATTGTGCTTAATAAAACTTGTTAAACTTTTCATCTGTTTCCGTGGTGTTCTGCATACTGGGCTTTTCTGAAACCCATCATGACAATCTTGTAATATCCTGGAACTTCAAGTAGGAGAGACAGTTAACTCATTAAACAGAAAAGTATAGTAGTAGTTTTTACTGCCCCGTAATGAAAAATCAGTCGTTTACTGATGGTAAGATAATATTTACAAACATTGTATTTGCAGGTGAATTATAGATACGCATTTGGACGTACTTCACAGTTAAACATGGTGTTGATAACATTAGGCTATCAGAAATGCTTTTATTCAGCAGGCATATGTAAGCTTTAAATCATATGAAGATTTAGCATGTGGTTAAATACAGCAGAGCCTGCAGACTCGTCCCCGCAGCTCCTGGGGTCTCCGGTATTGCGGTGGCTGGGCCTCTGGTCCGTCTCTCCTCTTCCCTTCATGGGGGGTTGGATTTCCTGGCTTGGCCTCTCCTGGGCGCTTTTCTTCTTGGGATCTGTTTGGACATCTGGGGCTTTAGGTCGCCCGGCGCTCGCCTCGTTGCTCTGGAGGGGCGCGTCTTTGGGTCTTCACAATCACTGCTGAGCATTTTTCCTATGAATAAACTTTACATGTACGAGGGCACTCTCACAAACAACACAACGTATTCTCATTATGAGTGCGTATGAAATCGTACGAAAAGTTATGCACAGTAATTTCGTACGTTTTGGACGTTTTTTTCGTCGTATGCGCATGCGCATCTGACGCACCATTCACGAATATAGAATATAAATTACAATTAGCCCTAACCCTGACCCTGTACCTAACCCTAAGATATAAAACAGCAAGCAACGTAGTTAGAGACATGAATAAGTGATGATTACACTGTTTTTCCCATTTTTACGTCCGTCCGTGGATCTGCTTTTTTTTCCAGTCTGCCAGCGCATGCCCACTGATGTGGTTTTTTGAGGAAAAATGTCCAAAACGTACGAAATAGTGTGCATAACTTTTTGTACGATTTCATACGCACTGATAATGAGAATATGTTGAACAACTACAGCTGCTTGGCTCCAGGCTTGGCTTCACTTCCATACAGAAAGCCCATATTATTGTCTTCAGCTACTACAGTATGTTAGATTAAATAATACCACTTATACTTCAGCAATACTATCAAGGTGTTGCTTTAATGTATCTCTTATACTTTATCCGTATGTTGTCCAGTTCTTTTTACATCTCTTTGCAGTTAATGAAGCATACTGAAGATGTTTTATCATTATCTCCCTTTTATCTCCTCCTTCTTTCATCTTTTCTCTTTTTTCTGTTTTTCCTTTCCTGTTCTACTTACATTGCAGTGTCCATAACACCTGTAATACTCCCCTGCATGATTTATAATATAGCTATTTATATGCATAAATCAAGCAGAACATTATGGTGATAGTCGTACTGCTCTACTTGCGAAAGTAATATCTGTTTGGGTCTCTTTTTGTGATCAAGACAATTATTCTTATTGCCACATTGCCAGACAGGACACTGTTATAAAAAAAAAAAAGAAATTTCAGAAACATTTGAAGGTTTCTTAGCATAAACAAAAATCACCACAAAGTAATCAACACTTCATCTTAATCAGCTTTATGTTCGGACAGTTACTACAGCACCCAAAATGTTTTTTTTTGCTGGTGTTTTAGGATCAGTGGACTAATAAACTGTGTTCAGGAAAAAGGTGCTCACCATATCTTTAATTTCCATTTACTATTTTTCAATCTAATGCTCTAGTATCTCAAAGTCTAAAAATTGTCTCATAAATCGATTTCCAGAATGTCTTATATCTGATATTTGTAGTTTGATGTATTATAGGGTAAAATTGGATAATTTAATCTATTTCATGTTGTCAGATGGGTCCAGTTGAAGTAATTCCTGAACATGAATTAGATAGAAAACAGGTCAGTCACAATGAAGAGACATTTTAAAACATACTTTTTGATATTTTATTTATTTATTTATTTATTTATTTATTTATTTATTTATTTATTTATTTATTTATTTATTTATTTATTTATTTATTTATTTACTGCAGTCTTGCACATACTGGAAAAAAATCCAATTTAAAATTTTTGTGTTCAGATAAATTCTGCATTAAGCTTGTAACACAGTTCACATCTTACATAAACAGATATGAGATACAATTCATGAGTAAAACATTGTTTTGACTTATTGTGAGTTCACTCTAATCTTACCAGTAACCGATTCTCGGTTTATTCTCTCTTGTTTTGTACAGAGGGGTCATCAGAGACGGTGCTGCCTCTCTCCTCGCATCAGATCTCTGTCATAACATGTCTCTGGCATTCGACACTGCAGCAGAACTCACAGATGAAACACTTCTTTGATCAGAGAGCCCTTTGAGTGTGCTCTTTAAACATCCACTGCCACATTCAGGAGGCATTAGCAGCAATGCCACAACACCGCCATTGTGCCTCAGCCTCTTGCACAACAAAACTCACAGAAAGCAGGCAGAAAACTCAGAGCCAGGCCATCAAACTGCATCAGTGGTGCGCCAAGATTAAATGGTTTTACATTATATGAAATATGTGAATAATACTGCCGTGTCAAATGTCAGGCTGTAGTTCAGTAATGCTTCTCTGACCCATTCCTGCCACTTGCATTTTTATCCTCAGTTCCGCTAATGAATATGCAGTTGCTTTTAATCACTATTAGCATCCTTTTAAGGAGAAAATGTTGATGTGACAGCTCAGCTTGCTATAGGAAAAACACCAGCAGGAAAACGGCAGTGTTAAATATTCATAAATTTCAGTTGCCTGCACAAGTGAATGTAAAGTTTTATAGTGTTTTTTTTTCATCAAGGCAACAACAAGAGTTTTGTCTTATTTTATATATCATTCGAACCCTGTAAAAAAATTATGTTTGGAGATCATGCTGATTAGTTGTATCTTTTATATCAGATCTGGTTGGGCTCACTTTAATCAGTATTTGGACTATATGATCTTGGTTATTTTGTGGGTAGAGGTGATTGTATTTCACAAATAAGTTTGCAAGAGAAATATTACCATTCTTGGTTCATTAAAACAAACCAGAATAAATATGGCACCAATCTGATGTCTTAGGTACCACTAAAGCCTCTTTCCCACAGAAAAGAGCGAGTTATGTGGGTTTTTCAAACCCGGGTTGACCTGCTAATCAATGAGCATTCGGCAACTTTCCCATATTGCAAAAAGCTAGGTCTGATTTCCGCTAACAAGCTGTATGGCATCGGTGCCTTACTGCTGCATGTCTGGTGGTTAGAGTTGATGATATCAACAGTGCTTTAGAAATCAGGAAAGTAAACAATGGCAAGCAACCGAGAAGGGAGCCAGGGTGTAGGTAATGTGCTTTGTTATTTTGCTCTTTTGTCCGTCCAAATCCCTTGCAAGACATCTAGGTCAGGATTTGGTATATATGCAATTAAAGCAAGTATCCATATTGTCTGAGAAGCTCAGAGAGGTAGTTGGATTGTTGCCTTGGGGATAATTTATCATTATTTGAGGATTATCTCATAATCAAAGAACCTGACAGTTTACCTTGGCAATGACATTAATGCTTAATGCTTACTATGGTTAACCCCAATTTAGATACATGTATTCAAAATTGTGAATAATAATAAGCTGTTAATATGTACTATCAAATGCATACTATATTCAAAGGTGTTAGCTAGGGCTAGATTTCCTTTGTGTGTCGCTTTGCAGGTTGATGTCAGTATAAATTCATAAGAAAGCAGGGGTAGGACAAACTTACACTGAAAATACACTCTGAATCATGTAAAACAATAAAAAAACGATGGGGCAGCAGCAGAACCTATTGTGCATGTTCAATACATCAAGATGACTTCAGTCTCCTTCCAATGAACATATTAATCTCCATAACAAAACTTATGGGCTCTGAACCACACTTTGTCACTTAAAATAAGCTAATGCTGTTTTTTACAGTTGAACAACACTCTTGCCACAAAGAACTAGTTATTTCTGAGGTTCCACAGGGTCCTGATAAGGTGCACCTAACATTTATGATGGATGGTATGTCTATTTTTACTAAAAAGCAATATAAGTTGTTATACTTTGAATATGTAAGTTTAAATTATGCTTTTTCTTCTCACGTACCTCTAGAAAATAGAATAGAATATTAAGATAAAATGTATCTTAATATACATTTAAGATACTCAATATCCTGGCCGACTCCAGGGGACATGTACAGCACAAACTGCAAGCTTACAAAACCACACTACATAAGGAAGAAAAAAACAAAGATCTTTTTTACTTTTTCAAAGGATCTTTACATCATCCTAAAGTGGTAATTTTATGGTGCATCACATTGTATTAATTGGGCTGTACGGCAGAGCAGTGGATAGTTCTAGGTTTGATTCCCGGCCCGGTGTCTTTCTGCATGGAGTTGGCATGTTTTTCTCGTGCATGCGTTGGTTCTCTCATGGTACTCAGGCTTCCTCCAAAAATCCAAAAAACATGACTGTTAGGTTACTTGGCTTCTCTAAAGAATTTACCTTAGGTGTGAGTGTGTGCGTGTGCCTGGTTGTGTGTCTGTGCTGCCCTGCAAACTACTGGCCAACTGTCCAGGGTGTAACCCGGCCCAACAGCCCCATCACAACCATGAAAAGAACTTAGTTGGAGAAAATGGATGGATGGATTGTATTAATTCATACTCAACTAACTGAAGTTCATAAAATTTTGAATTCAAAAGAAACATGTCTTGTGTAATGTGATGCATCCATGCTGCTGCAAGTGATGTCCTGATGTCAGTTTGGGAAAGTGATATCATGAAAAAACATCACACCACATAAAGAGTGGATACAAGGAAATTCTTCCGATCATCATCACCTAAGACTGAAACTGTAAAAGTGACAGCTGAGCTGAGGAGCCAAATCCTCATACTGGAAAATTAAAGAGCTGGAGGAGACACAGTTAGCAGCCGCAGCTACGAAGCGGTAGCAGCACAGAGTCTCAAGTCTCCCCAACTGAGCTGGTACTGTACATCCTGATCATAGCACCAATCCCAGCTGCAGTGGGCTCTCCCAACCAAATGGTCACTGTGGTCCCCTAGATGAATTTGGTGAGGACAAGCCCATTCAGATGATTCTGAAGAAGTTTTCATGTGCGTATGAAATTAAAAATGTGCTTGTCATGGCAATGAGAGACCATATACAGTAGATTAAGCACAGTATGTATGCATCATATATGTGTGTGCAGATCTGTGGGAAATGTTAACACTCCCCCACCCCCCGCCCTCTGTGATCATCACATGCACCCCTCACAAAATTGTTCTGCTGCTCATCCACTATGTTTTGCCACCTGGTGCTGTCCGCATCGCTACAAACTTTTCTAGGGGCAGAAATTCTGTCAGCAAAGATGCCACACGGAGGCGCATGGGACTTCAAATGATGTAATTTGGCCATGTGGACTTCATTGGCACGTCAAGCATAAATTAAGCTTAAGGTAACCTGCTGTCTATCAAAACTGACGTAGTCTGGTGTCTAGGTTAAAAATAATTCTTTAAAAATTGGAAGTTGGACTTGAGCAAATTAATTTGAAAAAATAAATAAGAAGAGAAGTACAGAAGATTAATAAATGCTAAGAGTTTTGGTTTCAGTATAAACAACATTAAAAATGACTTGTTTAAAATTTTTAGGGAGTAAGAAAAGCCCCTAAAGGTCGGAACAGAGATTAACTAGTAAACTGAGTTTTTTCTCTTTGACTCATATGTTCTGCATCTTTAGCACCTCTATAATGACTAATTGGACCAACAAGCTTATCCTCCACACACCAGATATCATTTGGATATAGTGTTCTAGGCTACATCTGGTTGGTCTGTCATAGTCTGGATTTATTCAAGACATAGTTTTCGAAAATGTGGCTGTGTTTGGTCCGTTTGATTTTGTCCCACTTTAGTGCAATACTAGATATTCAATTAACTAAAAATTATGGCTTTTCACGTTTCACTTTTCAACCAAATGTAGTTTTTGTTAAATCAAATATATCCTTTCAATGTCTTTACAACCAATTTTTGCTTGGTGGGTATCAGGTAAAACTAAGATAAACACAAAATGCAGCTTTTGCAATCAATAAATAGTTTTTACACTTCCTGTCAACATATAGTAGGCTGAAGATCTTAAAAAAGGGCATCAGTCAGAAGCCTAGGAAGGGTTATAAAGTAATTTTAGAGGATTTGGGACTTCAGGAAACCACAGTGAGAGCACAATTGCTCCAAAAATACATTGACAACCCCCCCAGGGTGCCACAAAGAACCAAAAATAAAATTTCACAGGCCTCAGTGCCTTTGTTAAGGTCAAATTTCATAATTCAACATAAAAAGAAACCTTGAAAACATGGCCTCCATGGGACAATCTCAAGACCACAACCACTGTCAAATAGAAAGAGCAAAAATGACCATCTTACATTAGCCAAAAAAATACTATCTCAAAGACTTTTGGGAAAATATTTGGTCGACTGAAAAGAATGACAGACACTATATAGAAAGATTGTTTTCTATTGAGACCTTACATAAAGTTAAGATAAAATGCATTCAGCAGAAGTGTTTTCTTAGTGATAAAGAGAAGATGATCTCTTACTTTCACAAGAGATCATAGTTTATGAAATATTGGTATACTTTATATTCATACCTATCAAAAAAAAAAAAAAAAACTTTGATGGACAGGGTTTTGACATTATTACAAATGGTATGGACAAATACAGCAGTAGCCATTCAAAGTTTCTCCACTTTCCTTGAGGGGCCCTTGGCTGGTCCCCAACAATTATATAAATATTTGTACAAAAATATTCTTTCTGTCATGATTTGTGAACATTAAGATCTAAAGAGAAGCATCATCTCCTGTTCAGACCCTGTAATGCAGTAAAAGGGTGCAGTCAGAGTAAAAAAATGTTCACTGATAAAAACTAATTGTGCATATATGATAACCCCTATGAACTAAATATATAGTATTATCTAAAACAAGATGTATTTAGTGGCAAACAAAGCTAACTATACGATTTATCTGTGTTACTGTAGGCATCTGGATCCAAAATGTACTCACAAATGAAAATGCATAATTAAATAGAGAAATATTTACCCTTACAGTTTGGGTACATTGCCTGTTCAACTGTTTTATGTTGGGTCTGGACAAACCAGGCCCAATCACGTGCAGTAGCATGACTCCAATCAGGGTCTACCATCCCAAACATTTTTCTCTGAAAAGCCCCAGTTTGACCAGGAGCTGTATAGGCGAAATTTCTCTTATCTCTCTGAAAGCAAACTCTGCTTGGCCTTTGCAATTTCGAAATATCCTTTATTATTGCTATTGTTATTTGAATAACATTGAGTTAAAGGTGTTTTTTATGCACCACCACACACATGCCTCAATATGGCGGTAGTTGCCTGGCTGTATCACTGACTGTTACAGTGAGCCGTGTCTCCTTTGTGTACAGTAATTATCTTCACAGCACTATATCTCTACATTGCAACAACACAGAGATAAATATTCATAAAACTGTCAAAACATTGCCAAGGGGCTATTCACATTTCCATGGTAAATGGCTTGTACTTATGTAGCGCTTTATCTAGTCCAAGGACCACAAAAGCACTTTCCAGTAGATTCAATCAGTCACGCATTCACACATGGATGAAGGTAAGCCATGTTGTACATCCAACTAGGCCAATTAGGATGTAATGTAACCTTCACTCATCAAGACTAAATGTCTCTGAAATAAAGCCTATGTCGTCCTAATAGTAAAGCATAGTAGTGGAATCAAATTCAGATCACGTCTATGAAAGATTTTGGGCCGAGACAAGGTTTGCTTCACCAAGACAAATCTCTAGATCTGCTTTGTGGTGGATGAATGTGGAGCACCTTAAATAGGCCCAGATGAAGCTAATCTCTGGCAGTTTTTTATAGAAATGGAGACCTTCCCTTTACCTGTTAATACTGTTAGAGTTCACAATTGACTTGTGTGGTAAAAATTACATTTAACAGTTCGATTTTGTCCTGACTGCCAGTGTGAAAGACTTCAATGAAAAGTTGGTATCCCTTATTACTCAGATAATGACAGAAGAACAATGGCCCATTGGAACCAGGGAGGAAACACAAATCTGCCTGTACTGAAGGCAAACATCACCTGCACTGCAAAGATTATTAAAAGTCTAATTATGCATATCAAACACCACAGACGGGACAATTAGAACAGAGGGCTTCAGGCTGCCTGGCACAGATGGTTTGCTCATTTAAAGAAAGTACAGACAAGTACAGCACACTCATGAAGGATTTTACTCTTGTTGCAGGTCCCAACAGAGAGGAAAGATGTTGGAACAGACCTATTTAAATTGGAAAAAGCCCTTTTTTTGTTTCCTCAGTGGAAGAGATGGCCAGCACATTTCAGTAGGACATGCAGGCATCGATGGATACATGGCATAAATCAGGTTTTTGTATTTTCAGAAATATTACCCATTTTCTGCAGGCATGTCTGCACAATAAAACATTTATATATATATATATATATATATATACATATATATATATATATATATATATGTATATATATATATATATATATATATATATATATATATATATATATATATATATATATATATATATATATATATATATATATATATATATATATATATATATATATATATAAAAAACTAGTATGATGGAGTTTGAAATGCAGTGAAAAGTTAAAGCAACCTTTGGACAAAGTTCTACACAAACAGATTTTTTTAACCAACTGATTTATCAAAGATAACAAGCAAAGAACAGGTATGAACATGTTCTCTACCATGGTAACCTTTCCATGTATTTCCTGTGATTATTTTTACAAATGCATACATTCATCTTTACAGATCTAGAAATGAAAAGACAAAGTTGAATGTAAGCATTCTTAGATTCTCTCCATTTAGATTCCTTCAGCAGATGCAGATCCTTATTCTCTATCGCAGCAAATCTCCCTGTTGTCCAGCTTTGCAGTAATGCGATTACTGTATGGTGACATGACTGAATCAGTTGACATTTAGGTAATATTAAACTTTAGTGAGTCCTGTTGTAAACTTTAAATGTCAGACAGAGCAGGAGATACATGCTCAGTAATGGCCTGCTTCACGTTAACTTTACTTACTCTTTTTCGTTACTAGAAATAAAAGCAATGTAAAGATTTTCACAAACAGATTGCACTTACAGGGAGCAGTTCTGTTGATTTTATTCAACTAAAATTGTTAGTACATCTAGGCTGTAGGTGTTTTTACTCTAATCATTGCATTGCAGGGAACCCTTAAAGCTACAGTGTGTAATAATTACAGGGATATACAGTCAGAAATGTAATATATTATACAAAACTATGTTATTTATCATCATCTACGAGCTCAGCCTCTTAATCTTAATATTTGTGTTGCCTTAGAATTTGTTATTTATAATTACATAGGAGCGGGTCTCGCAGCCATGGAGGCAGACATCTTTGCGCTTCGGCAGCGCAGAGCCAACAAACTAGCGATTGCGAGATCGCCCATTACGCTCGAAAGTAACTATTTACATTAAATATTATCTAAAGTCTACATGAAATCTATACCCTACACAGACTAATGAAATACTATCTGTAAAATTATCTATGTAAACAAACCTCATCACATGAGAAGGTAGGTGATGCGGACGTCGTGGAAGACATTTTGTCCCGTAACGCTCGCCGTACTGTTGGGGGGGAGAAGGGGTGGGGGGGAGATGTTCATGTTGCTGCGGTCTGCAGTCTGGACGTTAGATGTCGCTGAAAATTACACACTGTAGCTTTTAAGGCGGAAATTAACATACATACATTAGCTTGTACACCTAAATTCAGCCAATCATATATCAAAGGTCATCAGTCAATCAAATTTTTTCGGTCATAGCATCTTGATTCATATGTCGCAGCTAATATACGCAACGGTTGAAATAAGAAATAAGAATCATTTACTTTACCATTGAGTCCCGTCACAGTGTTCATGGGGATGGACATCTGTGTCTTCGGACAGGTGTAGAGCTAACAGAACTGGCAGCGTTGCAAGGCGAGGGCTCAAACATGTACGGCTGTAAGCCTTCTACACCAAACCAAGCTTCCTCTTCCACATCAACCTAGTCCCACTTTCCTCCTCTAAATAAAATATGTATGACGGAGGAGACTCATCCACGACCTCCGACACAAAACTCTCCTCCTCTTGCATGTTTCCGCTGCCCATAGCGTTCCTTGACAGTGTCGTTTCTAAGTCACCAATTTAGTGCTACTTGGTCCCAATCTAATTTCTCATTGGGAACCTACTAGCACTAAGTTGTTAACTGGTTACCAAGATGCTTCTAAGACACTGGCCACAAACCAATATGCTTGCCAACCTACCGCCACAACAATCCCGCCCCCTTGATAATGGACCAATCACATTCACTTTATTCACTCGTGTAAAGGTGTGCACCACTCGGGAGAATTCGGAAATGCAACGGTTGGAACAGCCACTTCCCTACAACTTTAAATATTTCTAAATATATATATATATATATATATAGAGATTCATTCTTTTTAAGTTTTTCCTAAATATATAAGGGATATTTCCAAACACAAACTTTGTTATGTAAAAGAAGAAAAAAAACTTGTCAATCATCACTTCTTTCCGAAATTCTTTTTTTATGAATTAGAAAGATCTTTTTTGTTTTCATCTTTCTATTTCATCAAACTATGGAATTATATTGATACTGTTTCCTGAATAATTTAAGTCAGATTAGTTTATTTATATAGCGTCAATTCACAACCCATAATAACTCAAGCCCGCTTACAGAGTCAGTCCATCAAAACTTATGAAAAGATTGGTTAAAAAGTTTTCTACCTGTAGGCGACAGTTGCTGGACCTGCATCAGATCATCTACAGCTTAAATGATACTTAGACCACAGGATGAATTAATGTTTTTTTTAACTTGCCTTTAATAGCAAACAAAACATCAGAAATTATGAAAAAATTAAGTGTTTTTTTTTTCTTTTCTTTTCTCTTCTTAACTTTTAAACTCAAAGCTTCCAATGTTGCAGTGTCTTGTGAAAGTATAACTTTCTATAAAATACAGAGCAATGGCAGGTAGACAGGACAAACAGGACAGACTGATCAGAAGAAGAACAGACCCTGGGTCCACAGTGAGCAGTCACAGCATATTTTGACACCTTGCGTCCTGTTCTGGGCTGCAGGCTGTCAGGCTGCTGCATGTTCTCAGAGCAGGAAACAACACGGACCCAAACTTTGGTTCATCCTGTCATCTGCTCCAGACCACAGCATCACTCCCCCTTCTTCTGTTTGCCCTTCCAGCAGCTGGATGTAGCTCTGGTTCAAAGTTTTTTACATTCAGAGTTTATGACTTATCCTGGGAGGAAACAATAGAATGATATACTAAGGTTCAATTCTCAAGTTAGAGTGGATGGGAAATGTTATTTCTTTTCGAGGTAAAACTTATCCCTACAGGCTCACAATGTCCAAATCACTATGTAGCCTAGATTGGCAGGATATTAGGCCTCTTTTTCGGAGAAATGGTGAAGTTTATTTTCATCTCATGGATTCCTACAGAGGCCTGGCTGGTTTTAGAGCTTTAGAGTGGTGATGACACGATTTGACATTTTCTAGTATAAGATGTAGACAAATGTTAAAACATAAAGATCAAGGTAATACTTAAAGGGCTCCTGTATAAAATAGCTTCAATCAAAATAATTGCGCAGCACAGTGAAGGTGATGTATATAGTAGAACGACTTAGAGTTGCAACAGTGATTTTGTTACAGTATGGAATAGTGCTCAAGTTTTCATGAATTAACATACAGTTATGGCTTTCCGTTGCGTTTCCCAGTGCTTCAACCAACATAGGGATGGCGTCACCTTATTTAAGTTTCTTAAGGATCCTGAGTGGATAAAGCAGGTCAGATGAGATCAAGAGAAGTTGGATTACTACACTTGCCTGTGTTTGGAGTATATTGAGAAGGATTTTTTTTCCCCCATTTCGATTCCCTCATTGAAAGAGTTGCCTGGTAGCTGAGTAGCTGCTAACAGCTGCAGGTTTTGATGTGTTTCTGTGAGAAGTTGTATGTTTTACAAAAGGCTGAGAGCCTTAATTAGAGATCAGAGCTGGCCCTTTTACATCACTGGGTTGTAATACTGGCTCAAAGCTGGAAAGTGTGACCCAGCAGTTTCTGGGTGATGACAGACTTGTTTCTTACTGTTCCAACACGCTCCCTTATTTTACAGTCGGGCTGCTGGGTTGTTCTATTTCACTTTGGCATAGTGGTAATCCAAATAACTTCTACTACCAAACAGCTCAAAGAACTAATAGCCATCTGGTCTTGGTTTACAATATGGGAACCGATCAGGGAAGAATGGCATGACTCATTTGTTAGGTGCTGTCCAAAACATTTTTTATACTCATTCTTGTTTTGTTTAGTCAATCATGTCCTGTGCAGAAAATAACAGATTATACCCATAAATCATAGCTGACTATGTTTCAGAGGGAGGGGCTTGCCCTGAGTTTTTTCCTACAAGAACCGGCCCTGTTCACTGGTTACTTAATGGCTCCAAAGACTTTCCCACAATGTGTAGATCTCTAACTCAGCTTCACAGATGTTCAATGAGCTCATTGGCCTTTCTCCTTATTTTTAAGTACTACTCAGCCCACAGAAGGCTTTCAAACATACCTTTTTATGCTGACAAATAGAAAGTACCAGCTGCAATAAATCAGGATCAATAATAAATGAACAAGACTCGGCCTTGTCAGGTGAAAAGATGCTCCAGATCCTTCAGCACCATTTATTCATGGCTTAGGTGAATACATGTATGTATAACTCTGGCCTTATAAATAAATTTACACTTGTGCACCCCATTGTTGTTTTTAAAGCTGATGTTATTTTGTTGTAATAGCAGCCTAAACAATCATTAAAATCCCAAGAAACATTTTGAAATTTATGTCCATGATTAAATAATCCAAACCTCAGACAAGAGCTTCATATTTTCATCTTGCAAAGTATCCCCAGTGCTGTAAGAAGACAGAATCATGCATGTGCGTGCATAAAAACACACAGTTGTCCCTGAACTCTCCTACAAACAGGCAGCGTGACACTCAGGAGATGCATATAAAGGGCATGCAGGGGGAGTTACAGCAGAGACTCGGGACTCATTGATCTGCTCACAAGGGGGGTTAGGTGAGATCAATCTGCCTGCACCACAGTGACCCCTGGTGGAAGATCAACAAAGGGAAAATGTCTCAGTTTCCCCTTAATTTTCTCTTTTTTGAAAAATGAAGTTCTCTGGATTTTCACAGATTTCGGAAAATAAAGCCACACGTGTAAACTAAATAATGAGTAACCAGCAATGAATGATAAATCATAAAGTTAAATCATTTTCTGTTAGTGATCAATCAAGCATTTATTTCCCCCCTAAAACAATCTTATTAAACATTTTCAAGTTGGTCTTTATTAGATTTCGCTTAACACTGATCCTGAAGATCACAGCTTTGGACTTCATGTCTGCCATAACTCTTCTATCTCTCTGCTATGTAAAGATTTATAAGGACTCAAAGAACGCATGTATAATGCATGAGTTGGGCCTATAAATACATCAGACCATATCAATGAATATCACAAAGCCTGATGCTCTCTGTAATGTTTGAATTTAACAGCTGAGTGAGAATTCCTAGTGATCCTTTTATATTGGAACTCACCTCAGGCTGGGAGCAATGGTTTATTGGAATATTGTCAAAGAAAAACAGGGATGACTGTAGTTATTGGCATGTACAGTAGAGTAGAATTGCCTGAATAGCTTTTAAAGAGTGCTCCTTTTTTGTAATAACTCATTTTGTAACTAGAGATTGTTTAAAATTTCTACCATAAATTCAGTAGAGTTATTCTGAGAATGTTTAAAAACTGTTCTTTCTAACAAAAAATTTGTTTTTGTTTTACATTAGATAACATTTTAAAAAGTGTAAAAAACATGCGCTTTCATGTACTTTTGTTCTTTTTACAAAAACTGTTGATTTTTAACAACCCTTCTTTATTTGAGCCTAATTATATGGGTATTGTAGGATAATATTATTGTTGCTAAATTTAAAAATACATGAAGTCTTTCAGGTTGAAGACAAATTAAACATAAAAGAAATGTTTGAATATTAATTATAAAGTCTTGCATATTTTTATCAGGCTCATTAAATATATATATATATATATATATATATATATATATATATATATATATATATATATATATATATATATATATATATATATATATATATATATATATATATATATATATATATATATATGTATATATAAAAATTGTATTATACAGGTTATAATGCTTATTTTCATGTTTTTTTTCCCCCTAAAAATACTGTATCGGTTCCCTGTTTTGTTTTATTCTTTATTACAAATAAAAAATTATTACAGAAAAGCATCACTGTCTGAACTCCTTCCTGTTCTCCTGTCCATGTTTCACTGCAGATTCTCTATCCTCTTTGTCAGACTTTAAGTGACAAACAAGAGAGAGAGAGAGAGAGAGAGAGAGAGAGAAACAGAAGCCTAACAGAGGCTGCTGGATAAATCGAGAGCGCATTGGAGTTGTTTACTGAGGGATAAAAGTGTATGACGTGATGCAAATACCATATAATGCTAGCTACCTAATCCTTATACACAACGCAAAATTATTTAAGGGTTCAGGAATATTAGTTTTTAAATTTGTACAGACTGACCTACATCCCCCTGTTAATTGCACCACCATGGAGTTTAGTTTGCATTAGCAATAACAGGAAAATATTGATTAAACTAAAGGTTACTATTAAAAAGAAAAGAAGAACCCTTGTGCCCCCTCCCTCAGTCTACAGTCTGTACACTTGTGAAATAATAACAGTTTTGAATAACCCTACACTTAAACTGCAATCAATATAAAATTATGTGTATTCTGGGTTTTCTAAGACTGTGATAAATTAAGCACTATCCCAGTGTGGAAATTAAAGGTAAAGAGGGCAATCTTTTATTTCGGGATGGATCATCCAAATAAGTGGTCCTCCCAATTGCCTATCATTCTGGTGACACGTTCACATAAGGGCATCTTAGGTGCTTGTTCTGTTAGCTATCTTTTATGCACATGCACATTTTCAGGAAGGTGAGCTACGGTTTCAGACAGTCATTGAAGCTCACCTTTCTCACTGCGGTTCTTTGAAAATGGCCAAGGGTCATAAGAGAAAAAGTGTGTACGAAGTGTATGAGACGAAAGAAAAGCCTCAGAGGAGGCAGATATATCCCAGAATGCTGAGGACCTGTTGAGGACCCAAATGAAGAGATGGAAGGCAGAGATGATTTCTTGCAGATTTAATAACAAAGTAGAGGGTAACAGAAGCATAAACCCAGAAATAACAAGTAGAGAACTCAGGAACAAAAGAGTAGGGGACCCTCATGACGAACATACATTAAGACTAAAGAGAATCCAGCAAAGGAACTGCAGAGGAGGAGTATATATGGCAGACAGAACAATTAATCGATTATTCATCTAATTGGGAGCATGTGTGAACAGAAGCATCTAGAAGACAGCTAAGGGGAAAGAAGGGGCACTAGAGGGCATCAAAGAGTAACCAGGGAAATGCAATAGGGCTTGAAAGAACTAATATAACACAAAAGGGAAAGAAACTAGTGAATAAGAAACATAGAATGAGCAAAAGGGAAAACTACAGGATGGGGGATTGGAGAAATTTAGATAACTAATCTGCAATGGGAAAACACAATTTAAAGAAAACAGAAAACTATATATAAGCAGAACTATAGCACAGTTTTAATTAAAGGAATGCTGAAAAGAGAACTAAAATAAACACAGAGGAAGAGTAAACTAAGAAGTAAAATGATAAAAAAAACTTAACAGCAACACAGAATGACTAAATCAAAGAAAAATGAAAACCCCAATTGAAAACCTGAACAGAAACAAAAAATCCAGAGAAGCAGTTATGACGTAACTCCCAGAAATGTGAAACAAATCAAGCCTGTGTTAGGTCACAGCTGCTAATGCTGCCGTGATTGGCTAAAAGATCAGCATGGGGGGCATATGGGCACTTGATTTACCCAACCAGATGGAACAGTTGTACTGACTGTCCCTGCCTTTTTTGAACATTTTCTACAGGAGCTTTTTCAGATGGATATTTGTAGAATTCAATCTAGATTATTCCATGTTAATAGCAGTTTACAAAGCATCAGGGATGCTGCAGCTTTCTCTGTAGATATGTAGTAGTAGACTTGGCCATGACATACCAGTCACATGAAATACGATGTGAAGCTTTAAAACTATAAGTTATTGAAGACCAGAATTGGGCCATTATACAGCTATGAAAAAGTCATATATGAGTCACATATGTGGAAAAAAAATTTGACTTGGGTTGCATTTGCCTACCATGTAAATATACCCTTAGATGTCTTTGTGGTTCCTCACCTTTAAATCTCAATTGACTAAGTTTGGAAAGGTACAGCGAGGAGCACACAACCCTGATGTGAAAAAAACAAAGATATATTGCCGAAACTTTACACTAAAATGGATAAATATGATGTTGCATGCAATTAACACGTTCACATTTAAAGCAACCAAATTTTTTACAAGTTGATCAGAAGTCTAATGGCCCTTTCAGAAAGGCGCATATATTTCGATGTGCTCTGAAACCTAATATGTTCAATGGCTTGTTCTTCTGCAGCACAGTTTATCTCTGCATTGAGTGCAACACAGTGCACCATCTTGTGCGGTCAAAGTTCTTTGTACTTCAGCTTTAACTGTTGCGTACATTGAAGGAATAGCTACATATATATTCTTTCTGAATTCCCCAAAATAGACTAGAGCCAAAATATGTATACCTTCTCAATGAGTTTTGATTCATAATGCAAGTGTATTTTGTTTAAGCAGCCTACACTTCTTGGAGAGGAGAGTTCTGTTGGGTCTGGTCATCCAATCAGAAAAAAATCAAATGATGTTATTTGTCGGGGGGGCTTCAATAAGTTCCATAACTAAAATCACTAATCACATCACTAATAAATCTTATTGATTAATAAATTGCTTTAACACTAGAAATACCAGGATTTTTCCGCCTACCTAGAACTTCCAGGGAGGGGTCAATTGTCCCGGCGGCTTTTCCCGAATACACTAATCACTCATTTTGTCATGGTAATGAGGCTGTTATGGGCCGTGTGTGGGGTGAGGGGTGAGGGGGTCACACCTCACAGTGGTAACAGCCAAGACAAACAGGGACAGACAGCTTCTCCCCAGTGTGTTACAGTACAGTTTTTCTCCCTTGGTTTGGCTCATTTCTTGAAATTGAGATGTCATTCTCAAAACATGGACAAATCCCAAAACTAATTTGCAGTTCCTCACAACAGAATGGCATTTATCAAAACTTTCATCAAATTTCAAATGCTTTTGTATATGTCTCAATCATTTAGTACATCCTTGCAAATGGTTATGTACAAGTAAGAGTAATAAAGATAATTGTGCAAAGAACATTCTATGAGTTGCAAAAAAATGTGCAAAAAAACATCCTAGGTCAGTTGAGGCAGACAAGATTAACATGACCAGGAAAGAGTGTTGACAGATACATTTATGATATAATATAGAGATATAGAAGTAAAAGAAATGAGACATAATTCAAGTCAGTATTTCCATAGTGTAATCAATAGTTCCATAGTGCAGTGATTGAAAGCTCAAGCCATTGTCTGAATTTTTCCAGAGTCCCTCTTGTCCCTCTTTTCAGTCTCTGACACTGTTGAATTGTTCATAAAATGTAATATTGTCAAAAGTGATTGGAATCTGTTGTGGGGCATCACATCAGCAACTGGGGAGTTCCGCGTATCTGCCTCCCAATACATACGGGTTCCAGCCATTTGGACCAAGCCCAACCTCAGGTACATGCCCAACATTTTCTGTATTTCCTTGATTGTGGCGTTCACAGATCTTCCATTACTTTGAACGCTGTACTCATTTGTATGGGTTGCCAGAGCTTGAATCATGTCTTCTGAGACAAACTTTTCAAAGTACTGCAGCGGTGTGTGGAGGACAGTTGCATCATCTGTGAGAGCTGGAGCAGAAAAATCAGTATTGGGACTGATGAAATCCTTTTTTTGCCAGCGATATCTGTCACGGGGCTTGATGTGTTAATTTGATTGGGGCTCAATGTCCAATGTCCTGGCTGTGCAGTCAGTGGGTTCCTGGTTTTCTTTGTCCACACAGGCATTGTTATCTGACTCCTCATCACTCGCATAAGTGTCTTCAAACTCTATGTCCACATCACTCTCTCCATTTTGGACGTGTGAATCTCCCATGTGAACATGACGAGTCATATGACTGCAACCAGATAATGGTTGAATTAACGTGTGAATCTCCCACGCCATGTAACCATAACGACTCATGTGAATGCAACCTGGCAATTGTTAGATGGATAAATACCAGTGCATGTGGACTACTGCTTCATTTCCCTCAAGAATTTTGTGGTGAAAGAAGCTCCTCTCCAAGGAACGAAGATGCAGAGATACAGCACTCAACAGGCATTGGAGATGATCCTGAATGGAGCTGACCCTTGCGAATCGGATGGAGAAGACATCAATCTCCAGGTGGATTCAGACTCCGAGCTGTCTCAGTTGTCTTCAGGTAATATTTCTTTTCATATTATTTCCCATTTTACATTTCATTTCAGTGAGGGAGTAAATCACCTCAGAACTAGTATTTTTTTTTACTAGAAATAAGAACCTAAAAACTAGACTATTTTGACATGTTTTAAGACATTTGCCAATGGGGCAAGCTTCTTTGCTAGCTAAGATTTTTTACTAGCTTGATTTACTCATTTCAAGCAAATGTTGTTTGCCTAGCAAATTTTGCCAAGCAAATTTGGCTAGGAAATATTGCTAACCTAGTAAAAAAAAAAAAGCTTGCCCCATCGGCAAATTTCTTAAAACAAGTAAAAATAGTCTAATTTGAGGTTTTTATTTCTAGTTGAAAAATACTAGTTCCAAGGTGATTTTTACTACATTACTTGAAACTAGAAAAATAAACAATGTTTGCTGTGATTAGCTTCTATACTTGCATTTGTGATAGCATTTGAATTTCCCATTGCTCATAATTAAATTTTTTTCACGCTACAGATGAGGAGAGTGCTCCCCAACCAACGAAGAGAGCTCGGCTGGCGACTGATGTGACAGAGACTGCAAAAGATGGCACAGTATGGCATGAAGAACAGGTGGGAACGGGTCCACATTTCACCCCACCATCGCCATACAGCGCAGATGGAGAGCCAACAGCTAAAGCCAGGAGGTCAATCACAAGTCGCCTTCAGAGCTTCCTTTGTTTCATCACTCTGGACATGCTTGGCATCATTCGAGACTGTACAATTCAACATGCGAAGCAAACTGAGCATGTGCATTGGTTCATGGGCATACCTGAACTAATGGCATTTATTTCCATCACCATCATGAGGGGAATCTTCAAGGTGCCATCACTGCCTGACTGTTGGTCGAAAAACCTGGGAAGCCCACACATCATCGAAACCATGACCCGAGGCCGTTTCCAAAACATCATGCATCACCTGCGTTTTGATGACAGAGACACCCGCAGCGAGCGAGTACAGACTGATAGGTTTGCTGCAATTTCAAACATATGGGGATTGTTTGTCACCAACTGCATCACATCCTACATTCCTGGTCAAGACATCACTATTGACGAACAACTTTTCCCGTGCAAGACTCGCTGCTGTTTCCTACAGTACATTGCAACTAAACCAGACAAGTTTGGTATCAAGTTTTGGGTGGCATGTGACTTGAAAACCAAATACGTCTGCAACATCCTCCCATATCTTGGCAAGGACCCCACTCGGCCTCGTGGGGAGAGAGTGTCTGAGAGTGTAGTTATGAGGTTGATGGAACCATTCTTGGACAAGGGCAGAAATGTTACCACAGACAATTTCTTTACATCACTGTCACTTGCAAAACGCCTATTCAGCCGGAACACAACCATCCTCGGCACAGTCAACAGGATTCGCCAAGAAATCCCACCGTCAACTCGACAGATGCACCGCAATGAATTTACCACCCAGGTATTTTCATCCACTGGTGCCACACTGACTGTGTATGCACCCAAGCGGAAGAAGACTGTGTATGATCTCAGCAGCATGCACAGCACGATTGAGACACAGAAAACCACCAAAAAGAAGCCAAACACCATCACACTCTACAACACAACAAAGTGCGGCGTCGATGTAATGGACCAGATGGTGCAGGAATACACTGTCCGTGCAGCAACAAGGCGCTGGCCAGTAGCAGTGTTCTACAACATGATAGACATTGCAGCACTGAATGCCCACGTGCTCTATCAATTATGCACCGGGAGAAAGGAAAGACGGGTGGATTTCCTGTTTGAACTGGCAAGAGAGTTGGCTCACTCCCACATGGGTATGAAAAAGGCCCAAAAGGAGCAATTGCTTCGGCAACAACCCTCCACACCACAACTCGGACAAAGAGCCAAGTGTCAGGCTAAAATCAAATGCAAGGACAATCGTGCAAAAGTGCGCTGTGAAAAGTGTTACAAATACACATGTGGGAAATGCTGAAAGGAGCAATGGCAGTGCCAGAATTGTTAGTGACTGCTCAAACGTATTTCACTCATTTGCATTCTTTGTAAATATGCTTTTTTTCTTTGTAATTCCTTTTTCTTCTATTTTTGGCACACAAAAATAAGTTACTTATGCCACAACCTTCCACACGAAAACTGGGAAAACAGTTGCTTTTGCATTCATTGTAAATATGTTTTGTTTTGTATTTTTTTAACAATAAATGTTTAGAGTTTTGATCCCCAATTCTCGTTGATCCTGATGATTCACTGCGTAAAAATCCACTAAATCTATACTAAAAGCTTGCCTTGGCCAAGTTGAGCCTGTGTAGCCTCCCCACACAGGCTCAAGCGACTCTGTGACTCAAGTGACAGCTATGAGCTGCTAACAGCCACATTTCCACAACAAAAGGAGTGTCCGCAGGAGGTCCAAAGGGACAAATGACCCTCTTGTAGGGCTTTTAGGTAAAAAGGACAATTGACCCCTCCGTAGGAGTTCTAGTGTTAAAAGCTTTTGAGATTTCAAATAGTGAAACTGCTAATCACATACACGTAACAGAAACTTTTGGGGAAAAATCTTTATTTGCTTTGCAACACAAGCAGTATGTCAGCCAATTAAAAAAGAAGTCACTGAATATATTTAGCAGTTTAAAACACCTGATGAAGATAACTTCTTGAGGTAAGGGCTGAGCATCAGAAAGGGGAAAAAAGATTATTTAAGAGTTGTAACATGGTGCCAAAAGATGTGGTCTGAGTTTTCCACAAGCAACTATTCTCTCTGCTTTACAGAGAATGGACCGGGAAAACATTCTGTGAGCAACAGCTAGGAGGACAAAAACAACATATTGGGGTCAGATGTCAGATGAGAATGGACAGAGTCCTTCAATTTGTAGAGTGTCTTCAGTAACCACTGACTAAAACCAAGTTGGAAGAATACCACCACTAAACAAAAAACACCAAAGCAACAAACCGCACCGGGTGCCCGACCCATCAAAAAAAAACAATGTTACAGTTCATAAAGGCTCACAAACATTGGACAACAAATAACAAATGGTAGAAGAAATTTTACCTAGTGCAGTTGTTTATTCAAAAATTATTGTGTACTGTTGATCCATATAGACATTAAAATTTCAGCTGCAGTATGTTGATTGGAGGCGTCAAACTCCAGAGTCAAACCTAGCATGCCATTTTGCACTTCTACATGTACAGATTCTGGCAACAGAAGTTGAATATGTAATGAAGTTTGGTTGTTCCTGCGCCTCATTTTAGGGTTTCAGAACAAAGATTCCCAAGGTCTGAAGCTTGACTCCTGTGTTTAGATGGTAGGCTCATAACTTTGTGTAAACATCATAAAGGCAACAATCCAACTAAATAGTATCAGGGTCTCAAGATGGTGGTGTTGGTATCATGTCCTGGGGTATATCTTTCTTGCCAAAAATGTGGAACTCTTAGTACCAACCTGGCATTAATTATGTACCTATCTACAATTGCTGACTGCATCCTTTCCTTTATGTTCATTAATGACCATCTTCTAAAGCAGCCATGTCCAATGTTGGTCGAGCCATGTCCAATGTTGGTCGTTGATCGAGTTTTGCTTTCCTACAAGTCACAATCTATCTCTGCCACAGCTGTGCTGATTCTATTAGTTATTAATAGAAATCTAATATCCTGAAGCAAGAACGACTCTAAAACCTGCAGGACAGCGGCCCTTGAGGACCATTTTTGGACATGCCTATTCTAAATTGTTATTTTGATAAATGTTATAATTAGAGTGAATCATGCTATGTCTATAGCTATGCTGCTGTAGGCCAGCATTTCATCATTATGCTTCACTTTATTTTCTTTCCAATTTTGCAGTATTTGTTAGTTCAACACCTAACTTTATGCTCTCTCTGAACACCCTGGAGGGAAATAACTAAGCTGCTGCCATCAACACAGTCAGCACCTTAGATTGTCAATGAGTTGGACCCAATTTTAAGTGCTTTGTCCTGTTTCTCTCCTAGAAAAATTAATGGGGTGAGCTTTTAGTGTGGCTAACTCGTTGGACCCCCAGTCAGCCTCGGCAGATGCTTGCTAGTGCTTGGCTTATGACTTAAAACTCTAATTTGTCAGGCTCAGAACAAAATTACCCAGTATTCGAAAGACAGTGAGGTTTATTAAAATGTTTCTTTAAGATGTAGCTGCAGAGAACAGCGTTGGTGTCTAAGGCTGGAACCTCTGGTCTTCAAATTCAGTCCATGCCCAGGGGACGAGTAGGTTCCAATCTGTCGGTTGCCAACAACACTCGACAACAAGACACCGCCCGGAGAGTCCTAGACACTGAAGTCCTGAAGGCTGTATAACAGGCAGGAGATCAGACATAAGCTGACAATGGAAGGCAGGATAATGCAGAGGGCGAAGCCAAAGCCGGTGTATACGTGCTTGGAGCGAGGAGACCAGAGGTCCAAAGAGGAACCAAAGGGAAAACCCAGACGGTGTCAGGAAACAGTTCCAGGTTCTGTACACAGACAGGTAGAAAACCAACAGGAGTCAGAAGACAGGTCAAGCAAACAGAGCAGAATAGGCACAGGCAGGCTCCAAGGTCCATAGACAGAAAAGATCAGGATCAGGCAATCAGAAACACTCGGAAACACTAATCTGGCACTGATGACTGGTTGAAGGTTGGTTAAGTAGAAGCTGAAGCAGGTGGATCAGATTAACAGTAATGAGAACTGGTTGGATAGTAATCAAAGCAGTCATCAGCACTAAGATGATGACACTAATTTAAGTTTGTTTTTTTTTTCTTATCAATCCAATTTATCTATTTACTTTTGTTTTTGATTAAAATTAGAAATCATGTTTGCAAGTATACAATCATCCCCTTTGGGGAGTGACCCTAATTAAAAGTGCAATAACATTCAAGCTTTGGAAAGCTGTTCTAAGTGCACATCTAAGAACAAAAATATATGAACTGATATCACCTTGAGCTAAGGCCCAATAAAGGCATTATTGAAAAAAATGATCTTCCAATTATTAAATTTTGATAAACAGAAAATTCTATTTAATTTTTTACAATCAGTCGGCCAGCCCTAAAATTCCCAATCAGCTTGGTTATTCCAGCGGTTTCATTTCCACTGTTGCTGCATGGATGCTTGGTGTAAGGTATTGTCAATCAACAACAAAATGCAAGCAAATATCTAGTGTTGCCACATGCTCATTTAGGAGGAGCAAATCCTGCAAAAGTTAATGAGGGGATGCAATCAGCCGGTTTTCCTTTAATATAAACTGTGTAATCTGATAGAATTACTACTGTAAAGTGTCTTGAGATGACATGTGTTACGAATTGTCACTATATAAAAAGAATGAATCAAATTTAATTGAAATATAACTGAATGCTGGATATAAATCTCAAATCCTCTCCGACTGATTCTTGAACATAACAATGTTCAATACTCCAGTGGCCTTCATAGTCATCACTACTTAATCCAACAAAGATTCTCCTGGTAGATATTTTCAAAATCTCTAAGGAATGCTTCTGCCACCTAGTTAAATCTAAGCTATGAAGAATAAAGAGGGTATTAAAGAAAAACAGATTCAACCAGGTGCGAGAAAGGTTTGGTAAAAGAATTGCCTGGTGAGTATATATTAACAGACATTCAGATATATTTTCCTCATACTTTAAAGCTCTCTTGGATGCAATGTGTTTAATCAAGATTATGTTGATAATAATTTTTGGGCTATAACGACATTTAGGAAAAGTAGTTCTGGCAGGTGAAAGGTAGATCTAAGGTTTTTGTTTGCACTACACTGTAATGAATTCTCCTTTTGCAGTTTGGGGTCATTAATAAAATGTGTCAGCAGCTCCTCACCATCAAACACACTCACATAAAGGCAGTTATTTATCATCAGCAGCTCTGCACCTCCTGAAACCTCCTGCCACACATGCTCTGTATTTGATGTCCACTAGCCAATGCATCTATCCTATTTCATCCAGTGCCATCCATCTGCATTAAACAGCCAAATACAAATAACAAGGCTTGGTCAGCCGCAGCTCCTCCAGAGGATCCACCACTGCCATCATATTCAAACAGACTTCTACTCCTTATTTACTATGGCACAGAGCACAACATGTGAGAGAGAGAAGGTGAGGTGAGGACAAAGGTGTGCTGATGAGAAGAAGGAAAAGAGAGTTGGCTTTGTCTCCAGGGGAATCTGGGATGCCAACAGTTTGGCACACGGCAGACAGAAGAATTAGATCAGTTAGAAACTCAACCCAGTCTCCTGCACATCAATTGTTCTCCTCCTCCTGCTTGTTCTATGCCCTTATCATTGGAGAGAGGCTCTGAAACAGGCTGACACAAACGCACACCACCTCCAAACGTTTTAAAAGGTAATTGAGCCTTGCAGCCCACACCACTAATTTGTGTGACTACCCAGTAGCCGGCCGAGTGACAAAAACAGAGGGAGGACCATTGGGGAGAAGGGCTTCCTCAGACAATATGTTAATTGGCTGTCTGCGAGTGACAGCCATAGTAAGAAAAAAAACCTGGAGGCTTTTCGAGGGATCGACGCCAGAAAGGGCACGGTCAAAAAAATATGAAAAGGGGTCATCTCTGCACAACCCTTTATTTCTTATCTTATCGCTTACAACTTTAGCAGCAGTAGCAAAGGTTTTTAAAGATCAGCAGAAGTTTCTCCCCAAAGAAGTAAAAACAATGGATTTAACTGTGGAGGGAAAGGCTAAAGGATAAGAGATAGTGTTTGTGTTTTTGGATAGAACCTTTAACCTAAAAAGATTGCTGCGGGAGCTTAAAAACACAAAGCAGATCCCTCTCTCACCCTGCTTTAAAGTCAAGAACTTTATTCCTTCAAATGCCAACGCAGTCGGGACTGAACTGTTTGTCCAGAGCCTGAGTTATGAGGAAGCGGCTCCCATGAATCACCTCTGGTACCTTTGTGGCCTTCGGCACTGTAATATCCATATCTCCTCACTTTGCTGCGATCAATAATGAGACAACGGCCTTGAAAGTGCTGCGAGGACTCATGCAGGATGTTTGTGGAGGTCACATTGAAGAGAGGCTGTCTAACAAATTGAACATGCATGAATATTTGTTTTATTTTGATTGTTTGAGAACCATTCAAATCTAACGGAAAATTATAACAATAGCAGGTCTGTATAAATGGTTAATTTAGGTAAATTGTCATGTTTATCAACTATCGGGGACCTTTGATCATTCTCATTTTATGTCTTCCATCCAGACTTCAACTGAAAGATCTTTAAATTTCAAGCCAAATTGACAACATGTAGTTCAACATGGTACTGACTGTTCCTAACAAAGCCATATGGGGAAAACATTCAGCAGAGCATTTCAAGCTGATTGGGAGGAGAACACCTGATGCCCAACTACGAAAACTTATTTTCAGCAAATTACTCTAACAAAATAAAACTTTCTTGGAAGAGGTTTTTAATAACTAGTTACATTCCATTTACTCGTGCAACCTTTAAATGAAAATCTACTGTTAGTAGTTTTACTCCATCATACTTTCTACTTTCACTTAAAGCTACAGTGTGTAATTTTCAGCGACATCTAACGTCCAGACAGCAGACCGCAGCAACATGAACACCCCCCCCCCACCGCTTCTCCCCCCCAACAGTACGGCGAGTGTTACGGGACAAAATGTCTTCCACGACGTTACATAGATAATTTTACAGATAGTATTTCATTAGTCTGTAGGGTATAGATTTCAGTTCATCTCTCTCAACTTGCCGTAGTTACTTTTGAGCGTAATGGGCGATCTCGCAATCGCTAGTTTGTTGGCTCTGCGCTGCCGTAGCGCAAAGATGTCTGCCTCCATGGCTGCGAGACCCGCTCCTATGTAATTATAAATAATGAATTCTAAGGCAACGCAAATATTAAGGTTAAGAGGCTGAGCTCATAGATGATGATAAAGAACATAGTTATGTATAATATATTACATTTCTGACTGTTTATCCCTGTAATTATTACACACTGTAGCTTTAAGTAATATTTTTATTAAGTAATGCTAATCTTACTTGGGTTGCACAGTGGAGCCAGCGGGTAGCACTAAAGCCTTGCAGCCGGAAAGTTCCACGTTCCATTCTCGGCCCGGTCTTTCTGCATGGAGTTTGCATGTCTCCCTGTGCTTGTGTGGGTTCCCTCCTGGTACTCCGGCTTTCTCCCACAGTCCAAAAACATGACTGTTAGGTTTATTGGCTTCTCTAAATTATCCTTAGGTGTGAGTGTGTGCGTGAATGGTTTGTCCTGTTTGTCTCTTTGTTGCCCTGGAATAGACTGGCGAACTGCCCAGGATGTACCCTGCTTCACATACATTGACAGCTGGAGATAGGAATCAGCACTCCTCCCAACCCCAACAAGGATGTGTGTGACGGAAAATGAATCAAATGGATGGAATCTTACTTGAGTACATTGTTTGACAACTATTATTACCGTGAGTAACCTCACTGAATTGATAAGAACATCAAATATGAACTAGATAAAGACACACAATTATTATAGACAACCTTGTTTCTTAATCCTACTTCTATGTGCTAAGCCTTTCATGACAAATGTAGGTCGATATGCAGTAAGACTTATGACATATCCCTAGAGGTTGATTACCCTACACTCACATACTACATATTGCAAATTGCAACCATTGGTTTCATAGGTTTTAAGTTGGAAGTAAATACATTTAGAAAAGTGTTTCTTCTGCCCAAATTTGCGATTCTTCCTATGATTTTTTAATCTAAAAAATTATTTTATCTTTATATTTCAAACATCAGAGTTTGTGAAAAGAAATACATCTTGGTCTGCTGGGATTAGTTACTCAGTACTTGATTAGCCATCCATCCATCTTCTGGGCATCTGTCAGGGTAACAGTGGGCATGGTGCTTATCTCCCACAGTATAATATATGGGCCAAAGTTGGGACACACCCTGAAGAGCTCACCTGTCTGTCATAGAATCTGAGTAGCCTCCTTACAAATTAGTCTTATTTGAGTAATTTCTTGGAAAGTAAATTTTTACATTTACCGATTAAAAAAAATGTCAGATTTAAGCTACTTTTACTTGCTTCCTTTCCACCCATCTCTGGTCTTAAGTAGGAGGGATCTTGAAACAACATAACAATTTATACTTGTAACAATCTCGCTGTTTATTTTTCGAAGATGAAATCATGGATTCTGACCAAATGAAAGAGCTAGCAGTAGCTATGTATATGTGTTTTCCTGGCTGGTATTTCTTTATTTTGTTGCAGCCGTGGGTACAGCCTCTCTTAATTCCAATACTGCAACATAACTTGCCACTCAGAAATCCACAAAAAATTAGAGTTTAGAGCCAAAGTTAATGATACTTCTTTTGCAGAATATTAATTCACAACATGTATTGGTTTATCAATCTCCTGAAAAGCCCATCCATCCATCCATCCATCCATCCATCCATCCATCCATCCATCCATCCATCCATCCATCCATCCATCCATCCTCTTCCGCTTATCCGGGGCCGGGCCGCGGAGGCAGCAGTCTAAGCAAGGATGCCCTGACTTCCTGATCGACACACACAATAAGTCGATGCAATCAACTGTTTTCCTTAGATAGAAAACTTTGAATGAATTTGGCTGTATGATCTGGTCAACTCTAAATTGCCTTGAGATGACATGTGTTGTGAATTGGCGCTATATAAATAAACTGAATTGAATCTGTTGATGTTTGTTTCTGTGGGTTATGGTACAACAGAAATTTGTATTTTCCCTAGCATTTCTCACAGGTTTCAGTTTACATCCTTGGCGCCTTTCATAATTATTTGAATAAGTCTCTGTTGCATAACTTCAATGAAATGATTGCTTACATCCTAGCCATCAAGTGCTATAGAGGCCAGTTAAGTACCCACTCATTTACCTCAGGTGGTTAAACGGACACACCTGGAACACCTGGAACATGCATTGTGGGTCCAGGACAGGGTTTAGAACCACAGCTCTAACAAATTTTCTGGTCTTTCCTTTTGTCCAATATTAAGCTCCATCCATCTAACCTTGCACAGCAAGCCATATTGTTGCAAGATCTGAGTTTTCAACAAATCCATCTTTAAACAAATCCATCTTGAAACACTTTACTCTAATACGCCCGTCCCATAACAACCAGCGAGTGACACCAATGACATGCCAGCAATGTTTTTTGGGGGCGGACATTCAGAAGGTCCTTGCCCGGTCATAACAAACATGGCTACGATAAAGGACTAACCTGTCGATACCGCAATTGACTGAGTTTTTGCTAAAGAGCGACAATTTCTTGTTTAAAATATTAGAAAAGAGAAGCACTTTGTGCATTTGTGGATGGGACGGATGTCTGTGCTTTTCTTCTATTTTGAAAAAGTATCATTTATTAGCTTACTCGGCTAAGAGTAAAAAACACTCAAGAAGTTGCAGACAACTCCTATTGTGGTCATCGTGTCTCCGTTGGTGGCTCTCATGGACGCATGAACCTGCACGTTCACAATGATTTTGAGTCATCCTCTTACAAGTTGCATCCCATGTCAATCAGTCGCCCATGGCAAAGTTTTTTCATTAGAGGGTTAATGATGTTCAGAAATCAACTGTGTTGATTAAAACGCCTTTTATGCGCAGGTTTGTCTTGCATATTCTACAAAAATCGTTACACAATGACATGATAACTTCTCCATAAACATCCAACAATGGTCTAAATTTCAGTAATCACGTCCCACCTGTCATTCCTGGCACACGTCTGAAACATCACGATTCACTTCTACGATTGGCTGAAAGTGTATAATGAAAGGCCGGTACTAGCTGGCACATCACCCAATCAGCCTGAAGTATTGTACCAAAAGTCCCTCCCTTTCAAGGAAAGACAGAACCGCTGCCATCCCAGATTGATAACATAGAACTCAACTCAGTTCTACACATATCAATCAGGCTACTGCCAGGTTATCATCCATCTGCTTATAAATACGATATCTTTACTATTCCTGCCCATGATATAATGCTAAAACCATTTTATTTCATTGAACTTGGCATGCTAAGTGTTAAATAATTTGAAAATATGTCAAACATATGCACTGTATGTATATTTAATCAGATAATTTATTCGTGGTGTTTTTTTTCCAATTGCTTTGTCATAATCATAGCTTTTATTTTGCTGAAAGATATTATGATGCTACCGTTAATGGCAATAGAACCATTTTACACACAATCTTGCCTCCTTCAAGGAATTTATCATCAGCTTTTGTCATGCAGTGTGACAAAAGACACAACAAGCATCCGGGGCTGAGCTTTCTGTGTCTCTGCCTTGCTGCCATCGATGATTCACGCCCCACCGGGGGGAAAACAGAGGGTTACTAACTAGGTCCTCCAAAGGCACCAGATGTCAGTGATTAATCTTGATGAAGTTGGGACTCCATGTCTCCCAAGCTGTCTGTGTCTGTCTCCAAACCTGCTGCTTAATGACCCCTTGCCTCTGTTTTATCAGCCCATTTTTTACCCGTTATATCATCCTCAGTGCGGATGGTTTCGTATGCAGATGCATGTCGGCTGGAGAGGAGGCAATTGGAAAGCAACTCATTGTCTGCAGCATCACACACACACCCACTCACACACACACTGCAGAAAAGTTTGGAACTTAAAAGAGATCTAAGGAACAAAAGAAAATGTTTTTTTTTTTCCTCTCGCTGGGATGCATTCATATTTAGTTTTTTCTGCTCCTCGCAGGAGGTGCAGATTTTCAATTTTGTGAAAGCTTTGTGTGGCGAAAGAAAAGGAGAATAGCAGTCATTTGTTATAAAAAAAAAGAAAAAAAAACACCAACAGTAAATACAAGTCATCATTAATTCCTGAAAGCCTGACTGATATAATAGAAGTCAATGTAATTTAGAAATATGAAAAAAACATCAGCCTAATCATGAAATACTAACTCAGGAGTTGGTATGATTGATGTTTAGGTGAGTGGCTGAGTTTATTCAGAACAAAAGGGATAATAAAGTGTTGGAACAACTGAAGAAAAACTCAGTTTAAGGTATTTTTCTGTCTCTGACAAAACAGCTGTAATCTCAAACTGGAAAATAATTGTCAATAAGGCAGAAAAAATAAACATAAAAGAAATGTAGCTGCAACAAATCTTTAACATTTTGAATTAGTTTTATGAGTATATTCACTATCTCCTGAACTTGAACAGAATATTCAATGCGCATGACCAGTAAAAGTAAAATCATGACCAAGTCCTATTTGTAATAGATAAAATACTGACAAAGGATGCGAACAGCCTATAATGTCCAGTTTTTTTTTTTTCTTTTTTTAATCACAAGGCGGGGTACACCTTAGAAAGTAAAGCAACATAGAATAGAATAGAATATATTTTATTTTACAGTGACTTTACACATGAATGTATCACTGTCAATGTCTGATTTAGTCGATATATTTTTTTTACATCCCCCCACCCCCCAAAAAAATCACGCCTCAGATTAGAAGGACCGAACACAAGATGTACATGCAAGAAACAACTTAAATATAAATACTAGGAAGAACAGACAAGTACAACAATCAGGAACTACATAGCAAAACATCAAAGCGGCAAAAAAGATCCAACATGCACCAATATTGTTACAAAAATTACCAATATGTTGCTCAAATATTACTATAAATATATAAAATAATTTATAAATATTAATATTATAAAAAAAAAAATTCCAACCCACTATCATGTCTACTGTCATGTTCCAGCGGGCACAGAAAAAATTCTGATATCATCTGCTTTGGCTGAGTTTCCATATTCAAATTAACCTCTTCAAGGACCGCATAAAACTTGAAGTCCTGGGTCTAGTCAAAGCCCAGATCTAGATTAAATTGAAATGACATAGGGTAACACATCTCGCATGTAAATGTGTTGAGTTGAGCAAGTTCTGAATGAGTAAATTCATAGATAGTAGATGGTTAACTAAGCATCTGAACACCAGTGTTTTAGCCCTAAAGGGAAATAGATTAGCTATGCTGTCTGTATAAACACGGTAAATATACTTGTATATCAGTTTATATTTACAGGTTATGAACACTGAGCTGTATTCAAACATCATCTGTGTTTAAAAATGTTGCAAAAACGTTTTATTTTAACCTTAATGTGAGTGGACATGATTTACAAGTTAAGATTATATAAATCACAACCATCAGTGGTCACTGGTGTTCACAACTCCTGTTCAAAGTCATTGTGACTCCACTCTGAGGGAGTTTAAGTAATTCAGTGGATGTCAGATAAGCAATCCAATACTAAAACAAATTAAAAGCACCTTCTCATTTTAAAATCTATGGTTGTAAATTAGAAGGGTAATGTTAAACATCAGTTTGCAGAGAGACCAAGAGGAATATTTTCATTCATAAAGTGTCTTCCTGCAATGCGCTTGTCCTGACGGATTAAAGTACAAGAAAAAATTGGGTCAAATAGTTCAGAAAAAAGGACTTTATGGGGTAGTGATAAGTTAGGTTGAGAAAAAGCTAATCTGTGTTTTACCTTTTAAAAAAAAAAACACATATGAAGCCAGCTCTAGCACTGAATAAAACCAAAGACTTCCAGACAACCACTGTTCTAACAATCAAACTAACTTCATTTTTTTTATTATGTCATCTTGTTAGTGTCATATCCTTATCTTGCCAAGTCTAATCTAAAAACTTGCTTGAAAATGCATTTTTTCAAACCCCTGTCAATTGCAGATTTGCTCTGATTCCTCATGTCCAAACGTGACAGATTGAGTTCTGCCAAGATTATACCAACAGGGCTATCAGAGAACACATTTTCTGTCGGGTCTTATGCACTGATGGATAAGTTGTTATGTGATCTCAGAATTACTCACTCAGAAGATCATGTAACAACCTCCTTGAGAATGTGAGATATTTTCCTGGCTGCATCAGAGGGTGAAAAACATCTTGTAGCTGCAAAGCCAACTAACCTGTAATGCTGTTAAGACAACACAGAGCTGCAGAACAAACCCATGCATATGTAAACCTAACACCACTCTTGGCTGAATAAACTAACATTCATTATTCATGACAACAATGTGGTGTGAAACATGTCTTTAATTTCAGTTTTTTTTTTTTTTTTTTACATGCATTCATGCATGATGGCACCTTTCCTTTGTATTATGACTAATTACTTAAAGGAAGGACCCAATATTTAGCCTGTATATCCAAATATTTCAGCTTTCTAGCATTTGACTCCATAACAGTTCTGTGATTACATTAAAGAAGCCGTGCAGCATAAGTCACAGTCTGGATCTTAATAACATCCTTCCAAAATCAATTTCAATTTCTCATTCTCGTCAGCATGACGGCAGAACATGTATCGATCATGTTGAACTGGCATTATTCTCTGAAATAACAGCTGATACCGATGAGAATGACACAGAATCTTCTTTAATGGTCTCACTCTATATAGTGTTTCTCAAAGCAAATGACAGTAAGAGAGGAAACCGATAAAACAGGGAGTCAACTTAAAATATCTGTAATGGCATGCTACCCTGGAAAATAAACTCAAATAACTTAAGAATTACTTTAAAATCCTCTAAGATCTTGTTAGAGCCCTGCTGACTTTTATTTCACAAGTTTCCTTATTATCTGTAGGTTTGCTTTCAGATGCTGAATAGACAGCTTCAGCCACTTGGGTGTTGAGCCCAAAGGTTTTGAAATAATTATTAATTGAGCAGCTTTTAAAACCAGATGCATGATACTGAAATCTTAATGACAACACCCTCATCTACCAGTGTAGAAACCTTGTTAATGAATATATCTCCAAACCAAATGAATGTATTTCATGTAATTTTTTTGTGATAAAAACCAAGACTGCGATAATCAAACCATAAATTCACTGTGTTTAAACCCTTACATTGCATCGTTTGGATGAGCTTGTGAATAATAGTTGCTGATGTTACACACTGTGGGATTCATTTAAGACTAAATGGGTAGGGAAGCCTAATCTTAGGCAGCATGAGAGTAATGTACATGATTTAGCAATGATCCTGGATCTCTTTGGGGAATAGCCCTTCTTAATCTGCTAAAGCTTCACTAAAAACTGAATTATTATTATTATACTTTTAAATTTAAATCAAAGAGACTCAGACAAACAGCATATTGACAGATTTGTTTCAGGAAAACAAAAACCCAAATGCCACACTGCAATGACATTTGGCCAATGTGTGAAAATGATGACATGGTTGCTGCAAATGAGGACATGAGCTGTAGGTATGTGACCCGAATACAGAGCCTCTGTTGAAACAACCACCCCAAAAAGTAGGAAAATAAATGGGCATTCTGTCATCATTCTGAGTTAAGAGAAGTAAGATAGCTACAAAACACAGAACTGCACATAATTAGACAGACCTTTCTTTAAAATGCTACAGGGTGGCAGAGGGGAAAAAAACAAACCAAACCAAAGATGAAGCATAAGAAGAAAAAATGAGACAAAACACGAGTTGGAAACGGCTGCATGGTTGCACAGCCATTAGCTCAACTGCCTTACAGCAACAGAGTCCATGCCTGGAATATTTCTTCAAGTTTTCCCAACTGGTTCCTTCTGGGTATTCCATCCCCTCTGCTTAGTCCAGAAACAGTGATGTGAGATCAATTAAATATGAGTGTGAACATAAATGTATGTGTCATTGTGTTGGATTGTGATGAAGTAGAGACCTTCTCAAGGTGTAACCTGCTTCTCGTCCAATAAAAGCTGGGTTGTTAGTCCTACAATAGCATCTTGTTGACTAGAGAGAACCTCTAATAAATTTTGTCACTAGACCTTTACTAATTGGTCAATAAAAATGCACTTGTCATGTTGAGTAGCAACTTTGTATGCAGCAATAGACCTAAGGTGATTCTGTCAGCATTTTTCTATCTAATTGTTCTACATTACCCAGAAATATAAATTGAGAAATCATAGCAGGGAGAATTAAAGACCTTAGATATCCTAACTTCTAAGGGATACGCGATAAATACATAGCCTACCTCCAATTGTCTCAAGTCTTCCTTGTTTCCCTGGCAACAAAAATGTCCGTCAAAGAAAGCTTCTGCACACACCGCACTTTATGTAGATAGTATATGCTGCATTTTCATCTGCATGCTATTTCCAAAAATAGTTATACTATCTAAAGTTGTTAATATAAAACAATTTTCAAAGTTTATAGCTATTCAATTGAGACGTCAAGAAAGAGGGGTAAAATACAGCACATTCCATCTAAATCCACTTTACAGAGACAATCAATCAGAGCATTCATTCAGATTGGTTGAAAGTTTTTAATCAAAGGAAAATCAGCTTGTTGCATTTAGTCATTGACTTGCCAGATTTGCTCCTCCTGGATGAGCATGTGGAGACAGTAGACAATTGCTTGGATTTTGCCTTTGACTGCAGCAATCCTTCACGCCGAGTATACATGCGAGAGAAACTTTCCCCTGTTATTGGGAAGAAACCTCCAGCAGAACCATGCTGCTGAAAGGCCTTCTGCTGAGGCCATATTTAAGGAGATAGAACCAGGCATGGAGGAGGAACGGAGAAGCACTGATCTATAAATATTTTCTATGTTAAAAAAGGTACAGATAAACTAACGCCATAGATGGCTCTGTCATCTATGGTGTTAAACACAGCAGTACACTTGAAAATAACACCGGATAAACTTTTACCAATATAGACATGTTATTCATGTTTAGAAAGCTTAGATTCTCAGTGGGTACCGTGCATGCCGAAAGAATCTGAGCCGAATCACTCTCATGAACAGATTAATGGAGCATATAGAGCCAACTGCAGGTAATATAGAACAGCTTATTTTAGATGTTGAGAATTTTTTAGAGCATGTATGGGAAAAAGAAAAGCATATATCCAACCTTTATGTTTGTACAATGCTCCTTTGATAAAACTTGTTCTACGGTTTCAGTAAGTGGAAACTTATCACACAAAACCGTGATCTTAAAAGCTCTTTTTACACCAAACAAAACCAACACCAGGATGTGAAGAACATCACTCCGACTCCTGCTGATTTTATTCCTCACTTTTCTGCCTTATCAACCAACCAACTTCACACACAGTAAAGCAGTTTCTTTTACATTCTGCTGTGTGAAATGCAGGAATATAGTTATCTTACTGTCATGGACTGGGTATGATTCTGAAACACTTTCATTAAAGATCTTCTTACCTCTGTCTATAATTCACTATTGATCACTTAGTCTAAAAAAACCCTCTTCCCCCCACTACCCTTTCCATTAGTGTTCTGCACCTCACCCTTGTTTCTCAGTGAAAACCATCAAATTTTCACAATGGGAGACGTGTAATCTGCAGTATGAGACATGGTGGCACAGAAGTTTGTAGAGCCAAGACAGCTGCTCGATTCTCACAGCTGTAATTGGTAGACCAATGCTGGACCATTTGACAGATTGTGGAAGATAGTTTCCCAAGACATTCTGTCGAGTTGTACAACTAGGGCCTGGCTGGGATGTGACGTGAACACATTTTACATCACCAAATATAACATCTCCAGAAAGTCTACAGGTGGCAGCTCCTTCCAGCTGAAAGCTTCAATTCTTTATAACGAATCAGCTCTGAGGGCCATTCCCATGTTTGAGTGAGGGAAAAGAAGATTTTTAGACTATATGCGATGTTCTAGCAGATGCTGCAGCCACTTAAGAGGCTAAAAGTTCAGTTAAATAAAGAATTACCAGCAAATTTGTATTTAAAAGAGGAGCTAAATAAAGCTCCCTTATTCCTGAATGTGATTTGTTTCCCAGCCACAAAACTTTGTGAGTTTTTGAAAGGATCTCTTCAAAGAAAATAAACAGTCTTCAGGTACATGTGCATTTCAGAGTGTTCCCACAAACTACCCTTTTCACCAAAATTAGACAGCATACAGCAAGATTTCATAAAACTCATGTCTGGAACTTTCAGACTATGTTAAAAAACACCGCTAAAATTGTTTACAGAGGGGGAGTTTCCACAGCTCTGCAGTACTGATTGTACTGAATACAGCTTGTTAGTCCATTACTTTGGTTCCAGACAATTCAGCTTCCAGCCCTAAAAAAAGCGACAAACACTTTCAAAGTATTCAGCACTGCAAACAGCCTCGATAATGGTTAGAACTATTTTCAATGCAAGTGCTGTTTAACTATTGTTACCATTCTTGTTAAAAACATGAATTATTTTGTGGTCATTACCTGCACCTCCCAGCTAAAGTTGCTTTGGATCATCTATAACAAAAGTACTTATTTTACCTATAGTAATATCAAGAATGTCAGTTTGCTTTATTGTGATATTATGTAGAGCACAAACTAAAAGTACATATCATGGATTTTATTTAGATTTCCCACTGTTAATACTTTGCAGAAAGCACCTGGCATTGACATTACAGCAGCCTAAATTTGGGATATGTGTATCTGTATCTGCATATTCAGGGTAATTGTCATGTTGATGTCTTCTAGCATTTTTTTTTTTTTTTTTTTGTAGCTACATCCACCTTCCCATCAATTCTACTACTACATCTACTCTGCTTGTCCTTGCTGAATAAACTCAGGGAAAGAGATGGTACGCCAGCATTCATAACGTGGGCGAATCACTGTCCCCCAGACATCCGTGGTTATATTTTTAATATTTATTTTTTTTTTTTTAAACAAAGCGGAGTGTGTATGACGTCATCTGCGCGCGCCAGCTACCATTCATTCATCCTGTCTGCTGAACTGCTGCTAGTTATTCTCACATGCCTAGAAGATGTCTAGTGCTACTACCACAGATTATCTCGCTCTTGAAATGGGATTGAACGATTCAGATTAGCTAGCTGAATGAATAGAAGGGGTAGAGCGTAGCCGCCTGTGGCCCGGGCTGCCTGTCACAACTCCAGTCCGGTGCGCGGATGAGGTCATTAAAAAAATATATTTTTTAAAATAAATATTAAAAAAAATAACAACGGATGTTTGGGGGCAGTGATTCGCCTACATGTTATGAATGCTGGCATACCATAAAGAATGCATTACGAACAGTTTAGTTTGTGCCTTCAACTCGTTTGCCCATAGGAAGACGTTACTTGGATATAACCTAATGGAATATCTTCAGAACAGCTCCAAATGACACAAAACTCATATGGGTGAGGAGAATATGATGTAATAACATAAAATCAAGGGCCCAATGTAAAAGAAAATGGCGTTCCCCTTTAAATTTATATCTGAGCTAAATTTTCTTACTACGACAGAGTGTACAGCTGTGAGTTGGTCTATATTATGAATTCCCAGAAAAAAATGATAGAAGCTTGTGGTTATAATTTGACCAAATGTTAAAATGTTTATGATGTGTGATTAATCTTGCAAAGTACTATAAGACTGGTCAATTTAATTCAAAGATTATTGTGAGAAGATTAAAGATTGTGATTGTATTCCAGATTAAAGTGTAAGGTTTTTTAGGGTTTTGGGATGAAGAAAACTATAACAAAAAAGGTCATCAGACTTCATCTGTTATCTTGTCAATGACCCTAATATAATTTAGCCCCTCTAATATTGTGTGACTTGATATTATCACCTTCTTGTTGCTAATGCCACAGAAAAGCACATAGTGTCATCATTCTATCTAATCACAGGATCAACATAAGTGAAGGACTCTTCAGACAGTGGTATGAAAGTTTAGATCCAGTTAGGAGAATGCAAAGGGAAACAGCCTGGGATCTCTGCAAGGAGAGACAGTGTGAGGGATGACTTAGGGTTTACTGAGAACAGAAAATGAATAAATGAATAGGTTTTACTGTAGATAAGGGGTTTGAATTCCAGGAAGAGGTGAGTGGATCTGAAGTCAAAGTTGTGATTAAGTGTTTGTCTTACACATTATCCTGGACTTAGACACAGGGACAGTAGTCTCACCATAGAGTGCAAGACTTGCCTTTGTCATGATCTTGGCACCATAGGCTGGGTTGTACACCTCCTCCTCTTATCTGCTTTGCTCCACCCTGGACTAATCAGATGCACCTTATCAGATCCACCTGTTCCTTCTTCTATTTATGCTACCGGACCAAAAGGACCAAAGGCCATAGTGGCAGATTACTCGATCTCCCAGCAAGTCTACTTCTAGTGCTTCTCTGTATGTGTTTGTTCTGCCTGATCTTGACCTGTTTCTGCCCCTGGACTTCTGACTTTTGGCCGCCCCTGTTCTGCTCTGTTTTACTTGTTCTGTATTTCTGGACTTACCTGGATTTCACCTGTTACCAACCTTAGACCTGTCTTCTGACCCGGCTTGTATAATCCCTCCTGGATCCCTTATTTTCTCTGTGTGCTTTGGCTGCTGCTGATCACTGCTCCTCTTCCCTCCTGGATCTCCGGTACTGGCTCAGTTTCAAGCTGCAGGGTTTCCGCTCCTCTGGACTTCACTCCTTCTTCTGAGCTCAAAATGAAATTTGCCAGCGTATCCAATGAACCCGCCCCAGCTGATGAGCAGCCGCACGCAGCTTTATAAGTACTCACTGTCTGTCTCTGAATTCTGGGTCCAATGCTCTGAGCCTCCTGACAGCTTCTCCCTACATATTTCCTTCAGTTCTGCTAGTAAAAGCCTGAGGAACTCCAAAGAATGCCAAGAGACATAGTCCCTCAAGCGGGTCCTGGGTTGTCTACGGGGCCTCCTCCCAGCGTGATGTGCTGGAATACCCACGGGAGGCATCCTGAGGACATCCACTAAAGATGAACGAGCCTCCACAGGTGGCTTCTCATGATGTACAGCTGAGGTGGGTTTGCTCTGTGCCACTCCTGGAGTACCAAGCTCTGCACCTTATCTCTAAGGGAGTGCCTAAACACCCTGCAGACAAATATCATTTCAGCTTCTTGTATACGGGATCTTATCTGCGAGGGTTGATTGTGTGAGAAACCAGTTAGAGATCCTGAGCGTTTTGATGCTGCTGGCTGGATGTTTACCTGAGATGGATGAGCTACCAGATCATGCAGATTATTGGTGGAGAGAACCAGAGAGGAGCGGTTACCAGTTGTGGGATACTTGATAAGTGATGACATGTTTAGCAAATGTTGTTATTTAAGCACTGGTTGTCTGGGTGGTGTCCTGAATACAATGTGGGCTACGTTAGTAATTGGCAATTGTTTTGAGGAAAACCTGGTCTGATTTGGAAGGATGACATCCATCCCACTTTGGATGGTGCAACTCTTTTTCTCTAGTAATCTGGCCAAATTTACTAGTTGTAGTTGAACACACCTTGCTGCAGCTTTTCTACTGTTACCTACTCATTACTCAACCTGGACAGTATCTTTCCTTTGACCAAAATCAAATAAATTAGAAAAGAATCCTAAAGCAGTAAATCATGATCATCTAATTTATAATAACTCCAGTTGAGTAAAAAGTCAAAACCATTTAATGTGATTTGTCAACATTATTCCTCTTTCTTCAAAAAGTGTTACTTCATGACTTGATTTGCGATAATCGAATTGATGCCTTACAGAAACTTGGCTGCAGCAAGAGGATTATGTGAACATAAATGAGACAACTTCCTCTAGTTATTAAGTTTTTCACATAACCGCAATCTGACTTATTGATTACCCCAAAGTCAGTTAATAATTACAACTTGTTGGAACATTTAGCACCTTAGTTTCCCTCATCCAAATTGCAAAGCAACAAAACCTCTACTTTTTTTTTACTTTATATCATCCACCAGATCTTTACTGTGAATTTTTAGATCAGTATTAAGAGTTGCTATCTGATTTGGTATTAAATACTGACATGGTCATCATAATGGGAGATTTTAACATCCATGCTGACATTGAAGATGATAGCTCAGTAAAGCCTTTAATGCTATCTTAGATACTATTGGCTTTATTCAAAATGTGAATTGTCCCACACATTTTCATCTTTATACTTTCTACCTTGTGCTGACATTTGGCATTGAATGTGAAGAAATAATGGTATTTCCTCAGAACTCTGTCCTCTCTGACCATTTTTTAATAACCTTCAGGATTACTTTAAGAGTTATCCTCCCCCAAAAGAAGGTTTCACTTTAGCATATTACTTTCAGATAATGCAGTTATAAATTTTAAAGATTCTGTTTCACATTCTCCTCTGTGTCACTGAGTTCCAGAGGGCAAAAGTTTAGTTTATTCCCCTTCACAGGTTGACAATTTTGTTGATAGGGTTGCTAGTTCAACAAAGAAAACATAGGCCCATTAGAAAAAGAAGAAAAACCTTTTAAAATAGAAAGCTGGCTTTCAGTTTTAATGCAGAGCTGCACCCTTTTAAGCAAAAATATTAGAAAACTGGAGAGAAAACTGTCCTCTACATGCCTATTGGAATCCTACCTAGTCCCTACCTTGCAAAAACAGTTTACTGCTGTATAAGAAGCACAAAATCCAACCATGTTTTTCCTTCTTCTTTGTACATAGTAGCTTAGTTTACTTGAGTTTCACTATTTTTTTAAGAGTTTTTATGTCATGTTGGGGTCTAAGCGTCTAACCCACATGCAGAATCACTCTTCAGACAGGGAAAAGGTTAAATAGTTTATTCACAAAGTTTACAATAATTGTGCACAGGATCTTGGCTCGTCAGACTGGTCACGGTAGGGAATCCACTAGAGGAGGACAGATCAGTTAGAGTGGATCCAGGAAACTTGCAATTTTAAGGTCACTTGGATTAATACCTGCTCAGAAGAGAATCAGATCAGCAGGGGAGGAACCTTGTGGGTCTGGAGGCTGGCCGGCAGGCTGAGGGCTGAGGCAGAGAATGAGACTGAGGCGGAGGACAGACAGGCAGGTTCCAGGAAGCGATAGTTTACTCCAGAGTCAGGCAGGTTTCCAGATTAGTCAGGATCTGAGAGGCAGAAGAAAACAGGGTCAGACTAGTTCACAAAATTTCAAAGAACTGATCAGAGAAGCTGGCTCAGGTTTTGCTGGTACCATTACTGGCAAACACTCTGGCAGGGAAGTGTCAGCCTCCTCCTCCTTAAGTATGCCTCATGATGAGCAGATGGAAACCAGGTGTGTCGAAGTCAGCTCACGCCCTCAGGAGGAAGATCTCAGGCGCCCTCTGGTGGAGAAAGTTAGACAAGCCTCCAGATCCCAACATTTTAACTAAAATATGTTTTACTTGGAGCTGAATAATTTTTGTTAATAAAATCTTATATTTTTGTTATATTTTGTTTCGGTGAATTTAATTCAATTCAATTCAGTATATTTATTTAGCACAATTTCACAACACATTTATTCCATATATATGCAGAATTATCTTTTTGACCATGATTGTATCTCAATTTACACTTTCATCTGTTTTTTCCAAAATGCAGTGAGTAGGGTGTGTATTCCCAAATAATATATGGCAGTCTGAATAATAACTTAACCACTTAAAGGTATGTTTATTTGAAATTAAAATATACTCTTTTGTGATTGCACATTAAGGTCAGGGTTTTGCTACAGGTAATGAATGTAGACAAGCAGCTTGATGAGAAGGCAACATCTGTTGGCGTGTTTATAAGAAGATGGAAAAAGTTAAATATGCCAGGTCAATCTCCCTCGGCCTAGGGCTCGATGCAAGCTCTCACCTAGTAGGAGATCATTAACCATGATGAGGGTGAAAGATCAGCCCATAACTACAAAGCAGGACTTGGTAAATGACCTTAGGAAGCTGGGACCACAGTCTCAAAGATATCCATCCATCCATCCATCCATCCATCCATCCATCCATCCATCCATCCATCCATCCATCCATCCATCCATCCATCCATCCATCCATCCATCCATCCATCCATCCATCCAGTCCCGGGCGTCCCGGGTTTTTTTTAGAAAGTGAGGAAATGTCCCGATTTCACTGCGCACGACGCTCCGTGTGACGTAATCCCTGAGCCGCGTCAGTGCGGGCAGCCCTGTTCTTAATCAGAGGCTCTTGCTCTGTTCGAAATCCTGGGCTGCATCCTCCAAGGATGTGGTCTACCTAGACTGGATCCTTCGAAGTCCTTGAAAATAAGGAGGCCGGAAGAGTTTTTCCTGCAAATTCGAACACGTCCACCCTTCGGCTGGTTTTACCGCCGTATGCTCTGTTGCTTAGCAACCGTGAAAGTTGACACACAAAGCAGGAAAAGAATGAATACCGAGGTTTTCAAAACTGTTTGTTTATTTATTTATTTTTTTAAAGTTAAAGTGAACAAAGACTACACTCACAAGAATCCAGAATGGAATAAATGTTCCAACCACCGGGAGCAGGAATAAATAAAATCAAATGTAATGATAGAAACCTTAGTCAGTTACATAACCTGCTGCTGTCATTCTGCACATCTCTGATGTGGCTGCTATTTTCAAATATCCATTACTGTAAAAATGTCCATAGCTGCATATTGGTTATTAATTCTCCAGTTTTATATTATTAAAACACTTTACAGAATTTTATTGTTTATATTTTAACTCTTCCCTATTATGTTATTCTTATACATTTTTCTAAGGTCCTCATTTGTGTGACCATTTTCAATAATCTTTCTGCTGCTGTAAATTTGCACATTGTGGGACAATAAAGGGATTTTGTATTCTATAAAAGGGGTAGAAATATATAAGTAAATCTAAACAATGTATCTACAAAATATATCTGCAAAATCTCTAATATTCAACAACAAAAAATACTTAGTTAAGCATATTGTGCAAAACAACAATAAAAAAATTAAACTATCAGATTTATAGTTCCCACTCTGCAGATCTATTAGAATCTGTCCTTAAATTACAGCCAAACTCATTTACACAGTAAGAGATCAAAACCTTTAGATAAACCAAACATTACCGCCACATATCTGACTCAATAACCATTAAAACAACTATTTTCATTCATTTCAGACGGAACTATTCACAGAGTTGTATTATATTAAACTTTTTTTGTTTTGCAAGGTAAAGTAACTCGATTTGTCAGTGCTGTCTGGTGGCTTGAAAGTATGTCAGAAATAAAGATTATACTACAGGTGGGAGAAAAAGAAACACTGGTGAAAGTACAAAGTAATAAAATGTCGACTGACACCAAATGTATTTGTTTTGCCAGGGGAGTGGTTGACCTTTGATGACCTCTAGAAACATTTCTTTTTATCTTTAAAATGATAACGGCAAAAATGAACATTTTTGCTGCACACACCATCACAAAAGTAGTACAAACGTTTGACACCAATTTTGTCTGATTTCATAAAAGTGGGGGGACTGGTTGACCTTTTCAAATTTACCTTTTCATTAATATCTTCAAAGCCATAGCAGCACAAATGACCATTTTGCTGCACAAACCAGCACAAACAGAGTCGAGTTAATTGACACCCATTTTGTCTGATTTGAAGAAGGTGGGGGGGCTGGTTGACCTTTGATGACCTCTAGAAACATTTCTTTATATCTTTAAAATGTCAGTGGCACAAACAAAATTTTTTGCTGCACAAATCAGACACCAATTTTGTCTGATTAGAAGAAGGTGGGGGCGCCAACTTCACTCAGGTCTTTCACCCGCATTACACCCTCCCCGATAGTAAGGACTGTAACACCTTAATAAGGGTTTTACTGTAGATCCATACTCATAAATGTATGTTTTAAAACTAGTATTCTTGCAAATTTGTAAGTTTGCAAATTGTATTTGCAACTTTTTGCAACTGATTTATAACCTAACCCTTCGTTATTACTTTCTGCTTGGTATTTAGTGTATGAAGCAGGTTGTTCACTAACATTCTCTGACAAACCTTTGCTGCCTTCATGGAACAGCTGAACTTACGCTGAGAATAGACTGGTCTCAAATAAAAAGGAGACTTTTGAAGACAGATTGTTGCACTGGATTGTTTTAGGGGTATTAAAGTAAAGAGTACTGAACACAAAGGTAGAGCACACTTCCAATTTTATGTGCCAGCAAACTACCGCCTCTAAGCCTAAGCTTGTTTTGAAAGAGTATGTCAAACCTTATACCAGCTTGTTGCTACTGAAGAAAATAAGGAAAGTGAAGAGACTTACCTGTACAGACAATGAGATTATCCAAATGCAATTAAACTCAGGGGGCCTCGTCTTGCAAGGTTTGAACCAATTCCTTTTCATCCCTACCTTCCCTCCTTTACCCTGGTGCCTTATTGTTCTGTGATTAACTCCTGAGCACCAGCTGGGGAGTCTATAGTCCCATTACCCGGATCTGTGGTTGGGACAAAACATTTGTTAATCGCCAATCACAAGAAGGAGCACGCCACTCGAATCTCTGCCAGCTCTATAATGTAGTGGTGGGGCTGCCAGCTCCTTTGGAGAGTGCTGCTGTATTACTGCTAAAGCTGCACTCAACACTTCCTTCACCCAAATGCATTTAGCGTCTGCTGCCACGGTGTTTCACCACGCAAAGCCCTAAACATGGAAAGTTCACTTTATTCCCAGAATGGGATTAACTTTGGTAGCTAGACGGATGTGAGTAACACAAACAGTATGTTGTAATTTAATTTTAGCTATATACCATACCTATGGCTATATCTGAATCATGGATAGTGGTACTGCATCAATTTCTCTACAGTGAGTAACTTCCACTACCTATTTGGATTTTAAAACTTGACAAGCATATTAAAGGACTCTGCAGGAGAAGGGAAAGTACAAGAAAAATGCTTTAGGCATTCACACGGATATTGAATAGTATCTTTTCTAACTGTGAGGATGATCTCTGCAGCAAGGTTCTACAGAAACATGAGACCCAGGGATGTTCTTTTTTGTTTTGTTTTGTTCTTAACTGAACTAAACTCCAGCCACAGCAGTGTTGATGTCTGCTCAGCTAACTCCTGCTGATAATGAACTACTGTTACTGCAGGCACAGAATGGAAAGATGACTGAACTTGGGATCAGTGTGCCTGCCTCAGTGAGAGAGCTGAAAGGCCTGCTGAGAACAATGCATGACATGAGGAGAAAGATGCCTGATCACCACCTGAACTTAAGAGGCTAGATAAACAAGTTCAAGTTTATTCACAACTTTATTCACCCGCCACCTAAGAATGGTGAAAGTAGTATAGTTACGAGATAAAAAAGGTTTTCAAAGATTCAGTCCAGTCTTTTTGAAGTGAAAAACAACACTATAAAAAATAAAATAAAATTCTAAATTATTTGTTTTTTTTATGCAACAAATGTTCTACTGGTATAACCTGGTTGTGTCATTTGGCTAATATTGTTGAGCCCTTGCAATTCATAATTCAGTCTCCTTTGCTAGAAGTATATCTGCATTCACATTTTACCTACACAATACGTTGCCACTCAACCTTGCATAGTCATTCTTGGACTCACAGTCCAACCAATATTTTTTAATAAAAGATACAATTCCTTTTTCAGCTTTTTTGGAGATTTCTCAAGGTTCTGGGTTGAAATCCACTGAGATGGATGGATGGCTAATCCTTTCGTCTGTCCCTTTCTCTATGTTTAAGAGGCAAGGTAAATTCTAAAGAGGTTTCTACACCAACACAGACACACACACCCATGATTCTCACAGTAAAGGGATTGTTTAAACTTTGAATTCAAACCCCTTCTTGTGGCGAAGCAACAGTGCTAACCATTCAAGTTCATTATTCCATCTATTCTGATGCTTTGTTTAAAAAAAAATGAAAGTAACTCGATAACATGATACTTCCACCATCATGCTCACTGCACATTGGAATATTGGAAAACATTTCATTTCATTTGTTGCTTGCTTTGAGACATGTTTGGCAACAAAGAGGGAGCTGAGATGAACACCAGATGTTCTCTTCGTATCTTGACATTACTGCACCATGCCGTTCCTGCCCAAGAATTAAAACAATCCTCCCAACCTCACTTCCTCACATGACTCCAAGCATTGGTATTATAATGTGAGTGTATGTCATACGGCTTTCCTGGCATCCCACCGATCTTAGAGACTGCCTCGAAGTAATGGGGGGCTGTCTTCTAGTCATGTGTTTTTGTATTGTTACAGGGTTAGGTTCATACACAGCCAAGAAACATGTCTTCCTCTTGTCATAAATTCTTTATTTGCTAAAAACTCTTAATGCAAAGTAACAGAAGAATAAATAATTCAAATAAACTATACAGACAAACACAGTCAGATGCCATACCTGCAGTGTAAAAGTAAAGAGAAATTTGCCAGCTGTGTGCAATAAGCAGATTACAATAAACTGTAGAAAAAAACATAAATTATAAAGTGACTTTGTCATGCAAGGTTACATCAATATGGGTCTTTTAAAAACCTGGTCCCAGAGAAAAAGTTGAGTTCTTAGTCTAGAGATTCTGCATTTCATATTTCTGTAGCTTTGATTGAAGGTTAGAAGTGTAAAGACACAATGCATAGGGTGGGTGGGGTCTTTGAGAATGATGGCAAACGTTCCAGTGAGTTCGCAGTGATAGATGATTTCAAAAGAGACATACTGATGTTCTCTGATGGTGTTTGCAGTCCAGTTGCAGTAGTGTTGCTGCACAATCTGGTCAATATGCTCTGTGTGACACAGCTGTTAAAGAGGATCTTCATAGACATACCGAATTTGCTCCATGTCCTCAGGAAATACAGCCACTGTAAGGCCTTCTTAACCAGGTGTATGATAATAAGTGTTAAGGTGAGGTCCTCGCTGATACTTAATATACTTAGTTTCTTAAAACTGCTTACTCCCTCCACCTAGAATTTCTGGTTAAGCAGTGGCTGCAGAGAAATTACTTTCCTTATCCTCATAGCCACCAAGACATAAGTTATGTTACCTATTTGAATGAACTAGGAAAACTTGGGTTTTGCGCAGCCTGGTGTTCAAGACCCTTTGAATACAGTCTGGGATTATAAGATTTAATCTAAGGCAATTTCAGAGTGCTGAACTGGATAGGTTTTAGATAAAAGGAGAAGAATCTCACCCTGGTTTGCTTTCACATGGAGATTATCAGGCCGGGCCAAACAGTCAAAGCTCAGAACAGAGAACCTGGTTTTCAAGGCAGACAGACAGCTTTCTCATAAAGCGTTTTATTAAAATTATGGATCTTCAGTGAACAGCTAGGGCATCAAAGGCAGGAACCTTTGCAGGAAGAAAACACAGGTTAGTTACCATGCCAATCTGACTGAGGATGATTATGAACGTGTGGGTGCTTAACCTGATCTTAAAGTTCCGTCTATTTCCAGAGGATGAGGTAGATTCCAGCCAGTCGGCTGCCGACAAGATGCGAAGGACGCTGCCCAGAGATTTCCAGATGTTAAAGCACTGAAGACTGAAGAACAGGCAGGGGATCAGATTCAAGCAGACAAAGGAAGGCAGAATAATCAAGAGGGCGAAGCCAAAGCTGGTGTCAAGGACATGCTCAGGACTCAGAACCAGATCAGTGGTCCAAAGCAGTTCCAGGGAGAGCCAGGACGGTGTCAGGAATCAGCTCCAAGTATGGTACACAGGCAGAAATCCAGCAGGAGTCCGAGGACAAGTTAGGCAAACAGATCAGAACAGGGACAGGCAGGCTCAGAGGTCCAATGACAAAACGGGTCAGGATCAGGTCATCAGTAACACTTAGGTACCGAAGAGAAACTCTTACCACAGGCTCGAGAATAATCTGACACTGATGACTGATTAGAGGGCTGGTGAAGTAGAGGCAAGAGCAGGTGGATCAGGTTAATGGTAATGAGAAACTGGGCGGAGCTAGGCAGGTGAATGATATGAGTAACCAAGCTAGTCATTAGCGCCAAGATCTGGATATTCATTATCTAGACAGGCCATTGTAACTATACTAGGATTTGTTTTTGTTGTCCGTTTTTAGGGTTTTTGATAGGTTCACACTGGCATCTTTTTGAGAAATCCTACTTTGTAAAAAGTGGAGCAAAATTTTGGTGTGAAAGCACTGTTTGGCATCTTTTGAGAGTCCAAATGAAAATCATTCACGCAGTATACTGCTGCAATAATCAGCTCAGAAAACCTGGCCTCTAAATAACCAGTCAAGGATTAGCTGTTGTTTTACATATTGCACAGGTGTAGTGTGTTATTCAAGTGTCAAATGTACATTATTGCTGCAAAAAGAAAGCCACATCTTTCATCACTTCTCTTTCATCCATATATACATTGATAAAAAAGGGAACATGTAAACAACACAATATAACTTCAATCCAATCAAACTTCTGTAAAATCAGTCCATTTAGGAAGCAACACTAATATCCCTTTCACACAGCCCGAAAAACCTCTTTAATCCCAGAACAATCAGCTTTTAGTGGCAGTGGGAACAGCTCACTGAGGCGTGTGTACTCGGGTCAAACAACTTGGCAAGTGACCTGTGTTAAAATTGCCTCGGCTCTGATCAGCATGCTGTGGGAACCCCGGACCAGCCTTATATGTGACACCATTGAACGCAACGTACGGACGTCAACACACCGCACCAGTCGTCTCTGATCTAACAAGCTAAAACAAACTGTTAAAACTGTTAACATTCAATAAGCATAGAGCAGCTTTGGTAAGAGGGACAGATAAAAGAGCACAACAATAAAGCACACTTATTACTCCCTGGCTTCCTTCCATGTTGATCTCCATTGTTTACTGTCTTGATTTTTTGTCGCATCTGTGACATCGTCAATGGTAATGCAGCATGATGGTGTCACCAGACCTGCAGCAGTGGGGGGACATAGGCTACACAGCTTGCCGCCGAGGGGTTAGAACCTGCTTTTTTTGCCAATGGGAAGGGAGCCAAATGCCGATTGTTAGCGGGTCAACCCATGTTTGAAAACCCAGGTTTAACAAGCTGTTTTCAGTGGGTAAGAGGCTTAACTGACAATAATTTTCACATGCTGTTGTGCACATAGAATAGACAAAAGATGGAAATAATTAGCAATTGACAATAAAGGAGTGGTTCAGCAGGACTAGTATCTATGCTTACTGGCTAATGTTTTGGTCACTTTTGAATGTTGGTGGTGCTTACAGAATGAAATGGATTCTACAACCCACACAAGTGCCTTAGGTAGTGTAGCTCATCCAGAATGGAATACCAATGTGAGCTGTAGCAAGGTGTGCTGTGTTGGTCAGCGTAGTGTTCAGAGGCTGGAGGTGCTACCAGGAGACAGGCCAGTACAGGAGACATGGAAGATGCCATAGAAGGAAAACACAACCCAACACCGTGCAAGATGCTTGGTATTTGCCAGAGAACACCAGGATTGGCAAATTCACCATAGATGTGCTGGCTCTGCAGCTGCCTTGAATTGTAAAACTGCCAAAATTTGAACCATTGGTTCAGCTGCTGTAAGTGATCAAATGAAGGCCTAAAGATCTGCCACTCTTGTTTGCATCATAATAACTCAAAACATCTATGAAAGCAGCCTTTTGGATGAGCAGATTGAGTTCCTGAACTATATTGAGAATGACTTCTTCTCCCTTTTTCCAAGTCGGGCTGAACCGAACCAAACACCCGCTCCCTCCATTCCACTAAGCTAACAATTAAATCTCTTTTCCCCTCCTTAACTAATGCTTAATAGATAATCTGCTGGGATGTAAAAGAATAGAATAGGTATTTATACATTGTTGCTGATGTTTTATCTGAAAGAATCTTTTGGATTCAACTGCTGATGGTTCTTAAGTAAGAATGTGTTCGTCAATCCAAAATGGCAGCATAACAAGAATTTTAAAGCACATCAATTCACTCTGAGCATCCTTAATTATGATATGTAATAAAAATCATAATTGATGAAATTGCCTACTGGCTGGGTAATGAATTGCTTTCCGAGCATGCTTTACGACACTTCTACTTCTGACTTTGAATAAACCCTAATTATGTACATTAGTAAAAGCCAATCCTTAATATTTAATAAATCCTGGATAATCCCATAGAAATCAATTTAGATCAAAATCACTCTCCACCAAAAGGTAGAAATGCTCTGCAACTCATCCACTGTTCCCTATAATGATGCCTATTTATATGCAGGAGCTTTTTCAAACTGCACGATGGATAATTACTTTATTTACTTCTAATCATGTCAATGAAGCATTGTGTGAGGGTTAGATTGCCAGAGCTCATTATAATTAATATATTTCTCTTTTCAGTATCATATTAGAGGATTTAGTGGAGCAAAAAGCCCAGTCCGAATGAAGTTTGGTCAGTATGTGCCACAGACTGCGATGGAAATAATAATTGCTTCCTATAGCTAACTGTGACATAATCATGAAAATTGGTATTACTCTGTTTGTTCCCATTTACGGCTCTAGATGGTTTTAAACATATCAGTTAAACCCCTTTGCATTCTGCTAAGATGGAAAAACGAGACAAATCTTGTTTTAAAGTCTGAATACTAACTTGAATTTAATGTACAAGAACAGTACAGTGTATTTACATTGATTTAATGCAAAGGAGATATTAATGCAGCTAATGTTTACCTCAGTAATTGCTGACTTAATTTAATATACTGATGGTAATTTAGACTGGTCTTATTTGTTTGCATTCATACCATTAGACCTCTCCCTAATTTTAAGAGGAACAAAATGAGGTAGATGGTTTTGTGTATATTACAGATAGAAGGGGGAAAAAAATCAGTATGTAAAAAAAAAAAAAGGAAAAAAAAAAAGAAAGAAAGAAAAAAAACAGAGATTAATTTTTAAGGTTTTGCACCAGACACCAGAAAAGCTGGGGGGTAATAAAAATGCTGAAAATGACCACTGGTTTTAGTTTTCTTAAGAGTAGTGAGCTGGGCTGTTTGCACTTAGACTGCAGCCTATTGCCATTTTTTAAACAATTGTGAAATACTTTCCTCTAAATAATCTCTGGCTGACATAAGACAAGAGATCTCAAACAATAACACATCACTCCAATAGCTGTAAAAATTAAAGAACAAGAAGAAGTCATTGATGTCTTCTAGTCTGAGAAAGTTAAGATTTATTTTGTGTGTGTGTGTCCTGTTTTTCCAATGTAGCAAGGGATGATAGCCCAACAGATTTGCTTTCACAAGCAGGCCATTATGACTGGTGCCCCCTTTGATATCCATGAGTGTGAAAGGTAAAACCTGTGGTGAATACACACTATTATTCATTATTATCTGTAGCTGCAACTTAGTGTTTCATATTAGAGTGTATATAGTGAACACATGGAACCCAACTCCCGGTAATGTGTACGACAGTATGGGCACCAAGCTTTTAACTAGGAATATTTCATGGGGTTTACACCTTGTTGTACCACATCTTCAGGCTTTGCGTTGCGTAGGTGGAAACTTTTTAAGGAAGACAAGAGATCATTTTTACATACAGTAACATGTTAGTATAGGTAAATTCATGCTGCGATTTTGATGCTTGTACACATTTAGGCCAGACACCAAAGATGCTCCTGAAGGGCGTCCAGTAAAGTGTATTCAGATATGTCGGATGCTTCTGCTGCTCCTGTGTTCAATGGCAGAGTGGTGTTGTTATATTTGCTTTGATAAGTGGTTAAAAAGTATTTACAATGTATTTTTATTAAAGAAAGTCAATTTCAACACAACAAACAAACATCTGCACAGTCAATTCATCATGATCTTGCCATAAAATATTGCCTAGCTGTCAGACTCATGCAGAACCCATCATAGCGAAGGTGCTCTGTGACTGAGCATCCAGCATCAGCTGCCTCATGCCCATTTGCCTCTTGTAGTTTTTCCACTGCTGTTCGTGGCAGCTGGATTAAGATGTTAACATTTTTCATGTACGATGCACAAACTTCAAGCACCAGAACAATAAAAACAACCATATTTTGCCAGCAGGTTTCAACATTTTAAGTTAATTTAGGCGTCAATAAACAGCTTCAGTGGAGTGATCAAAGCACTGTCCGTCTGCCTTCCAGCTCACTGTTCAGCTTTTCTATTTGGTTGATGTAGCGCGTCGAGCAACAGAAGTAAAATTGTTACTACTTTAGCATCTGCTGCTTTTGAAATTTTGAAAATCCAGCTCCGATATCGAGCCCACTGCCTGAGATATGAAGAGCCAGTCCCTGGAAAAAGAGAGGCTAGGGATAGGGCACAGAGGTGATAGACAAGAATCCCCCGACCACCCACCCACCCACTGAAAGCCAAACTGCCCAGGTGACCGCCAGCCCAGATATAACATCCAACCCAGCCCCCAGCCCAAGGTCTGCCAGAGCAAGATCACGAAATGACCAGAGGGATCTAAAACCCACACCCTGCATTTTTTCATGACATATGGGGACATTTCATTGACTTGCATTCCTTTTATATGGCCTAAACCATACCCTCACCCTGACCTCACCCTAACCTAAACTGAATTTAAACCTTAGCCCTAAACCTAAGCCCAACTCAAAGAACACAACTTTATTAAATGGGGACCAGTTGAGTCTCCCCATACGGTACCCGGAGAATCCCTGAAAGTAGGATATTTCACAAAATACTTCTTGCACTTTGTAAGTAAAACAGGACCACACACACACACACATCCCCAGGCCAACCCCAGATCTACAGAGCTGACCGGACGGTAAACCCATGTCCGCCAACACAGAGCCCAGAAAGACCATGAATCCAGCCTCCAAAAGTCCCATATCATGGGTCCCAATGCCCCCCAAGCAGGAGCAACCGGGCCCACATCTAACTCCTCTTAACTGTTTTCTAGACAGAGCCACATATGGAGCTAGTTTACTGTTACTATTCTAACAGAGAATTTATTGATCAGTTTCCACGCACCCTCAGTCACCCTAAGAAGCCTCTCACACTGAGCATGTCTGTATTGGAGGTTTCATCCTATAAAATATTTTTTTTTACTCTCCACTGTCACTGCATGTATGCATGGTGTGACAGATATCTGTCAAGTCATTGACAAAATGCAAGCGAATGTCAAATGTTACCACACGTTCCAATACTGCAGTCAACCACTCAATGCAATAATTTTTTTCTTCTTACATATAAAAAACCTTTAACCAGTTTGACTGTACTATCTTACTGAATTGTCTCTTTGACTTGCCTTTAGGTGACATGTTGTGAATTGGCGCTTTATAAAGAAATTGAACTAAAATGTAATTAAATTCTATTTTTCTGTCAACCACTCAACAAACACATAACGAATATACTTGTTAAAGTAACTAGGGGTCTGGTCAATGAAAAGTATTCAGCAGCAGCTCTGTACAATTTCTGGCTTTTGGTTATTTGACATTTTCTTTTAACAATTAGCTAGAGCAGGAGAAGAGGCAGCTAGAGGTTCTTACTTTTTTCCCTTTTACTATCAGCTTCAGTCTGTCTCCACCATAACCTGTTTTTATCAGCAACACCAGTCTCCAATAGCTTTACAACTAAACAGAGGAAGGCAGGGAGGTGACTTGTTTGTTTTGCTGCTTCAGTGTTTATTATCTGTCTGAGCCATCACCTGATTATCATGTCCCTGCGTTGATTCTTTCTGCACCAGCACAGAGACCCCTTGATTCATAACTGCATTCCTATAAAGAGCATCTGGGTGAGCTGAGCAACAGAATATGGTGAACGTGGTGTTTATTTATTTATTTGTTTATTTTTTAAATGTATTTATTCCCACGCTTCTTTAAAACATTTTACATTATAAAACAAAGAAAAGAAAGCAACTAAAGAAAACTCTACACACAAACATGTTGAGGTACAAGTGATCTTAAAACAAAAATAAAACAACAGAAAAATAAATGTGACCCGAGACAAATAAAACAATACTCAGACATGTCAGAGTAATAGATTGCCACGTCTTGCCTGCTCCTTCTCCTCTTGTAGTCTTAATTTAAAGATCAAAAGCTTAATCCTCCGAATATTATTAATGAAACCCATTCGCTGTTTGATAGTAGGTAAATCCCTAACAAGCCAAAGCTTAGTTTTAACTGTCTTAATTGCCGTCACCATAATTTAGCATATATCTACTGTATTATCTTTTGGTGTATTTAGGCCCACATTCCCCAGACAAGTAAATTCAATGTCATCACCCAAAGCCTTTGACAGTTTATGATTCCCCACCCAGAATTGCAGTCAAATACACAATATGTTTGTAAACTTCCAGCATTATTATGGTCTGTTTGCCCTGAAATCGAAGGATTGATGGTTCAAGCCCCGCCTCCGACTTTCAGTGTCGTTGTATCCTTTGACACTCTTCACCTGCATTGTCTACTGATGGTGGTCAGAGGGCCCGGTGGCGTCAGTGTACGGCAGTTCCTGTCAGTCAGCCCCAGGGCAGTGGTGGCTACAATGTAGCTTGCCACCATCAGTGTGTGAGTGTGTGCGTGAATGACTGAATGTAGTGTAAAGCACTTTGGTCAAGTCTCCTGACTTGAAAAAAGGCGCTATATAAGTACAGGGCATTTACCATTTACCATGTTATTGCTCTGCTGCAACAGAAAGTACTGCAACACTTTGGATGAATGCAAAATGTTCAGTTTATATTTTTACACAAGTAAGAATCTCTTCATAAGCCTTTTTTTAGAACTAATCATACAGACTTATTATTTTGAAAACCCTAAATTGATGTAGACTTTGACAGACCATCCATTTGGAGAAATCTCTAAAGGCTGAAAAAAGACGTCTCTACAAAGCAGACTGATCCTTAATCCCTCCACAGTGATGTAAGACTCCTCATCAGCCACAACAAACCCTTGATGGTAGCTGACACCAATAAGGGTGGCAAAAAAAGTTATTGTTTTAGTGCTCAACCCCTTTTCCATACAAGACCAGGCTGAATTAGAGTTTTATATCTCTAACTTGCTCTGCTTGAAATCGGACGGAGTAGAAGTGGTAAATGTCCGTTTTTTCTGAAATGAGAAATTAGAGATGTAAGTTGCAGAGGTTCTCCCACGGACGGCAATAGATCGCTGAAAATATTTGAAACAGACTGATCCTAATACCCTCACTCTGATTGTTGCAGGTTTTGTATTCCCAAAACTTCAACTTCTGCAGTCTTGAAGCAATGAGGCATTTAGCTTCATGTGATGCTGTGGCTGAATCGCATTAACTGTCTGATTCACAAGCAAGGTTTCACTTTCAATTATTTAGTTGTCATCTGTTGTAAATTGAATTGAGTATGTTAAAACATTCCTGGCCCCTTTGGCTTACGCAGAACACCCATGGTGATTAAAGTCAATCAGTAGAACTTTACAATAAGACTCCCCTGGCTAAGAAAAAGTTAATATTTATATGATATATCATATATATAAATAATTATAATATGTAATAATTAATATTTAAACACTAATAGCTCATTTATGAGTGTTCAATATGCATTCAACATTAAATGCATGCCCAAAAATTATGTTTTCAGATTCTTGTTAAGTTTATAACTTAGTCTTAAACATAAATTTTAAGCAATCCTATATAGTGTAGTATGATTTTCGCCTTTTTTACATTATAAAACAGGCACAAGAACTCTTTGAAAGAGCGTTGCTTGAAAAGTAGTACAACTATTATAGTTCCACTACGCCAAAATGCAAAGAGATAAGGCTCACTATTTGGCGAAAAACCGGTCTTTTGTCTCATCATTAGTTAATATACCGGTACGTATAATAAATATTAAAGGACAATTTTTAAAGCATTTACAGATTAATTACTAAAGTATCTCTAAGCTTTTTAATAGCCACCTATAAAGTGAACCTTATTCTAAAGTGTTAGCAGTCATTCTTATATTTTCTTTATAAATGAAAAAACCTCATCACACAGTCTATCGCAACATTTGAAGACAGATATTTGCATACAGAATACCGACAAACATATGTCATTTTGCTCATTTTCTAGAATTTAATTTAGCTCAACTTTTGTGGTTTTAGACAAATTAGGTAGAGCAGAAAATACAAGCATCACCGAAACAACACCAGGGCCATAGGAAGACATAGTGGTGGCGGTATCATGCTTTAGAGTTACTTCTGTTAAGGTTGAGCTGGGGAGTTTGTCAAGGTGTGTGAAATCATGTGCAGTACTAATTGGCACTCGAACTTCATATACTAGCTAACATCATGAGGGAAAAAAAAAACATGTTAGAAAGTGAAGCAACACCTCACAATATCAGAAAGCAAGATCAGGCATTGACACAAATAGATATTAGAAATGGACAGTAATTCTAAATACATAACAGAATTAGCCACAAAGTGGCTTAAAAGCAAGAATCATGTTTTGAAGCAGATAGCTTAAATGCCAGAGAAATGCTCTGACAGAGCATGTGACAGAAGATCCAATTTAACAATATGAAAGTGTGTATCTGAAAGTGACATAGGAAATGATTCATCATATCCTCATTTCCTGTAACATGGAGAAACGCTGTTATTATAATGGTGGTGTGCGCATTGACTGAAAATCAGAATTGTTTCCTTCATCTTTCATTAGATGAACATTTTATTCCAATATGATATGGCCGATTTATTTGGCTCGATTCAAAATCTTTTATTATTTTCTTTAAAAGAACAGGTTTTATCACCATAGACTATTTTAAACCTATTATAAACCTTTTTTCTTTTTTTAACTTTTTTGCTTTCACTTTACTTGTGCTTATAATGCATTTAAAAATCTACATGGCTATTCTTTACCTACCAGATGCTAGGTCTATGTTAGCTTCTAAAACTAAAAATTGATCACCAAAAAAGGTGAGGGGGAAGGAGAGACAACATAGCTGTTATCTTTGCAGCCATATGTTCTTTCTGTCATCTTTCTCTTGTTTCATTCTGTTTGTGATTGAACATGAACTGTACTTTACGGTTTCTGCCGTTCCCATATATAATGGACTGGGCCACTACGCCTCAATGTGAGGTGTCTGCAATCCAAACTTCCTTGTTTGATTCCAGCTTCATCAAATTGCTGATGTTCCCTCTGTCCCTTGGTTTAATGTGAAATTGCGTGCTGATATTCTTATGAATGTGTGAGTGCAATTAGATCGTTTGGGTGAAGGCGAATTTGAAAATGGTGTAAACTGAGCTCAAAATATTAGGAAAGTGCTGTATGTGTTTTTGAGCTTTAATTCATTTATTAAAACATACAAAAAAAGGAGTGTTAGAGATACTTGTTCTCTGGAAAACTTTTAAATCATGTATTATTTTTTTTCTGCCAGCTGTTAAATAAAAAGCTTAAGTTAACTTAGTTGTTTGGCTGCTTGAGAAGACACTCTGGATTGGATCTGATATATTTTCTCACCGGAAAACCAACAGTATTTTCACAAACAGATTAAAACTGTAAAGACATGTTGAATTTAGGCACTTTTAGTAAACTACAAAAAAGTACTCTTTTGTAGAGCATTAAAACAATAAGTTAATACATTTAGCAAATAATTATGAGTATTTTATAAGGGCAAATTCTTCATCAATGAACATCCCTGAGCATTATTCCACCCTGAGCATTAATGCTTAAAAATGTTTAAAGTTCAAACCAAAGTCTGGGAAAAGAAAAAAAAAATATATACATACAAAAAACCCAGCTCAACATTGTTGGTGCGAAAGAGGAGTAGGTACCATGTGTAATGTTACGTGTGATGTTCCCCGAGTACACATGAGGACACAATTTGTTGAATGTGACGTGTAAACAATCAACAAGGGTTTCATGAGAGAAAACAACACAACTTTCCAGTTTATGAAATAAAGTCGCTGCTAGACTTGTCTTTACTCTTAACTTTTCTCTTTAGTCCACATAGTGCTGCCATGGCTTCTACCTTTTGGCCATGTTTCACTCCGAATTAAGATTTGATCTTGAGAGGCTTTATGAATTTTCTTTTCTGACAAATAACTTCCCCTGAATCAAATCTGAACCAAAACAGTTATTCTAAACTTTTTTTTTTTATCATCTGGTATGTGATCTGTGAGGTTTAAAAAAATCACTTGACAGTTTTAAATGTTGTGTAAACCAGGCTTAATTGGTGTATTAAGGAAAGGAATAAGTACAAATGGGGCCCAATGACTTTGGCTATGTGCAAAGCAACCCTGCTTCTTTTCAGTCATAAGCGGTTTCTTTGGGCAAAGTTTGCCTACAGTTAGTTGTTTCTTAGTTGAGGTTTGTTTGTTAGTGCAGGTTTGTTCTTCCCGGAGAGACTGGAATTTTCACTACCGCGGCGCTCTATTTGCAGACGTGATTCTATTAACATCTAGCTTGTTAGCTATCTGGACCGGGATTCTTTTCTGAACATTTAAAATATGCTTTTCAATACACAACTCCATTTATTCTAATACAACAGTCATGATCTGGCCTGAGAGCTTCACTGTAAAGATGCAGTAGGAGATCTTGGAAATACGGTTCCAGCAAGTTATATTTTTGAACATACACAACCATGCCTCTCCCTTCAGACCACCCCCCGAAACCACAGTTTCAAAACACATGAACGCTCATGCTATCTGCAGCGCGTCTAGAGCAGCAGGAGCAGCGCCTCTAAGCAGCTGAAGCAGTGCGTTGCTGATCTCGGAGCTGGCAGGGAGACAGGCACAGCACTGATGATGCAGAGCGCTATGACCACTCCTCTGAAACAGTTTATTAACACCTAAATTAACTTGAAATGCCGAAATCTGCCAAAAAAACATGTTTGCTTTTATTATCCTGGTGCCTGCAGTTTGGATTACCTACATGAAAAACCCCTTCCAGCTGCAGCAGCAAACTGCGATTAGATGACCGGGCCATTGGTTGCTGTTGAATGTGTTTCCTAGTGACAGCGCACCACCCGTGTACAGGGGTCTGAGTGGCTCAGACAGAAATAATATTTGAAGGCAGGATGGTAATCTGGATGAACTGACTGCATTGACAATGTTTTCAGGTGGACTAAAAAACTTTTTACCCACTGATCACAGCAAATATAGCTGCCATTGCTACAGAAAAAGAAAGGATAGGGTAGTGCCGTCCAACAGGCATCACACCCACTTTTTCCACTGTGCAGCCAGAGCAGCAGGGATAGGGTGACAAGATGTCCTCTTTTTCCCGGATATTGGTCAACTACACTGCAGCTTGTAGTCGAAACAGGGAGCCAGCGGGGGACAGAGACCTGACCCAGTAACAGTAGCCTGGAGACCTGTGTCCCCATGTTTCCCCCCGCCTGCCTTACCGATCCCCAGCCCCCCTCCTCAGGCTAAGGAGGGGCGGTTCATTGATCTCTGCTGAGGTGCGGTCCAGTCAGGCCCAACCCTGTATTTTGGTTGGGCCTGTATTTTAGTTTCACTTCCAGGCCTTCTATTTCACTGCTAGTCACCTACCTAGTTCTGCCCGTTTCCTAATTTTCACTCATCTTTTCCACCTGTGTCTGTGCTTTATATTCGGTTCACCCTGAGCAATCGGGCCCAGGTCACTGTTTGTTTACGGTTATTCTGTCTGGTAATATTAGTTTATTCCATGGTTCAAGTCCTGGTCCATAATAAGAGGGGTTTTCGTGTTTGTCCTGTCCTCAAATCTTGTTCTGGTCCTTCTCCACAAAGCCCTCATGGTTTTGGCTGGGAACACAGAGAAGGTCAATTTTATTCCTGTAAGCTTGGCTCCTAGTAAGAGACCAGTTTAAAGTTTTCTGCAGAAATCCCAGTACCAAGTCTTGTTTCTGTTCCTCAACCACTGAGCCTGCCTGCCGCCTGCCTGCATCTGTGCGTGTCCGTCTGGGCATGCTTCTGGACTCTTTGGAACTCTGAACTGGCATGAGTGCTCTGCGGATTCCTGGAACCCCGTTTCTGTCTGTTCCAGTGTGGATCGGAACTCCCAATCGAGCTGAGGACTCCCTGATCTCAGAACTGTCTGGCTGTGACCTGGATGTCCTTTCAGTTCACTGTGGTGGCCGCATTGATCAGGGACATGCTGGATGGCTCTGCACTGGATCCCGTTTGGTAGTCCATAGGACGGATCCTGCCTTACACGCAAAGAATGGGCTGAGCTGTTAAACCAGATTAGTGGCTCACTCTGATAATTATCTTCTGTCAGATGACAGCGCTTAAGTGCTGTCTGTTTTTTTTTTTGTTTTAATAAAGTTTTGAACTTTCCTTCTGACTTTCTCACCTTGAATACTGGATCTATCTGTCCCGTTTCATGACAACAACCACATATAAATAAACTCGCCATCCCCCCTCCCTCACCAGGAACCTGGCATGTGGTTATGTTTACAAGCCGCTGTCTTCTGCCTTTTCTGCTATCTTGGAAGCAGCTCATTCATGCGCGACTAGATATACATTCAGGTGTCCATAAATAATGTAATTATGTTACTAAAACTACTTATTTCTATCCTTAACTCACTAAAGAATGTTAATACATACGTATCTTTAAAAAATGTTTTATATCTTTTCTGAGACAATTGTTATACTTTTTACATTTTCTCAGTTAAATTGCTTGTCTGACGTCATCATCGGACATGCTCAGGGTACAGTAGTGCAGCAAAATATGATTAAACTAAGTTTATCTGCATTCTTGTTGTTTTGTTTATTAGATTGTGCACTATATAAGGTTAAGACAAAAGGAAAACATAAGACTAAAATAAAAAAATAGATTTATGTTTAAATCCAAAGCTGAAAAAGTTAGCTCCAGGAAGTAGCATGTGATCCCATTGCCAGTACATATCGGTCACAGATGACTGATAAAACAGAAAGGATTTTAATGCATTTATTCTTTCAGGAAATACATTATTAACCTTTAGCACATTGTATTTCAGTACACTTAGTATTTTGTGGAGGGAAAAATGTAATTAAGGTCTTTTTGACAAAATATAATCTACGGTGACCCGGATGTATATCTGGATGCACATGAGGGACAAGCCCTGCAGTTCAAAACAACAGAGGATTTTATTCCTTTTTTGAGAGCAAACTTCTCACTCACCTGTAGTTATTATGTACTTTGCTGTTATGTGTGATGCTGTCGTTTACAAAACTACAACCTGAGAGTAATACTGCAGTTACACAAACTCCAGGGAGCCAAAAATATGCTGTTATTAAAAATAATAATTGATTAAATTTTTAAAAAATTGCCCGAAACAAAAGATTGTTATTAATTCATAGAATCTATTTTTTTTGCCAAGGCCTCCACCATACTGTCACCACTAATTATAAACACTGGAATGGTTGTGTGCATTTTTATTTTTTTTTTCTTTGTATATAGCCTTAAAAGATTCAACTTTGCTACATGGTTTCTGGGACCTCTTATGACTTTATAACAGAAAATAAATGCAATTTTGATTTACTGAGAAAAAAATGTGAAAAAGCTGCAAGGCACTGTACTTCTTGGGTGACCTGGAATTTTATTAGTGAAAGGAACGCTTGTCTGCTTTTGAGGAAACTGTCTCCTATTCCTTTTTCTCCACATACAGTGGCAACCAAAGAAGCAGTGGAAAGAGGGGAAGTATGTGCAATATATGCACAGTTAAAGAAAATGTATGCATCCTTTAAAACCATAAGGCAGCAGATTTATTCCAGATCTTGCAAAAACAGAAACGCAAGCAGATTTATGTCTAACTTGCGCACTGGTACATTAATAAATGGAATACTAACCCAAAACCAATTAAGCTTTTCACCATGACTGTCTCCTCTCTCTGGGGGATTTTGTGCAGCAATAAATTTTTAATTGCTGTGGCCCCAGTGTTTTTTATCTGTCTTTTTCATCTCTATATTGCAACTTTAATGTTAATTTGCTAGACTTGCAGCTGAAGAAAATTTTGACTTTAATCAGGTGTCAGATTAATCAGATGCTTACCTTGTTACTCATTGTAAATATGAAAAATATAGAAAATGCAATGAAATATAATCATTTTCTTCTGAAATAGAACAAAAATCTCGTCTTTCTTTTTTAGGGGGAGTTTAATGAAAATGTTTCCTTCTAAACGGACTGTGAAATCAGAGTTTAAAGGACCAAGAATGATGTAAAGCAGCTGATATTAAAACCCAGCAGAGTCATTATTTGAGGGTACCTAGATAAGAAATGTCTCCGATTCCTGAGCAAGTGGGATCCTCAGCTATCATATGCAATAAGAGAAGACAGTAGCTAGAGCCAGTTAAGCTTCATGTCATAATCCTTCCGATCTCAAACCCAAAGTGAGATTTCTCCGCACTCTCCCCGAATTCTCTCTCAGAAATTACCATTTACCAATTACACGGTGTCAGGAGTGATTCATATCTCTTTAATGAGAAATGACAGTAGATAGAGGAGAGCCACCTCTGGTTGGATTTCACTCCCAGTGGGACGGGATGAGCTGTTGACAGAAGTAGCCGGCAGACAGAAACGGTGGGAGAGGAAGCCGTCAGACGGGTCCTCGCTGATCTGACGTGGAAGGTGGAGAAAACCTTTCAATCAGCTCCAATCAACAGTGAATACATAGATTTGGTTCCACAAAATGAACCTGGGCTTAGTAGTTGTTATTATATACTTCAAGGGATTCATTTCTAAGAATCATTTTCCAGTATGTCTTTTTCTTTTCACTGGTTTTCAAAATAAAGGCACAATGGCAATAGTGGTTAAAATGGACCCAGTTTTATTTTTTTTTGCTAATTGTTCAGCCCTATTTCCTTCAGAATTTATGGATAGGGCCCTCCTGATGTTCTTATCCTCTAAAAAGAAAATATACGATAGCGCACAATCCTTAGCATGACATGACTTATTAGCACAGCCCACCTCATGGAGTTCATCATAATACATTATTTCTTCAAGTGTACTTTGTATGTACACACTTTCATATTTTTGAGTTATATAATGGATACATTTGATAAATTTGTGTAACTGTTATGTATTTCTGTTCTGCAACCCTGTATTTCCAATTTGACTCAAATAATCAATTTCAGATGACATCCAAAAGGGATAAGGCTGTCTGGAATCAACACATCAGTGCAGAGCTCCTTTCCTACTTTTTTACATCAATAAAGGAAAGATTCCTCTATAGTTTCACCGTGAAGACTGTTCTCTTTGTGTTTAAAGCATTACTTAGCTATAAGCTATAATTTTTTTTGTATAAATTGCCTAACTATCTACCTGAACCTGGCTCCTAATTCAAGACCTACCACTAAAAACACCAAAGCTGGTGCTACTTCCCAAATGCAGATTTTTGTTTTGAATCCCTTAGCTCTCACCTTTGTATTGCTTGTACATGTGGATTGCATACCAAAATGCTATTGGCTGGTAAAATAATATTATATAATCTCACATGCTTGTGATTTATCTGATATGGGGGAGTTTTAGCCTAGTGGTTAGAGCATAGAGCTTAAAATCCTGAGGTTACGAGTCCAAGCCCATTCCCAGAGACTGCCATTCTGAGTCCCTGAGCAAAGACCCTTATCTCAAGACTGCTTCTCAGGGACCCTAAATAGCAGCCCACTGGTCCCCAAAGGCATGGATTAAAAGCAGAGGGTGAATTTCGACTTGTGACAGTGTATTGGCAATATAACTCGGGAAAAAAACAAAAAACAAATCTAATTGAAATTTAACTTTATTAATCTCACAGTGGAGAAGTTCACCTCTGTATTCAACCCATCCCCTGGAGGAGCAGTGGGCTGCCATTGTGCAGTGCCCAAGGAGCTGTGTGGGGTTAAGGGTCTTGCTCAGGGACCCAGAGTGGAGGCTGTAGGGATCGAACCAAAACTTGCAACCTTCTCAGAGCACAAGCACACTGCCCTAACAACTAGGCCAACACTCCCTTTCAAGGTTTTAAGATCTTCTAATTTCTGGAGATATGTGTACAAATTCTGTAGGTTTTACACCGCTACAGCTATGTAACTTTAAACATGTACAGAATAATATTTTTTTCCTCTCACAAGAAAAGAAATTCAGTTTTTATTATTGCTATTCTATTTGTTTTATTCATAATTGACCTCTCAAACTATCTTCACTTGTTGTCCATGTTGTGGATGATGGTGTATATTTTCCGATCTCCAGTCACAAGCATTGTGAAACTTTTTTTCATGCAAAAGGTTCATTTAGCACAATTGATCCAAATTAGGACCAAAAGTGCTAAGGCCCTAAAGTCCTGTTGACGGTGATTCCACTTTGTCCGGTCTCCCTCCTCTGTAGACAGACTACTCAAGCTTTGATTCTTTACTAGTAGATATGCAAAGTCTAAGCATGTCCTCAACTAAGCAGAGACCTCTGATATAGTAGTAGGAAATTGCTTAAATAGCTCTAACTATGTAGAGGTCAAAACTGTCAGAAGCTCTCTGTTCCTCTTAAGCCCCTCATTTGCCTTATTCTTGATGTTGCAGCAACTTGGGATTGCAACACTTAGCTCCCAGCAGAAATAAATCCTTAAGTATTCTTGCTATCAAAATTTAGTAAAGAGTAGCTGACCACCTGCCAGATCTATGGAGAAAAAGTCCTGTGATTGTAACAAATAATTTTACACTTAATCAGTGAGGCAGAAATAATCCAGTGCCTGTTGTTTATATGTAGTGCAAAATGGTCATAAGTGTTGGGATGTAGTGTGTAACTGCAAAAGTTTCACTCTGATGTTTAACCCGCTTGATTTTTTCATAAACTGACCATCAACACATTCTGGTTTTCAGACGCAGTCAGGGGTAAGGGCAGTGGGGGGCTGGGGGGGGGTTAAACACTGAGACATTCACATCATAAAAGGTTGTTCTGCAGCAGTGCTGGCCCTTGCAAACCTCTACATGAACTCCTCAGGTACTCTATACTTGCATGCTTGTGTGTAAATTTAAACCAATTCTCCAGAGGCTGACTCCTGCCGCGTGGTCTAGCCTTGACACTTGATTGCTACAATCAGTTTTTTTTTCCTCAGGTTAGATGGACACACAGCTTGTATTCTTAAATTAAAAACACTTGCCTTTATAGGTTTCATGTGGGAAATACTTTAAGAAATAAGAAAAAGGCAAAGATGTTGGAAAACCAGAGTTGATTATTTTATTTGACTATTTTGATAGAAGCCTGTGTCTGACAAGAAAGCCTATAAGTGGGTTTTACAGAAAGTATTTAGTGCAAAAGCCTTTCTTAATTTCTTTTCTATTCTAAAACAAGTGAAAGGAAAACAACAGAAACTCAAATTAAGTCCAAACCTACTAAATAAGTTTAATTTGCACAAAACCCATTAATAAGTAAAGTTTGATGCATTGCGATGTACTGCACTGGTATTTTGGTATCGATGTTAACTACTATTGAAACAATGAAGGGTTATGAAAAATAAAACTAATTTGTTAACAAGGGTTGGGGTTGTAGTTCAGTAATAATGAATAGCAAATACAGAAAATTTTATACTAACATACAATTGTGGAGTCAGTTTTGCTGTTCATGTGTATTATCTTCTTTATAGCACCACCTACTGTTTATTAAGAACTGGTTTGGCAGAGGTGTCAATGTTTCTAAGGAGAAAGGTATAGAAAAGAAACACAGGGCATCAACCACCATTATGTGTTAAATACCAGAAAATATTGGGAGCAGGTACTGTGGGGCAGATCTTGAGATCTCTATGTAAAACATCTTTAAGACTGGAAACAGGAAGAAACTAGGTGCACAGCTTCACTAGCATGCAGTTGGGCTTCACAAAACTTTGCTAATGAGCAATTTAAAGATACGGGGACTTGAAACATTGCAGGACGCTGGCCCTCAGGGACTAAAGTTTGACACCAATGTCTTATAGCTTGTATATCCTGTAATTTGGGGTCGACATAGATAGTTGCAATATAATCATGGCAAAATCTTTGGCCATGGCATTGACCTATGGTCCTACATCATACTGTTGGTCAGGTTCAATGAAAGCTATATTGCAATCTTGGGATCAATGATAAATTACCATAAATATTTTGCAGGGTCAGAAATTTAGAATAACAATCTGAAGTACACATGTTGTATGTACAGTAAGAATGACACATTGTGTGTGTTTGTTATTTTCTTGACAATATATTTTAACTAGAAATCATATTGATAAGATGTAAGCACCCTATAGACTAACACTGGGTCTCTGAACAAGACCCTTGCTCCAAAGGAATTGTACACTGCTTACTTCTCTCTATGGGTGATAGGATAGGGGAGCAAAAATGTATATGTAAATTTGTGTTGACAAAATAAGAATGATTATTGTTATAAGATTGGCAAATCTGCAATGTAACGTCTTGGTGCCTCTGGATGTGGACGCCATTCATGCATGCTATGAAGTAACTGTGCCGTGGATTCTTCCAAATCCACTTTTTCACCTGGAGTTTTTTTCAGAGAGGAGCAACTCAGACTGGTTGGACTTAGATAACTTTAGAATTGCCTCATCAAGCTTTACTTGTAGGCTTTAAATCGAAAACTAAACCAATAAAGTTGATTCAACCATTTCTACTAGCACCTTGTATGCATTCTCTTTTTCAATCATGATATGCTTGTTTTCAAATTTTTAGTTTGTATCAGTTATTATTTCCATTTAATCGTCATATTTATTTTAACTGTTGATTAACTGTATGGGCATATTTCTGCTTCATAAAGGTTCAGGAAAAACAATCCACTACACTTGTAGCCTTTCAGTTGTAAACTTGACTAGATCAATTTTGTTTTTCATCAATTGACTTCCTTTCTGGACCAACTGCTTTGTTCCGGATTGGCATAGATTTAAAGCGGAAAGAACACAGCCACCAACTATTTTAGAGAAGTGGCCGGTGCTCCTGGGAGGCTTCAAGAACGTCCCATGGTGCTTTTGGTGGAACCACTGTGATCGATTAAAATTTCCGCGATCAGCTATGTCAACCTGGTACAGCTGAACTGCAGTGCATACTGTACACCCTGCTTTGAGTTCCAGTGAAACTAAAGGGTAAGAAGACCATTTAGATGCCAAACCTGATGTAGCAGAATACATTCTTTGGGGTTTGAAATGGTTTATTGTCACATTGACATTGTATTACTCCAATGTCAAACACAAGCTAGAGGGACATAGTGAGTGGGTTAGAAGTACTAAGGGGTGAGTAACCCAGTGCAAGGGAATAAATTCATTTACTACCATAAATGGAGGTCAATGTAAACCCTGACTATACCCTGAATATACGTACAGAGTATGTGTGTGCTATTAAATCTTGAGATTGATCAGCCTGAGTTTAAAGGTTTATTCATCCTAATTGAGGCTATTTTACTGACAAATCTAGGCATGCAGATATTTTAGAAACATACAGTGTTGTGTTGTTTTATTTTAGTTCCAGTTTCTAGTTGATGCCTTGAGAAATTAATTATTCCATTACATTATAACTGTATTTAAGAGAGTAATAAGACTTGTTTTTAGCTTGAACATCTGAGTTCAAATGTAAAATGCCTTTGATCTTTTTCAGTTTGTATGTTCTCCCTGTTGACGCATACTTTTTCTCCATGTATTACAGCTTCATCCCACATCTATTAAAGGTATTAATGCCCCATAAGGGGTTGAGGAAGGAAATTAAAGCGGTTAATTTCAGAGGGTTTCTGAACCAATTTTGGCTTGAAACGAATAAAAAAATAGCTCCTCACTTAACATGTTATAATGTAAACTAATGGCAACTGTGAAAAGTTAAAGGCATACTACACAATTAATGTGTTCCATAACGTTTTGGATGATTAAATAAGTCATTTCAGGTCGAACAAAGGTTTTCTCGGCCTCCCTGGTGGTCTGTAGGGGAAATACTGTACTTGCAATTGCAGGAGCCCTCGGCCTGCACCCACAGGCTCAGAAGTCTCAGGCATCGCGAAGGTCGGTCTCGCTTTACGGCGAGAACTGCTACACACCCCCAGTGAAAGGCATGCTCGTTGCTAGCGCAGTGGCCATATTTGTGCAGTTATCATGGCTGAACCAGCGAGAATTTTCAAACTCGAAAATTGGAACAAAATAGTCCCTTACCGCAGTAGACATGGTGATTCGTTGCATTCGCCTGTCTGCTAAGCTAAAAACAACCGCGCCTGGCTTGACGGAGAAACCAGGAGGACAGCTGAGCATATTTACGGGAGTGCACTTTTACTTTCGCCCTCTTGGGGGAGTCTCGCTGGAAAATCAACACCGGTTGCATAGTATACCTTTAATGTTAAGAAGGTTTAAGTTATTTATTTAGTTTAAGCAATATTGCAGATGCTACCATAATTTATTTATTGAAATTGGTAGGTAATAACTAGTTACATTTACTTGAATAATAAAATGTTCCTTTAGGAGTAGTTTTACTGTACTGTACTATTTCCTTGGAAGGAATTGCTAGTCTTACTTAAGTTTTTTTTTTTTTTTTATTTCACTGCCCACTGGAAGAACAAAGAAAAAATAAAGAGAAAGCTTTTTTTAACCAGAAAAAGGAAAGAGAAAAACATAGCCTATGTACAGTTTAAAGTTTACCTTATTTATTTAGTTTTTTAATAGTTACAGTATTTTCTATCTGCTGAGCTCAAAGGGCCTTATTGTGTATTCAAATGAACATTTGAATAGTACAGTAAACAGTAGATATTGTCATTAGAAGTACTTTACATCAACATACACTATTGTGTCAAATGTATTTAAAAACAAGGAATGTAGCTTTCATCTCTTCCGTTGCTGTGTCTTTAAAATGTCAGTGTGAAGAAACTTTTCAGGTGTGAACCGTGTCCTGACCTCAGCCTCATAGAAAATCTTTAGGATTTTCATATCTACAGCAATAACCCCCGACCCCGTACACGGAGGAACATGTTCACAGAACAGTATTTATATGAATAAATGTGAAATTCACAATATGTAGGTTCACACTTATTCTTCTGGGGAATACCTTGTGTTTATTACTCCATTTGTGAGAAGAAACAGAAAATCATTACCTTATTGTATTTTTGGACAGAAACAAGAGTTAAAAACCTTGCATATTCATTGGTTGTAAAACCGTTCCTATTATCATTTGCTGGGAGAAAAAGGGCAAAAGCACTCTTACGGCATCCAGGGTGACATTTTCTTCTAATTATCAGCCTGAATCAGTTTTTCCTGGTAGACAAAAAATGTATATCAGCAGGGCATCACTGATTTCTGCCTTTATACTGTGAATCCTAGCTGTGGCAGAGATCTATCAGAGATTACTTTCATTATGCTGGTCACCATGACAGCTGTGATGTTTTTTTCTCTGTCATTTCCATCCCAAAAATGAGCACTGTCCATTAAGCATAGGCTATCCTTCATGCATTACAGTTTCACAGGACTCATTAGAGTGATGCTACTTTGCATTCTGCATGTCCCAAAAAAAAAACATTTTCACTGCAAAATATACAAACACCATCTATACTTCTGAAAAACTGACAAAAAGCTCTTAAAATCTTTCTTGCTTTGCTTCAACCAATTGCCAAATTTTAACATCAATAAGGGCATTTTAAATATATATGTAAGTATTTTTCAAACCCAAATCTGTGAAGGTAGAATGAAACCAGAGTGACAAAATTCTGCAACTGTTTAATTTGTTTGAAATGTGTTTAAAAAAACTATTTTGCTGGAGAATTTGGATTCTGTACTTTCTTGGGATTTAAGATTTAGTTTGACTTTGTTTGATTTCCTCGCTTATAAATTGAAATAAAATCTTTGGAACCTACAAGTAGTTCTTTAAGAATTTTTTGCCTTGTTTACTTGGGAAGCTTGGCTTTATGATTGGCAGTGGTGGTTCTATACCAAATTTATCAGGAGGTCATAATAGGGTCTGTGGCTTTTCATGGAGACACTGAAAAAACACATAACAATAATAATTATTAAAAGAGCTAAGAGTTCATTATTCGATACATAAAGCAACAGTAAACACATGAAATGGTCAAAAATAAAAAAAAGGCCAAAATACCTACCGTATTTTCACGACTATAAGGCGCACTTAAACGTCTTTTTTTTCCCTCAAAATGTGCGGTGCGCCCTATGGTGCGGTGCGCCCTATGTGTGTTGTAACTGCGACGTTTGAGACCACCTCATTGAGGAGATGATGAAAGAGTGGCTGAATGTAAGGAGACCAGCTGTTTTTTTTCCACCCCTCACCATCGCTGTTATTATGTAACTCCATGCGTGCCCGTCTCACAGCTGATGTGAAAAACATGGGGAAACAAATTAACGCTGTGCTCGCTGTTCAACCGCTCGACATCGGTGTGAACCGGACCCAGCAGGTGCAGCAGAAGCAGCGAGTTTACATGCAAAGTCAATGGTTGACGCGCGTATAGGTGCAGCAAAAGGTCCCGCAGCGCGTTTTGGTGCAGCACGTCGGGAGCGTTTAAGCATCTGACGCACCGCCAACGCGCTGCTGCTGCTCAGATGGAAAAATTGAAGTTTTGCTGCTGGACGCGCCGCATCAACCAATCAGAGAAGCTGATCTGGGAGCTGACAGCGAGACACAGCGCTCTGATGATATTAACGCAAATGAAAAGGCTGGATGAATGAGGAGATGATGAAAGGCAGGTGTATGTGAGGAGACCAGGTGCTTTTTTCCACGCATCACCATCGCTGCGTGCCCATTTCACAGCCGATGTGAAAAAACGATGAATCAAATTAACGCTGTGCTCGCCGTTATCCCGGGGGTCTGACAAAGGAACTTCCACCGCTCGACATCGGTGTGACGCGCCCGTTCAAAGTAAGGCTGCGAGCGGCGTGGGAGCGATGGATGACAGACTGAGACCACAGTTTCATGATAAATGGAAGGCAGCGCCGTGCAAGTTACGCCACTGTTTGCGGATGGATTGTAGATGGACTGTGTCTGCTGGCTCTGTTGTTCAAGCTTTCGCAAAAGCCGGCATTATTTCTGAGGAGCTGCGCTGCACGGAAAGTGACTCTGACAGCGCAGAAGGGGAAACTGGCATGTCTGATTTAGCGCAGCTGTTTTATTCAGAGGAATGCTGAGGATAACAGAGGATGATGACTTTGATGGGTTTAAGGCGAATGAAAAAGGCTGGATGGACGAGGGGATGATGAAAGCTTGGCTGAGGGAGGTGTATGTAAGGAGACCAGGTGGTTTTTTCCACGCATCTCCATCTCTGTTAATCTGTGATTCCATGCGTGCCCATCTCACAGCCGATGTGAAAAAAAAGGTCAAAGAAATGAACGCTGTGCTTGCTGTTATTCCGGGAGGTCTGACAAAGGAACTTCAACCGCTCGACATCGGTGTGAACCGCCCGTTCAAAGTAAGGCTGCGAGCGGCGTGGGAGCGATGGATGACAGACGGAGACCATAGTTTCACTAAAAGTGGAAGGCAGCGGCGGGCAAGTTACGCCACCGTTTGTGGATGGATTGTAGATGCTTGGACTAACGTTTCTGCTGGGACTGTTGTTCGAGCTTTTGCAAAAGCCGGCATCATTTCCAAGGAGCCGCCCGGCACGGAAAGTGACTCTGACAGCAAAGAAGAAGGGGAAACCGGCATGTCGGATTTAGCGCAGCTGTTTAATTCCGAAACAGAGGATGAGGACTTTGATGGGTTTGATTAATACTCTGTAATAAATACATTAATAAAGCACAATCATACTCAGTTTTGCTCCCGCTCTATTTTTCTACCTAAAAAACTTAATTCAACAGCCGTCTCTGGGCCGCAGCGCATCCGGGCTCACATCAGCAGGTGTTTTTTCATCTAAATAATCTAAATCTTTTTAAGTGAGAAAGTCCACCGGAAAATTTAATCATTACAGTCAGTTCATTCAGATTATTATCCTGCCTATGTTTTAAGTTAATTTATGCGTGAATAAACGAAGAAGAAGGGGAAACTGGCATGTCGGATTTAGCGCAGCTGTTTAATTCAGAAACAGAGGATGAGGACTTTGAGGGGTTTGATTAATACTTTGTAATAAATACATGAATAAAGCACAATCATACTCAGTTTTGCTCCCGCTCTATTTTTCTACCTGAAAACTTAATTCAACAGCAGCCTCTGGGCCGCGGCGCATCCGGACTCACCTCAGCAGGTGTTTTTTCATCTAAATAATTTAAATCTTTTTAAGTGAGAAAGTCCACCTGAAAATTTAATCATTGCAGTCAGTTCATCCAGATTATTATCCTGCCTATGTTTTAAGTTAATTTATGCGTCAATAAACTGTATCAGAGGAGTAATCACAGCCCTGTGTCATCAGCGATGTGTCTCTCACGGCAGGTTCCCAGGTTTTAATAATACTTTGTAATAAATACACCTTGCAGCTTTATTTGCTGTGATCAGTGGGAATAAAGTAGTTTTAATATGTTTTTAAGTGAGAAAATCCACCTGAGAGGACATGTACCTGTATATAAAAAACGCGCCCTATAGTCCGGTGCGCCTTATGTGTGTGTTAAATACAGAAATGGCACACATAACTGAGAGTGCGCCTTTTAGTCCGGTGCGCCTTATGGTCGTGAAAATACGGTATTTAAAAAACGTATTCTATAGGTTTTGCCAGATCTGCGAACTCTGCTGGTATCCTTGTTAAAAAGTGCTAATATCTCCAGTGTTTAGCCGCTTGGCATGGGCGGCCAGAGCAGGGAGGCTCCCTTTTGTTCCAGATGCTCCACAGGTCAAGTGTCATCTGGCATCTGAAAGTTCCATGTGCCTCTGCGAGAAATGTTGCAGAACACTGTTTTTGCAGCCCTTTGGTTTTGTAGTCAGCCACGAGGTCCATTTAAGCCCCATTTACACTACCCTATGAAAATTGGTGTGTGGCGAATTCGGACTGAGCTTGGATCTGTTAACGGTGCCAAGCCAGTTTCCTTACGACCGTTTACACATCACGCTAGCATGAATCCTTGCCTCCTAGTGACGATCTATGGTCCTACTGCTCTCTAGAGGGAAACAAGCAAATCAACATGGTGGCGCCCATAGCATTAAGGAAGTTTTGTTATATTGTGATACTTCGTTGTTTGCAGAGAGTCAGGTGAAGAAGGCAGCCTTTGGTGAATTTACTTGCCAGAGTCAGCTTTTGGGAAGTGGATATGACAAACAATAGTCAAATCAGGGCTTACAGACACAGGAAAAAACAACAGGCATTGAGGATCATCACATTGCCAAGCAGAATTATCACTGGAAATCTTTAGGCATGGTAGGGAAGCTTGTATTTTATGAATGTCTGAGATTTCATGATTATGAAGGCTGACTGTAAGATGACTGTGGTCTACTCATGTGCTCTTTGTTATCTGAGAACTGAGCCAGAACTGAAACACACCAAGCCATACTGATGAACTAGTACCAGTTTAACACCGTTTGCTTATGTCTGTAAATGGGGCTTTAGCCTTTGATCAATTTCCAGATTCTAGTGGTTCCATAATGGTGCCTCTTCGATGTGACCTGCTCAAAATAAGCCCTGAAAGAGAATGAGAAAAGCATAAGGATCAAAATTACATTTATTTCCAAATAGGTTTGCACTTACAATGAATTTGACTTGGTGTTGATGGTGCAGACAAATTAGATATATGTACAGAATTCAGAATCTATAGCTATATCCAATATAAAACACAATACACAGTACATACAATATATAGTATACAGCTATTTACTATGTACACAGTAGACTGTGGGTTAATGTAATGCGGGAGGTCTGGAGATGCTACGTCTTGTAGCTTCTAGGTCCTAAATGGGGGAAGGAGAGATGAAGTGTTAGTGTCACAAGGGTCTCTGGCCCTTGTTGATAAGGCTGGTAGTAGATTGGAAGAAACTGTTCTTTTGGCATGAGGTTTTGGTCCTGATAGACCATAGCCCACTGCCAGAGGGAAGTGACGGAAATAGTTAGTGGATGGGGTGCAAGGGTCAGCCACAATCTTCCCTGCATGCCTCAGAGTCCTGGAGGCGTACAGAAGCTGGAGAGATGGAAGATTGCAGCCAATCGCCTTATCTGCAGACCGGATGACACGCTGCAGTCTGCCCTTTTCGTTGGGAGTGGCACCAGTGTACCAGATGGTGACGGAGGAGGTGAGGATGGACTCAATGATGGAGGAGTAGATGTGCACCATTGTTGTCCTTGGCAGGTTAGATTATTTCAGCTTCCACAGAAAGTGCATCCTCTGCTGGTGAGGGAGTTGATGTTTAGCTCAGGGCAGTTGCTTTGTCCTCAGAGCACCATGGGAGGCAGGGCTGCATCCATTGGGAGTGTCCTGGGGTGGGGGGGTGGGGGCGAGCAGAGCAAAACTGCATCCTCTTTCACTAATGATCACACTTAACATCAGCATGGAAATTGTCCCACTCCAGGGGGGGATGTTTGCCTAGTGGTTGGAGTAGTGCATTTGTGCTCTGAGAAGTACCGGGTTGATTCTTCACAGCCTGCACTCTGGGTCCCTGAGCAAGACCCTTAACCCCACACTGCTCCCTTGGCTCGACACAGTGGCAGCCCACTGCTCCCCAAGGGGATGGGTTAAATTCATAAAGAGTTAATTTTGTTGCTTTGTACTTGTGACACTGTAATGACAATAATGTTGAATTCTGTTCTATTCAATTCTATTCTATTTTTTTCCTCTATTATATAATGTTCAAATTAAAGAATGTTGACATATAAGTTACAAAGAATTCGTAAACACTGTGAGAGTATTCCAATTAGCTAACTGTTTCCAACAACACTGTGAAAGTTAAATTTGAGGTATTCAGTCCTTATCTGATTCCTTACTGTACTTTCTTTTTTTTAAAAAGTCATTTATTTTCTTTCTCCTCCATGTTCTATTTGTGTTTTTTCTTTTGATCCTTCCCCTCTTCACCCTGTTGTTCCTCCCTCGATTCAACTGAATTGACAGGATTTGATTGAACTGACCCTGTAAAGTACCTTGGAATGACATTTGATGGGGACCAGTGCTTCAACTGAACTTGAATTGAAATTGAATTGAATGGAATTCATTTTATCTACATCCTTCCTTGCCCATCCCATTCCCTGCTTCCTCTCTTAGTTCCCAAATTTATCACATCCTCCCTTCTGGTCTCATGTCTTCGCTTTGTGTCCTTGCTTGTGTCCCATGATCCCTCTTTCCTTTTTATATCTATTCATTGTGCCAACGATAACCTATTTACCTACCAAACCTAATTCGCTCTCTTTCTTCCCTTCATTTTATCCTTCTTTTATTCCATTTCCATCAATTTCCCTTCCCTTTAGTTATTCCTTGTGTCATTTCAACCTTCCTTCCTTTTTGTCTTTGGGGCTGTCCGTCTTTCTATAAATTCAGAAGGTAAATTTTGTGGGAATCCTAGTTCCATGAGTTAGGTTCTAGTAAAATAACACTTGGATCGTCATTCATCTTTCATAATTTTATTCTGTAATGGCCGATCAGCTTGAATAATTTCCTCTGGGTTTCACTGAACATCTTTAACAATAAGGAGTAAATCCAAAGTAATGACAAGCATTTCTCCTTTTTGTGACATTTTTATTCTGAAGCTCAGTTTTTACCCCAATTTCTTTATAATACTAAAATAAGAAAGCACAACACTCCAATAGCTCATAAGACTATTCTCAATTTCTCTTTAAGGGTTTTTTGTTTTATTTTTCTGTCTGAAGCAACCTCTTGGATGGTCAGAATTGGAAGTGTGTTTGCAGTTTGCTGTGATATAAGTGGATTCAATAAAATATAATATTGCATAGATGATCTCTCTTTTTTTCAGGATGTTTTGCCCCATCACATATATTATTTATGTAACCAGCAGATAATTGTACAAGAAGATAAGAAAAAACATATCCCCATAATACAATTCGAAATGCATAGATAGATAGATAGATAGATAGATAGATAGATAGATAGATAGATAGATAGATAGATAGATAGATTGATTGATTGATTGATTGATTGATTGATTGTAATAGGTTTAACCCCTAAAGGATCAATCTATCACATTTTACTATGTGCATATGTGAAAAAGAGTCATATTTATTGGCTGTTCTACTAGATGCAAAGCAGTGTATACAGTACAACAAAACCAGGCTTGTTTTTCTTGGGAACTTCACATAAGAAAATTTTATTTTTTTTAAGTCAATGCTTTTTAAAGTCTAATATTCAAGCCAGCTCTGCATGTTTTACTGGGATTTAATTTGACTGACCATCACAAAGTAGTTAATCATTGTGAAGTGGAATAAAGGAGATACGTAGTTTACAGTTGTTAAGTGTGTTGTGTATTTTACCACCTCTTCCAATGGGCTACAATTATATTATTATATATGCAGTCAAGCCCCCCCCCCAAAAAAAAACAAACTCAAATGACCCCAAATTCACATCCACATTATCAGGACATACTGGGATGTTATCGAAGTGTTTTAGTGTTCAGCCCCATTTTTCTTTCACTATCTTGACGTGGATGTTTGGTCTGATTACTCATTTCACCCACCTGCATATCTCTGACCAGTTTTCATTACATTATTCAGATCCACCTGCATCATCAGCATCTATTTTACCAGCCTTCAGACCAGCCATCAGTGCCAGATCATTTGAGTCTTTGGAGAGTTCTCTAGTGTACCTGAGTGTTCTGTTTGCCTGCTCCAGGCCCAATCTGCCTCTTGACCACTGAGCTTCCCTGACCCTGTTCTGATCTGTTTGCCTGACCTGTCTTCAGACAACTGCTGATATCTGCCTGTCTGGGACCCAAACCTGGAAGTGTTTCTCGACACCGGGTTTGGCATAACCCTCTGGATTCTCCTGCCTTTCTTTATCTGCTCAATTCTGATCTCCTGCCTCTTGGGACTGTCTGAGCGGCACCAGCCACGTTGGCAACCGACCAGCTGGAACAAATCTCACCATCTGGGCAACGGCTGAACTATAAGACCAGTTTTGAGTTTCTCACTTTCGTTATTATCCTCCACCAGATCACTAACCTGCATAGATTCCTGCCTTAGACTCCCACGCTGTTCACTGCAGATTATTTTCTAATAAACGTTTTGAAATATTTAACTGTCTGTCTGCCTTAAAGGAGAAGTTCGTTTTTTTACACTTTAAGCCCATTTTCTGTAGTGTCCAAGATGAAATCGAATGATCGACACCAAAAGTTTGACAATTGCTCCTGTCTCTGCTTTTTGGCTCATTTAGAATCCACCCCTGGCTGCTTTAGAATGGCTTCCATAGAGCATGTCCGATAATGTCCTTAAAACAACCTTAAACGTTCTTTTTTTTAAATATGCTACTCACCGTGTCGTCAGCGCTGTTCAATGACGTTCCAAAAAAAGTTTCGTGAAGAAAAAACGTTCCTGTAGTGTTTTATTTAGCATTTTGTAAATCCCATTGAGTTCTGTAGGAATAGTCAATATTCCCCTGCCACCGGAAACGGAAATGGGGCCTGTTTACACAGTTGTAGTCTTTTCGCTTCACTCTGTGTACTCCGACGTCGAGAATCAAGAATCCACCTTTCATATTCCATTTTCAGAGTTTTTTAAAGTGTTTAACAGAGACGTTAGCACCTCGACGAGTCCAGTGCTGCTCTGAACACTGTCGAACCGGAATTGAATAGTGAGGGGAAGCCACTGCGGCTAGTTCAGGCTCAGTGGGAAATTAGTTTCTTTGACTTGAAGAGGAGAACTAGGTGGCAGACTCACGTTTCCAGAAAAGGTGTCCTTTGTTGAATCCAGTCGGTGTGGGATGTTCCAGTGATTGTCTTGTTTGATGGAGGATGGACAGGGTTTACTCAGATTGCGGCTGTTCCTTGGTGAACGGAGAAGCTGACTGCCACTGAGATTTTCTGTGGTACTTGAACAGGTTATTGTGGAGATGTATCCCGTGCTCAGAGAGAAGCCCCAGGCGATCCTTAGGGAAAAGGTTGATCCAAACCACAAACTTGAATCCTCAGTTCAGTTTGGTTCTCAGAAGATCCTTCCAGGGGAGAGAAGGTCCGAAACATCCAGTTTGCAGGATGACTTCCTGCCGAGAGGCAAAGACAAAAAGCAAGGTTAAAACTCAGGTTGACAAAAACTCAGTTTGACTCAGCAAAACTCAGCTTGGCTAGAGTAACCAAAACTGGCAAACACTCTGGCGTCGAGGTAGTGGCAGTCAGCAGCTTAAGAGCGCTCCGTTAATGAGGTAACCATCAACAGGTGTGTGAGGAGGCCAACCAGAACCAGGCGCCACCTGGTGGAGGAAGGAAGACAAACACAGACACAAACCACACAGACTGGATTCCTAACACTGTCTCTGTAAAATGCCTTGAGATAACGTGTTGAATTGGCGCTATATAAATTGAATTGAAAAATATAATTATGAATCTTCAGAAGAATTTGAAAATATATTTTTAGACACTTCTATCCAGTCTGACTGAACTTAAGTTGCTACCTGAAGAAGGCCAAAGACAAGTTTGATGGTCTAAAGATTATTTATTTAGATAAAACCCGCTCAGTAACTCTGCAAGCTTCTCGTGAGTACCTTGTTTTTTGGACTTTTGCAGGACTGAACAGAGCTTAACACAAACGTGACCAGACTTCTGTTCACTGACCAAATTGATGAGCTGTATGTCAGCAAAAGCTCATTATGGAGAGATAAGAAGTCTGCAGAAGAGGTGGAAATAATGACAATCTGCTGATTTTATTACACACAGCAGAGTAGGGAAAGCTAAATAAAAGAAGAAAAAGAAACTCAAGAAAGATATGATAAACATATTAATGAGCATAATGCCTGGAGCAGGTAAAGCTTAAATGTTTACGTCAAAAAACGTTCAGGGGCATAGACCAGTATCGAGTATTTCAGACTGACAAAGAGCCCAAGCAACTCTCCATTCATAAGGGGTGGTTTAATTTGAATGTTTCTTAAGCTAAAACAAGTTTTCGTCCACTCTATAAAGCCTCAACTTCAACCCTTATTCTGAAGATTTGAATTGAAAAAGCTTCTTGGATGGGAAGCGAAACATCTTCGAACTTGGTAATTAAGTCCAGTGGATTTTTTCTTTTCTTTTTTTTTTTTTTTTTTTTTACTTTTTTTGTATTATATCAAAAAACTGCTTAGGAGCTCCTGCCTTAACAGATTATCCTAAATGCAAAGTTTGATTTAACTAAGTTCAAACTGTTAAACTTTATCAGTTTGCTATTAACAAAACATATACCATTCCTAAAAGCTAAAAGCCAACAGAAAGGAAACATCAGCTTTCTGAACTACACTTGCTGCATTTAATAACTATCAAAATCAGCTAAACACACAAAATCAGCCATTCAGAAACACATACTTTTACCTAGAAACACACAAAGCAAAACAGTCATTAAACAGTTGGTACACTGGAACTTGCAGAAAATGCAAAGCATCTGAAATAATTTCTGCAGCTGGATGGAAAATGTAGTATAAGTGAGCAAAAAAAAATTGGAGACATAAAAGAAATATCTGCAGGGGGAAAGAGCTGCAATCTGTTTTTTTTTTTTTTTTTTTTTTTTTTTTTTAAATTGAGCTATTATTTTTCTTCTTTAGTTACAAAATTATTACTAATAAGACAAAATTTCAAGGCCAAAGTACTTTTGTAAGGTGCTTTATATTTGTTTGTAATGTTTAAAAATACATAACATTTTTGATTTTTGACTGCATCTGCAGGTTTACAGTTGTCATTTCAGCTGTCAGAGAAATCCTGTTTTTCTGTTATTTTCCGATCCATTGTTCCAGTGTTGGCTGTTGTCAGGGCCATTCTGGATAAAAGGAAAGAAAACACGGCGTTCCAGTTCATAGCAATGACAGCGCACACATTCTGTTCCCTTGGAAATATTATTCATCCAGTAGGTTTTGTATTTTCAGGGCCACTGTCACACAAATGTAGCTTTTGCTCCAAATACATTTACATTTGTTTGTTAGATTTTTTTTATTTTGCACCAATAGGCTGAATATGCTTGCAAATTATTTCATATTAAATCTCAAACATATAAAAAACTAAAATACAGGTGCCCTTTTTGACATTTAGGAAGAATCTAGCCACCAACGCAGCGTTGTCTTTTTTTCTGAATTGCTCACCGCTCATAGCTGTGAACTCACTTTGCCTCAACCCGCCTCGTCTTGTAAGACCTCAATTAGTGGCTTCCTTCATTTCCACTGTGGATGTTTGACAGGTCCCAGTAGAAGGCACTGAACTGCTTACTTTTATTGAGATGGGACTGAATGGGACATGAATGGCTGGAAAAACGAATCATTCCGTGTTTAGGTGTTTACTTCAGCAAAGTAATAGCAAGGTTGGAGAGAACTCTGACAAATTATTAAATGACCATACTTTATCTATAACCTCAGTATGTGTGAAAAAAACATTGAAACTGTATATAACAGACCCATCCATTCAACAGATCTTTTCAAGTGCTTGGCTTTTTGAAAAGGTGAAAAAAAATGTATATATGCGTGTAGAATGTGAATATAAACACAAGAAAATGAAAGACATCATAAGATGTTTAGCTTGTTTGTAAAAAATAAGATTCCAGCAAATAATAACACAGTGTGTACAGTAGATTAACTGCAAACCGCATGAAGTGCAAAAGCAGGGAAATGTTTCCAAGACGCATTGCTGGTAGTTTTTTTTTATTTATTTTTTATTTTGAAGCTTAAAATAGCATTTTTAGTCCCACTTTAAGACTGAGATTCAAAAATGTAACCAATTAAAATCTTAAATCTAAATTAATAAATATTATACATAAACATGTATTAATAGGAACTATTGCTGGGAACCTTTGTTTACTTTAAGTTTACTGAACTACATTTTTTAGTGTGACACCAACTGTTCGAGAAGACTGGTCTGTTTCTCAATTCAGTAGAAAGCGAGTGTTGACTCTTGTCCTCGCCAAGTATGTTCTGGAGAAGAACACAGGAAAGTGTGGACTCTGGGAGAATGGGAGCACACAGCATAAATATGGGTCAATTGGAAGAGAAGCGTACTCTTGACGTCACCACATGGTCAGCTCGTCGAGAACTGCATTTCACTTCCTGTTTTTATTAGTATCTAGATAATAATACATTCTTACTTTTTTCATTTTGGGGGGAATAATAATTTAAACAGTCAGATAAACACAAATCAAATAAACATTTTGCCAAAAAAAAAAAAAAAAATCGCCATCAAAGCCAGCACTACTTCACACACAGATATGCGAGGTCACAAGTCTGTACTCGCATTCCTGTGTAGCTTGCAGGAGAAGTCAGGCTTTTTATGTGTTGCAAATACGAGACTGTTTTCTGGAGTAGATGATTTCACAGAAATATTTTTAATAAATGAATGTTATCAGACTTCATATATTAAGAAGAATTTGCCTGAAAGAAGGCCTGGTGAGTTCATTGTCTGGCTTCTATAGTTTTTTTTTGTTTCTTTGCTCAAGATTTAGCTTGAACTTTAACCAATACAGTAGTTTGAGTTTCTTCCTGTTTTTTTTTTTTTTTTTCTTTTCATTACTTGGAGAATCAAGTGTACTGTCATTACTGAGAAGCAACAGCTGAGCTGTGTTATTGAACAGGAAACAATTTTTTTTTTTTTTAAGTTAGTTTGAATCTGTTATCCCCAAACCCTTGGAAGGAAAGAATCCTGACATTTGTCTTTTTTTTTACTATACGAAGTCTGTTGTTGTTGTTCAACAAGGAAGAATGCCAGGGATTTTGGGATGTAGCAGGCTTTCAAGTCTAAATCTAAGTACATTCACATCAATTAGTCAATCTGTCTTCTAAAACTGAATAAAATCATACATTAAGAACTGACCTGTGAACCAAACAAACAACAAGAGCTGGCAGTTTCCCAACTAGCTTAAAGTGGAAAGGTAAGAAAAGTGCAAGAAATATAACTTTGAAAATAGAGAAAACTGAGCCAAGAGGGAGGTGTTAAAAAGACTGTACTGCATGCCACATAACAAGCAATACGCCCTAAAAGTCCTTTACTGTCAGGCACGACAACTACAACTAGGACCCAGCACGCAATGAACATTTTTTTTCTATGAACATTTCAGGTACTGTAATACAAAAAAAAAAAATCATAACGAAAAAAAAAAAAGAGCTGGATGTATTGAAAGTGACAAGCTGTCTGGCTGCTACTTTCAAATTTGTTTCAATGACAGGCATTCATTTCACATACATCATGTGCTGTTGCCTCTGCCAACCCTACATCTCTCACTGAGGAAAAAAGGAAAGGAAAGGAAAAGAGAAAGGATAGGAAAGGAAAAGAAGCTTTCCTTCAATCAAGGTGTCCTGGCCAAGGACCTTAATTACAATTTGGATTATCAGCCACAGCCTCCCGCTCGATAAGCAGCAGACTCAGGTATCTCTACATGTTATCGGTCATCCTTCTTTGGTTACGATAGACTTGAAGGAAACATAAAACAAGGCAAATTACAGAAAATTGCTTGCTTAAATATCAATTCAATAACACTTGTTTCCTCTTGTGTATTCCCTTTAAAAAAACTGATCCTAATAATATCTCTCTGTGTAAAGTAGATGCAGAGATCAAAGCAACAAAGTGTTGTTTGAAGCATCCTAACAGATAATCATTTTAAAGCCATCTTACTCAATAAAGTATGATGCAAATTATTGGGAAAGATTACTTTCATGTTTCAGTGAAGCTCATTTTAATTCTTTTGAGAGTTCAACAATAAAGAAAAAAGTATCTCTTCAAAGTAATACCCAAAGGCTTTAATAGTAATAAAGTCATCTTTTAGTCGAGATTTTAGGAAAAATAAAATGTATTGGACATACAATATTTGTTATTGCATATGACTTTTTCATCCAAAAGCTGTGTCATGATCGGTTCTCTAATGGAGACCCAAAGATGCAGAACACCACTGACGGACACAGGATGAAAAGTTTAACAAGTTTATTGGCATAAGCACATAATATGCAGATGACTGGTTTGGGCCTGGAATCTGGTTTCACCGGAGTCTGCGTGAGAGACAACACAGTTAAGGACTGTTGACGGGGTTTTGGTTTCCAATGGTGCTCTGATAGTACCTTGAGGGTTCTTGAGGTTCTCCTTGGGAGAGTCACTGTTGGTTCTGGAGAAGGATGTGTTAGCAGAGTCCGTTAGCTGCTTCAGCGTCTCACGTCTTATTAGAACAGACCTTGGTTTGGGTTTCCTAGCTCTTGCCCAGAGCTGCTTGGAGGTTGACTGAGAATCTTCAGGGTTTGGCTCGGAGGGTCGGCTCGGCAGGTTAGCTCTTCCAGAGCTTTCACGGAGGAAGCACGAGTCACCTAGAGGCACAGAGACAAACGTTAGAATCTGACTCGGAATTAAGGACATGGAAAAATCACTGAGATCAAGGCTTTAGCGCTGACCAACTGGAACAACACTGCGGCGTTGAGGTAAGGTCTGAAGGCAGCTTAAGTAGTGGATCCTCTGATGGTCTTGATGAGCTGCACCTGTGCAGGAGGCTCCCTCGGAGGATCCACGGCGGACTCTGCTGGAGAAAAATGGTATTTTCTCCAGCTCCCAACAGTACCCCCCCCCCTCAACGACCGCCCCTTGGCGGTCCGGAGGAAGTGGAAGGACGGGAACGCTCGTACTCCTCGATCAGGGCAGGATCGAGGATGTACGAGCCTGGGACCCACTGTCGATCTTCTGGTCCGTAGCCCTCCCAGTCGACGAGGTACTGCCAACCGCGACCTCGTCGACGGGAGTCTACAATACGGCGGACCGTGAAGGCTGGATGGCCATCGACTTCCAGGGCGGGTGGTGGGGAGTCTGATGGCGGGCACAAGGGGCTCGAGGAAACAGGCTTGATCTGGGAGACATGGAAGGTCGGATGGATTCGGAGGGAAGGAGGAAGTTGGAGACGGACAGCTGACGGGTTGATGACACGGGAGATTTTGAATGGGCCTATGAATCTCGGGGAAAGTTTTCGAGACATCCCCTTGAGGCGGATGTCTCGAGTGGAAAGCCACACTTCCTGGCCCACAGAATACTCAGGGGCGGGGCGTCTCTTGGCGTCAGCGAAACGCTTGGTTGATTCAGCTGACTGGTTGAGTGTGGCAATGGTCTCCCTCCAAATCCTTCGACAGCGACGGATGTGATGATTAACGGACAGCACCGATATCTCTCTCTCATCTGCGGGGAAAAGAGGTGGTTGATATCCAAGACTGACCTGGAAGGGCGACTGTCCAGTGGATGCGGAACGGAGAGAGTTGTGGGCATATTCTATCCAGGGAAGGTATAGGCTCCAATCCACCGGGTTATTGGACGTTAGACAGCGGAGAGTGGATTCCAGATGCTGGTTCATACGCTCGGTCTGGCCATTCGTTTGGGGATGGTAACCTGAGGTGAGAGATGGTTTGCATCCAAGCGCAGAACAAAAAGCCTTCCATACCTGGGATATGAATTGGGGACCTCTGTCCGATAGAATTTCCTGGGGGATGCCATGAAGCCGGAACACGTTTGATAAGAAGCTGGGCTGTCTGGAAGGCCGTGGGAAGTTTTCTCAGGGGGACTAGATGGCAAGACTTAGAGAAACGGTCGACAATGGTTAGTATGGTGGACATACCTCGGGAGACAGGGAGACCGGTGACGAAATCAATGGCTATGTGGGACCATGGGCGCGAGGGAACAGGTAGAGGTTGAAGGAGACCAGAAGGAGGTTGATGCGAAGCCTTGTTACGAGCACATGTGGGACAGGCCAACACATACTCTCTAACATCACGATGGAGTGTGGGCCACCAGAAGCGCCTGGAGATTAGAGCGACAGTCCTACTCACTCCTGGATGGGCGGAGAATTTTGCGGCGTGCATCCACTGGATCAGACGGGACCTGACAGAAGAAGGAACATATGTGCGGTTAGACGGACCGGTACCTGGATCTGGTTCGGTGGCTAGGGCTGAGTTGATTAGGTCCGTTATTTCCCAGTTGACCACTCCAACGGTGCATGAGGCTGGGAGGACAGGTTCAGGTGTCTCTGGATGATCGGCAGAGTAGAGACGAGAGAGAGAATCGGGCTTCACGTTCTTGGATCCGGGTCTGTAGGTGATAATGAGGTTGAATCTGGAGAAAAAGATGGACCACCTGGATTGGCGAGGGTTAGCTTGTTTGATTGACTGGATATGAGCCAGATTTTTGTGATCAGTCCACACAAGGACCGGATGCTCAGCTCCTTCCAGCCAATGCCTCCATTCCTCCAACGCCAGTTTGATTGCCAGGAGCTCACGATCACCCACATCATAATTTTGTTCAGCAGAGGAGAGCTTACGGGAAAAATAGGCACAAGGGTGTATTCTTTGATCTGAGTCGTCTTTTTGGGAGAGAACAGCTCCAACACCGGAATCTGAAGCGTCCACCTCAAGGATGAATTGTCTCGAAGGATCAGGTTGAATTAGCACGGGTGCTCTGGAAAACATGGATTTCAATTTCTCAAATGCAGCTTGGGCCTCGGGAGTCCACTGAAAAACTCGTTTGGAAGAAGTTAGTGAGGTTAATGGCAGGGCGATTTGGCTATAGTTCCTGATGAAGCGGCGATAGAAGTTAGCAAACCCTAAAAACCTCTGTAATTGCTTTCGATTCTCAGGTACAGGCCAATCTAGGACTGCCTTGATCTTGTCCTCAGAAGGTTTTACCTGGCCGCCCTCGAGCACAAACCCCAGAAAGGTGACTGAAGACTGATGAAATTCACATTTCTCGGCTTTCACGAACAGCTTATTCTCCAGTAGTCTCTGTAGAACGAGACGGACGTGTCTCTTGTGTTCATGGAGATCCTTGGAATAAATGAGAATGTCATCAATGTAAACAAACACAAATACGTTGAGGAAATCTCTGAGAACATCCTTCACAAGGGCTTGGAAACAGGCTGGGGCGTTAGTCAAACCAAAGGGCATCACCAGGTACTCAAACTGGCCCAAGGGTGTCTTAAAGGCTGTCTTCCATTCATCTCCCTCTCGAATTCTGAGGAGGTGATAAGCATTTCTTAAATCCAGCTTAGTAAAGACAGTTGCACCCTGCACTGGTTCAAAAGCTGAGGCGAGAAGAGGCAGAGGGTATTTGTTTTTAATAGTTATTTGGTTCAAACCTTGATAGTCAATGCATGGCCTCAGAGAACCATCCTTCTTGCCCACGAAGAAAAAACCGGCGCCCAGAGGAGAGGATGAAGGACGGATTATTCCAGCAGCCAATGATTCGTTGATGTATTTCTCCATAGTCTCTCTTTCTGGTTTGGAAATATTATACAGTCTGCTGCTTGGAAGAGGAGCACCGGGTAAAAGTTCTATGGCACAATCGTAGGGTCTATGTGGAGGTAGGGACGTCGCACTGACCTTACTGAAAACGGGGGCTAGGTCGTGATACTCAGAGGGAACAGAAGAAAGGTCAGGAGAGTCCATCTCCCCCCCACCTCTAGGAGGCCCCGCCATCGGGGCAGCAGAATGAAGGCATGTTTCGTGGCACGTAGTAGACCAAGATTCCAGGAGACGTTTGGTCCAATTTATGTGAGGGTTATGCTTCTCCAACCACTCGAATCCGAGGACCAGGGGGGAACATGCAGAAGGAAAAACAAAAAAGGTGATAGTTTCTCGGTGGTTACCTGACAGAAGTAGCTCGAGGGGCTGGGTTTGGTGGGTAACACGATGGAGTCTCTTTCCGTCTATGGCAGACACACTGAGAGGCTGAGATAGGGGAATGGTTTTAATCTGAAGCTGCTGGACGAGCTCAGAGTCGATTAGATTGCGCTCACAGCCTGAGTCGATGAAGGCGGAGAAAGAGAGACTCTGGTTATTACAGAACAAAGTAGCTGGCAGCAAAAGTCGAGGAGATTTACTTGAATTTATATGGCCCGCCAGACTCCTCATATCCTCTGGCGGGCCCCGGCTTTTGATTTTGCCGGGCAGGAGGCGATAAAGTGACCACTCTCACCACAGTATATGCAAAGTTTTCCAAGAAAATGCCTCTGTCTCTCCTCAGGAGAAAGCCTAGTGTGTCCCACCTGCATAGGCTCATTATTCCTTTCGCCTGAATGAGAGGCCTGAACAGGCAACGATAGAGTCAGTGGCTTAGATCTCTGTGTGGACATCTGCTCTGTAGAGGGAGAGTAATAAAGTAAATAAAGTAATACCCAAAGGCTTTAATAGTAATAAAGTCATCTTTTAGTCGAGATTTTAGGAAAAATAAAATGTATTGGACATACAATATTTGTTATTGCATATGACTTTTTCATCCAAAAGCTGTGTCATGATCGGTTCTCTAATGGAGACCCAAAGATGCAGAACACCACTGACGGACACAGGATGAAAAGTTTAACAAGTTTATTGGCATAAGCACATAATATGCAGATGACTGGTTTGGGCCTGGAATCTGGTTTCACCGGAGTCTGCGTGAGAGACAACACAGTTAAGGACTGTTGACGGGGTTTTGGTTTCCAATGGTGCTCTGATAGTACCTTGAGGGTTCTTGAGGTTCTCCTTGGGAGAGTCACTGTTGGTTCTGGAGAAGGATGTGTTAGCAGAGTCCGTTAGCTGCTTCAGCGTCTCACGTCTTATTAGAACAGACCTTGGTTTGGGTTTCCTAGCTCTTGCCCAGAGCTGCTTGGAGGTTGACTGAGAATCTTCAGGGTTTGGCTCGGAGGGTCGGCTCGGCAGGTTAGCTCTTCCAGAGCTTTCACGGAGGAAGCACGAGTCACCTAGAGGCACAGAGACAAACGTTAGAATCTGACTCGGAATTAAGGACATGGAAAAATCACTGAGATCAAGGCTTTAGCGCTGACCAACTGGAACAACACTGCGGCGTTGAGGTAAGGTCTGAAGGCAGCTTAAGTAGTGGATCCTCTGATGGTCTTGATGAGCTGCACCTGTGCAGGAGGCTCCCTCAGAGGATCCACGGCGGACTCTGCTGGAGAAAAAGGGTATTTTCTCCAGCTCCCAACAAGCTGCAGGTTTTTGATAATATAATTGTGCTATAAGTTAGCCTTAGACAACTTTTATTTTCATTTTGTATACACAGAGTGTATACAAAATTACATTTTATTTAGTACAGCTTTTCAGTAATTTCTTTTCCATAAAGTGCAGCAGTGATCCAATGTAAACAGTGTGGGGAAAAAACGCATTGATATGGAAATTCTGAGCATTAATATATATGGTGCAAATAGTCATTATTTTTGCTTTGGTGTTATCAGTGTGATGCAAAGTCTGTGATGCAAGCGCGTAGGTTTGATTTGAACTTTGGAAGGGACACTATCAGTCGGTTGTCATTGGTGCTATGCAATATGCATGTCCTTTTTTATGCACGGTGTGAGGATCCGTACTGATAAGAGGAATTCATTGTTAAAAGAGAAAAGCATAATTTTGCTACATTAATAAAAATTGTATAAGCACTACACTAATTAGATGCTGTTTATTAATGTTTGAAGTATCACTGGCTCTGATCAATGTGGAATTAGGACTGTTTTCCACTTTGAAAATGGTTTCATTTGAATGACTAAGAGAGAAGGTAAGTACAGTATTTACTTCTGAAGATATAGAATTGTGCAGAGTTAAACTCCACTCATATATTTTTACCTACTATGCTCTCTCTGTATCAAGTAAAATAATACATTCATTAAAATATTAACTTCACTATAAAAGTTGAACATCTGGGCTGTAGTTACTCTGTGTCGCCCATTTCATGTATTTTATCTGGGACTGAAAAAATGAATCGTATTAATTGATTATTTCAATAATCGTCAACTAATTTAGTGAGTGATTCATCATTAACTGTAGAATAGAGACTCTAAAACATAATAAAAATGTGAAATATGCCTTTCTCCGACAGAGCAACCCACTTAGATCAGTAATTATACCAACATTTTAAAAATACAACATATATATATAATATATAAGATAAAAAAAATGTTTTTGTCTGTCAATATTCTTCATCCAGAACTCATCAAGAGGAAATATTTTAGTTTCACCTGGTTTATTTAGACATCACCTGAAGCACTGAACGACAGCTGCTTCACCTACAAGCTGCCCTGCATCATTATTACTGGATATCTGTGTTTCCTATAATCATATAATGTATAAGTGCATTTTTAATAGTAAAGGATTAAATGTAACACAACCTTTCATCATGATCCTATATTGCTTACTGACTGACTGTTTAAATAGCTCCTTATGTCTATTTTCTTTTTTAGTGGCATTATCTACAAACACCACACTGAGCATGAGCCTAAGTGTATTAAAATATAAAATCACTTTTATCAATTATAAAAGACAATATAACACTATCTTATCTATAATTTAATAATATCCAAAATAAACAGTCAGATTCAAGCATTTTTACCAGACATTAATGTTTGTACTAATTTACTTATAGACTGTGTGGAAATCTATGTAAGATAAAATCAATGTTAATATTCTTCCTCTGTTTGTTCTTGTCTTTATCCTATTTCTAGAAGTATAAATAGTCAATTAAAATATTATTATTATGTGGAACCCTAATTATGCTTTTTAAACAAAAAATAGCAGATGTTTAGGCACCATTTCTTGTTGTTATAGGCTACTCTATACAAGGGCGTAGGTTTGATTTCAACTTTGGTAGGGACACTATTCTTCAGTGTCATTGGTCCTTTGCAAAAAATATGCATGCTCTTTTTTATGCTTAATGTGAGCTTCAGGGCTCATTTTGTTAAAAGAGAACAGCAGCATTTCTTGCTACATTAATACAAATCTTATAAGCACTACATGCACTAGATGCTGTTTATCAATATTTAAAGCATCACTGGCTCTGATGAATGTGGAATTAGGACTTTTTCCACTTTGAAAAGGATTGCATTTAAATTTACCTGCGACTAAGACAGAGTCTGTTTAACCAAATATAGTCTATATGTGGATTTATCCTGTGTTTTCTTCTGAAGATAGAGAATTGTGCAGAGGTAAAACCCACTCTTATTTTTTTTTATCTAATATGCTCTCTCTGGATCATGCAAAATAATACATTCAAGGGACGGCAAATAAATGTATTGTATTTACATGTGCACTGGAACTAGAAGAGGAACTGACACTGAGCATTTAAAATATTAATATTAAAAGTTGTACATCTGGGATGTTGTTACTCTGTGTAGCTAATTTCATGTATTTTATCTATGGCTGAAACAATTAATCATATTAACAAATTATTTAAATAATCGTGAACTAATTTAGTAATTGATTAATCGTAAACTGGAGTATAGGGCCACTAAAATGTGCCTTTAGCCGACAGAGCGACCCACTTAGAGCAGGAATTATATCAACATTGTAAAAAAAATATGTAAACATTTTGCATTTAAGAAGTAAAAAAAATAATTGTTTTTGTCTGTCAATATTCTCCATCCAGAACTCCATCCATCCATCCTTTTTCTTTACACGCTTGTCCCAAGTGGTGTTGCGAGGGGTGCTGGTGCCTATCTCCAGCAGTCAATGGGCGAGAGGCGGGGTCCATCCAGAACTCCTCCAAAGGAAACATTTAAACGTTTCTGTTTCACCTGGTTTCATTTCATAAAAGATCTTCTTTAAGGAGCCTTTGGCTATCTGATTAAAAGATAAAATAAAAGAAATCTAACGTTGTTAACTTACATTTATCAAGTTCCACAAATAAAAAAAACTCTCTCCTGCTTCTTTACAGAACTCCAATCAGAAGCTTTCGCCTGTTTTAGCGTAGATAATAAGTTTTTAATTTGGACTAGTTTCGTAGCCCAATATTAATTTATTTTAGCGTCTTTTTTTTTGCCCTCCAAGCACCCGCGCCACGCGCGCACATACAGACTAGAAAACACGCAATCAGAAAAAGAGAAGGCGGAACTTAAGGCAGAATAATCAGAGAGTAAACCGAGAGGAAAAGAAGCGGCTGCTGTATAGTAAATTATAAACATGTTGTTCACATCCAATTATTGGTAGGGACAAATAGGTCCTTCCAAAATTTTGGTAGGGACATGTCCCTATGGTCCCTATGCAAACCTACGCCCATGACTCTATAAAAGAAATAACACCTGCTAATAATTATACCTGAAAGAGTCATCAAAAAATAAAAACAGTAATAGCAACTAAATATCGGTAAAAAGGAATCCCTCACATTTTCTTTTTTAGTTGGCTGTGGCTAAGAATCAGAAATGTTGATGGCTTACAGCCTTTATTTGCCCATTTTTCCAGCAGTCGTCAGAAATCTTGGCTGACTCAGAATATTTCGTTTTAAAAAAGAAAAAAAAAGGTTTTTGTTTTTTAGTGTACATGATATTCATTTTTTTTAATTGGGACTAGTTTTGCAGCCTAATATTAATTGCAGTAACCGCGGCATTCTAGTGTGAATAAATTTTCAATTTTTGTGCTCCAAGTACAGATGGACTAGAAAACAGCCTATCAGAGAGAGAGAAGGCGGGACCTAAGGCAGAACAACCAATGAGAGTGGAGTTAAACAGCGCAGCACAGTTCCATGCGCTGCTACATGAAAGGGACAGGAGAGAGCAGGCAGAGGAGCTGCGAGAGGAAAAGAGGCCACTGCTGCAACAACTACTGCTGTAAATTATAAACATGTTGCTCACATCCAATTATTGGTAGGGACAATTAGGTCGGTTCAAAATTTTGGTAGGGACATGTCCCTATGGTCCCTATGCAAACCTACGCCCATGCTGTGATGTGATTTAAACTGTTTCAACATTCAGCAGTCTGATGGCAGTGGGGAAGAAACTGTTGCAGAATCTGCTGGACCTGCATTGAATGCTCCCAGAGGACATAAGGGAGAACAGTCCATGGTGGGGTGTGAGGGGTGATTGATAATAAATCGATAATCTCAGCCTGACTCCCTATTATAATTCAGCTTCTTAAAGTACGTAGCAACAAGTATTTTCTAATTTGTTGTAAAGATTGACTGATCTCCACGAGCCTTGTACCACACAGCTAAAAAACTATCACTCTCTAAGCAGCTAGAAGATATCATGATATAACGAGTTGGGTAGTATACATTATCATATATAAACTAGTTCATGCTTCCTAACCCTGGTCCTCAGGACCCACTGTCCTACATGTTTAAGGCGTTTCCCTTCCTTCACACACCTGACCTCAATGAAAATGTGATTAACAGGCTTTTGCAGCAGTTAATGGCTGCTGAGAGGGTAATGCAATCATTTGAATCAGGTGTGCTTAAGTAGAGACATCTAAAACATAAATAACAGTGGGCCCTGAGGATTAAAGGTTAATCAACTGCAGAGACAGCACTCAACAAGGCAAAGCTTTATCCAATGAAAATATTGAGAGGAAAAGAGTTCAATGCTGCTTGGTGGCGAACAAAAGGATTAGCAGGGAAGTCATTGGAGGAATACTTCTTAAGGTAATTAAGAAATTCTAGAAAATATAAGTGGTGCAAAAGTAAGAGGTGAAACAGTTACAAAGCAATAAGAAATGGAGAGAGGTGTGATAGCTGATCACAGATGTGATCTCCTAAAAAGAGCAAGTAGGGGGCGACCACAAACCACTTCACAGGGACTGCGATGAAGATGCACAGTAGCAGCCGTTCAAAATTGCCGTTTCCAGTCAAATGCCAGCTGAATGGCAGCCCTCTTCCCTGCAACTCCCAACCAAATCCCCTCCAACTTCAACCCACTGGCCTTCTCCTTTGCGTGCATTTAGTTTTATTTTGACTCCACCCTTTCACTGAATTACAGGGCCTGACCAGGAGATAATGCTTCTCTTTAGATCTTAATGTCCGCAAATCATGACAGAAAGATTTGCAAAGGAAATAGAGCCCAACTACACCATCTCATGATTTTCTTTGGGAAACTAGCACTACGGGTTAGGGTCCAGGCCAGTATTAGGGTTTGAGCATGGGAGCAAATACTGTATGTGCACACACTAGTAGCAGAGACTTATTTGGTGAAAAAAAAAGTACACACAAAAGGAAGAAGAGGCTTGAATTTGGATAGTCAGCAACTGCTTCGGTCTTTATACCATCCATTGTCATGATGGATTTAGTTTAACAGTTTATTGAGATAATGATAATGACACTAAGAGGTTCATAAACCAAGGATTCTAGGCTTGGGGAATATCTAGCGGTCAGGTGAACCGGAACCGGAAACTCTAGAGGGAGATCAGAGTGATGAGTTCAAGGTCCATGGGATTTACAGGTTGATACTGAAAACATTGCCAGAAAGGACTCACAGTAGATGACTTGTGGTAGCTCCTTGGTTCCTGTGTGTGGGGATGAATCAGATAAGGAGATAACTTGCTGGAGGGCGGACAGGCAGACTAGTAGAGGTCCAGAGGACCAAAGGAGCGGACTGTCAACAAGTTTTCCTGAAGTAGACTGCAAACGGAAGTGGTGGATGTTTTCCTTAGTCTCAGAGAGATTTATAGATTCCTTCCAAGGCTTGAAGGACCTGGCTTATCCAGTTGATCAGGAAATAATCCCAATACTGGCAAACACTCTAGCGGTGAGGTGATGACAGTCCGCTGCTCGTATACTCCTCTGGCAATAACCAAACGAGCCGCAGGTGTGGGTGGTAATCAGGAAAAGGCCCTCCAGGCCAACAGGGAAAAAAGGGCACCATCTAGTGGATGGATGGAGAAACTAAAAGAAAACAAATATCATCTCCCACAAACAGAAACTCTAAAATTCACGGCTTAGAAGGGAATAATTTCAAGGTAAAATAAAACAAATATTCAATTCTGAATTGAATTAAAATGTAAAAAAAATCAGCATCAGCTACACCAGGCTCCCAAAGGCTTAAGGAGGCTGAACAATTTTACTCGGATGCCTCATGCATATTACACGTGCAGCAACCAAATCAAAATGACTGCATCTTAATATGACACAATAACATTAGTTAATCTTAAAACACATTCTGCTGTGCTTTCTGCACTGAGAAGGATTTACTTGCCTCAGCTTGCCAAATGCCTTACTTTACTGAAGTGGAATTGATGGCTTGACTTATTTTTATAAAGTTTCAGTCAATTATAACTAATCAAAACTTAGAAATAACTTAAATTTAAGTCGTTGATCTTTTAATGAGCAATAACGTTATGTTAGGACATTAGTAACACACCATATCTTGACCTGGATAAACACTGAATGACCATTGATTTAATTTTACCATTTGGAGGGCATCAAGGGTAAGCCACACACTTCAGCGAATGGGAGCACCAGATGGCCCATAACTAAATTTTCTGAAATTAGATAGGAAACGGTGTAAGACCAGTTTAGCCACTGATTTTTTTTGGCTAAAATAGTGAAGAGCGTTTACTGATATACTGCAATGAACATCCAATAAAGTTGCTATAAATTAGTGATTTTTTAATGTATCAGTTTAAGCTACATTTTGTTCAATATCTTGACCGTCCTCATATTGATGACGTTTCTGCTTCACCTGCTGCGGGCGTCCAAACAGATGGCATCCCTGTGCGGGGCATACATAATCAATTAATGGTCCTTCATTTACCATGATTCATGATTCGACACAAACCTTTGGAACAAAGTTCAGACCACAATGGTGGAAAACAATGGAAAAAGATAAATATTTTAATTTTGATGTTATGATATCTTTGGGTCCAAATAAACTTTCTAGATATTTTTAGACCAGAATGTAGTTTTGTCAGATTCTGCCCAGTTATTCAAGATTTCACTGAATATAAAGAAAAAATGAGCTGCAGTTTCCAGAGACATGGAGCCTAGGCGGAATTCAACTGAAGAAACTGATTTCATGACAATTTCTCTCCTATATCCACCTGCAACACAGCCAATCAGCTTTGAACCACACCTCCACGAAAGCCAATCGGCATCCAAAGTTCATCTTAAAAGGCCTCTGATGAGCCTGGTGCAGGCGGTGGTTGTGCTGTGTGACTTCATTCAGATGACCAGGTTTCAACCCACCTCCAGCCCCTCCTCCACCATTGTAGCAAAAACTTCATCAGAGTTTCATTACTCCAGGACTCTTTCTGCATTCTGCGTCTCATTTCAACCAGTCTGGCAGAAGACTGCCATGTTGAGCCTGGTTCTGCCAGAGGTTTCTTCCCAATGGGGAGTTTTCTTCCCCACTGTCAATTCATGCTTGCTCATGATGGACAGGGTCTCTCAACCTGTGTTATCCAACTGGACTTCCATCTTCCAGGTCCCTGAATGAGAGATGGGGTGTTGTACTTCATATGGGACCCACCCAGATAATGTTGCTTACGGGCCTATTGTTGTGTCGTTTCGCAATTAGGGATGGGGATCGTTAATATTTATTGATATCGATACCTTTATCAATACTCCTTATCGATCCGAGTCTTTATCGATACCACTATCGATACTTTTCTGTTATTTGGTGGAAAGACAATGCGACAGTATGTTTTAACAGACAGAAAGGAAGTGGGGGAAAAAATTATTTGAAGAAATGTCCTATATTTTGAAGAAATGTCTTCTTTTGTTTTAAAAAATTATATAAATTTTCACAATTGTTGGTTAATGTATTGTGTACTGTCACTTTTCATCATGTTTTTAGTGATTAGGAAAATATTTAGCAAATAAATAATTGTATTTTAAATTAAATGTAATTTTTAATAAATGTTGGCATCAGTAGTTTAATTATATATTCTAAAATAATTAGAGCAATATACAACTGTATTACTCGTGTTTCTCGCCAAAATCTCAATTTCCCTTTTCTTTAGGTTACACTTAAACGCATCATGATAACCTAATTGTCGTTTTACTGAGCCAATCTGAACACATCATCACGCAGCACGTCTGAAACTTTATTTACTTTTCAAGCTAACTAGCTTGTATGCTGCCGATTACAACACGGATTTCACAATTACTATCTTTAACTGACCGGACAAGCTACAAAGTCTGTGTGCGCGCTTACTAGTGGTACTCTGAGTGGATGATGAAGACGGGCCCGACTGTGGTGCGGCGGCAGCAGCAGGAGGAGGAGTCTTTTCAACACGGAGACAGTCGAAGGTACTGCATTTGGCCTTTATTTGATGCACAATACTAATGTGCTTGGCCATTGAGGTTGTGTTCCCCCATTTAATCTTTGAGCTTGGTAAAATGAAGCCAAACTTTAGACCTTTTCGTCCGTTCAGCCATCCTCGAGTCGCGAGCGAAGTTAACTGCCAGACTTCACTTGTTTTACTTTTAATATCTGTTTGCTTACAATTTCATTCCAAAATATTGGTGGACATGCTGCAGTGATTGGATTGATTAGCTCTAAATGCTGTGACGCGACTCGAGGGACACACAATTATGTTACATGACCTCCGGGAGAAAAAAAAAAAAACGACCAGACTCGATAGTGGTATCGATAAGCCCAAACGTTATTGATTTTCGGGTTTTGAAAAAAGTGGAACCGGGTCCTTGATAGAACCGGGTTTCGATCCCCATCCCTATTCGCGATTAAGAAAATTATAAGATTTTCATCTCCCATTGATTATATTATGTTTAAACATTTTGGCATTATTCCAACCAAGCTCCTAAATACTTTAAAGAACAGTGAGCATACTATGAGCCCATATGTTTCTGCCTTTATAGTGACACATACCTTTTCTATCAAATCTTATCACAATTACAGATGGTCTTTTAGCTTTGCAAAAGCATAAGAAACAAAGTTGTTCTGTGCCTTGCGCCATTTCTTCTTCCATGACAGAGAGTCTGAGAAATTAGGTGTGACATAGCAGATATTTGCGACTGGCTGTGCTGAACAGTGTCTGGCTGTCAGCTATCGCCTATGGAGTCGGCGTCACCTTTAAAACAGCTTGGTGTTAATCCTGGTGAGAGGTATATTCCCACCTAGCAGGGTAGTGTGACAGTGCGTGCAGCACACTGACCAATGTCTTTACGTCCATTTTGTCTCAGTTCCTCCTCAACTATAAAACATTTGAAATCTTTGCTATATCAATTCATGTACTTTTGGGAAATAGGCATTTAACAAAAATAGGGCAATCATTAAAAAAAATAAAACTTCATCACATAAGGTTTGTCACCTTTTAATACTTGAAATAGCTTCAATTTTTGCTGTACTACTGCTGTACTACTGCATCTTTTAATACCTTTTAGAATCTTGAGATCACCCTACAGCTGTATTACATTTAATTTTCTTTTGATTGAAAAATGCATGTTTGTCATCGTGCCAGTAATTATTCTTTAGATATCCCTCACATAATTTATTTCTTTATTCCATTTTTTTTTTCAAACTGCAGTTTACACACACAAAAAAAAACAGATGTATGAAACCAAATTTAACACTTAATTAGTTTACATCACTGAGGCAAAAAGTCAGCTGCTGTGCTCCCAAGAGAAAAGACAGGCTGACATTATGGGCACAACAAATTACTATCACATCTTGCACCTGGCAAGTCATCTTCACACCTGGACATAGGTGGCCTTCTTGACACTAATAGGAGTCCTGGAGGGAAGGAGATGGTAAAATCCAGCTGAAAACTGGCCAGTGGCAGACAGCTGAGCCCTGTTTGGCACCGATCCCCTCTCTGAGATGCTGGAAAAAACTCCAAAGATGGCTCAGTTATACAAGACCCAGGGTGCAAAATAAACAAAGTGTGGTGGATGTCGCTAACATGACCCTGGCGATGCATGGCAGCAGCTTGTCAAAAATAAATGACACCAGATCAACTCTTGAGGTTCTGTAGGTTGGAGTAACCTCATAGTCTCTCCACCTTAATCAGCTCCTCTGTTTGTTCATTATTCCTGGAACCTATTGTGTTTGTTTTTGTTTCTATTTTTTGCAAGTAAGAGACCGAAAATACATCTTGTCAACATTCAACAATGACATTGATATTAAATTCCATGCGTATGTTAGAAAATGTATATATACCAGCAACCAGTGGGGTTTAGACTCATTTATATTTCAGAGTCGTTCTGTTCTTAATAGCCACGGCTTGATGGACTGATTCATAAAAATAACGTCAATCAAAAGAGTCTGGACACCAGCAGGTACCAACTGCATCAGACATGCTTTATTTGTGTTCCTTTTAATTTTTCATTTTCTTCTCTCCAAAAAAGTGTTATTATAAACAACAATGAAAAAATATGGCGCCAACAACCAGGTGGTATGCTGTTATTTTGCACTTATTTGTATAATTAAATTCATAAGAATAATTAAAGCATCTGTTTACAAAGCACAATGAGGTCTCCAAATGACAAACCTCCTTTAAGTGCTCAAAGGATTAACTGGAAAGATTTAAAAAAAGCTTTAGAAACAGCACCTGCTGCTCTTCACACGCAACATGGAGATACAGAAACACTCTATGCATCACAACAAGAGCACGTTCTCATTCCTACACCAATGCACAAACATCTTTCTCAAAAGATACATAACTTATGATTAGGTGGGAACAGAAATTATTACAATACTTCTTTAATATTGATGATACTTGTGAAATTCTGATATATAATTCTTATACTGTATATACATAAAACAGATTAAATCTGCTGGTGCTGCTCTAGTTTGAACGATTTTCCATTTTATTTTTAAACAACAGTAATCTGGGGTCAGATTTCTTGGTAGAAGATTAGGTCCCAAGAGGGAATTTGAGTGGCTTGAATAACAACGCAGAGGAGACTGATTATAGATTCAGACTGTATGGAAACCCTAAGTAAAAAACAAAGACCTAAAAAAATCACTATAAAAAAAAAAAAAAAAAAAGTATATGGGCTTAATCTTTGGGCCTTCTCCTACTGCATTCCCAGGGTTTTGCTGCATTCACTGTATAAAAATAGAAATGTTATAGTACCTTAAGAGTCAGATTTAAAATAAAACAGTATTGCATAATACTTTAATCTGGATTATACCTACCTGTAAAGCTTTATAAGACTATATAAAAGTATACATCTAAGAGATCTCAGAGATCAGTATCTGAGCTGCTGAGGTCTGTTGCCTCTGAATCTGAACACAGAATGATTTCAAATGTTAAACAGAGGAGCAAACCAGTTAAATGATATTAACAAAGAAATAACATTATGTATTTTAATATCTTTTCTCTTATGATTTGAGAAGGCATTTTTTTTTTAAATCTTCTAATGTTGCAGTTATTAACAGTTTCAGATGAGAACAAGGTTAAGCATTTGTTTCTCCACGAGTAGTTTTATTTGGCTGTTATTACTGAGCACTTGCTTCAGCCTAAGATGACTGGTTGATATTTTATAGATAATGATGTATTTCAAATATTTATTTAATTTAATAAATTATTGTCTTGTAAACCCATGCTGGCTGGACACCTTTAATAGTGCAAGACACCTAACAAGTAAAGAAGTAATGATACAGAAATAAATATAAACTGATATGACTAGTTATATTTTTTGGTATTTTTTATCATTTTAAATGTTTTTAGACTTAATTATTTTATGTTAAATTGTGTTTTATATTTTGTATACTATATTAAATATGATTGGATTTAGATTTAAAATGTGTCATGTTTGTTTTAAGGTTTCTAACCCACATGCAAAACACACGGACTCTGGGAAAAAGTTGAACAGTTTATTGTTTGACACAATGAGAATAAAGCACTGATTCTGGGGGTTATCAGGTCCAGGACTGGTCCCGACTGGTTTCTCTGCAGAGGGGGACAGAATGGTTAGCAGATGTCCAGGAATCTTTGCTGGTAGAATGAGTGCAGGTCTGTACCTGTTCTGAGGTTTGAGCAGAGCGGCAGAGGGGGGGAACCAGGAGGATCCAGAGGCTGTCGGCAGGCAGAGGCAGAGCTTGGTTTGTGATCTTGCAGATTCGGATCTGTGCTTCTCTTTCAGTTTCTTCTGAGAGCGGGCAGGCAGGTATCTGACAGATTTGACTTCCAGAGTTCTTCAGAGATCAGACAGGCTGGTTTCAGACTGAGAAACTCAGAGTTTCAGGGTTCAGACAGGTTCTTCCTGGGAAGCAGAGAGGACAAAAACAGGTCAAGTTCAAGTTCAGGTTCAGGTTATCAGGGAGTCAGAGATTCAGACAGGCAGATTGGCTCAGGCTTGCTAATCATAACTGGCAAACACTCTGGCGCTGGAGTGTTGCTCTGCCTCTCCTTAAATGCTGGTCTCCTGATGAGCAAACGGGCCGCAGGTGTGAAGTCAGCTCCAGCTCCAGGAGACCTAGAACGCCCTCTGTAGGAGAAAGGTGGACAGACCTCCAGACCTCCAGATCCCAACAAAATGCAATTAGAACAATGTAAGATAAAAAAAAAATCTTTAACACAGATAAAACATTTTTAAATTAAACAGAATTTTAAAAGTAATTATATATTTATTTATATTTATTATACATTTTGAATGCAAAAATAAAATTGGTGATTATTTTCTGCTATTTGCAATGATAGGAAAACAAATAACGTTAACCAACTGCTTGACCTACTACCAGTTTGATCAACCAATAAATGTGGTTATCATTGATATTTTGGACATGTTGCACTTGAGCTCTCAGACAACTTTTAACCTACATTTGCTTGTTTTAAAGCACATGAAAATGGCACAATCATAATGCAAGTTAATCTCATCTACACTGTGCTGTCCACACAGATGAAGGTTCACTCACCTTGACATGCTGGATGGTTGAAATGAACGTTGAAAGTGATGGCTTAACAGCATTTCTGATGAATCTGAGTGAAATCATTTAATCATTTAAATGTGTTGGAATGCAGTTTTCAAAAGAGCAATAACAAGTATAGTTGATGATTTCTCCAGGAATTTAGGTAAGAAAATTAATTCATATTTTATATAATTACTCAACATGTACAAGACCAGAGAGCACATCTATCAGACGTGGGTGTGAAAGCTATGCAAACCCAATGACCTCATGCACAGCTCTGTTTACAGGCTGTCCAATTCGCTCAGCTTGTTAAAGTTTATGCCGAGAGCAGCGGAGCTGCAATAAATGACTGAAACTGAAGTTTACTAGATAAATTGACACTTGAGGTTTGCATATGCAGCAAGAGGAAACTAGCCACAGCCACAAACAATGGAGATGGTGAGCACATCACAAAGATTGGTATGCAGGACAAAGATTAGATAAGATAAAGAAGATCATTCACAATACCTTTAATTCCCTGTTTAAGAACAAAAATTAATCTGATGTTATGGTATTGAAGGATAACTACTGAACCCCCTGAAAGGTGATTGTGCAATAACTGACTCTTGGTATTATTTAGGAAATCAGAAACATAAGCTTATTTTTTAAGACTTTGGTTTCAACCCTTTAAGACCTGGACCATAAGATAATTGACAGATTTTTTTTTATTCTTTATTATTAGAGTTGTCATTGAACTATTTTACAAATGACATCAACAAATACATTTTGTATAAGTTAAATTAGATCAATCTGAAAAACTCATACGGAGAGAAAGGACAATTAGAAGAAATCTATTTATACAATCACTTTGTCTTTGGCCCTTAGACCTCGGCAGGAAATATAGCGCAGAATGTTGTTATATATGCATGAACAGTAGCAAACCATAGGGTTGTTTCCCCCCCCAGGACTGAAACTGGTGGTCGGGATGAAGTTGGTAAGTCTGTAGACTGCTGGTTAGCGAGACGGTATGCTGAGCTTTATGGAGAGATCCAGTGGATTGCTTGAGCTGATACTAGAGCTTCACTCAGGGACCCGGAAGATGGAAGTCCAGTTGGATTACACAGGCTGAGAGAACCTGTCCATGATAAGCAAGTATGAAGCGACATTGGAGAGGTAAAACTCCCCGTTAGGAAGAATCCTCTGGCAGAACCAAGCTCAATATGGCGGTCTTCTGCCGGACCGGTTGAAATGAGGCGCAGAATGCAGAAAGAGTCCTGGAGTAATGAAATCTGATGAAGTTTTAGCTACAATGGTGGAGAAGGGGCTGGAGGCGGGTTGAAACGGGGTCATCTGAATAAAGTCACACAGCGCAACCAGGCAGCAGATGAGTTGCTGATTGGAGCCCTTTTAAGATAAGCTTTGGATGCTGATTGGCTTTCGTGGAGGTGGGGTTAAAAGCTGATTGGCTGTGTCGTAGGTGGATTTAGGAGAGCAGTTTCTTCAGTTAAACTTCCGCCTAGGCTCCCTATAATTTATTTACATAAAATTAAGGACATAACGCATTTTCTATAATCTTTTACATGTTTTCTGTTCAGTACATGGGTCTTATTGTGTCAGTTAGGGTTTTCAAGAATAAAAATATAACACTGATGATGTAGAGTTCTCAAAAATTCATGTATCAATTGTAGCTGCCTATCTTAAAAACCTGACTTTTTTAAGAACAGTTCAATTTATTTTCTTCTCAAAAGCACAAACTGTTTATGTTCCTTGCATTTCGTCTGATTTATAATGTTTTTTTTCCAGCACAAATGCAATTTGAACTTACAATTTAAACAAATAAAGAGCTGGGCAACCCTTTTTAACACTGAGCATAGGAGCTTACAGACAATGAATCTACAGGGTTTACATGGGTTGTGTATGCCAAAGTTAACACAGCTATAAAGCAAGTAAACAATTTCTTATTCATGATTTGGGGAGAAAATGTAAGCATTTCATTCTTATTTAATTTCCCTAAAGTAAATATTTCATGCCCAGCAGCACCCTTTTGGTAAACATAGCATTGATATGATAATTTGAGTGAAAATACTGTTTCTTTGAAAAAAAAAAAATCAGTTTGAAATGAAATAGATTTTTTTTTCAGTAGATTCTTTGAAAAGCCGTAATAATAAAATCAATTTCAATGTGGCTTTCTTTGTGTTTTGCAAAGACATATAAAGCTTGGTGCAAGGATCTATGAAGTCATGAATTTACAAAGACATGAATGAAAACTGTCAGTTACACAGCTTTTACATCAGATACACAGCCATGTTCTCTCAGGAGCGTTTCTCAAAAGCTGAAGCATCTTCAGAGAGAAAACTTAAAGGTCAAATCTTAACCATGTCTTTTAATTTTGTACATCCTGAACAGCTATGTGTTCATTTTTATCATGTCACCAGGGATGATTTTCCATCACAAAGTCGGGGTAATTGCGTGATCTGATGAAATGTGGTTAAAGGAGCTATTTATCAAATTGGATGCTGTCGTGGTTAATTGTGTGTTTTGGGTAAATGTGATTAAATGCTAATGTGACATTTAAACGCTTTTCTTTTGAACTACTTTATTTTTCTCATAATGAGAAATTTCCAAATTTGAACCAAAGATAATCTTTCATTGCTTACATTTCATAAAGTTCATGCACAATTTTGATGAGACTTCCTAATATATCTATTAGTTTGTGTATCATCTTCTGCTTCAACAAGGTCGGAGATGGGCACTAAGGGGACTCTCCATCCTATTTTGGGAAATTCAAATGTGTTAGTCCAGAAATGATAAACTATCCACTTCTGAATATTCTATTTCCTTTACTCTTTAATTTCTAGAATTTGCTATGAAAACCTGTAAAGCTAGGCATTCAAGAGTCAGATGCCCGAACAACCTGAAATGAATCAAGTGGCTCTACTCTGAGCTTCTCACCATACCCCCTTTTCCATAGAAAAAAATGGATTCCAGGGCTGTTTCAGTTATCCTCAAAGCCAAAGGATATTCAGAACAAGATAAAAATCTGGTTTTCTCTCTAGGGCCCTGGAGGGCAAGTCCCCAGACCCAATGGCCAAGCCATGAAAAATCCCAATGGCCCAGCCCCATCTCCGGGTAGAGTGGAGAGAACAGAGGATTGATAAAACCCCATGCCAGCGCCCTCCAGCTTTGATATAGAATTGTTGCATGTTGGACTACTATTTATTTAAAACTAGGAGGAGGGTAGGTATGCCCCCCCATATACCACCCTAAACCCTAAGTCTCCAAATGTGTTACAAATATCACAGGTGGACATGAGCACCAGAGGCAAAGCCCGAAAGCCTAACACACCTCAATTGCCCCAAATATACCCACCCTGATGCCCTACATATATGCATGTCTTGAAAATGTTAGAAATTATGCTGACTAAAGTGTTTATTAAAATTAGGACAGAGTCCACCACTTGATTGGGAGGACCCCCCCAGTGATGGTCTTCTCCCAGGGAGCCAGCTCCCGTACTGAGCCCAGTAGGCCCCCTCTTCTCCACTCTCCACCAAGGGAGCAAGGCATAAAGCACCAAGGGCAGACAATTTTGTATTGAATTAGTTGTAACTTAGAATTTCTAGTCATGCTAAAGGTTCTGTGATAGATTTTAGACCATACATTTTAATCAACCCTAACTGATATTTAAGTCAATTTCCCATTTTGCAATGTTGAGTGATATATATTCTATTTTAGATAAGGTAAATTGTCTACATTTGGTGTCATTTGCAAACCTGCTTCACTGATCTTAATTCTGTCTTTTATTATAGACATTATCTGTTGATAATCTATAAATGTATTTTTTTTTTAATCCCCTACTGTGAAGAATGGGACATAAGATGTTTTGAGAGGTACTTTCTTGCTTAAAACATTTTTTTTGTAAAGTAATCAACAGGTAATGACGCACTGGCATTATGACTGTCGTTACACCCGACATCCCATTCCATATCCTGGCTGAGTGGCAGCAACAACAGCCTGACAACTTAGAGCTATGTCAAATTGACCCAGATTCAAAAGTAAACTATTTCTTAATAATCCAGTTACACAGTTGCGTATGGCAAATAGATGGCCCTAGAACACCGCCCCACCAACACCACCCAATGATCTTAAGACATAAAAAAAAACTAAAAAACAATCTATATTATAATATTTCTAAATATATTTTTTAGATGTGCAATATAAATATTTAATCTTTAATTACATTTAAAGCTGCTTTGTTCGTCATCATATTGGTGACATATTTCCGCCCTGGGGCGCAAAAATCTTTGCACATATACTCTTGGTAAAAGTTGTATCATAGGCAATCATGCATTTCTTTTAAAGTGGGCTTGTTATTGTCACCACCTGGAACTTCATAGCGATAGTGGCTAATTTTAGCCGCTACTCACAAGTAGTGTTTGATTGTTTAGAGTTCTCCTTAAAATGTAAGGGTTATGGGGCTTGTTTTACAAGCCAAATTTTAGTTAATGGTTCATATTATCAACTAATGACATTGTTGATGATCATTTAGTTGGTCTTATTTCTTTTGGAACTGTTGTTGGGATCCGTGTTAAAATGGCAGCTTGATTTGTCTACAGAACCTAAACGAATGTAGCTAAATTGATTGTTGTGCAACTTATTTTGACCATGCTTGAGCATTTTTATAAGCACGTAAATTCTGAGCACTCTGATGATAATTTAAATTAACTTAATGAATGATAAGTTAATGAAGAATGTTTGATCTGATATTTTTTGAACTTAATACATTTTTCTTATATCTGAGCAAAATGTTGCTGATTTTCATAAGCTAGCAGTTATTTGCTGAATGGGATGGGATCACTTAATTTTTCAGTTTTTTATGGAGATTTTCTGAGTGTCATTCATATTTGTAAACTGTCAAACATTTTAAAGCTACAGTGTGTAATTTTCAGCGACATCTAACGTCCAGACTGCAGACTGCAGCAACATGAACGTCTCCCCCCCACCGCTTCTCCCCCCCAACAGTACGGCGAGCGTTAGGGGACAAAATGTCTTCCACAACGTCGGAATCACCTACCTTCTCAAGTGATGAGGTTTGTTTACATAGATAATATTACAGATAGTATTTCATTAGTCTGTGTAGGGTATAGATTTCATGTAGACTTTAGATAATAAATATACCCGTTATTTTTTCTACATCGTTGTGACGTTTTGGTGAGCTGCTTTGCATGGTGATATAAACAGACGAAGTAATTGTTAATTGAAGTCATTAGTTTAACAGCGAGATTGTGTTCGCTGGAAGAATATATATTCCCCGTTTACAGAGTCCAAGTCTTGTTTGTTGCACGGGGGTTACAAGGCGAGGAAGAGGGAGAGGAAGAGGGCGAGGAAGAGGGAGAGGAAGAGGGCGAGGGCAGAGAGGCCGGGGTGGGCGTGCAGCTAGGGCCAGGCGAGGGAGGGGTGCCAGCGGGGTGACTAGAGCAGAGGAATAAAGGCTTGAAGATCTCCAAAGGAGCCGGAGAGAAGTAACCGAGGTATATATCCAGAAAATTATTTTACAGAAAATTACTGAATCATTACCTGTGAAACGTCAGGGACGTTGCTGAATAAATATACTGGAGAGTAACAGCATCATCACGCAGCATGTTATTGTTTTAGACAGGTCTGAGCATCCTGTACTCCAAAAACTGCAGTGATATTAGACAATTGTGTGTGTAGGATTTATTACCTGTCCAAGAGAAAACTGGCAACTTGAGCGTCACTTTGAAAACCTTTTTCCTCCATCAGTGACTTCCATCGTGTAAATGCCATGCCAATGTTGATCCGTGTTTTTTGTCGTTTCTTGTCACGCTTGCGTTTATTCTCGTCGTGTTTCCGCTTCTTAGATGACGGGGGTTCGGTGTCCGCCGCTTTTCGTTGTGATACAGAGTAGGCATGATCCTCCATTCGTCTGATGTTTGGCCACACAGTGCCAAACAGTTTGCAAAGTCACTCACGCCTGCCGCCTTGTTCACCTTTCTTGTTACTGAGGCGCAGTATACCTGCTTCTTCTTCTTCTTTGGTTTCAGGCAGACTAAACGCTTCTCAGGCATAGTACTGCCATCTACTGTTCAGTACCGTCTCAGTTAATCTCTCTCAACTTGCCGTAGTTATTTTCGAGCGTAATGGGAGATCTCGCAATCGCTAGTTTGTTGCCTCTGCGCTTGCCGTAGCGCAAAGATGTCAGCCTCCATGGCTGCGAGACCCACTCCTATGTAATTATAAATAACGAATTCTAAGGCAACGCAAATATTATGGTTAAAAGGCTGAGCTCATAGGTGATGATAAATAACATAGTTATGTATAATATATAAAATTTCTGACTTTATATCCCTGTAATTATTACACACTGTAGCTTTAAATAGTTGGCAGGTACGTAGATAATGATTTCATAAAATGAATAAAGTACTCATTTGTGTGTCTGACCATTTTAGATCAGGTTTTTTTTCCCTCCCCTGGATTAAAAGGAAGAGAATGAACTCAAGATTGTAAGCTAAATTCTTCCACCTGTGTGGTAGGATAAATTAACTTGGACTAAGACTAAACTAACTTTTCTGGAGGGGTGTTGTTGGACTTAACTGAAGTTGAATTTACAGATTTTTTGGACTTGTAAAGGACTGAAATATAAAACCTTTAAAATAATTGCCATTGCTCATTCTTTATTTTATGTTATCCTCCTGTTAATATTGTTTTTGTTTGTTTTGAATATTAATATATTTTCTATTTAAAACTTTATATTTGGTTTTGGTCTGCATTCAGCTCCCATATTCCATTATAAACCAATCTTCTGACGCTACTAACCGTTGATAACCGTGAAGCTTAAACAACAGTGTTACATAATGCTTTATTCTTTTTTCCCTGCCTCCTTTTTCAAATGTCATCATCTGACCCAGCATGGATTAAGACAGGTATGACTGATTTAAAGCACTCTTCAGAAAATATTATGTTGTTTTCTTGTTGTTGGCATTCATGTAAATATACTGGTGTGATACCTCAGTTCACATTTGGATGGTTTTTGGTATATCGCTATTTTAAAATTACCCGCCCCCTCAATAATGAAATTTAGTTGAAAAATTGGCTAAATATGCATACAAAGGACATAGACAGATAAAAATAATTAAACCTTGAAACGATAATCAGTCACCTTAGAGGTGAATGTTTAATTGTGAACCTTTTCTCTGTAATGGGTCGCATAATTTTACTCTCTTGCAAGAAGGTGTTTGTTTTGTTTTGTGTGTTAGCAAGATTACTTGAAAAGTTATTAAATGATTTTAAAGGTCCCATATTATGCTAAATTCTCTTTATAAACAGCCCCATGTTTCCTGAAACATGAGGTCCACTCTTGAAAAAAAAAAAATCTATTCACTTCTCTCACTGCCTTTCTCCACCTCTTTTCTGCTCTGGGCTCAAAATACTCTGTTTGAAAACATGCCCTTTATGATGTCATTTGGGGTTATAAAAAAATAAAATAAAATTTCCATTTTTTATTGCCTTCATCTGAGCTCCCGGAGACTCAGGGGATGGATTTTATATATAAATGAAATCTAAATGCAAAACCTCCAGAGGTTTTGCACCTTTGTGCTTAGTATTACAAGGAGGAATGCTTTTACAACATTACTGCGAACAAAGACATCTTTCATTATCCCGCTAAATATGAGGTGCTGATCTACTTGTTGTATGTTTATTGAAAGTTTGTTTACACTCTATGGTTTTCACCTGTCCCTTGAAAATAGGATTGTGTTTTATCGTTGTTAACAAGATAAAAAGAAATGCATTTCATCAAAATGAAATTAGGAAACTGAATGGTAATGGTTCAATTACTTTTCCATATTTATATATGAAGCAGCAAAAATCAGATGTAAAAGCCAAGAATGTGCTCCTCAGCTGTTAGTATTTCTTAAGATTGATAAAGTGAATACATTGTTAGCATTACTAATTCAAAAATAAAACTGTGAGTTTAGGTGGGGAGAAAGGGGTGGGGGTGAGAGTAGAGGGAGTAAGGGTTGTTATAAGTGTTGCACCGATACCGATACCAGTATCGGACGGGGCCCCAATACTGCCCTAAAATGGTGGTATCGGCGAGTACCAACAAATAGGGCACTGATACCATTTTGAGAGCCATAAGTTTATTCAACTATTGTCACCCACTCCTGGTGGGCAATAAAAAGTTCTACTGGATTCACTTTGTATTAGATTTTTTCCTGCTTCACAGGAAGGCAGCAACTCGACAAAGCCATGATGGCAATTATTTTACATTATTATGGTATCGGTATCGGCCGATACTGCAAGGGTATCGGTATCGGGGCCAAAAAATGGCATCGGCGCAACACTAGTTGTTATGAGGGCTTTCCAATGTTGTGCGGCCTAAAGAGCTCTGCTGCGCTCTCAGGGGAGAGTAACTTGGGGAAAAGAAAAAACAGAAAAGTAAATACAACCATTTATCCAAAATTTGAACCATCCCTGTGGCTGTCTGTGACAAAAAAAGTGTAACACATTCTGTTCAGATCTACATACCCATGAGAATTTTTCTGCATTAACATGGATCAAAACAAAGTAGCAGTCAAGCCTAAAGGTAAAGGATTATATCTGTTTATTGTCAACTGACAGCAGACAACTGGCCGCATCAGGAGCCTGTCCATCTCAAAAAGCAGATACATTCTTCCAAATAATGAGCTATATGCACAGCGCATCTACTTTCTGGACTTCAGCAACCTCCTTTGTTTGCTGTCTTTCATTACTAGACAAACTAATTAATCCAGGTGTGTCAGGCTGGCTACTGAGGTCAGTTACTCTGGTTATTCCAGTATTATCTTATCATACACATTATTAATATTCTTAGGTTTTTTTGTATTTTTGATATTATTATAGTATTAGGTTTATTATCTCATGTGATTAAATGCTAAAAATGCAAATGACCACAATATTTGGAGCTACAAACAAAAACAACACAATAAATGAACATTATACAGGTGGTCATCTCTTCCTCCATCATTCTTAGATCATGCAGATATTTTCTTACTCAGTTTTCCTTTTACTACACCTATTTTTTCATGAAGTACATTCATACATCCGAACCTAGTAGTAGAAAAGCACATCTAAGCCTGGAAGTCTCCCAGACTTTTTTTCTTTTAATAATCCATTGTAATTTGACTCAAATAGTTCAGCAAGAAGAGTATACCTGCCAATATTACTGTCTTGATCAAGAACTATCTTGAATTCTTGTAAGCTGAGAGTCTGGAATATACTCTCTGTTCTACTGAAGTGGTTCTCAAAGTCTGGGTCAGGAGGACCCGATAGTTACTCTTTTGTGGCCAATACCCATTTCAGGGTCTCATTTTGCTTCCTCTTAGGACATTTTCCTTCCACAGTAGGTGTCAAATCCTTTTAAATTTTGTCCATTTTGGTACACAGCATCATGTTGACTGTTTTTAAGCTACTGCAAACCTATTCTCAGGATGAAATACATTTCCCAGTCTCTGTGTCAGATGCAAGGAGTTGCTGGTAATCCTGCTATGCAGCACCATCGTCGTGACTCCATTTGTTGATTCATCCATATGTCCTGGGTAAGGCCTCGAGCCAGGCACTTGTGTGTACTCATGTTAGAACACCCTCTTGATCAGTGCTCAGTAAAAGATGGCCGTAAAAAGTGGATGTTGGTTTGACTTTTTCAATATTTTCCTAGAGGCAGTTCTCAAAGGACTTTCTGTCTGTTCTTATTACTTTTAATTTATTTACTTTTATGCTCACCTTTCTTGAGAATAAGGTAATTTTAACCTAAATGGGAAAAACTTTTATATATGACATTGCTGGAGCATAGTTAGCAGATCAGTGACTTTACTTAATAATAATCAAAACTAATAACAAGTTATATATATATATATATATGTATATATATATATATATATATATATATATATATATATATATATATATATATATATATATATATATATATATATATATATATATATATATATATATATATATATATATACATATAAATATTTACACATTTTAAGTGGCCTTGTTGACATGTATCAGCTTGATTGTATATGTATCTGGAAAAACATTTCTTCATAGTCAAAATAATACAAATCCTGACCAGTAATATGAATATGGAGATTAGAATTTCATTTTTAGACATCCAGAACTTTTATTCTAGATGTGAGCAATGTAATTTTTATTTGAAATGGTCATTTTGACCACGAAAAAATGATTTTTTTTTTTCAGATATGTGTAATACATATTCGGTCAACTTACTACATATCAAAATAGCTTGCCTGTTTCCATTACAGGGGAAACTAATTTATTGCTTGAATGGTAGTGGATCATAATATTCTATTTAGGTTAAAATCACCCATAATACATAAGGATGCAGAACATTTTATTTTTTTTTTTAAGTCTCTGCAGTTCATTTAAGAACAGATTTCAAAATGAGTGAATAACAGGCAAAGGCATAAAAAACACAAAACCTTTGAAAATGACGAAAATGTTTATAAAAGCCTGCTCATTGCCAAGACTTTTGCAAAAAAGTTAATAAAAAGTAAAGAATTCCTTAAACCTATTGCTAAGATTTTATCTATTTTCATCAACTCTATAGGAATACTTGTTTTTAGATAATTTATTCATTAGAAATCTATCCATCCACATTGCTTTACTCTTCCCTTATCCGCACAGGTGAAATTGTTTGATAAAGTGTGAAAAAATGACATATTTTAAATAAATGTATTTTATAGATATTGCTAATGGTTTGCTTTTTTTTTTAGGCAAATATTCTCTAAACAATGGGCAGTCCATTGGACTGAAAGCATGTTACTGTGAATGACAAGTAGAGAAAAATTCCCCTGATACTTTTTTTTTAATTTGAGTGTCTCACATATTTAAAAGACTATTAAAGCCTTAATGAAGTGTTCAGTGATGGGTGATTGAACGCACATAGTCAAATGGAGTGATTATCATTCAGTTTGCATGGCTACATTTACACAATAACCTTAATAAACACCTGATGCTGCTGTTATTTATTTATTTGTTTAAATTAAATGTCTCCCGAAAGGAATTAAACTAGAATAGATGCAGACCTCTCATTTCCATAATCTAATGCCAAGTTTATGAGCTGCCAGGGTGCAATTTGAATACGAATGAATCCTGTTATAGATTTGCTGTTTGACAGTGAGGGAGGGAGCTTCTTCAAGGTTCCTTAGTGTCGGATTTAAGGCACAAGCAATGCTTCAGCTGTACGTGTAAATAACCAAATCTCAAGGTAATGGCAACAAAATTATTAAAAACATACGCATAAAAAATGTTATACCTTACCTAGCACCATTTACATTTTCCACATCTAATAATTGATGATGTTTGCTAATGTTGGTTTTATTCTTAAATGATTCATTGTTTCAAAGATTGAAATCCAATGCTGATGTAAATATCCTGATTACTGTTACTGATGCTTTATTTGCATCACTGATGATTTTTTTTTTTTGGTTAAGTTACATCAGGATTCAACAGGTACTTTTCGCCATACATATGATTGTTGCCTGGATCTAAAATATTTTAGATCTAAATATATTTAGATGAAAAACAGGCTTTGGATGACGGATCAGACAGTGTTACAGAAACCCTTAGTGAGGCACAGGATGTATACTTGGTCCAGCTGAGCTGGGACCCCAGCCAGGAGTGGGGATAGGGTTCACCTGCAAACACCTAGTGGTCATGTTCCTCCACATAAGACCCATCAGGCCCAACCCAAACTAGCCATCCCCTAGTGGGCTCATAACGTCCTGGGGGAACCAAGCGGGACCAGTACAAAGAGGGTTTGGTAGAGTTTGGAGAAAGACAGTGTACTTACTTTTTGTAATGATTTTGTCAAGGTTTTCGCCTTTTGGGACTCTGAGTTTTTAAATTACAGTTATCAGTGATTCAGTTTTTTATCTTTTTTATCTTTGGACTATTTTCCATTATACTTAAGAGGTATTTCTTTTATTATTTATGCTATTTCCCCATCTCATGTTTCCTTTCCCCTTGGCTTGCTGCTGCCATCAACACCTTTGTTTATAGATGTTGGAGATTGGCCTGTTTTCCAGTGTAGTCCTGTTTCTCTGACTGTAACTGGCTGGATGTGCTCTCTTCATCCTCTGACATGGAATTTGGATCGGAGGTCGTCTTCCTGGCTGTGTAGTTCCTGGACCCGGCCGCCTTGAAAAAAAAGCTGTTTTTTTTTTGTTTTTTTTGTCTCTGCTTCTGTCTCCTTGAACCCCAGTCGGCCTCAGCAGATGGCCACTCACACTGAGCCTGGTTCTGCTGGAGGTTTCTTCCTGTTAAAAGGGAGTTTTTCCTCTCCACTGTCTCTACAAGCATGCTTAGTGTGAGGAATTGCATTTGAGTCAATGAGTCGATGCAATCAACTGGTTTTCCTTAGATAGGAAACTTTAAATCAATTTGACTGTATGATCTGGTGAACTATAAAGTGCCTTGAGATGACTTGTGTTGTGAATTGGCGCTATATAAATAAACCAAATTGAAAACTGAATTGAATGTATACTGTGGTAGCTGAAGATAACAATATGGGCTTTCTGTATGGAAGACAATCTCTAAGTACCGGGGGCCAAGCACCTGTAGTTGTTTGTGAAAGTGCACTTTTACATGTAAAGTTTATCCAAAAGAGAAATGCTCGATAGTGGTTGTGAGGACCCCAAGAGCAAAGACGCCCAGGAGGAACCAACCCACGAAATCCGGCCCCCACCAAGGGAGGAGGAGGGGTGGCCCTGAGGAAATCCCCCAGCCACCGCAATGCCGGAGCCGCGGGAGGGAGTCCGCGGGCTCCGCCAGCAGCCAGCCACCCCGAAGCGGATCCAGCAATGGGCCCCAGGGACCCGAGACCAGGGACTCGGCGGCACCGGTGGCCGGTCCCAGGTTTGCTGTATGACCCAATAAGTTAACCTAAAATCCTGATGTAGGGGAGGGACGAGCAGAAACACTGACTGAAACACCTTTCTAATTCTGCAGATCTAATCTAGATTAAGAACTAGTTGTGCTAATGAATCAGGCCTCGAGAAGTACCACTAAGAAGATTGTTTACTCTCAGCAATGACGAGGCAGAAATTATCCCTGTAAACTCCACACTGCAGAACATTAGCAAATGCTCACCTATCAGTTGTTCTTGGCAGATCATTTAGAAATGTCAACGTGAGGCATCCTTTGCTAAAATTAAATGTGTGTTTAAACAGAAAGAAACTATCAGGGTTCACAAGTTCACTTAATAAAGGTTTCTGACCTTTTTAATGTGAGCTTCAACCCAACAACTGGCATGGTGCTGGAGCCTCTACAGGTGCATCTGAGTTTTGTTTTCTTTTACCAACACCACAGGGAGTTCACCACTCTGCTTTTCAGATGCACGCTGTTTACTCTGCGGACCACATCATCAAATTGGATGACACCTCACCCACATGAAGGAAACTCAGCAAATATACTGAATGGTTAGTGCTTCATTCGTGCAGGTTTGTGTGGTTAAAATGGCCATTTGTAAAAATGAAATAAACTGTCAAATATCCCGTATTAAGCTCTTAAATTAATTACAATTATATACTTTTTCAGTGCTACTTTATTTGGCATCACCATCCCAGTAGATGTTCATGCCATGCTTGTTTAAGAATAAAAAGTTATTGTATAGCTTAATATGACATTCCTGTGCTAGCATTGAATATAAAAGTGGGAATGCTTACCTTTTTAAGTGGAATGATTTTTTCACATTATTTATTTGTTCATCAATCTCCCAGATCCCAGTTTGTATCTGCTGTAGCCCTTGGCAAGGCCATGGCATTTCCTGTCAAGGTCTCACTGTCAGTATTTCACAATAAGAACACAGGTGAAACTTAACTTTACAGACTGCTGCTAAATTGTAATCTCTGACACTTGAGTAAATGCTGCAACTCAATAGAATCTGCTGGGTTTTAATGAATAGAAAAACGTTTAACCTGTTCTATAAGTTGACTGAGTTGACCCCTTTAAAGTAAAATGAGATAACATGTGTTGTGAATGACTTATACTTAGACAATTTTTATTGTCATTTTGTATACACAGTGTATACAAAATGAAATTTTGTTTTGTAGAGCTCTCATGACATTTCCATTTTCTTAAAGTGCAGCAGTAGTCACATGTAAACATTGTGGGAGAAAAAACATGGTGAAAAAAATGCACTGATATATATTTTTTAAAGTATACCCAACACGGAATCCTCCTGCGTAGATTTCATTTAAATAACATTTGGGTATTTATACATCTTTGAAAATTTAAGGAAAACTAAAATAAGTGACAAGTTAATTATTTTAAGTGATAAATTAAATAAACCTGACAAAAGAAAAACAAAAAAATAAACAAAACACAGATTTGACCTGGATTGGCATTGGACAATTTCGCCATAAAATGTTTTAGCTTTCAAGACATTTGTAGACCTTTTTTATTTGGACTACCAGCCACTGAGTCCCAGTTATGATGCTTTATACAGTGCCATGTGTGTCTCTGGGGCCAAACCGCAAGGAGAAAAACACATCCTCATGAGAAAGCGGACACATGCTCTGGATATGAGATAAAACAGCAAAACAAGAGACTGATGAGGACTTCCACAATAAAAAAGTCCTATTCAGTATTGGTATCCTTTTTTCCTTTATAGCAGTTTATGAATTCATACAGATGTCTCAATGTGGCTCCTCAAAATGCTCAGCTTCATAATTGCTGCTGTTATCTATGACTGAACTCAATTTGTGACAGATAATTTCAAGGAAATTCATGAAAATGGCAGAACATCAAAGCATGGCACGTCTGAAATTACCCCCAAAATTTCATTCAGGGTTCATTTATGAACAAGCAAATTATTATTTCTTACTGTGCACCACATAGGAAGTCAATTTAATAAAAAAAAATAATTTTTGCTCCATTTACAATATATTTGTTCAATATTTCTATTATGAGAGAATGTATTAATAAGGTTATAGTTCAGACAGTCAGGACAGTTTGCTAATATCTTACAAACTTCACAAATAGGATACTAGCGATAAAACTGGAATGTTTAGATCTGCTTCATTCTTGTTTTCTTTTTAGCCAATATGATTGGTTATAGAGATTCTGTTCTTGGTGATTTGATTTGACATTGATGGTACATTATTTTGAAAAAAAAAAAGTGGCACAAGAAATAGAAATCAGATGATTCAATTTAAATAAATTGAGCCATTTCAAAAACAACAGTTAGGTTAATTGCATCCCCAAAATGTCCTTAGGTAAGAGTGTGTGTGTGCAGGATGTAAGCCTTTGCCTGTCTTTGTGTTGCCCCACAAGAGAATGGCGACATGTCAAGGGTGTGCCCCACCTCTTCCCCACTGTCTGCCAGAGATAGGCATTGGCCCAACTGTGACCATCCTGGAAAAATAAGGAGAAGATGGATGGATGCAGTTTTTCAGTCACCCCTTCTTTAATCCGGGAAATATTCTTCAGGTGATAAAAGGCGGATTTTGTAACTGCTTTTATGTGCCTTTGAAGGTTCAGGTCTCCGTTCATAGTGACAACAGGATTTTGACCATAATCAGTGGGTTCTGGCTGTAGTAGCGGAAGCTGTGATCTAACTCTAGATCTCACTTTCTTTGTTCTGAAAATTTTAACTTTTTATTCAGTTGGAGAAAATGATGGAGGATCCACAAATTCAACTGTTTCAAGCATCTAGCCAATGCTCTGATGGGTTCATAGTTACCTGGTGGCATTATGATGTAAAGCTGTGAGTCAACTGCTATGTCCCGGTAACTGATGTTGTTGTTTGCTGTAATCTGAGCCAAGGCGAACATGTAGATATTGAATAGAAGGGGCACCAGAATGGAGCCTTGCAGAACCCCTCATGTGATTTTCCTGGTCTTTGATTAAAAGATCTTTTCTGACACATAGAAGTCCCTGTCCTTCAGATAGGATTTAAACCAGTCCAGTGGGGTACCAGAGAGGCTGAACAGACACTCTAATGAAATCAAGTGCTCAACAGTATCAACCATCGCACTGAGGTCCAATAATATCAACACTATTAAAAACAAAAGGTCATAATTAACTGAAAGGCCTAAATGTGAACATTAAATAAAAAATTCAGAAATCTTTATATGTGCACTAATTCAGTTTTTAGTCTAGTTTTTTAAAAATATTTTTGAAGATTAAAATCTAAGATTGTATTATTTTTCATTCTTATATTTGTTGGTATCTGGAGATCTGCCACCTGTCTCCAGCAGAGAGCGCTACGGGTCTCCTGGGCTGGAGCCCTCAGCACACCTGAGGATCATCAGCCCATCAGGAGACCTCCTACATAAGCAGCAGTCAGACCTTCCTTCAACGCTGCAGTGTTGACCAAGTTTGAAAACCCGACTGAAGTCTGAAGCTCTGGATGAGCTTTGCCTGGAAGCCTGCCTGCCTGCCCAAGGGAGCCAAACCAGAAGATATCAGTCTGGATTCCTCCAACAGCTCTCAAGGAAGAGCTAGGAAACCAAGTCAAGGTCAGAAACTCACAAGTCAGAAGCTAGACGCTGCTGCTGCTGAGTTCCCAGCTGAATCTACAGTCTCTGGACCCAACCGGTTCCCCCCCTCTCAAAGGATCTGTCAGAACCTCTTCAAGATATCAGTGATGGTCAGAAACTCACAAGTCAGAAGCTAGAGGCTGCTGCTGCTGAGCTCCCTGCTGAATCTACAGTCTCTGGACCCAACCGGTTCCCCCCCTCTCAAAGGACCTGTCAGAACCTCTTCAAGGTACATTCTGAATTAACACACTCGACAAGCAATCTAAACTGCCTGGCTAATCAAACTATCCATCTCTGCAGAAATCAGTGATTCCAGTCCCGGACCTGTACCAGAACCAGTTCATTATTACTCTGTGTGTTTCTCAATAAACTCTGTTAAACTTTTACTCAGCTTCCTCTGGTGTTCTGCATTTGGGTTAAGTCTCTTAAGCCAATCATGACAATATTCTTATATATAATATTCCATTTTAGAATATTTTTTATTTAAAGTGGGAGATGTGTAAATAACTAAAATATAAAAAAGACTAAGTCCTTACTTTCATGAAGAAAACACTGATTTGCATTCTCATAGGTGCACAAGTTTTACTGATTTAGAAAATGACCATATACGATATATTAGTTACAGATGCATGAGAATGCTTCCCTAATGTTATGATCACTCCAATGCGAGCACCACAACAATCAAGCAGGCCAGAAACCTGACGCTCTGCCAATTGGCAAACGGTTAGAGGTCAAGTGAGAAATTATGAGCGTTTGCATTGCAGGTGTTGGAAAAGCAGACAGCAGCAGGTGGTCTCATCACGTTGTTGTGCTCTACTGTTGCTTGTAGCAAGTCATGTGGAAAAGTGGAGAGGAGCACTTAGGGTTGTCTGTGCCTGATTAATAAGGACACAGAGAGGCAAATATGTGCACACAGTCACCGGGTAATGAGCCGCAAATGTGATTAGGTCTTTACGCCGCACCTGCTTCCAATTGAGCTTAGAGCTCAGCAACCCTATGCAAAAAAAAAAAAAAACATACACTTCCTGCGATAAACAACATCCGAGTGTGTCTTAGCTAAGGGAGGAGGTGTGCTCCATGTCTTCTGATCTTCTCAAAACTGTTGACAAGTGAATACTTGATTGCATTGCTGTATTCTCTTCAGGCTTAAGATACAGATGTTGGCTCCTTTTCTAACAGATGCTTGGAGTGTGTAATGTTGTAAAACCACCTTACAAAGGCTATGAAACTGCCAACATGGAAACATGTAATTTCTTTTTTTATTAGGCTCTCTAGTAAAAGGTGACATTTAAATTTGTAAACATTTTGAATTATTAATAGTCACATTGATATAGTCACACTATATTGAGTAGTCAGAGTTGATTCCTCTGGGTTTTCTGTGAAGGCCAATGTTAATTATGTTTGCCATTGAAAACTAGCAAGTGAGGATGGGAAAATGTTCAAAAGGTAACAAGACATCAATGGGCAAAAAAGGTACACCTTCCTAATTTCAATGCTGCACTTGGTTTTATACATGATAAAACAAACCCACATAGCTCAGCACACTGCCTGCCTCCAATATAACAGAAAAGCCTTACTTTAAGACGATGATGAGCTTTTCCTATGCCAGCTTGCAATTTAAACAGAAAAGCCAAGTTCAACTTTATGAAATAAGTTATTTTTGGAACATAACAGGAAGAACTAAAACAAATCAGATGAATCCAGAAGATACAAAACAACAAGAAAAACTGAATCTTATGAAACGTCTGGAACTTATGTATGAGAAAATTTCTCATTTTTTAGTATGTATATTTTTTTCAATAAAGACCACGAGTCTCAAAATATAATTTTAACATGTCTCCAACAGCCTCTTAATGTTAATATCACTTTGAAACAGGTGTCTCTTTGCTCATGAGTACATATGAAAATGCTCCAAGGATTTCGGAACATAATTCTATTCAATTCAGTTTATTTATATAGCGCTAATTCACAACAAATGCACATTGATTGCATCGATTCTTTGACTGGAATGCAATCCCTCACACTAATCATGCTTGTAGCGACAGTAGAGAGGAAAAAGTCCCTTTTAACAGGAAGAAGCCTCCAGCAGAACCAGACTCAGTGTGAGTGGCCATCTGCCGAGGCCGACTGGGGTTCAAGGAGACCGAAGCAAAGATACAAAAAGCAACTGTAAAAACCGGCCTCATCCAGACAGCCAGGCAGACTAGCTCCCGGCCAACTCTCATGTCAGAGGATGAAGAGAGCACATCCAGCCAGTCACAGTCAGAGAAAGAGGACTACACTAAAAAACAGGCCAATCTCCAACATCTATAAACAAAGGTGATTATGTGCAGCAGCACAGCTGATATTTGTCCGCAGGATGGGGTCACAGCCAAACAGGAACAGATGAGAAGAAGCTACTATGAGAAAAAGCAGAGAGAGCATAACGTTAGAGATTTAATTAACAGATTCTGCAGAGTGGGACAATAGAATGAAGCAGAAGTATGAAACAGGGGTCCCTATGTCCTCCAGAAGTCTAAGCCTATAGCAGCATAACTATAGAGATACATAGCTCAGGATTACCTGAGCCACTCTAACTATAAACTTTATCAAAAAGCTCCTAAGCCCACCCTTAAAAAAAGACAGGGTGTCTGCCTCACAGACTAAAACTGGTAGGTGGTTCCACAGGAGAGGATTCTGATAACTACAAGATTTGTCTATGGTTAAAAAAAAAGCTCTATTCGTCTTGTTGTGTGCATCAAAAAGACACGTTATTGTATTGTCTACTGATGGTTGCAAGAGGGCCAGGTGGCTCCTGTGTTAAGTTTCTTCCTTTAGTCTGCCCCAGTGCAGCAGAGGCTACAATGTAGCTTGCCATCATCAGCGTGTGAATAATTGAGTGAATGAATGAAAGTAGAGAAAAGGTCAAATACCATTTACAATTCACTATACTTGCTATATTACAACCTTGAGTGCTGTCGTGTTCTTTGCTTCGCCAGTCTTTAAAGTCCTTCTCCTCCAACCCTCTATCAGGTCAGATATGCAAAACAGCAGCTTCAAATGCAACATATTTATACAAATATTTTCAATACACAAAAAAGTAAGTGGACATTACAGTAATAGCTCTTTCTTCTTTCCTAATATTTAGACATTAGATAGTTATTGTGATCATTTTGTTTTAAGTCTATTATGTATTTAAAGTTATGTTCATAATTAAATATCCTCCAGAGGTTCTGCTATAGAAACAGAAAGTCGAAAACACAGTAAGCTAACTGTTAATTTTTATAGAGTTTTGTTTTTAGAATAACACACATTTTGACTTTTCTTTTTGTGCAATCAAAGCTAAATTCCACTTGGCCATGGAGAAGTGGTCATTACAGACAATTACATCTGCGGGACCACAAAGTCTGAACAGCATTTCTTCAGCCAGCTGTAATGGACATCTCAGCTGTGGCCAGCATTCCCCCGCCAACAATCCTGTCGACTCTCTCTCCAGTGCTTGGGTTTAACCTCGTTCCAATGCTGCTCGTGCTGCAAATGCAAATTAAAAGGTAATGTCCTTTCTGCTGGGCAATCAAGGCTTTTCATGACCAGACAACTTTTTTCTCTATGCAACTAAATGAACTCGTTTTTTAGTCCCAGTTGGATGCAAACTACGATTTGTATCCATGATCAGCAGTTTTTATTTTTCGTGCTTTTAGTTTTCATCCCTCAGTTAGTCAGGAGTTCAACTGCTATGTGCCTAGACGTTTGGCACTAAATCTTTAGTAATCTTTATCAAGCTCATATATATTTAAACTCATCTACCACTAGTCAATGTATGGACAGAATAATACATGACAGATTTCAACGTTATTGTAAACTTCACTAATGTGTCCATCAATATTCCTTTAATAGCTACTCTTTAATGTTAGTTTGTTCTTCTGTTCTAATTGCTTACTTTTTCAGATGAACAGCTAAAGGAATTATGTTTTAGTATTCGCTGCCATTGTTTGATGAGTTCCCCCTTCAAAGTGACTCAGTCATACAAGTCCAATAAACACATCTTTATTGAGTTATCGTAGTGTTTACATTCAGGACGGGTTCATCAAACCCGCTGACCCCAAGAGCAGCAGTTACAATCTAAATGTTTATTAGGCTTCACTGCTACCACAAAATACCTGGTCTCTTGTCTGATATTTTTATGAGAAAAAAAAATCATACCGATCTTCTGTCATCTACTTTTATTATATGATAATTGGTTTGTTTTCCTGTTTTATATGTGACGATCCCCTTCTGTCCAGTAGGTGTCTCTAGTCCTCTACATGTTTGTTCTTGTTTTTTTTCAGGAAGCAGGTAGATGGACTGTTAATTGCACACACCGGTGAATGATAAAAGGGGACGACTAGTCAGTCACTCGCTCTGCTTGTTTGCCCTCCGGACCAGGCCGGAACGAGCAGCATTTGTCCACACTTCTCTCCGACTGGCTGGCCTGATCTCACAGAGCGTATTTTTGTAATCAATAAACCATTGTTGCTATGGATCCGCTCGTCTGTCTCCCTTTTTGTCCTCGCCTTTGAGATGGGCGTGACAAATGGGGGCTTGTCAGTTTGAACCCGGATTGGGGATCAGCTTTCAGGTAGTGTGTTGAGTTGTGAACTCTGTTTTGTTGGGGGACATTGACGAGCGTGCTGGGTTTGGTGAGTGAGGCAGCCGTTGTACATCTGTTCTGAGAGAGTGTGTTTGTGTAGCAGTGATCGCTCCTTCATAGCAGGTCGCGGTGGTTCTGTCCCTGTCAGGCTTAACAACAATTTCCCTTATGGAGTTTGTTGTGGGGGGATTTTAGTGTGGTGTGAACGTGGGAAGGGCAGTTGTCTCGGGAGCACATCCGGAGTTGCAGGGAGTCACCATTTATTGGTTGCTTTTTCGGACTTTCGGGCGTTAGTGCATTAATACCCATCACAAGTAACACCCGAAGACTAGCGGGGGAGATTAGTTAGATTCTGGTTAGGCAGTTAGAGGGACGGGGTCGCTGTGACGTTGTGGTTGTTTTGGGAGCGTGGGAGCTCAGAGTGCTACTGGTTGGAATTCAGGTGTTGTGTGGATAACTGTAGATGTTATGGCTGCTGTTGAGGATTTTTTGCGGGATCCGTCTGAGGAGGGCTTGGAGCGCTGCACACGCGAACAGTTACTAAAGATAGCTGAACATTTTACGTTGGAGGTCAGTGACAAGCGGTCTAAGGAGAGTATAAAAGCCGCCATTAAAGCTAATTTAACTGACTCCGGTGTGTTAGGACCAGCTAAGTTGCAAGCTGGCGCGACGTGGTTGGACACTGACGTTTTTGATACTAGACTGACTTTTGAACAAAAGCGGGAGCTGCTTTTACTGCAGGCTGGGATAGAACAGAAAAGATTGGATGTGAAAAGGCTGGAGTTGGAAGAACGCAGACTGAGCTCAACTAGTGCGGGCAACGTCCCCCTTGATGCTTCCGGTAGGGGAACGTCTAGCTCGTTTGATGTTGGGAATAATCTGCGTTTAGTTCCTCAGTTTTCTGAATGGGATCCGGATACCTTCTTTTCCCTGTTTGAGCGTGTTGCTGATAGTCGAGGTTGGTCTGATTTGGACCGGACACTGCTTTTACAGTGTGTGTTCACAGGCAAAGCACAAGAAGCATACTCTGCCCTCACAGGGGAGGAAAGTAAGGTTTATGCCACTGTGAAGAAGGCTGTTTTAACAGCTTATGAGTTGGTACCAGAGGCTTACCGACAGAGGTTTCGGACATGGGAGAAGGCTGGGAAACAAACCCATGTTGAGTTTGCCAGGGAGCTGGGAATCCATTTCAATAGGTGGTGTGCTTCCTTACAAATTAGCACTTTTGTTGACCTCTGTAATTTGGTTGTCCTGGAACAGTTTAAAAACTCTGTTCCGAGTCACCTTGCGGTATATATCAGTGAACATAACGTGAAGACAGCTGCTGAAGCTGCTAAGCTGGCAGATGAATATGTTCTTATACACAGGGGTGGCCGTGAGTATCAACCTCGCAGTGATTTTGGTTACAGGAGTGGCAATCAATCTTTTGTGGGAAGTCATGCAAAGGGGGAAGGCATTGGTTCTGATGTGAACAGTAGGTCAGAACAGATTTCCAGTGGGCATGTGTATGTGGATCTATCTGATGTGTGTCATTATTGCAAAGCCAGAGGCCATTGGAAGCGGGAATGCCCAAAAAGAGGTGCTCAAGTGAAATCGGTTGCTTTTGCTGCCTCTGAAACGCATGGTTTTGTTTCCTCTAAACAGGTGGACACAGGACGGCAGTATACTTTGGATCAGGAGGATTTTTCACCTTTTCTTTCTGACGGCCATGTGTCCATGGTGGGGAGTGATGCTACGGCACCGGTAAAAATTTTGAGGGATACTGGAGCTTTTAATTCATATATTGTGAGCTCTGTATTACCCTTTTCTGAGGAAACCAATACTGGAGACCATGTATTGATGCGGGGAATGGGACTAATGGTGGAACCAGTTCCGCTGCATAAGTTGACTTTGACGTGTGGATTGGTTCAGGGGGAGGTTATCATGGGGGTGCGCCCTGCACTTCCGCTGGAGGGAGTGGATGTAATCTTGGGCAATGATCTGGCTGGTGGCCGGCTGTGGGCTGATTGTCCACTACCTGCTCCCATAGTAACTTCTTCCCCTGTTCTAGGGAAGTTGGATGAGAGTGCTCAGTGTTTCCCTGGGGTTTTTACAGCTTGTGCGGTGACGCAAGCTATGTACCATGCTGAGTCGGCATCCATCCCTGACCATGAAGGTGGAGGTGCCGAAGATGGTGATTTTTTCTCTCTTTATGTCCCTGATTCTCTTTTGTCTGTTTCTCACAGTGACCTGGTGGCGGAGCAGAGAGCGGATTCTTCTCTTCGTCATCTTTTTGACCAGGTTGTCACTGATGACGAGAGTGTGGCCTGTGGGTATGTGTTGAAGGATGGATTGTTGGTGCGGAAATGGTTGGTACATGGGGAGGATTTTGTTGGGGGTTCCCTTTGTCAGACTGTTGTTCCCTCGAAATTTCGCAGTGAAGTGTTGCGGGCTTCCCATGATCAATCAGGTCATTTGGGGGTCCACAAGACTTATCATTACATCCTGCGTTATTTTTTTTGGCCTCGGTTAAAAAGGGATGTGTCTGAATATATCAAAACCTGCCACACATGTCAGATGGCAGGGAAGCCAAATCAGAGCATTAAGCCGGTTCCCTTGTACCCAATTCCGGTGGTTATGCAACCTTTTGAACACCTCATTATTGATTGTGTTGGTCCTTTACCTCGTTCTAAGGCTGGGAGTAATTATTTGTTGACGGTAATGTGTCAGACAACAAGATATCCAGCTGCATACCCACTGCGGACCATTACTGCTAGGTCTGTGGTAAAGGCTCTGACTCAGTTCATTTCTATTTTTGGTATTCCAAAAGTTATCCAGTCTGATCAAGGTTCAAATTTTTCTTCTCATTTGTTCGCTCAAGTTTTGAAACTTTTACAGGTCAAACATAATCAGGCTTCTGCATATCATGCTCAGAGTCAAGGTGCTCTGGAGAGGTTCCATCAGACCCTCAAGTCCTTGTTGCGTACTTACTGTGTGGAGTTAAATCAGGATTGGGAAGATGGCTTACCATGGGTTCTGTTAGCTGCTCGTGAGGTGGTGCAAGAGAGTACTGGGTTTAGCCCAAACGAGCTTGTTTTTGGAAATGCAGTGCGTGGGCTACTTAAACTGTTACATGATGCTGTGAGTCCTTCAGAACCTCCGAGTAAGTTAATTGACTATGTCAATGGGTTTAGACATCGTTTGCATGTGGGGGTGGAAATGGCTAGGGAGAAGTTGACCTCTTCTCAGGAGAAGATGAAGCGCATCTATGACCGTAAGGTGGACCATCGATGTTTTAGTCCTGGTGATCAGGTACTTGCATTATTGCCAGTTGTCAGCTCCCCCTTTCAGGCTAAATTTACAGGCCCATTTACAGTCCTGCGCAAGCTGTCGGATCAAAACTATCTGCTGTCCACACCGAGGCGTAGGAAGTCAACGCAGCTTTGCCATGCAAATTTGTTAAAACCCTATTACACTCGGGAGTCACAGGTATCCAGCAAAGATGAGGAGGTGCAGGTTGATAAGACTGTCTCTGTGGCTACTACAGTAAGTGGATTAGGTTTCTTATCTGCACTTGAAAACGATGGGGTGATTCCACCTAATGAGAGTTTGTTGACTGGCAGGCTGAAAAATTCTGATGTACTGAGGAATTTGGATTCTTTGTTTGCACATTTGTCTCAGGAGGAGGGCACTGAGTTGACTGCTATGTTTAATGAGTATCGTTGTTTGTTTGGTGATGTGCCCAGTCGAACTCACTTAGTTCAACATGATATCGATGTGGGTGAGGCACAGCCAATTCGCCAGCGCTTTTACAGGATTTCTGAGGAGAAGCGGAAGGTAATGGAGTGGGAGATTCGGTATATGCTTGAAAATAGTATTGCTGAATCCTCTGCATCTAGCTGGGCATCACCTTGTTTGTTGGTGGAGAAAAGCTGATAAAAGTTTTAGATTTTGTACAGATTATCGGAAAGTGAACATGGTTACAAAATCTGATGCTTATCCGATGCCACGCATGGAAGATTGTGTCGATCAGGTGGGTTCAGCTCAGTTTGTTAGCAAATTTGATTTATTGAAGGGTTATTGGCAAGTTCCATTGTCTGAGAGAGCTAGAGAGATTTCTGCCTTTATAACTCCCTTTGGTCTGTTCTCTTACTCTGTAATGAGTTTTGGATTGCGAAATGCACCTGCAACCTTTCAGCGTCTTATGAATATGGTTGTGTCTGGGTTGGAAGGGTGTGCCGTATATTTGGATGATGTGGTGGTCTTTAGTGATACGTGGAAGTAGTGTTAATTTCGTTAACGAAAACTAAACGAAAATATTTTCGTCAACGCACATTTTTCACCGAACGAAAACTAGACGAGACGAGACGAAAATCCCCACTAATAAACAATAACTGGGAGTAAATCAGAAATAATTTTCGTGGACTAATAAAGACGAGACGAAATGCAGTTCGGTAAATAAAGACTGGACTAAAATCTATGGACATTTTAGTTCACGAACAAAGACGAGACGAAAATTATATATTATTATTTTATGTTTTTTTCAAATCCTGTCTCGTCTCCTCCTCCGCCTCCTCCTCGTCAGCTCCCACACACCCACTTTCAAACCTGGAGCGGGCGGCACAGAGTAGCCTACTCTGGGGCTCGGGAGAAAGAGGAGACGTGATCTATGGACACATTTTCGCTTCATTGAAGTGGAGAACAAAACCAAATGCTTGATTTTAGTGGAAGGGAAGGAATATGGCCACATGATAGCTGGAAAAACACAACCTGAAGAGACGCGTCGCAGTTCACCACAAAGACATTACGGTAAGTTAACAGAAAGATTGGTGGTGGTTGTTTATACTGTAAACTTAAATCAACGGCTATAATGTCCCAATGATAAACTAACTAATGTTGGCTAACTTTCATAGTATTTAGTATCCAGGCTGGCTACGTTACGTTAGCTTGTTAGCACGTAGCGACCGTAGCCACTTGTTGATAGCATTGTATGTAAAGTTAAATTTATGCTAACTTAGATACACTATATTGCCAAAAGTATTTGCTCACCTGCCTTGACTCACATATGAGCTTAAGTGACATCCCGTTCCTAATCCATAGGGTTCAATATGACGTCGGTCCACCCTTTGCAGCTAGAACAGCTTCAACTCTTCTGGGAAGGCTGTCCACAAGGTTTAGGAGTGTGTTTATGGGAATTTTTGACCATTCTTCCAGAAGCGCATTTGTGAGGTCGCACACTGATGTTGGACGAGAAGGCCTGGCTCTCAGTCTCCGCTCTAATTCATCCCAAAGGTGTTCTATCGGGTTGAGGTCAGGACTCTGTGCAGGCCAGTCAAGTTCATCCACACCAGACTCTGTCATCCATGTCTTTATGGACCTTGCTTTGTGCACTGGTGCACAGTCGTGTTGGAAGAGGAAGGGGCCAGCTCCAAACTGTTCCCACAAAGTTGGGAGCATGGAATTGTCCAAAATGTCTTGGTATGCTGAAGCATTCAGAGTTCCTTTCACTGGAACTAAGGGGCCAAGCCCAGCTCCTGAAAAACAACCCCACACCATAATCCCCCCTCCACCAAACTTTACACTTGGCACAATGCAGTCAGACAAGTACCGTTCTCCTGGCAACCGCCAAACCCAGACCCGTCCATCAGATTGCCAGATGGAGAAGCGCGATTCGTCACTCCAGAGAACGCGTCTCCACTGCTCTAGAGTCCAGTGGCGGCGTGCTTTACACCACCGCATCCGACGCTTTGCATTGCACTTGGTGATGTATGGCTTGGATGCAGCTGCTCGACCATGGAAACCCATTCCATGAAGCTCTCTGCGCACTGTTCTTGAGCTAATCTGAAGGCCACATGAAGTTTGGAGGTCTGTAGTGATTGACTCTGCAGAAAGTTGGCGACCTCTTCGCACTATGCGCGTCAGCATCCGCTGACCCCGCTCCGTCAGTTTACGTGGCCTACCACTTCGTGGCTGAGTTGCTGTCGTTCCCAAACACTTCCATTTTCTTATAATACAGCTGACAGTTGACTGTGGAATATTTAGGAGCGAGGAAATTTCACGACTGGATTTGTTGCACAGGTGGCATCCTATCACAGTTCCACGCTGGAATTCACTGAGCTCCTGAGAGCGACCCATTCTTTCACAAATGTTTGTAAAAACAGTCTGCATGCCTAGGTGCTTGAATTTATACACCTGTGGCCATGGAAGTGATTGGAACACCTGATTCCAATAATTTGGATGGGTGAGCAAATACTTTTGGCAATATAGTGTATGTTATACTGGCCGGGCAACTATAGTTTCTGTTAAATTGCAAGTTTGATTAAAGCAGACAGACGTTTTAGGTAATCTAGGAGCTGCAAGTGAACTACAGCTAACACAAAACACCTCGGCAGCTACACATGTATGCTAAATGCTAAAACGAACTGAAACTATTTATCAGGATAAGACAAAATAAAAATAATATGCCACACATAATTCAGAACAACTTTAACCTAGATTTTCATATACAAAATAGTCATTGCTAGGGGAACCACTGCAGGGATGTCTTTATTTGGTGACATAAAATGCTGCTCTGTTTATCTGCATATTACTATTACAAGGACATTTGATTTGAATTGGCATCAATATTAATACAACCAAAATGCATGCACACCTAACAATGTCTGCAATTTATTCCTGCATAAAATGATAGTTAGGTTGTTTGTATGAGTTTGAAACGGATGGTCAAATGTAGTTTTTAGAGAGACTTAGTTTTTGTTAAGGAAAAAAAGAGACCTATATGCTACTTATACACTTGGAATTCCTGTTATGCTGTGCATCTATCCTGACATTGTATTCATTTCTGTTCCAGATTAAAGATACACCACCACCAACAACAACCTACCAGCCACCCAGAAACAATGACAGGCCAGCTAAAGCTGGAAGGAAAGCACTTTTGTTGTATCAGTTGGAGTTTTTTTTTTTTTTTTTTACAACATTGACCTCAAATCTATTTATTTTATTATTCTATGTGAACTAGCTTTAAACAGCCAGCACTTGTGTAAAGTTCATAAGACACTTTATTTTATTTATTTGTTTCTTTTGCCAGGTGTGTTTTATTTGTTTTAATGCAAGCATTTGTGTTTGTGTCTTTGAACCTTAACAATGTTCAAAATAAATATGCAAATATTGTCAGAACATCTTCAATGTCTGCATGTGTTCCTTAAAATTGTGTTTTTTATCAAAAAGATGAGAGAAAATGTTGAAATAATTTTAGGAAATCTTAAACGTTATTCTGCTGACAAAAAAGTAAAAGGTTAAAATTATGTCCTGACTAAAACTAGACTAAAATGTTGACAGTTTTTGTTGACTAAAACTAAACTAATAAAATTATGTTTTCTTGGACTAAAATAAAGACTAAAATGCTCGACTTATAGTCAACTAAAACTAGACTAAATAAAAATGCGATGATGTCGACTAAATGTGATAAAAACTAACAAACGATGCTGAAACTGGACTAAGACTAAAACTAAATTTAAAAATGGCTGCTAAAATTAACACTACGTGGAAGGAACATCTGGCTCACATACGTAAGCTGTTTGAACGACTGGCTGAAGCACACCTGACCATTAACTTGGCGAAGTGTGAGTTTGCTAAGGCTACTGTTACCTATCTGGGTAAGGTGGTGGGGCAAGGGGTGGTGCGTCCAGTGGAAGCCAAAGTAACTGCAATTTTACAGTATCCCGTACCAACGACAAAAAAAGAACTCCAGCGGTTCCTGGGTCTTGTGGGGTACTACCGCAGTTTTTGTAAGAACTTTTCTACAGTGGTTTCCCCATTAACAGATTTGCTGAAGGATAAAGTGAAGTACACCTGGACAGCTTCCTGTCAGAAAGCTTTTGATGATGTCAAATTTGTCCTCTGTTCCTTCCCTGTTCTTGCAGCTCCACAATGGGATCGTCCTTTTGTCCTGCATGTGGATGCAAGTGATGTAGGTGCAGGTGCTGTCTTATTTCAACAAGATGATGATGGAGTTGATCGACCTGTGAGTTTCTACTCTAAAAAATTCAACCATTTTCAGGTGAACTATTCTGTCATTGAAAAAGAGACATTGACACTAATTTGGGCTTCACAGCATTTTGAAATATATCTGGATTCTGGAAGTGTTCCTCTGGTGGTCTATACTGATCACAATCCCTTAACATTTTTGCATTCATTGCAGTGTCCAAATCGCAGACTGATGCGATGGATGTTGTTTTTGCAGCCCTATTGTCTGGATATCCGCCATATTAGGGGCTCGGACAATGTTGTGGCAGATGCTTTGTCCAGGGCACCATGTGCTTTGGTTTAATGTTCAGTCCCTTTTTTCTCCAAGTTTCTTATAGGCTTTTCCAGTGGCTAGGGTGGCTGAGCTATTGAGGTGGGGATTGAATGGGTGATTGTGGTAAGACTGCAAAGCCATTAGTATTGCAATTGTCACCTAGTTGTTAGTATAAATCGCTGTCTTTTTGGAGTTCCGGTTAGGACTCCATTTGTATGGGGGGGAGTGTGACGATCCCCTTCTGTCCAGTAGGTGTCTCTAGTCCTCTACATGTTTGTTCTTGTTTTTTTTCAGGAAGCAGGTAGATGGACTGTTAATTGCACACGCCGGTGAATGATAAAAGGGGACGACTAGTCAGTCACTCGCTCTGCTTGTTTGCCCTCCGGACCAGGCCGGAACGAGCAGCATTGGTCCACACTTCTCTCCGACTGGCTGGCCTGATCTCACAGAGCGTATTTTTGTAATCAATAAACCATTGTTGCTATGGATCCGCTCGTCTGTCTCCCTTTTTGTCCTCTCCTTTGAGATGGGCGTGACATATATTACATGAGTGAACATGAAATTAACAGCCAGATGGAGACCTGGCATACACGCAGGCAAACTTATGCTCAAATCATAAAAGGAATCAAGGATTAAACAGAACAGTGGTGATCCATATGGTCTATATTGGTGTTGTGCCGTTATGTTATTTGGCAGGTTTTCCATTTGGATAGGGACTGTATGCTGATGAAATTAAGCAAGTTGACAGTTTATTGGGGATACATCTTTGTAGGTGTAGTCAAGCAGCATTACGATGTAAACCATGTTGCAAAAAATTAACAAGAAAGAAAACAGTTTGTAGCTAGTTAAACACAGCAGACAGTAGCCATAGGGATAGTTAGTCATTCAACATATAATCAATATACCAAACCCACATTTATTCATTTTAAAGCATTCATGTTCTAATTGGGTTATTGCCAAAAAATATTTTGTGTTTATTTGAAACTAGAGAAAGTAAATTTAATCTTAGGGTGTGGATATGTTAAATCCATCCATTTGTTAAAGAACAGTTGATAAGAACATATGTAAAAATTGACTGTTTTTCTGTTAAAGGTATGGACTTGTATAATAGTCTGATCATTTCAAGAGCTTCAACTCCATTTTATACTTAAAACATGTATAAAAACTCAGTTAACCCTTTATAGGGCACTCATTGAAAAACTTTGAAATGTTAAATTTCCATCTCAGGGTGTCATTGTGGTATATATCAATAATAATAATCTGTAATTACATTATTAAAAAAATGTCATTTTCATGCTGAAAATCACAGGAAACGAAGTGATCATATATGGTAACTTGCCCCGTTCTGGTAAAAAAAAATCTAAAAAGAACACAAGATAGAATTTGTTGAAAAAACATGAAATAGTTTAATAAACATTTGTTTAGACCATTTAATAACATTATGAAACCACTTTAACAAGATAATACTTCATAGAAAACATCTAAAATCATGACAGAATATTTTAAATATAGAGTATAATGTAACATTTCATAACAATACAATATAATAATAGGAAAATAGAACAATGGATGGATGTTGCAGTGCCTTACTGCTTTCTCATCATAAATAGAACTTTATCATTTTGCAGTATTTTAGAACCTTCAGTGTCTTAGTGCTTTTTCAACATAAATAAAACTTTAAAATTTTACAGTATTTTAGAACATTCAGTGGCTTAGTGCCTTTTCAACATAAATAAAACTTTAAAATTTTACAGTATTTTAGAACATTCAGTGGCTTAGTGCCTTTTCAACATAAATAAAACTTTATTATTTCACAGTATTTTAGAACATTCAGTGGCTTAGTGCTTTTTCAACATAAATAAAACTTTAAAATTTTACAGTATTTTAGAACATTCAGTGGCTTAGTGCCTTTTCAACATAAATAAAACTTTATTATTTCACAGTATTTTAGAACATTCAGTGGCTTAGTGCCTTTTCAACATAGATAAAACTTTATTATTTCACAGTATTTTAGAACATTCAGTGTCTTAGTGCCTTCTCAACATAAATAGAACTTTGATTATTTCACAGCATTTTAGAACATAAATTTATGTTGAGAAGGCAGTAAGGCACTGAATGTTCCAAAATACTGTGAAATAAAGTTCTTTCACAGTATTTTAGAACGTTCAGTGCCTTACTGCCTTCTAAATATCTATTGACTATCTTTATTTAGGGTTGTGGTACTCAGCAAAGCAGTTGCGTGTTGCATTTAGGCAGAGATGGACCTTGCAAACCCCGCAGAAAACATTGGACCTTGCAATGTTGTCTTTCCTGCTGCAGTACTTGCATGTTTGGCGATGAGTGTAGACAGGAACGTGGAACACGGAGTGGTCGAAACGCACAGCCTCAGTGGGGTTGGAGCAGCGATGTCCTCGGACTGGCTTGGGAACATCAAAGGCAGCTCTCAGACTGTCAGAGCTTCTTCCTAAGCGAACTACAGACAGCCTTTGGTTAGAGGCATGCTTGAACACCTCGATCCGGAAGCTTTTCAGAGACTGGCTGTCCAGTTTCAGTTCCTTGCAGTCCCGCCTGTACATCAGCCAGGCATTTGAGATGGCCAGATCAATAGTGTATGCAAACAGACGCATATACCACCTCTTGGACTTCATGGGGGTGCGGTACAGGTGCACCAACATGTCGCTCTTGTCAATCCCCCCCATGTTGGAATTGTAGCTTTTGATGACTGCAGGACAGCTCACAGGTTCCTTCTTTTTGGATTCACTGGAGAACCTAAAACACGATTTTGTTTTATTGATCACCATTAGTGAAATTTGGTGTTGTAACAGCTCCATAAAAAGTGTAAAAATATAAATGAATGGAGGAAAATAAATGGCTAAGTAAAAAAAAAAATATAAAGGCAACACTGACATCTACAGGAACAACACAATCAGACAAAACTAAAATAAACAATACCTGTAGACAGATGACAGAGGTTCCACTCCCATGTCTGTCGAAAGCAGAGTGACAACTTTATTGTCCTTCCACCTGAGGACCAGGATCCCATCATCACTGACAACGGAGTGACAGGTCCCACGAGGGACACCTTTTTTCTCCATCTCTGTGATGGACTTTAGGGGAGGATGTCCAATTCTGTTGTCCCTTGCAGTTCCTGTGTATCTGAATACATAAATATGGAATGGATGAATAATGGATCCAATGTAAGTGGGTTACATATCCAGCAGTAAAGTGCAACAAAAATGTAATCATTCATTCACTCACTCACAGAAAGTAATTGTTACCTGCAGTTCTGAGTTTTGAGGTACCGGACTAGCTCCAAGCTGGTGAAAAAGTTGTCAGCGAAGATGGCTGTTGTGGTGGAGGATGACATGGTACTGGCCAGGACAGAGACAATCTGGCTGGTGGCGCCCAAGGCTCTTTGTTCAGGTGTCAGGGGGACACCATGGGCCTCCAGCGTAGTCTTGCCCTGGTATAGGACCATGTCATGGATAAATCCATCCTCGGAGGCCCTGGCAAACAACTTAAACCCCCACTTGTCAGGCTTGTTTTTAATATACTGCCTCAAGTTCCCAGCTGTCTTCCCTTTGAAGGCAACCATCACCTCATCCACTGACTGCTTCGGGGTCTGCTCCTCACTTCTGAAGGCACTGCAGAGGAAGGTGAACAATGGCCGGACCTTGAAGAAGCGGTCAGTGGTGCCAGGGATAAGGGTGTTGTCATTGAAGTGGATCATCCTTCTGAGCAGCCTGAACCTCTTTGATGACATGATGTTGGCAATCTGAGGAACCCTGGTGTCCATGGCCCAGTAGTCATCTATAGATGGCAGTTCTACCATGCCCATGTAGATGAGAATTCCTACAAATTTCATCATCTCATCCTCATTGGTGGTGAAGGTGGTGTTAATGTCCTTTTGACTGGCGTACAGGTTGGTGTGATAAGTTATGTGGCTAATGAATTGTGGGGTAAAGTATCTTAAAAAGTACACAAAAGGTTTCCCAATAAAGTTGGGAGCAGAGTGCTGGTACTCAGGCAGAGGTGAATTTCTTAATTTGGTTTTCCTCCAGGTGGTGGGTCTGGGTTTGGGTTTAGTGGGACCCTTAGCTTGCGGTATAACCTGCTCATCTTGATCTTCATTTTCATCCTCATCTTCCCCATCCTGAAGCACCTCCACTGCAGGCTGCACATGTCTCCTCTTGGCAGGAGGACTCATCTCACTTGTGGTGGGAGTGTCCAGGTTGTGGCTGACTGGAATGTAATCAGGATCGACCTCCACATCATCTTCCTCATCCTCTTCGTCATCGCTGATGGCAGGGTTGGCTGGAACAATCACAACCGCCTTCCTCTTTCCATAAAACATGTTTGTTGAAATCTGCAACAGAAAAATATTATAATTATTGTATATTTTTATTACTGCTACTGTCATTATGTGGATAATAATATGCCATATACTTGAAAAGCACTAAAACTAGTCATAATATCACTTATTCAATATAAACAATTAATAATATAAATAATAATACTATTAAGACATAAAATAACAGTTAAGTGATACAAAATATAATACAAAAACATCCAAAATCACTTATTTTCACCATTTTTAGCTATATAATCTTTAGAAGTGAGATATATATGTGAATAAATCATTATAAAAGCTTCTAAAAGCATCAGATAAGATTCTAATGTATTATTTGTTGGTTATAATGCGTGTTTGGTAAACAGAAACTCAAAAATGTGGCTTAGAAACAAAGAACATATGAGTTAAAGTAGGCGAAACTGATGCAGGTCTGTTTTTACTTGTTTTGGGCATATGCACATATATGTGCTCCCTGTTTTTCATGCTATGATTTCGCCAATTTCCAAAAGTCTCACGAAAAAAAACATGTCTGTCATCATTTAGTACAACTTCTCAACCGTGTAATGTGAAAGTTTAATAAACTTACCATGGTTAGTTTTGGAGAGCCGAGTGAAAACGCTAGAGAAATCAAGCCGCGAAGTGGTGATTTCCTGCTCCCGGGAAAACACTGACGTTTCGCGCGTCACAGACACGCGCTGATTGGTCGAACGGCGCAATGGCGCGAACCGTAACAAGCTTAGTCCCTGCTGATTGGCTGGGCCAAATCACGTGACTCGACAAGTATGCGCGAGGCCGCAGTGACGTCATTTAGAAGGTCTCCGGAAGTGCTCAAATATGGTAACTTGCCCGATAAAGGGTTAATGAAAGATATAGTAAAAAAGATTAAAATTAGTAAATTTGTTATTTGCTTTGTTATTTGTGAGAACAACTGCTTCATTACAAATTGTCCCCAGAAGCATTTTTTATTATAGAGAAAATATCAGGGAAAGGTGCTATAGGAAAAAGTTTGATTTATCAGCTTACTGCGCTAGTTGTGAAAAAACTCAAGAAGCATTAGACGAATATTGTGATCACCGTGTTTCTGTTGGTGGCTCTCATGTATGACCAAGTTGCGAAAGTTATTATACAGTAGCAGCCACTCAAAATGGCCCTTCCCAGTCAAAAGCCTGCCGAATGGCAGCTGAACGGCAGGAAAATCCCCTCCAACTTCCAGCCACTGGCCTTCTCATGGACGTGCATTGTTTTTTACTCTGACTCAACCCTTTCAATGAATACAGGGTTTCACCAGGAAATGACATTTCTTTTTAGATCTTAATGTCCACAAAACATGACAGAAAGAATATTTTAGATGTTTAAAAAGAAATTATAGGGGACTAGCCGAGGACCAGCCAAACGCCCCTCAAGGAAAGTGGGGACATTTTCAATGGCTACTACTGAATTTGATGATGATACTGATACCAACGATGATGGTGAAGTCCTGTAGGGCAATTACCAGCTGCATTTTGCTAGCCTGAAAGCATATTACGGTATGAAAGGTGGGTACTAGCTTGCACGTCACCCAATCTGGTCAAAGTACCATACTGAAAGTCCCTCCTTTTTACGGATCAGACTGAACGGCAGCCATCCCAGTATAACGTAGAACTCAACTCTGTTCTACACATATCGATCTGGCTAGTGCCTGGCTATAATAGATTAGACCTGCTGGAGGAAAGCTGCTGCCATCGAACCAGCCACTCATAAGAGAATGGACCAAAATCCACCTTCTTCAACTCCCTTGGAAAACAAGAAGGTAAGGACCTTATCATTTATTGGCTAACTTTCCTGGCTGAGGTTAGAATTAGTAGTACGATGTTGATTGGTTTATTGAAAACAATTCTCACTGAGATTTACGACAAAACATTCACATTGTGTGTCTTTGATGTCTTTGTAAAGTTATTTTTCTGTCATCTTCTCGTGTGTGTTTCTTTCATTTGTCTCGGAGCATATTTCTCCTAGTTCAAAGTTAACATTAAGAGAAGATAGAAACATATATCAAAAAAGTTCTGACAGCAAGGATTTACCTCGCATGTTGGCTCAGCTGTTTCTGCTGCCGTTATCCTATTAGAATCACATTTCTCTCTCAACTTTTCTGACTGACATGTAAAATCACAAATAGCTCACATGATAAAGTAAGTACAACTTAATAGACTGTAACTCATTTTTTCAAACCTCGGCCCATTAGTGATCTGTGGTCAGAGACTGTGTGCTACCCGTATTTCCTATTTATTACTGCCAAGCCTAAGAGAAATGTATCTTGACATTATGCTCTGCATAACCTGATTAACTCACTCCAATGGATGCTAATGCATTTAAATCACGTTTTCTTTTCATATTTAAGAGTTTGTCCAAAGTTTAGACTTTTTATACACAGTGTATACAAAATAAAATTTAGTTTTGTACAGCGTTCAAACAGTGAACTCGCAGCAGCTTAGCAGTGAAATGAAAATTGCATAAAGTGCAATAAACGCTTTGGCAGAAAAAAGGAAAAGAAAAAAACATGGTGCAAAAACATATTGATATGGAAGTTCAGAGCATAAATAAATATGGTGCAAATATGCAGTATTGTTGGATTGAAATTTTTTTTTAAAAATCAGCAAGGGACACCAATAACTGCCTAATAAAAATATAAAATACAGCTCAACACAAGCACCAGGCCAGGGCTAGTTTGACTGAGAAAACGTACCATCCTTCATAACAATCTATGGTTTAAAATTAATTATGTACACGTACAGAACGCATAAAAAAAAAAAAAAATGGAACAACTTCAAACTGAGTGAAAACGCATATCAAGCCAGCAAGTTTCAGAAAAAAGCCTCAGTTAGAATGGAGCTCTGTTAGAAGGTAGTTCATTGCAGAATTTAGTTGCGGCTAAGGCAAAAGCAGATCCACCACTTTTATGCTTTGATTAAAGCATGCTAGTATGTGCTGGTCAGCACACCATAGCAACCTAGTCTAGATGTAAACAAAGTTTGGATAAGAGTTTGTAAAGGCAGCCTTGAAAGAGCCTTGACAGTTGGGTGAATGTCCCAAATGAACAAAAGTTAGATGGCACAAATGTTCAAGATATGTTTCCATCTAGGTAGGAGACACAGTTAAATATAGAAACAATACTTTTTATAGGAGGCTACAGATGCACAAATGAATACATTTTCTTCCCACCTGAATTTAGTGCACAAAGTTAGGCAGTAACTGTCTCTGTAACTAACTTCATCAAAGTAAGACACAATTAACACCTAGGTAGTAATCAGGCATACTTTACAACTCATATATTTTCCATGGCAGTCTGGACGGATCATGGCTTTGCATCTATTTAAGTTTTCTTTTTGAGCGTTCATTGGTTTAATTTCCATTTTGTGTGATTCTAGTTGTTTTTGGTGATATTTTTCTATTCTTATATAATTCTTGTATACTCTCTGCTGCCCACTTGTGTCATTCTCCTTCCCCCAGCTCCCTTCTAGATGCTTCCATCCACATCTGTTCCTTGTTACCCCAGTCTTTGTTCAGTCTCCCATTTATACTCTCCCTGTGCAGTTTCTCACTGCCGGTCCCTTGTCGTTACTTTGCTCCTTTGTGTTTTCCATGACTTCTCCTCGATTTTTGGTTATCAGCATTTTGTTTGTGGACTTTGCTTCTGTTTCCACCATTTGGTTAATTAAATCAGCGAAACTCATCTCTGCATTTGGGTGCTCTAAAACAAAGAAATCCGACTTGAGGCACTTCCATCTGTGGTACTTAAGCCCATCATATGTTATAGTTTTCAAAGCATCTGCAGTCTGAATGGTTAAGCCATACTTTCTCTGACTTTTACATCATTGTATAGTACACAGTACACCTCCAAAAACATTTCACTATAGCAGCAGCAGTAACTGATTGCTCCATTAAAGTACAGATTTACATGAAGCATAAGTCAGTTTGGTAAGACTCAATACTTTTCAAATGAATATGCCATGTACACTGTCTTTTTTTTCTTTCTATTTTTTTTGTCTTTTTATGATGTGGTTGTTATACTCTCGGTTTCCATTTCTTGTGTTTCCATACTGTAACATATACAGAGTCACCAGGATACACAATTTAAGTCAAGTTTTTTTAAATTAAAGCTTTATGGAACACTTCTAGGGACAGCCACACTGTTAGTAAAGGCACTGCTGTGTGTGACGTCTATATTCTACCATTTGCGGGTGCTGGTCTCTGTCGTCCTGAACTGTTCAGACAGCATTTTGATGCTGTCTCTTTGGACTGACTCAAAAAGAACCACGAATGTTCAATTATGACCACACAAACGTGGACAATGAAATTATAATGTATTATATTCATTGTCTTTTGCTAAATTTAGCTAAAAAGTATTTCTAAGCATTTTCTATGCTATTTAAAACTTGTTAGTAAAACATATATATTTCTATATATGTGTGCAGTCACATCAGAGTGATGTAACATGTAATCCTTGCTGGCACGAAATCCCCCAGAAAATGGACAATTGAGATGTATAGGAAAGGCATCAGTACAGCTGTCCTGCAAACAAAAGCCAATGAATAATGGAAGAGATTGATTAATTATATGCTGGTGCTATTTAAACATGGTTTTGAAAGCCCTTAGTCTGCTGGGATAGGGAGTGAAATGAAAATACTTGACTTACACTGACATTACCGTTCTATCACTCCTGCAGCCTTCTTGAAAACAGTGGTTTGTGTCCATGTGTGACTGGCAGCCGCTGTGCAGAAATTGGCCACGACTGAAGCCAAATCCTACGCAAATAAATCCAGCCTGCGAGCTGCAGCAGAAGCCACGCAGGTAACTTTTGAGGCAGCTTTAAGCTCTGTCAGATACTTTCTGCTTTTAATTCAGTGAACCATTGCTGAGGAGGCACTGCTTATCTGTGGAAGAGCAATAAGCAGTGTATTTGTTAGATGTTTCTGTTTAATGTAGCTTCGTTTCACACAAACCAAAGAGCAAACTAATCAGCAGCTTGCCCAGCAGGTTATATCACACGGCTTGCAGAATAACAGCGACTGCGACGTTACCTACAAACCAGTAGTGCCTGCCAGGGTGACAGATGGTTTACTCAAGGTTATTCAAAACTACACTCCTGATTTTTTCATATTACGGTGATGACTATTCAAGGTTGACAAGGGCAGGAAGGGCTGTTGTTCATCCTGCTGCTGGTGAAAACAGTACAACAATTGAATAAAAAATTATACAAGTAAAAGTTAGAATATCAACAGGCTGAAAGAAAACAAAAATGCATAAAAAAGCCCAGTAGCGACCAACTCCCCTAACATTTATCCCAGACTGCTGGTGAAGATTCTCAGTCATCTGGGTCATAGTCATTCAAAAGGAAAAAAAAAGTTCAAAACAAACCACTGGGCTTTTATTTCGAAGTTTGAAGACGTTTCAGATCCCATCAATAAGGATTTCTCAATTCAAAATGTCTGGAGTAGTGTTGAGTTCCAGGCTTTATAGAGTAACCCAACTAAAGCCTTGATAAGGCTTAAAAAACATGCAAATTGAACCGAAAACAGGTCCACCCCTTTGTAATGGGAAGTCATTGAGGTCGTTAAAGATGTGTGCAATTGCGCAATTTTGTGTGCTGAAACCCCTAAAAACAAAAGGCGATGATGTATTTGGACAAAGACATGGCTAAGTAAACGTGGCTACTACGGTCTGTCAATTTTACAGAAAGAACTCAATTTTACCTGCACCCCCGCCATGCTTCTGTGTTTTCATCTGAGAGGAAGAACAAGAAGAAGAATCCTTGTTTGCATCTGCGAACTGAGTGATTTGCCTACAATGGCCTACAGAATTTCAAACATGTTTGATTTTCTCCCGACTTCACGATTCCTGATCGGAAGGTTGTCGTGACAGGCTTATCGCCCCTTGTTACCCTCTGTATAGTACATGATACACGACTAACAATCAGGCTGAAGGTCAGATGATCGAAAAATTCTTGCACGACTTGAAAGTCGGTCGAAAAGGGCAAAAAATCATACAGTGTAAGTCCGGCTTAATATATGTGTTAAATGCAGCCAGAATCCAGAAGGTCATAAAAAGACCTGCACATTCTTCAGGAACATTTGAATTAATTTCACACACAAAAGCATATAGTAATCCATGTGCAAGTCAATCTAACTGAAATCTGCTTCTCTGACATTTAACATCACTAATAAAGTTTACACCAGTGTTTTGGTTAGCATAATCACCATTTATGACTGAAGCAAATGAGTTGTCCTTAAAAAAGTAGAAAAATCTGCAACAAGAAACCGGATGCTGCTCAGCGACGTCTCATCTATAATGTCAGTTTTTATGGGCTTCAGTGAGAGAGACACTAATATCCCACACGTGAGTAGTATAGCCATTACATGAAAATAAAGGCTAACAAATCAAAATGTAAATCCGAATATCAAGAAGTGTATGAGCTGTAGATATAGATTAAATCAGCTTTTCTTATGGTTTGAAGAGGCAGCTAGGACTGCATATTTACTGTAAACAGTCCTTGTAGTAAGAGTAGATGCTTATTGATGATAACTCATCATTTTACAAGTTGACATTGGTGATTTGTAGTGCAGTGGATAACCTGAGAAACCTTTTTATAAAATGAAGACAGTAAAACTTAATATTTTAGGAAAGATTTGAACTTTAATACCCAAGTGACTGGTATAGTGTAGAGAAATCTGTGCAGAATAACCTAGCTCAAATCAGATTCATCTCACAAGGGGTGGATGAGAGAGCAGTTTTTTTTTTATTTATTTTTTTTTTATAATCAGTAGTGTGCTTCATTTAATTTAATGTGTAAATTTCATGAAATAATTTGTCAAACATCCACTTTCATATTCATGCTGGGATCTGGAGGTCTGTCCACCTTTCTCCAGCAGAGGGCGTTCTAGGTCTCCTGGAGCTGAAGCTGACCACCACACCTGCGGCTCATGAGCTCATCAGGAAACCGGCATTTAAGGAGGGGTAGAGCTACAATCCGACGCCAGAGTGTTTGCCAGTTATGGTTAGCGAACCTGAGCCAACCTGCCTGTTTGTATCTCTGACTCCCTTGAAGCCTGAACCTGAACCTAATCAGCTTTTTGTCCTCTCTGCTTCTCAGGAAGAACCTGCCTGGAAACCTGAAGACCTGGAAGGGTTTCTCAAACGTGAGACCAAGCTGTCTGTTCTCAGTATAACTCCTGGAAATCCAACTCAGTCTGAAACCTGCCTGCCCGCTCTCAGCAAGAGTTGAGAGAGAAGCTCTGAACCTGCTCAGTAAGATTATCTGCTCTGCCCCGCCTTTGCCTAGCCCTCTGCCTGCCTTCAGCCTCTGGACCCTCCCGGTTCCCCCCTTCTATCGCTCTGCTCATCTCTGATCAGGTATAGACCTGCAAATACCCAACCTGCAAGTTCACTGAAAGATTGCTAACCAATCTGTCCCTCTCTGCAGTGAAAACCAGTCATGACCAGACCCGGACCCAGTTATCCCCAGAAATCATAGTTCTTTATTGTGAATTGTCTTCAATAAACTTGTGAACTTTTTCCCTGCCTCTGAGTGTTCTGCATGTGGGTTAGATCCCTCAAAGCCAACATGACAATTCAATACATTTGGATAATTTCAGCACTATATTTAATTTTATTTCTATGTAACTAAGTCTATACCACTCCAAAAGTCAATTAAGTAAAAAAAATTAATTACTTTATGTACATATAGACTCAGTGATAGACCAATACATCGGCCGGATGTTGATATTGGCCAAAATTAGTGTTTTTTATTTTTTCTTGTGTTGGTATCCAATACATGCATATGTTGGCAGTTAGTGCATTCAGCAGCCATGTCTTGATACAAGGTAAAGTACATGCATTGCTGATTCCGCAATCTGCTGTTCATCGCTAAGGTTTCTTTATTATTTAAATGAAGCATCATGCAATATTTGTTATCATCGTGTAATTTTCATCATTTACACGGAATGTGCATAATGGTTTGAGTGATGTAGGTGTTACCCCATACTGTACTTTGACAATAGCTCAGATATTGTGAGATCAATGAACACTTTACTCATAATTTTAAAGCTTCCAGATTATTTAGTCTGGACACATTTGATGTGAGGCTTCCGGCAGTAGTCAACAATCACACCTAAAAATGTTACTTAATTTAGTTGTTTCACCTCCACCTCATGTTTTTTTTTACTTTAGCCTGCATTACAGGCATAATAATTTTATGATAGATTTGTCTTTTAATCTTTATAATAATGTTGTCACTTAATTTTTATTCTCTGAAATACTTATTTTTCTATTTTCAGTACCAATATGCCTTTGCAATGTACTTTTGTTACCTTTTGTGTGTTTTTCCTATTATGTTTTGTCCCTGTACAAGATGTACCATTGTCTTTTTACTGAAATTGCTTGGTTGTGAAGGTGGTTTGCTGACAATAGTTTCCCATCATTTTTTATTTTTCCACTGCTGCAGACCTGCAATCTGTGTTGTTTAGACCACCATCTGTCCGTCGTCCTTCTATCCATCCACCCATCAATCCATTCATCGTGGAATGGCTGATACCCATCTATAGGAGTCTATGGACAAAAGACACGATACACCCTGGATAGGATGCCAGTGCAAGACCCTCTCCATTTGAGCTTAGATATCTCTCTTTTAAACAGATTTTCTGTTTAAAAGACACACGTTTTTGTTCGTTTTTTCTTTTAGTAGTAAGAGGTAGTTAGCCTAGCTCTAGCTTTAGCACTACTATGGCTTCCTTCTTTGTCTAAGTCTCCTCCTTTTTCTGCGTTTTGTGTCAGGTGTTCAAATATTCCCTTTCCTCCTTATTAATAATGGTTTGTATCAGAAGTGTATTATATATATATATATATATATATATATATATTTATATATATATATATATATATATATATATATATATATATATATATATATATATATATAAATGCTAAACTTATACAATAAATATACTTAACATTCTTATTTATAATTTACTTTGATTTAATAATATGTAAGATTAGTCAGCTCCCAAATACATCTCAAATCTCCGCTAAGTGCGGAACCCATTCCCCCCGTCCTGCTCTCCCTCCGCTGGCTGGCGTCGGGGCTCGCAGATGCACTGGTGGAGCTCGGGGTCTGGGGGTGGCTGCTTCATTCCTGGCGGCCTCTCCGCGGGCCACAGCCGGCCGGGGCCTTGCTGGGCTCCTGTCTGGGGGTCGGGCGCCTCTGGGGCCTCAGATCCCTGGGGCCCGGGACCGGATTCACTTCGGGGTTGGGCTGGGTGTTGTTCGGGGATTCTCGGTGCTGGTGCCTTCGCTTCGATGCCGGTTCCTGGGCGATGCTTTTCTCGATGCCGGTTTTCTGGTATCGGTTCAGGGAGGAGGAGAGCTGCACGGCGTGGTGAGGTGCGGGTCTTGGGTTTTGTTTGAGCAAGCTGCGGTCTGCTCTTTTTGTGGTCGGGCGCCGAGCGGCTTTTCTGCTCTTGGGTTGTTTCTGTGCGCGGTATGTTGCGTTGCGCGCTGTTGGCATCGGTCTTGGTGGGGTGGGGCTGCGCTTTTGGTCTGGGGGCGTTTTGGGGGGGTTCTGCGGCGCTTGCGGCCGGTTCGCGGCGGATGCGCGTGGGCTCTGGCTGTGGGCGTGGGGCCTGTGTGTTTTTTCCTGGGTGTTGCGGCCGGTCGGCGAGGCTTGGTGCCGGGGGGCGGGGCGTGTTTCGGCGCTCTGTGGGGCCGGGGCGTTTCGGTCAGTGCCATGGGGGGGCCGGTGTTCGGCGCCCGGCCCTACTTCAGGGTGGTCGGCTGCCGGCGGAGCCCGCGGACTCATCCCCGAGGCTCCCCGGGGTGCCGGCATGGCGGTTGCTGGGGGGCTTTTTCGGGGCTGTCTCTCCTCCTCCCTTGGTGGGGGTCTGATTTCCGGGGCTGGCCCCTCCTTGGTGCCTTTGCTCTTGGGGTTCCTTTGGGCGCCTGGGGCTTTGGGTCTCCCGACGCTGGACTCAATGCTCTGGGGGGGTGCCTCTTCAGCTCTCCACAACCATTATTGAGCATTTTTTCTATGGATAAACTTTACATGCACAAGTGCACCCTCACAAATTACAGGTGCTTGGCTCCAGGTACTTAGAGATTCACTTCCATACAGAAACCCCTCATTCATATCTTCAGGTAACACAGAGTACATGTCAGATTTAATAATATTACTCTAGCGATAGTTGGTGTTGCTTTATTGTATGTCTCGTACCATGTCTTTCGGTTGTGCCGTTCTTTTTTCATCTCGTTACAGGTGATGAAGCAGACTGAAAATGTTTTGTCATTATCTACTTTCTATCTCTTCTTTCTTTCATCTTTTCTCTTTTTTTTTTCTTTTTTCCTTTTCGTCTTGTTTTTCTGCTCTATTTACATTGCAATGTCCATATAAACTGTAAAACTCCCTGCATAATTTTAATAAAGCAATTTATATGCATGAAACAAGTGTAGCAGTATGGCAATTGCCATACTGCTACACTTGTGAAAGTAAAATCTGTTGGGCTGTTTTTGGCATCAAGACAATGGTTCTTATTGCCACATTTGCCAGACAGGACACTGTAAAAAAAAAAAAAAAAGATAAGTCAGCTAAACCAGGGACAAAACTGGACTGAGCATAATGGCTACAGCAAACTTTGCTTAAAGCATTTTAAAGCAAGTTTGTGAACAAATATCGCTACCACAGATACAGAACTCTTTCCCTAACACATTTAAACTTATTTTGTAGTTCCCCGAACTAGAAGTAACAACTAGAACTAACTAAACTCCAAAATGTGTCTAAATTTTGCCCAAACAGCACTTCTGCTGAATCCTGTTTCTTACAAAAGCATACTTTATATCTGCTCAAATATGTTTAATCTAAGAGTCTGGATATGTTGAGCTTATTTTAGTTTACTGTAGATGATAATTGAATCAGGTTTATTTTTGGCAATTGTGGCCAAACTCAAGACAATACAGCATTCTTACAAAAACTCCTGTTTTATCCAACAGGGTGTAGCGTAAAGAAAGAGCCATGGGCAGAGAGAACAGACAGTGACCTCTTTCTGCATCAGTTTACCCTTCGTCTAGAGCCTGCAGTTACTCCCCGGAGGTAAAGCAGTTTCTCAGGGAGAAAGCCAAAGTCCTGAGTTATCATGCTTTTGGATCATGGATAAAGGCGGCGATTGATTCGTTATCCTTGTGCATGAGTCCCTGAGGTGGAGATGGATACTTGTCTGAGCGTTGGTATTTTAACAGGCAAACATTCAAGGTCATGAGTAGCAAAACACAGCAACAAGAGAGCGGAAAATGATACGGTTTAGTTTTATGAGCAGCTAAAATTAAAGGGAAAATTTCTATAACTAATGCAAATGCGTTTAATATGATCATTGATATCTGAGTGACCTATGCAGAAATGCTTTCCATATGTATAGGTTTATTACACTTCATCTCACTTCAGTGACAAATTCCCATAACAGCAAACATAAGTGCTTTACAAAAGCGCCTATAGTAAATCATGAAGCTATGGTGTACCATAGTAAACCTGAATTGGATTTTAGGTCATAGACTTACATAGACTAGGACATATTTGTTAAATGGAAGAAAAATTATGAGAATACAAATGCAAGAAGTCTAAATTACATTTGTCTTTTTGCCTCGTTGACATAGCTTTAATTTTCCTAAAATTAAAGCTAGTACAAACAATTAAAGCTAGACCCTTTAAAAGTGTTAAAGAATTGCAGGTGATTTATTTTCAGATTTTTTTTTTTTTAGATTGACACGATGAGAGCTGAAAAGGAATGGAAAATCATAATATCTTAGACGACCTAGTCCAAGCCCAGACCTAAATTTAATTTGTAAATCAATGGTAAGATAAAAAAGTAATCTTTGCTGCTTCTTTCCACCCAATTTTAAAGGCCTTTAGATACTTGAAGGCCTTCTGCTATTCTGCAGCAGTACTGTAACATTTTTCAGTATTTCTATTTCTATATATATATATATATATATATATATATATATCATCATTTATATATCATTTTTTTCACTTTACAGTTTACTTTAGAGTGCTGAATGACTTTGGGTTACACAGGAAATCCAACTAAAACACTTTGAAGTTGATGGTTTTTATCTGACAAAATGTGAAAAATGTCAAGAGGTACAAACACATACTGCAAAGGTACTGTTATCCACAGCTCCTTAACTTTCATGTCAAGCCGAATCACCTTTTTTACTGTTAATCAAAATCCATTCTTAAAAAGGGTCTCAGCCCCCGTGCAAACTGGGGGGGTGCACAATTTTCTAGTTCAAGGAAGTTCAAATACAGGGAGGAAACGAGAGGCTTATCTGATCAGAAGTGAGGCCTTTGAAGAGAACTGCTGACATGATCATTAAATTGTAGCACACTGAGACAGTAATATATAGCACGGCTTCTTTTGTTCACCTATTGGTAGCATAACTGATGAGGAGAGCCCTGCCAGTTAACATGCTCAGCTTGCAGTTTTTGGTTATTTAAATCCTTGTGATCAGTATGTTCTCTGCATGGATTTGATTGAAAATTCATGCAATGAATACTTAACGTCCTTTTAAGCCCTGCTGCGTCAAATATCTCAGATCAAGTTAACAGGGTTTCCTCCCTAAATGACCACTCTATAATTCTCCTCCCTGAGACTTCTGCTTCTCACTAATTAATAAAAAACTTAGACATAAAAAAGATATTATGGAGGTAAGATCCACAGAAATCAATGTCTTATTGACTGCCATGTCATGGTGATTCGCAAAAATTTGTTTAGAAGCTTCCTTCTAATCAGAGGTTATTTGCTATTTCCTCCGAGCATTGCTAAAAGCTTAGACTGCAGCCATCTCACGTCTGAGCTTCTCCTCTTCTGTCACATCCAGTCTAAAAATCAGCATCTTCCAGTCTTTAACCAGCCAATTTCAGTCAAAGCTGGAGTAAATGAGGTAACGGTAGTAGCAACAGGGTTAATCATTTAGAACTCAAGGGTTTGTAAAGCCATAGAATACTTTAACTAAAAAAGGGTTGAGACAAGCCATTCCACATAATAGGAGAAGACATTTCTGCTGTTTTTCTTTTTGTAACACTTTAATGTTTTGGACGATCCTACAGCAGACCATTAAAAAAAAAACACCTTAATGTTTTATAGTATAATTTAGTTTAAAAATTTGGTGGTTTCATGAAATATTCTACTGGAAAACTAAATTTATTAATATAGTGCAAATTCATAACCCATGTCATCTCAAGGTACTTTACAGAGCCAATTCAACCATATTTTACAATCAGACTGGTTTAACATTTTCGATCTAAGGAAAGCCAACTGATTGCATCGACTCATTGACTCTTCAACAATCCCTCAAACCAAGCATGCTGGTAGCGACAGTGGATAGGAAAACTCCCTCACACAGCCTTTTTTTTATTCAAGGGGAGAGCTGTGGTTCTACCCATTTAACTCTGCTCCTGACTTAATTTTTGCCCTTCCTGTCTTTCCTATTACCAAATAATGAACTCTGATAAGTCCATTAGGGCTTCATCTGTAGTTCTGGGTTTCTGTGGCCTCCTGAATGAGACGTTGATGACGTCTTGAAGTTATGTTGGTATGCTTGAAAGGTTCACCATTAAGGATATGTATCTGAAATTGCTCAGGACCTTACATATTGTGACATGTTCATGGACATCTGCACAGACTTGAGTCAGACTCTGCTCAACATGTCTAGGCATTGTGTGCTCATGGCTACTGGTGCCGCTCCATAGTCGCTCTGACTCGGAGGGTCTACAGGACAAATATGCCCATTTATGTGGCATTGAAACATGCTATTATTTAAACTATATGACATTAAAGTTAAAGGAATAGTACACCCAAAACATGATTAGCCTTCATTTTCTACTCACCCCCATGCTGAACAACACTCTGGAGTACTTTTTTGATATCTCAAATGCATCTGGAGATCTGGGAGGCTTCTTGCTGTCTGCTGACATTCAAATAATGGAGGTCTATGGTGACCGAGACAGAAAGGTCCATGAAAGTCCACAGAAAACGTGTCAATATTCCTCCATACTGCTCGTCCAATGAATACATTGGACGAGTCATTTAGAATGTTTTTAGAGCATAAACAGTAGTGTATAGGATTTCCTGAAAGCACGCACATGCGCGCTCACGACGCTACGGAAGCCGGCAGACCAAGCCAGATGAAAGTGCGCATTCAGCGTCTGCTCTGCCGATAGTGCAAGCGTAGAAGAAGAAATGTGCTGTTTACCTGTGCAAAGAAAGAAACAATGAAAGAAAAATTTCTGAGGACTTCAGTGTTGAGGAAGAGCATGAGTTCTTTGCCGAGCTGAATGCGCTGGTTTGGTCTGCCGGCTTCCGTAGCGTTGTGAACGCGCATGTGCGCGCTTTCAGGAAATCCTATACACTACTGTTTTTGCTCTAAAAACATTCTAAATGACTTCGTTTCGAGTAAATTCTGGATGCTACCCACTCAGGACACTTGGAATACATTGGAAGAGCAGTATGGAGGAATATTGACACGTTTTTTGTGGACTTTTATGGACCTTTCTGTCTCGGTCACCATAGACCTCCATTATTTGAATGTCAGCAGACAGCAAGAAGCCTCCCAGATCTCCAGATGCATTTGAGATATCTAAAAAGTACTCCAGAGTGTTGTTCAGCATGGGGGTGAGTAGAAAATGAAGGCTAATCATGTTTTGGGTGTACTATTCCTTTAAGTTTTCCTCTCCACAGTTGCTACAGGCATGCTCGGTGTGAAGGATTTCTGTTGAGAAAATCAGTCAATGCCAAACTGGCTTAATTGTTACACCGAGCTGGTTAGGGTTTTCAGGTGATAGTCTACACACTGCTCAGAGCATGCATTCGCAAGAAGTTGCAGTCTGATCCACTTTTTGCCACATTTACAAGTGTGCGATGGGTGTTCTGATGGGTAGAAAATGGCACAAGCCACCCAGCTAGACTTGGTTTCTTTTAATTTTGCAAAGCTAGAAGGTGAACTTCTCCAATGACGGTATGACAGAGTGGGAAATAAAGGGATTTGTCATGAGAAATTTAGGATACTTTAGCACATGCACAGACTCTGCAAGGTTCACAGTATGCACAGTCTGCCCAAGTATGAAGATGCTTTAAGTGCATACCTTTCCAGATCCAGGGATTCCAAAGAAGATTTCTTATCATCAATTTCTTCAGCTTCAGATCACTTCTTTTCGTTTCTGAGATCTTTTAGTCTACCTTTTGTTAAGAACGGTTATATATTAAAACATTTTTTCAGTATTTCTTAAAAACAAATAGTAGCAACATCAAAGTGTGCTAGAACCCACCTCCCCCAAAAAAGTATATAATCACCAGTAAAGCATAATTTAACAAGGATGCTGGTAACCTTTGCTGTGGGTTGTCTTTGATTGTAAAAACATTAATTTCGTCTCCCATTACCGTTATAATGAAGATTATTTTTTTTAACTTTATCTCACCTTGAGACTCTTACACCTTACCATAGGTAGGTAGCTATTTTATTTATTCAAACAAATATCGAGACATGTTTGTCAGTAGATAGTTTTTTTGACTAAGAAATACAAATAATAGCTACAAGCTTCCTTAAAAGACCTTAAGAAAGCCTGGAGACCTGTTTAATGAGACTACGTTTAAAGATTTAGGTTGTTTAGTTTAGATGTAAAAAAAAAAATACCCATATAGGTGGTGGTATAAATTTTCTGCATGCCACTAAATGTCAAATAAAATTTTATTTTCCAAAAATAAAATAGTAAGGCCATATGGTGTGTGGCAGCAGTAATTCTCTCCACGGTCTGGCCGTCTCAGAGCAGATCTGAAACACAATGCAGGAGATGATCGAGTCTTAGTGTCAATACATCAGCCCAGAAAATTACCTCTTCTCTGCTTGGCCTACTTTAATCTGTGGCCCTCTATTGAAGCAATGAACACTCTCTCCTCTGTCCTATTGACGACGTAAAATAGGTTTGCCGGCTTGATTGACAACTTTGTCCAGCTGACAAAATGTAATGCAGTCGAGGACAAAAAACAGATCAGGAATTCTTTGGACCCAATCTGGTGCTGCCGATTACATTTTCTCCACCGTCTTCTTCTTTATTGTATCAGATGGGTCTTTTGAAGTATTGAGGGAGAGTTTTTTATTTATTTTTTTTATATCGGGTGCCGCCTGAGTGCTCTGAGAGTCTAAGAGTGGTCACACATATATTCAGGTGCATGTTTGAGAAGTCGGTTTTGGCTTTTTAAGCTTAGACTTTTATCTGGGCTGACTCCTGAATAATAAACAGAAAAAGTGTGTGTTCTCCTGCCACCAAGAATAAGTTATATAAAAAACTGCATAGAGTAAGATTTATTATTTGTTTTAGCGGCTTAGTGAATTATTCAGGCTGCAGTTGTAGACATCAAACACATTTTCTGCTGACAGTAGGATTTAATGAAAACCAATCCAGCTCTAAACCAGGACTGAATGTTGAATGAAGCTAATAGTTTATAGTGTTATAGTTTTATCTATTAAATATATCTAAGAAGCAGAGCTGTAAAAGCATGGGTTTTATAAACTGTTTGTGATGGGTTTAGTTTAGTTTACTTTAGTATAAGTTAGGATGACCATATTTTTATTTCCTAAAAGGACTTAGACCAGCTTTGAGAGGGATTTAAGCAGGCTTCTCAGAGATTAATGAACATGCTTTAATATAACTTGATGGTACAAAAATAATTTCTGTAGAAAAACGGAATCTTTTACAACCAGTAAAATATTACAGATCTCATTTAAAACAAATAAATACCTTTAATTTTAGATCTGTATTTTTAATCTTTAGTTGTGTTCTTTATTCTAATTTTTCTCCTCCTGGGTTTTTTCTTCATCAGGGTTTTTTTTTACTCATCCTCCTTGTCTGCCTATTCATATTTTGCTGTAGAGCTGACCTTCCTCAGCAGTTTTTGGTTCCTGAAAAAAAGGTGCATAGAGTTCTTTGGAAGAACTGTCTTCAAAAATTTTAAAGAAATGCACAGACAAACTGTGCAATCTTCAATAGTTTTGAGAAACATGCACTTCTTTTTATTCTCAAAATACATGGTTCACTTCTGGTGCAACTGCATATCTCTGAACTCATCATCATGGTTCAACCTTTCTATGAAGCTCTTCGGATTTGGGACTTGGTCAAAACAAAATTTTATCAATTAGCACACCCTTCTACGGGTACTAATCCATGGACCTTTAGCTGTTGTGGTGTTTCACAGTATAAAATGCCCTTGCACCTTCAGCTGCATTTACAGCATCCTCTGTTTTCCCAATACTAACAAAGTACTCAGTCAACTTGTCAGAAGAACTTTCACCTTGCACAGCTTTTTTATGTTTTTTCAGTGTCCATAAGAGCTTTAAGATATCCAGCAACTTTATTACATACTGAAACATGAGTGCCACCTTTGCACACGGTGCTCTCAACCTCCCACTTGTTGCAACCGGGACAGTATGTACAAAATTATTTTTGCAGTTTTGGATTTAATGTCCAATGCTAGCTACTCTGTTGTGGTTGGGTCTCGCTAGAGCCTCCCACAAGGTACTCCCTCGAGAATTATGTCACGCATCAAAGTACCATAGTATTCTATGAAAAGCGGCAGTTTATTTAAGCACACAATTATGGTCCCATAAAAACAGTGAAAACCGGACAAATATCATGAATTTATGATCCCCCTCTGGACGCCAGAGACAGGATGAAAAAAGTGGACATGTACGGGAAAAAGAGGACGTTTGGTCACCCTAATTTAATTTAGATTTAGTTTAGCTTATCAGAACTTACCAGGCTAATAACATCCCTCTGTTATACAGGAGAAATGAAAAGAACACAGACATGTCAGGAACTCACCTCAAGCATGTGGTTATCCGGGTCGTTTTTTAAGTTTTAAGTAAGCCACAAAAACTAGCAGGAAGGAAACACTGTATCTTTCGCTGAGGAGAAAACCGAGATGCATAACTACGATAATTCCACATGTGTCAGGAATCAGCATGAATTCCTTGATCACAACTTAATAATTAATTTCACCCGAACAACACACACACACAAACTGGTTCATCCCAGAGACAGAACACTCCACCAAAGCTGATCTGCATTGTTTATGTGGTCCAGTGCAATGTAGACTGCTCAGAAACTGGAGGATTGTAGTTTTTTCTTCCAAGCATTTATTGCTGTTTTGAAAATTTTTCCAAAGAAATAATGTGGCGTCAGGTTTTTTGCCAACACTGCACATATATACTCCTCCTACAAGCAGCTTCATTTCATACAGATTCTGATAAGCTACTCCTCAGGCACATGTTTAACATTTTAAATGCGCAAATAGAGTAACACAGGACACCAATATGTCACACACGAGTGCTTGTTTTTTTGTTTTTTTTTTCTAGCATTTGTGGCTTGATTTCCATACACCTGCGTCCTCCTTCATCCTGGTGTTTGGACCTGTTTCCACTTGATCTTGTCAACTTTGTCATTTTGAAGGTTCTACCAAAGCCTTGGAAACGACAAGACAGTTGACATGTTGCTAAGGTAACGAGCATCAACTTGCTTATTCCAGCTAATATTTGAGCCACCAGAACTAATCACAGTAGTTGACCAGAAAATGCTTTTAAAGGTGTTCTGTAAACTTTTGTTAACTGACAACCTACGGCACAGAATCGGTTATTAACCCAGAACATTGTATATTTGATGATCATTTTGCCTATTAATTTTTGAACTCTTGAAAAGTAGCTTTTAGCCTGAAGTTGCTTTGCTGATGGGAACAAGATTAAAGCCTCAAGAGACGGGATTTCCTGAAAAGTAGCCAATCCCTGGTGGGTTGCTCTGTCCAGTGGGTAACGCCTTCAAATTGACAAAGGTTGACAGGAGGGAGTAGAAACATGTTGCTCTTGTGTGTGATATATTGCTGTCCCATGGTTCTCTATTTGCACATGTAAACTTTTAAACGTGTGTGAGGAGTAATTTATTAACATTTGCATAAAATAAATCTGCTCATAGGAGTATCTATTGCCTTTTCTGTGGATGCCATGGCCCAGATGACTAACAATTTCCACAGGCACAATGCCTTGTATAATGAACCATCGTTTAATAGTCAAACAAAATGATAGAATAAAGAATAATTAAATATTGTCCCTTTAGCGCACAAAAATACATGTATTTGTCACAACTCATAACATAAGGATCCAGTATTCACGCAACACAGACAGTGGGATTTTTCAAAAAGTGTTTGTTAAAATGACAGTCTGTGAGAACAGCTGCTATGACGTCTGAGGCAGGAAACTCTGGGGAGAAGAAAACACAGGTAAGTGATCACGATAATCTAACAGAGGAAGAATAAAATATGAGTCACTAACATGGTTTACAAGTTCAGTCCATAGCCAGAAAATGAGGTAGAGTCCAGCCGTTGAGATGCCAACAAGATGCGGCGGGTCCCCTGCAAAGTATCCCAGATCCCGAAGCCCCAGAGAACATCCAGGGGGCCAAACCCAGGTCAGGCAAACTGATTGGAACAGGAACAGAACCGCTCAGAGATCCAGGAATCCAAAGACAGTTCAGACAGGCACAGGAAGGCTCAGTGGTTGAGAGGCAGAACAGGTCAGGATCAGGTACTCAGAAACACTAAGGAAATGCTAAAAATACTCTCACCACTGAGATCAGATGGGAACAGGCAGGCAGAACAGGTCAGGATCAGGAAATCAGATAAGAAACAAGACCAAGAACCTCTTCACCACTGGCTAGAGAGAACAAGAATAATCTACCCCAGATGACTGGATTCAAGCAACTAAATAGAGGCAGGATCAGGTGGATCAGATGAAAGGATGAACAACCAGGCAGAGTTAGACAGGTGATTGAATGAGTTATTAAGCCAGTCATCAGTGCCAAGTTCATGACAGTATAACAAGTAAGAAACAGTTTTAGGTCTGTACTAACCCTAAAGTTTAGGTTAACATATATCTTTGTGCTGGAAATGATTCAGAGGGAGGCTAAACATTAGGGTGATAGTAATCAGAACATCCAAACTCTAAGCGTTTGAACTAATGACCTACGATAAAAAAGAAAAAAAGAATATACGACCAGAAGAGAGTTTTACATACTTACTAAAGAGGGCATGAATATTTTTTAACTGGTGTTTTTTTTTTTCATGAAATCACTCAATGTACAGTAATTTTGTATCATTAGTATTTAGATATGTTGGTCTATTCTCCATTCTTAAATAACTCTTCCCCTAATTTTGAATAATCTGTATAATTCTAAACATAGCAATACACAGTCTGACAACATAATCAAGTACTACGGGATCAACTGCTTTGTATTTACCAAGACACCAGATAAAAGATTCTCTTGTTAACCCTACCTTAAATACTGCTCACATATGGGATAATTACAGATTGAGTAAAATGATATCACTTGTGATCGATCAACACACAGGATAGAAAGAAAACAGTGGACAAATTATCAGTGATTTTTGCTATTTAGAGACATAAGTATTCTGATTGGCAGGCTCAAACCAAACAATAATTTTTCCTGATTGCAACAGAGCTTTAGATACATTATTCTAACCTGGAAAAAAAACTTTAAATACAAACCTTTTTTTATTTTTTAACAAACTTTTAATTGGAATTCCAATTTTTTTTTTTCTCTTCACCTGTCCTTTAATGACATACAAACAAGTTCAGGTTTGGACTTTGAATAGACCATTGCAGTATTCTTTCCTTACTTTCCCCTCTGTTCTGTTGTAGATGTTTCTGCTCTTTTTGAGATTCCTGTACCCACACGTGACTCCAAAATAATGAGATATGCAGTTGAGTTCATGGTCCTCTTAAAATCTCCAGACCACCCACTGTCCACCACCATGCTGGATATCTCGTGTCAAGCTTTTGTTCTTAATGCATAGCACCTTTGTAGCAAACGATTATGTTCCCATATTTGTTTGGATGATGGAGACTTTCTCCTTCAGGCCTTTAAAACATGCAAGCTCTGTTTAACTTTTTTTCCCCTAATTCTTCAGTCAAGAACTGTAACATATAGCTTGCTAACTGATGCATTAAGAATCTTACTTCCATTCTTTGTGATTGTAATTGTTTGGCTAGCCAAATGAAATTTAAACTTTTGAAAAAATTGTAGCTTTAAGAAAAGTTGATCTCATATATTTATATATAGGCCGTTATTCAAAATGTTTCAGTTTATTCAACCAGAGTAACGCGATCAAGCAAATCATCTTCACGTCAAACGTTCAGCCAACAGCTTGTCCATAAATACTCAGAAAAATACATGGCCTTTAGCTGGTGGCAACGCAAATGTCAAAACCCAAGTCTGTGGAAACACATAACTGATTGGACAGAAAGAGTCGTGATTAACTAATAAGGATCAAAGGTATGTTTGTGGAACACAACATACATTCTGCCAAACTCTGAATTTCATTCTTCCAGCCTGAACTAGTCTGCTCTGACTGTCGGTGGTCTCGAACAAAGATCTATCAACCGGTGAGCACAAGTGCACTGACAGCATCGTGTTTCTGTGAGATGAGAGCAAATGAGTTTACGGTACACTCTGACAGACTTCAGCCTGCACAGTGTGTGCAGGAGATGCCTTTATTCATTCCTTTTAGAACAAGAGGGGAAAAATGTCAACTTGTCAGCTAAAAATAAAACAATCCATTATTAGTGTGGAGGGAATGAAATTGGTATATGTAATGCATGCATCCTTTAAATATTCTGCATAATAGGCGTACAATTTATCCTCACTGTCTTGTTTATTACAAATGAGATAGTTTCAAGTGATAAATATCAAAAATTTCCGCTGTGTTCCGGGTGACCTTTTATTGTATAGTGAGTCATTGCAATTACAGCATCAATAAGGCGTTCAGCCTCATTCAATAGTGCCATCCGAATGTGTCGATAATAATTAATTTGCAGAGGTTAATGAAAGAAGGGCTTTAACAGTGCCAAAAAGATGTAATGCTGACAGAGTCCAGCTTACAAAACTGTCATAAAAGTGGAAGAAGTTTCAGTCTAATTTGAAGAAAGGGTGGATAGGGATAATAGTTAGAACATTACCAGAATAATATGAATTGTCCTGTGACTTTGGACATTTCGGGGAAGTAAAGTGAAATAATTTGAAAAATTCAGCTAAAAAAATTATTCAATAAAAACAGAGGAACAAAACAAAAATGAGGGGGAAAAAAACTACAAAAATAATATGGGAGGATGATGATATTGATTTATATGCTACTTCAGTTAGATCCATTTATACAGCACCATTTCAAAACAAATGTCACCTCAATACTTTTTATAGCACAGATCATATCTAATTACATCAAATCAAATTTGGTCCAAATTCAATTCTAATCAGGCCAGTCCACTCCTTCACAGTTCAACCTTTTAATTAGATCAAATTTCCTCCCAAATGCGTCCAAAAACTAATCCAATACAGTCAAACTCTGTTTACTTCTAAATGTCAGATGGTGAAAAAAAGCTTTTAACCGAAGAAAAAAAAAAACATGTTGTTTAGGAAATTATTATTACATTTATTGAACAAATATTTAAATGAAAAAAAAATTATTCAACAAAATGTCGGTTATTGAATACATTGACTCCAAGTATATTGAATGAATCTTGAATGAAGCTTTTTACCATATTGAATTAAACTTTGAATGTAATACAGGAAATGTTATATATATTGAATGCAACATTGGAAATATTCACTATAAGTTGAAGTGATCTGAAAAAGGGCTAATTGCCATGATTTTATCTAAAGCTCGAACCCACATGCAGTGAAACCAATTCAGAGAGACACAGGTGAAAAAGTTTAACAGGTTTATTGAAGAGTTTAGGCTCGGTGCGGAATTGCTCAGAACTCAGCTCGACCGTAACTGGAAGGTGAAGGGAAGACAAATGATTAGTTCAGGCTCAGTGGGAAATTTCATTCGTGGATATGGAGAAGAGGACCTGGTGGTTGACTCACTTTTCCAAAGAAGTAGTAGGATCTTTGACTCCAATCTGTGTGCTGTTTTCCAGTGTTATTCTAAATCGGTGGAGGGCGGAACAGGGTTTACCCAGAACTCAGATGGTTGTTGGTGAATGTAGAAACTGGCTTTCACTCAGATTTTCCTGCAGTACTTGAACGTAATGGAGATGATTCCCTTGCTCATAGAGTTAACTCAACGTCCTCTTCAAGGAAGAAGGATCCAAACCTCCTGTTTCAATCCCCAGCTCGGTTTGAGGCTCAGTTGATTCCTTCAGGGAGAGAAGGTCTGAAAAGATCCAGTTTGCAGGAAGACTTCCTGCTGAGAGGCAAAGACAAAAACGAAGTTAAAACCCAGGTAGAACAAGAACTCAGTCTTTCTCAGTAAAAACTCAGCTTGGCTAGAGTACCCAAAACTGGCAAACACTCTGGCGTCGAGGTAGTGGCAATCAGCAGCTTTAGAGCACTCCGCTAATGAGGCAACTATCATCAGGTGTGTGAGTAGGCGGACCAGAACCAGGCGCCGCCTGCTGGTGGAAGGGAGAACAACACAAAAAGACAAACACACAGACTGGAGTCCTGACACTAATGTAGTTTAAAAAGAGACAAATGAATTAAAACTTATGTTCCAGCAGACCAACTTACACATTTTTTTTTGGTTAAAGGTTGTCATAGTATAACCATAATTTTAAATGGATTTCAAATTTAATTTAAAATGAACAGTTTATCATATTACCTAATTGATGTATTAATAAAAGCATTTTCTAAATATCCAGCCAACAGCCGTTTGTCTCGCTGTAGACTTAGGTGATCTGATTTGGCCATTTGAGGTAGTCAATTAAATGACTAGAGTGTGAGAGATCTCTTTAAAAAGTGGGGAAAGGTTCTTTGAGTAATCTAAAAATAGGAAAATAAATTTTAGGATTAACAGAACTGATAACTCTCAAGTATAACAAAATAAATGATATATAGCACATAAGTAAGAATAATCTTTACCTGAGACCTGCTGTGATCATAGAAAAAAACCCCAAAAAACAAAAAACAGTGGCCCAGATATCATTATTTCACTCCTACTTATACAAAAACACCATAAAGCTTATAGAGGACATACAGGTGACGTCAGTCAATCACGTGATACCTGCAAGATCATAGGTCATTTTTCACAATGGTTCTTGTGATAAAGCAACAGCTTTAAACAATGCAATCTCCCAGTAGCTACCTTGTATCGTAGGAAAAAAAAGTATTCAACTATGTAATCCAGTTAAATAAAAGAGATTGATTATAATTCCCTCAGTCAGCACTTTATTTTATCTTTGTAAAGATGAGAACAAGACAGATCATAACACAAAGCTTGATGTCCTGTCCTGTTCTAATCTAGACAAAGTTTCTCTCATTAAATCAAATCCTGCAGAAAAGCTGTGACTGTCTCTACATACAGTTAATCAAAACAACTTACAAACAGTTGAGGATCATAATAAGTCTGTTATGGAAACTGAATAAATACTTTTATAAGTAAATAAAATATTATGAAGGAATTTATAGGACATTGATTGTTCCCACCACACTTGCAAGTTGCTGAATAAGCATAGAATATCTACTAAGAGATAAAACAGTTAAATTTTTACGATGAGCAATACCTTAAAAACAACATGTAATCTTTAAGAATAAATTAACCTTCAATGATACTTACAACAGTGGTTTACTGTAGTCCAGCAAAGAGTCAAAGCTGTTGCTTCTGCTACTGTACGTCAGATTGTAGCTCTTGTGTTTATTGTTTGCTTAATATAGTAATTTGAGGCATTTCCTCATCCATCCATTTTCTGTCATTCTCATCCCAAGTGGGGTCACGAGGGGTGCTGGTGCCTATCTCCAGCTGTCTACAGGTGAGAGCCAGGGTGCACCCTGGACAGATCACCAGTTTATCGCAGGGCAACACAGAGACAAACAGAACAAACAACCATTCATGCACACATCTAAGGAGAATTTAGTGAAGCCAATTAACCTAAAAGTCATGTTTTTAGACTTAGGGAGGAAGCTGACGTACCCAGAAAGAACCCACGCAGAGAGAACATGCAAACTCCATGCAGAAAGACCCCAGGCCGGGAATCAAACCCAGAACTTGCTCCTGCAAGACAGCTGTGCTACCCACTACTTCACTGAGCTGCTAAGGAAATCGGTCAAATCATTACCAAACAAGTATTAAGTAAAATTTAGATTTAAACACATGAATAGATGCATAATAATAATATATAAAATACGATACATATGTATATTTTTTCTGTATTCCCTTGTCGACATTTATGGGAGGTATGCTTTGTATACAGATATAGAATACACTCAAACAAATATAAATAAGACTCAAACTAGACTAAAACTTTTACATATGAAATTACAAAATTGTGGCTAATAGGCAATTTCGTCCAAAAGAACGAGACAAACATTTACCTAAAAGAGTGACCAAAAACAATACTGGTTAGAAACAGTGCAGGGGAGTCCAGCAACTACTCTGTGTTTTCCGCAGAGACATTTAGATTATAGCTCAAACTAAACTAAATGAATTCCTTTGCAACAATGATCAGTTTTTGTCAGTCTTCACAGAAAAAGCAGTAGCTTGGTAAAAAAAAAAAAAAGAAAAGAAGAGGGCCATGCTTTTGACTTATTGGCATTAATAAAAAATGATGTGTTATTTATCATCACCTGACCAGACATACAAACTTGGATGTTGATATTGTCACATTTACGACTCTCCACGGCTCCATAGTATTTATTAGTTACTTGGTTGCGAGGAACCAAAGCACGATTCTCTGTCGTCTGTAATTGTTTTAGCTCATCAATAGATGGTAGTATATCTTGCACATTGGAGTTGTATTCAGTATAAAGCAAACTGGAACAAATGTAAAATTATTGGTTTGTGTTCTCAACCTTGCGAATTAAAATTTATCGTGTTTGATTCTGAAAATCTAAGCATAATACATAATGTTAAGTATGTGGTGTGTGGTGTACAGGTGCTGGTCATAAAATTAGAATATCATGAAAAAGTAGATTGATTTCAGTAATTCCATTTAAAAAGTGAAACTTGTATATTATATTCATACATTACATACAAACTCATATATTTCAGATGTTTATTTTGTTTAATTTTGATGATTACAAATGACAACAAATGAAAATCTCAAATTCATCATATCAGAAAATTAGAATATTGTGAAAAGGTTCAAAATTGATGGCCCCTGGTGCCACACTCTAATCAGCTAATTAACTCAAACCACCTGCAAAAGCCTTTAAATGGTCTTTCAGTCTAGTTCTATAGGCTACACAATCATGGGGAAGACTGCTGACTTGACAGTTGTCCAAAAGACGACCATCGACACCTTGCACAAGGAGGGCAAGACACAAAAGGTCATCGCTAAAGAGGCTGGCTGTTCACAGAGCTCAGTGTCCAAGCACATTAATAGAGAGGCGAAGGGAAGGAAAAGATGTGGTCGAAAAAAGTGTACAAGCAAGAGAGATAACCGCACCCTGGAGAGGATTGTGAAACAAAACCCATTCAAAAATGTGGGGGAGATTCACAAAGAGTGGACTGCAGCTGGAGTGAGTGCTTCAAGAACCACCACACACAGACGTATGAAAGACATGGGTTTCTGCTGTCGCATTCCTTGTGTCAAGCCACTCTTGAACCACAGACAGCGTCAGAAGCGTCTTGCCTGGGCTAAAGAGAAACAGGACCAAAGTCATGTTCTCTGATGAAAGTAAATTTTGCATTTCCTTTGGAAATCAAGGTCCCAGAGTCTGGAGGAAAAGAAGAGAGGCACTTCATCCACCTTGCTTGAAGTCCAGTGTAAAGTTTCCACAGTCAGTGATGGTTTGGGGTGCCATGTCATCTGCTGGTGTTGGTCCATTGTGTTTTCTGAGGTCCAGGGTCAACGCAGCCACATACCAGGAAGTTTTAGAGCACTTCATGCTTCCTGCAGGTGACCAACTTTTTGGAGATGCAGATTTCATTTTCCAACAGGACTTGGCACCTGCACACAGTGCCAAAGCTACCAGTACCTGGTTGAAGGACCATGGTATCCCTGTTCTTAATTGGCCAGCAAACTCTCCTGACCTTAACCCCATAGAAAATCTATGGGGTATTGTGAAGAAGAAGATGCAATACACCAGACCCAACAATTCAGAAGAGCTAAAAGCCACTATTAGAGCAACCTGGGCTATCATAACACCTGAGCAGTGCCACAGACTGATCGACTCCATGCCACGCCGCATTGCTGCAGTAATACAGGCCAAAGGAGGCCCAACTAAATACTTAGTGCTGTACATGCTCATACTTTTCATGTTCATACTTTTCAGTTGGCCAACATTTCTATAAATCCTTTGTTTTTATTGGTCTTCAGTAATATTCTAATTTTCTGATATGATGAATTTCAGATTTTCATTTGTTGTCATTTGTAATCATCAAAATTAAACAAAATAAACATCTGAAATATATGAGTTTGTATGTAATGTATGAATATAATATACAAGTTTCACTTTTTAAATGGAATTACTGAAATCAATCTACTTTTTCATGATATTCTAATTTTATGACCAGCACCTGTATATATTAGTTAAACTTTTTCACCCTTATTCAAATGAAGCCTAGACAGAAGTTAGACTGAAGAAACTAAATTATTGCCCTCAACCAACTCCGAAACAAGCAAATGAGCTTGAACTACACCTCCAAGAAGCCCAATCAGCATCCAGATCTCATCTTAAAAGGTTATTAAATCCACAACTTAGTCTGCTACCCAGCCAAAGCACAGGCAGTTGTTGTGCTATGTCTGACTTGATTCAGATGACCCCGATTCAACCCCCCTTTATCCCCTTCTCAAACATCGTGGCTAAAGCTTTATCTGACTTTCCATGGTGATTCTTCTACTTCGTCCCCATCATAGTTTAATTCCTCACAGACTTTTACTGCATTCCCTGTCTCATCTCCACTGGTCCGGCAGAAGACTGCCCTGTTGAGCCTGGTTCTGCCAGGGGTGTCTTCCAAAGGGGAGTTTTTCCCTCTCAACTGTTCAATCTTCATGCTTGATCATCATGGGCAGGTTCTTGTGTAATGACTTCAGAAACTAGGAACCAATATTCAGACAGACAGACCAGGACAATTTTTGACAGGCTTTATTTTTAAACAAAGGTGAACAGTGACTGGCTGGGCGTCAGAGAGGTTTCTCTGCAGAGATGGAAAACACAGGTCAGTGACTGGAATGTCAGGCAGGGAGGAACGGGACGTTTCCAAGGCCGTTTCCAGAACCCCGAGTGATGATGAACTGAACGCCAGCTGACGCCGAGGAAGCAACAGTGTCTGTGTGGGGAATCCAAGCAGTGAAACAGTCCAGGATCAGTAACTAGCACAAAAACCAAAATAGACAGAGCAGACAAGGCCAAGGCAAAAATTTGAATATCCAAAGCGGAAAACAGGTCAGGATCAGAATAATAGACAAACTCACTTGAACACTAGAGTTACTCTCACAACACCTTGAATAATCTGGCACTGATGGAAAGCAGGCAAACATAAATAGCTGAGGAATCAGGTAGAAAAGATCAGTGTTAATCAGCTACTGGGCCAATTAGACAGGTGAGCAGGAGCAAATGTAAAAGCCAACCATCATCGCCTAGACCATGACATCATGCAACATGTGTTTATCCAAGCTGGACTTCCATCTTCCCGGGTCCCTGAGTGAAGCACTACTATCAGCTCACGCAGTCTACAGGATCTCACCAATACAGCTCAAGCACATTGTCTCACCAACCAGCAATTTATAGACTGAACCTACTTCATGTATTACTACTCCAACACCAGTTTTAGGCCTAGGGGGGAAACATCCCTCTTCTTATACTCCTGCTTATGCATATCAAAGCAAAATTCAGTGCCATCATTTCCTGATGAGGTCTGAATGCCAAAGACTAAAATAATTGTATCAATAAAATTCTTCTAATTGTCTTTTTCTTTACTTGTGAGTTTTTCAGATTGAAATGTTTTCCTCTATGTTGTATGATTGGCTGTGTGAGGGACTTGGTGGGTAATGAGATATGCCCATACTTTTTCTGTCATAGACCATTTTCACTACAAAGATAGACAAATTAATAAATCCATTTTTTATGCTGAACTGCATTTTTTTTTTATGGCAGATGGTACTGTTTTCACTGGAAAAAGGATCTAGAAATAAGTAAAAATTTACTGTATTAAGCGTATTTACCCTTAATTTGATAAGGTAAATGAGATAGTTTGCCAATGGAATGAGTATTTTTACTCTTAAAATAAGACAATTAGATGATATGCACTTGAAATAAGACAATGCAATTGTGTTTTCTTATTTGAAGTGTAAATTGTCTTTTTCCATTGGCAAAATGCCTCTTTTACCTCCTCAACCCAAGAACAAATGCACTTATTTTAAGAAAAAAGGATTTAGCTAGATTTCGATTTTTTCCAGTGTTTCTATTTCCACAGAATATCATGTGATTTGTTGAAGCTAGCTCGATATATACATCAGCTTCAAATAGATTTTTTTGTATGACAAAAGGAAACTTATATTTTAAGTCTGTGGAAAGGAATGAAAACCATAGTCTAGAATCTACAAAGAACAAGAAAAAAATGGCAAGCCTTAATGAAGAAACTACTACACTGCAAAAAGTTTAAATCTAAATAAGTCATTTTTTCTTAAAATAGTTCAATTTTCTCTTGAAGTGAGGAGGTAGGTGAGACTACTGCCAATGGAACAAGATAATTTATTAATTGGCAAAACCACAGCATACACTACAGTTTCTTGTAAAAGTATTTATAGCTTTTTAAGCTTTTCACAAAATGTGTTGCTAAAACCACAAACTGAAAAGTTTTTTATTTTTATGTAAAAAAAAAAGAAAAAAACATACATAAATAAAGGATCATTCACAAATTGAATGAAAAGCAATTTTCACAGTTTTTACAATGGAAAATCTGAAGACTTTTATTTATATTTGAAATAAGAAAAAAAAAAAAACAATTGCATTGTTGTATTTCCAGTGCATATTATCTAATTATCTTATTTTAAGAGTAATTATACCAACTTCATTGGCAAATCATCCTTTTTACCTTCTCAAATTAAGGGTATATACAATTAATTTAAGGATTTTTAATTTATTTCTAGATCATTTTTGCAGTCAGCATCTAGTGTCATCTTTTACTATTAACCAGCAACATTTAGACCAAAACAAAATGAGGAATTATATTTTCATGGTCAATTAAGCCACTTTTTGGCCATTAATATAGCTGTTCTTCAAATGTCTATATTTGTGTTTGAGGAATAACTGTCTTTATGATAGGAAAATCTGATTTAGTTTTTCCTCTCAGTTCTGAAATTTAGCAAACCAATCCTTGGAGATCAGGCTCAGAGAACAGAAGCTGTTTGCTATTCCAGCAGGGGATTAAGGTGAAGGGATACTCATCTTAAAGGATTGAATTAGGTCAGGGTAGTAAGTTCTCCAGAGGAAAACTTACTCTAGAGTTTACCAAGTGTCTGTCCTCTAAAATCCTTAAAAGTTAAAGAAGGAAACGAGCACGGGGCCTCTGCTCTGAAACTGTAGTAGTCATGTAAGATTGCACTCATGATACTAAACACATATGTGAATGGAGACTTGTAGCTTTTTTATGAATATTTTTCAACTTTCAGCTCAAAATTCCTCATAGATTGTCCTTTCATGTCTGTTTTATTCTGGTTTTGTGCTTTAAAAAAAAATGTTTACGCACTTTGAAATTGTGCTTGTACACCTGTTCCCTTTGATGGCATGCGGTGCGTGAAAGCGTGTACCTATTTCCATCAGAACATATTGGCTCTGAAGAGAAACACAGTGATTTAGCTTCTGAGATTTTTTTCCATAATTGGAAGGAAACCGCAGTAACATATGGGTAGTGAGATGGCAACTTGTTTGTACGACAGGTATCTCAAACTTTACCTGAATTCCACCGTTTTAGACTTAAACCATAGAGAAAGCAGCAGCGGAGACACTTCAGGGCCAGTAAATAGTAAAAACTGGAGATGCATTATGCATCAGCTTAAGCATCCGTATTAGGTGTGTCTAAGTGAAGCAGTGAAGCAAAATCAGCAGTGTGGGGATTTTCAGTGTCATCTGTTTGTCTGTCTGCCTGCCTCTCTGTCTTTTTGTCTGTCTGTGTCCTGATTTATCTATATATCAATGGGAATGGGTGCTACTTTCACAACTCCACCACTGATGAGGCTGTCTAATTACAAATTATGATTTAGTGCCAAATTAATGATTTATTGCTTTTTTGTTTCTTCAACAACAAAACCCATTCACTCTGTAGTACAGCTATTTACTGTGTAGATGTTTAAAATGGGGTCACAAAGTATACCATACCATTTCATTACATCCAATCGCTTCAAATTTGATTTCATGAGACTGCAAAACATATTTTAGAAAACCCCCCTCCAATCATTGATAGGCAGTCAGTCAGCAGAAAACTTGGCTGCAGTCAGACAAGAGAAGAACGACTCTCCTCTGTTCCCCTTGACAATGAGTCACACATGTGCAAAGCTTCCACTGATCCACTGAAAAAAAGGGATCTAAGAATAATGTGCCATTCTTTTTTCTGTAAAACTGTTGGACTAAAATAGATTCCTCCATGCATTCAATTTATACACAGCCTTATCCACTGTATGTCTATCTGCAAATTTAGTTTAATTTCACAAGATACATTTATATAGTTTTGGATCATCATGTTAAATATTATTGAAAACATTAAAATATTTTATAATTTATTATTAGTTTGAATATTTTTAAAGTGTTTTAATCAATCTTTCTTGTCAATTATAGTTTTCTTCTTTGCAAATTAGGTGATGACATTCTCTATAAACTTTTAGAACAGCCAATAGTGACTTTCCTTGCTGAATATTTTGCAACAGTGTCCAAAGCTAAACAAACAGCTCAAGTCTAGCCTAATTACCTAGTAATTTTGAACTAGTGCTATGGTACCTATGCTGTAAGTCCAATAACAGGTCTGCATCAGTTTCTGATCCTTGGTTTTGTTTGTGGTCTTGCCATAGAGCAAATACAATTCTATTTGAACCTAATTTTCTCTTTCTTTTTTCTTCGAAGAACAATTTTTTTTCCGGCATTTTTTCTCCATTTTTTTCCTGCTTTTTTCCCCATGTGATAGGCCTGTAAAATAAAATATAAAAAAACTAAAATCATCTGTGGGTAGTGCAGCATGACGCATGTAGCATTTGAAGCCAATTGCTATATATTGGGCTGCTGTAAAGCTGTTCATCTTATAGTAAAAATGAGAGCAGAGATGCATGACTGTGATTGGGATCCTGACACAGAAAATCGCAAATCTAGTTTTCCAAAGAGTTCCTATAGGGGGAGATGACAGACCTCTTAATCTGCTGCTTCAAACTCTACATTATTACTAGATTATCAGTCTTAAAGTTTTCATTTATTTAAATATCTTCACTTTTTATTTGCTTTTTAATTCCTCCACATCTTGGTTCTTTCACCGCGCACGCCGGAAGGTTTGAAACACCAGCATCAATCCACTAGAATCCCAGTAAGACATGGAAACCTTGAGCGCTACTAACACCAATTTTTTCTCTTGGTTTTATCGAGGTTAAATGTGTCCAGAAACAGCAACCATTACATTAATTAAAACAAAAAATAGAGGGCCAACATAACAGAGATGGATGATGCTCCAGCCAAGATATTTACAGGTAACTTAATTACATTCACAAAATAACACACATCTAGGTCACAAAGAGGGGAATTCTAAATAGGCAATTAAGCCTGTGGTAAGAGCCTTAATAAGGCAAGCAAAGTACATAAAATGAGGGGAAGTAAGTGAGTGTCAGTCCAAACGACTTTGCCTAACATTATTCATCATGGGACTAAGTGGTAAGATGGCTTCTAAATTCTAACAGCATTAATCCCTGATAGCAGGGCTCAAACCAGCCAGTATCAATAATGGCAATAATAACTCATCCATCTGGAAGCCATCCAAACCCTGACTGGTTAATTAGGCCTCCCTCATGAATATGCCTTCCGGATTTTTGCAGGCAGAGAAGAAGAACATGGCAGGAGGACAGAGCACAGAAACAATGGAGTCTTCTTGCATTTTAAAGCATTTGTCATACGTCCGACTGTGATGTACTGCTGATTGGAGGGACATCAGTTTCAGGGACTGTCTCTCCACTTGTCCCCTGATTGTTTTAACAGTAAATAATTCAACTGCTGCACTTTCTCAGGTAACTATTATCTGTGCAAGGTTAATTCTGTTGAGGGTTGTTAGACAAGTGGGTCAGGTCCTGGACAGGTCATATAGTCCATCAAAACTACAGCATACACTACAGTTTCTTGTAAAAGTAGTTATAGCTTTTTAAGCTTTTCACAGAATTTGTTGTTAAAACCACAAATTGAAATGTATTTTAGTTTTATAAAAAAAAAAAAAAAACATAACTAAAGGATAATTTCCAAATTGAATGAAAAGCAATTTTCACAGTTTTTACAATGGAAAATCTGAAGACTTTTTAATATGATACCATGAATAAATATCAAAATAAAAAAATATTTTAGTTGGAATTTAAGGTTAGAATATCATAAAACCTGTTTATAATTTTCATTTACTTAAAAACAAGATAATTCATCCTAAATATAGCATACTGTATAACCCCTGTAATTTCACCAAAAACTTTTCCGAATTTTTTTTTTTAACAATTGCAAAGCTGTGTGCAGCATAATCGAATATTTAATTTTAGCTTTGATTTTTGAATTGTATTCAGAGTTGGTCTTTCCTGGTAGAACCTTATCCATATCTAAACTTTCCGTATTGTTAGGATATTGTTTGTCTTTTGTTGTGCGTATTTAAGTAGCCATAATGAGACTTTTCTGGATGTGGATCTACTGAGACAACTTAGTCCTCCTCTGAGTCTTTTGTCTCCCAATTTTCATGCTTCCCTGTAAACTTCTTTAACTCACCTCTCTTGAAAAACCTTAGTTCCTTAACTCCAAGTATGACTGGGCAACAGCTCCTGACCTAATTGTTTGAAACAGTCTTCCTGTTCTTAAGATGTTTCCTGCCTGTGTGTCAGAAAATGTGCTTTTATAAAAATCTTCTACAAGATAAACATAAGAAATTTCAAGTTGACTTCACATATGTCATAAAAACACCAGCTAATCATCTCTTGAAAGGCCGTAATAAACCGAAAAATCTCTCTCTCTCTCTCTCTCTCTCTATATATATATATATATATATATATATATATATATATATATATATATATATATATATAAATATATATATATATATATATATATATATATATATATATATATATATATATATATATATATATATATATATATAAATATATAAATACTATATATATATATATATATATATACTATATAAATATATATATATTAGTGCTGTCAAAATTATCGCGTTATTAACGCGTTAACGCGAGGCCATTTTAACGGCGATAATTTTTTTAACGCGAGATTAACGCTATGTGGTTTTATGGTACAATTTTCCAAGTGCATCCCGCTGCAGCCTGCGGGAAGGCGGGGCTATTTTCCCCCAGTCTATGCATTTCTCATAGGCTTCCAGAGCGGAGCTCCTCAAGGAAAAAAGACGCTCATACACTGGGTGGCGCTAGTGCCTTTTCTTTAAGCCCCACCACCAACAAACAAGTTGAGTGTCTGGTAACTAGTAGCAACCTGAAATACGCTGAGAAAACAGATTACTGAGGTGAAATGGAATCTGCTACGGCACTCTTGTCGGTATCGTGTGTGTGTGTGTGTGTGTGTGTGTGGGTGGGTGTGTCTGTGTGTGGGTGAGTGGGTGAGTGGGTGTGTGTGTGTTCTCATTTTTGTTAAGAGGCTGAAAAGTAACTTTCTAGAGAGCATAGACTACCTTCATCTAGTGATGTTGGTCTATTGATTTTGATGTATTGATTGAAAATTGTTCATTATTACCTTGGTTAATTAACATCTAATGTTAATTCTACTAAATTTTATAGCAGTAGGGTAAAATGCTTGTCTTTGTTCAAAAGACTGTATTAACTGTAAAGACTGTCTTTTACATCAGCCTGTTTTCAGGGCCTTTTTTTTGGCTACATATTTGTTATTTTTTGCTACATGCCTCCCCATCTTCTTGCCATATGTTTCTATGGCATAAATCAGTATCTGTGACCTGTTTTCATTTTAAAAAAAGAACATTGGCACAAACCTAGCCTGTATGTATTTTTTTGTATGTCATCCAGAGTATTTAAATGATTTTCAATCAGGAAAAAAAATGTGCGATTAAAATGCGATTAATCGCGAGTTAACTCAGGCATTGATGCGATTAATCGCGATTAAAAAATTTAATCGATTGACAGCACTAATATATATATATATATATATAATATATATATATATATATATATATATATATATATATATATATATATATATATGTATATATATATATATATATATATATATATATATATATATATGTGTGTGTGTGTGTGTATAGAGCAACAAAGAGGAAAAAACATGTGCAGTCTCCTCCACGGTATCCTGATGTGTGGAGTATCCATTAAGAAATGGGACATCTCCTTACCTCCAACCCCAAAGCACGTGGAGGACACGGTGCATGCCCTCCGGAAACACTTAAACGATATGGAGGAACAAGCTCTTCCCTTATTAATGTGCTGCTTTACAAAGCAACACACCATGCACAGCTCCCCCGGGACAAGGCAGAGCAATGAGTGTGGCAAACAGGTCTGTTCATTTTTTTAAACCTGTCCTTAAAGGTGCCGTAGTAAATCAAGATGCTACTTAGCTGCTCTGGTAGGTTTTACTCACTCTGTGCCTGATGCATGTAATGAATCATGAACCTTTAGTCTCTGACAGAAAATAGGGAAGGAGTTCTTATGGCTGGTTACAAATACGGGCTCCACCCCCAGTCTCTTCCTTTTTTTAAACTTTGGTTAAAATTAGGCCAAATGCAGAAATAATCCAGGTTGCCGGAAGACCTGTGTCATAGCATTGAATCAATTGGCAGTTTCAGCCATGATGTGTTCACAGTCCAAAGGACAGAGCTGAACGCTTGGCTGCCATCGTACCTATTAAAGGTGGCGCTTTAGAATGAGGGGGGAAATGCTTACTTTGATTTCCCCCAGGCTTTTTGCTCTCAGAGCAAAATGAAATGGTTCCTTCTCCAACACTGTTAAAGGTAGGACCCGCCACGCAAAGGCCCATTCATCCTCCAAGAATTGATGCATATGCACTCACACATACATGCATGCATAGGAGTACTTTTATGAGCTTGCTGTCTGGAATTTTTTTGTAACCATTGAAAGATTTCTTCGTACTTGTATGACCTTATGTGCTTTCTAAAAGGTGATGAATGCAGGGATATGTTAGGGCACGACAAGACGATTGATTGTTTATGCTGCAGTCGTACTCATGTTTTATTGTATGGCTGAAAAAGCATGCCTTTTCTGATCCATATTCACAAAGACATATAGCACCTTCCGAGAATGCTCGCATCACATGAACTCCATTACCTTTTGTCACATTATAACCGTAAAACTTCAGTGTATTTCATTTGATTTTCATGTGACTTACCAAGACTTCTGAAACGTGGAATAAATGCAGGTTCTGCCCCTAAGTCAGTTTTTTAGTGGAGCACCAAGTGCAGCAGCAGTTCTCTGGGGTTATGTATCAAACTGCATTGCACATCTGGAAATTAAAAATGTTAAACTCAGTAAGACAGAATTTCTGTGGAAAGCAGTTTTCAAGTCTTGCCTTTAATTTTCAAATGGATTTAGGTTTTAACTTTATGACCAGGTCAGTGTAGGGCCTGAATCATTTATGTTTTAGACCATGGTGCTGAAAGTTAGTCCTCAAGTGTTTCTTAAATGATTCAGACAAGGGGTTTCCTAAGGGAGACCTTTGGGGCTAGTTCCTAAATTTTTTTGACCCAAAGTAAATTCCAATTGGCTGTTTATTTAATGATTTGGACCATGATGTCCCTAATCAGTTCTTGAGGGACATTGTTTCTTGGAGGTTTTTGACCCATCTGTCCTTGAGAGCTGCTGTTTCTTCAATGGTTTAGACCAGGGGTGTCCTGAGTCTAAGGTCAGATTTTGAACTTTTTGTTTTTTAAAGCAGCGTCCTACAGTAGTATCCATTCAAATTTTCCCCACTTTCCTTGATGGGCCCTTGGCTGGTCCTCGGTTGGTCCTTGGTTGGACCTCCACAATTACTTTTTAAACATCAATCTTTGTACCAAAACGTTCTGTCATGATTTGCGGACATTAAGATCTAAAGAGAAGCGTCATGTTCTGGTCAGACCCTATAATTCAGTGAAACAGTGGAGTCAGAGTAAATAATATGAACACCCAGGAGAAGGAGGTGGTCACTCCAGTGGCTGGAAGTTGGAGGGAAGTGGGCTCCCATTGTGCTGGCGTTTGGCTGGGAAGGGCCATTTTGAATCGCTGCTACTGTAGGTAAGTCCTCGAGGACCAATGATTTTTGAATGTTTTAGAGAAATGGTTCCTAGAGACAGTCCTTAATGGACAGTGATTTGTTTTTTAAATATAGTTTAGACAAGGGGCATCCAGAGTGTGTCCTTGAGGTTTGGTGTTCTGCATGTTTTAGAACTTTATTTTTTGTGCTTCTTACATCTCCTTTAGATGCTTTTTATTTATCAAAAGTCTGTTAATAAATCCTCAATTGATGTTGGGTGTGCTGAAGCAGTAGGACGCCAAGACTTTCAGGTCCTGACTGTTGAGAAATGATTTGGTTGCCATTGTCCTAAGTTCTCATCTTAATCTTAAAGTTTTTTTACAGGTTTTCCCCAGCATAATGCCGCCAAAACAGTGGATATTATTATTATTATTATATATTATTTTGGGTTGGCCTTTCAAACAAGTACAAGTTCAAACAGGATAAGAAGATTTCTGTATTTTTTTTATATTTTTTGCATTACTCAAAACTCCTTTTTTAAAATCTGTTCCATTGATCTGAACATCCGTTATTGTGACATGGTGATCCAGGATCTCTGACCTCTCATTGCGCACATACAGAGAGGTGATTCTAAGAGACAGAAAGAGCAGATGTGTCGCATTGGCCAGGAGCAGTTTGCATCACCTGCATGAGGTTGGGTTTCGGTTTGACTTGGCCGCCGGCAGCTTGAACTTAGCTCAAACACTGCAGGTGGTGAAAGCCAGAGGGAGTCCAAAGGTCTTCCCGTATGTGTGTGCGTGTCTGAGACAGAGGCAACAGAGAAACCGGTAAAAGTCCCTCTTCGTCTCATCACACATGAAATTACAGCCCATTCGAATAATTTATCAGGTTTTACAGTTTGGTTCACTGCTCACTCCGAGCGCCTGTCAAATCAAGCCGCGGCAGGAGGGGTTCTACATTTGATTAAGTCGCTTTACCCTTCGCATCCCTCTATCAAAAAGGTCACCACACATCATCTTCTCATTTACATTTTGTAAAGCAACCCCAAAGCAGAGCTAATTTACAACCATAATCCATTTTGCTCACGATTTGCCAGAGTCAGGTGGCATTTAGGTTTGGAACATAAATCCATGAAAATTTCTTTCAGTGGAAAATTTGTGTTAAAAAATAGCACCTTGGTTGGTCTAATCCTGCTACGGTACTCTGCTGTTAGTCATTTTATGTCCTTTTTCAAATCTATGCCACAGGGGTCCACATGTATTTTCCAGACTCAAATGTCTTGTTTTTGTTTTTTTTTGTATCCAATTGTCAATGTTTAGGTATGATCTTGTGCAATTTTCATAACAACAATAAAAGTGATATTAAATCCTAAACTCAAAAAAAGTCAACACTATAAATTTTAATTTTATCTAAATGTTAAGTCAGATTCAGGAAGAATTACATGCAGTGGAGGGAAATAGTGGAAATTATGTTTTGTCACAACTAAGGTCCCATCACCACTTGGAAAGAGCAAAGATACAGATTAGGCAATAATTTGTTTTCTCTAATAAATGCCTCAAATGAAAGAGATGTACATGTTTACTACAGTATTTATCAAAGTAGTATCATGTTTGGAAAGCTATATTATATAAAGAGTAAAACAATTTATGCATTTTTTTTTGTGATTGGCAAAAATATACATTAAATCGCCAGCCAGTTTGTTGGGTGCCCTTGGCTACCTGCTGGGAAAACCAATTTACAAATGAGGCAAACACATACCATTAAATTACTGCATTTTGGTGTTTAGACAGGGTCAAGATGACATGCTGAAATCTACATTAAGCTTTTGGAAGTACGGGAACAAAGTATACAGGGAGTTTGAATGTAGCATAGCTGTTATTTCATGAAATGACCATCTATTGGTATTTTTACTCATTAAACTCTCTTGGACTTAAAGGAGAAGTTCGGTTTTTAACACTTTTAGCCCATTTTCTGTAGTGTCCAGGATGAAATCGAATGATCGACACCAACATTTTGACAATTGGTCCTGTCTCTGCTTTTTGGCTCATTTAGAATCCACCCCTGGCTGCTTTAGAATGGCTTCCATAGAGCATGTCCGATAATGTCCTTAAAACAACCTTAAACGTTCTTTTTTTTAAATATGCTACTCACCGGGTCGTCAGCGCTGTTCAATGACGTTCCAAAAAAAGTTTCGTGAAGAAAAAACGTTCCTGTAGTGTTTTATTTAGCATTTTGTAAATCCCATTGAGTTCTGTTGGAATAGTCAATATTCCCCCGCCACCGGAAACGGAAATGGGGCCTGTTTACACAGTTGTAGTCTTTTCGCTTCACTCTGTGTACTCCGACGTCGAGGTGCTAACGTCTCTGTTAAACACTTTAAAAAACTCTGAAAATGGAATACGAAAGGTGGATTCTTGATTCTCGACGTCGGAGTACACAGAGTGAAGCGAAAAGACTACAACTGTGTAAACAGGCCCCATTTCCGTTTCCGGTGGCAGCGGAATATTGACTATTCCAACAGAACTCAATGGGATTTACAAAATGCTAAATAAAACACTACAGGAATGTTTTTTCTTCACGAAACTTTTTTTGGAACGTCATTGAACAGCGCTGACGACCCGGTGAGTAGCATATTTTAAAAAAAGAACGTTTAAGGTTGTTTTAAGGACATTATCGGACATCCTCTATGGAAGCCATTCTAAAGCAGCCAGGGGTGGATTCTAAATGAGCCAAAAAGCAGAGACAGGACCAATTGTCAAAATTTTGGTGTCGATCATTCGATTTCATCCTGGACACTACAGAAAATGGGCTAAAAGTGTTAAAAACCGAACTTCTCCTTTAAATAGAATGATCTGGATTTGAGTAAATATCTAGTGTGTGGCAGTTTTTTGGATGGAAACGGTTTGCAGATTGTTTTCAGATAATAGAAAGGCAACAATATCTTCAATAACCCTGCGTTACAGTCAAGTTATATAGAAAAAAAAATCACTTGAAGAACTTGTGACAAGTAGAATGGCTACAGCAGCAGGCAGAGGACCCCACCATGGCATCTCCCATCTTCTAGGAACAGGCTATGGTCACATCTTCATAGCCACTGAGCGATACAAGATTTGGAAACCATTTCCTGATCTGGTAAACCTAAATTTCAGCCATAATTTTCTAACAGTTAAGTCTGAATTTAGGGTAAATACAAAGGAATCATGGCTTACTCCAACCATAAAGTAGTAGTTGATGTAGGTTGTGTTGTTCTGCTGTTGGACTGTGGGAGGAGGCAGGAATTCACTGAGAGAATACCACTCATGAGCCAGAATAACATGCAAATTCCACGCATAAAGACTCCAGGTCACTGGTTTAAGACTGGATTTTTTTGCCCCTGACTCAGCCAGCTACTTATGGAACATGTCCTTCATAAATAGCACACTGCTTTTATCATGCTGAGTGTAATTACCATGCCTATAAAAAATCTTTACACTCCTTGGACATCAACCCAACTGAAAATGTACCCCCTTCAATTAAATATATGAGATGCATGGATGGAAAGCTGAAGCACCTGTGTTTTAGAAATGACTGGGAACACTATACAGCAACACATTTAAAAAAGGACAGGGCCTTTGTATTCCCTCTGAAGTGGGATCAGAGAAACTACTACATAAATTAATGAATAAACACCACATGCAGAGAGATGTAGAGCAACCACTTCATCATACTGATGCAACGGCGAGGCAACCCCCATACTTGAATAGCTTTTAGTTGTTGTGACGGCTGAGAAATGTATTGAGCTAATTCAGGTGTAAAGAGGTGACAGCAGGAACAAGTTGATCCCTGACTTCCCCTCCCACATTGGGTGATGATTGACTGTTTTTTTGTGGGGGCGAGGACTTTTGGGTCAACCCCGAGTCTGACAAGTAGGACTTGAGGTGTTTATTTATGCAGAGCAAGTTTATGATGACATAGATTTCTAATTAAGGGCAATAATAACAAAGATATGTAAGAAAAGTGGGAAGTTGCTGAGATTATTTTGACAGTTCATGTGACAATGACAGCAAGAATAAACTGTAAAGAGACATAAAGACTATTTCTAATTTCAAGTAACTTAAAAATTGTTTTTCAAATTGGCCATTTTTATTGACACAATGTAGTTTCCAATTTGTATGTTTTTTTAAACAAATAAATATCTGAACAATGTGGGATGCTTTGTGTTTTGCTCTCAACTTGATTTCAGCATTTTATATACATAGTTCCACTGGTCTCAAACAGGGGCCTATTTCCCAAACCCATCATACGGTGGTCATGATTTCCTGTACATCCTTACCTAATTAAGCCTAACAGTGGTTTTATGAAAGCAGTAAACGACAGGTTACCATGGTGAATTATCCTGTGCAGCTAGCATGCTCCTGAACATACCGTAAATGCTCAGTTCTCAGTGACAGCGATAAAATTTTTTGTTAGATTTTGTCAATGATGCAGTTACCTCATCTGCATTTCTTTTCAACAACACTATAAACCACTTTAAAAAAAAATAGTTTTTAAGGAAATACTAAAAAATGATAGTGCTTACCAGTTGACAAAAGTAAAACAAGGTAAATTTAATCAATTATTATTTAGATAAATTTTACTTTATCTATTTTTCACGAGGTTTTATCTTGCCAAGATTATTTATGCCTAAAATACAGACAAGCAAATCAGAAAATTTAGAAGGTTTTAGAAGCTTTAGAAGGTTCTTGAACTTGTACAAAATACACATTAAAATGCTGTCAGTTTATTGGCCAACTTAATCTAATATGTACATACCGACATACCAACAATAAAATTGGTCTGACTAGCATTTCGAATGGGAAAAGACAGAAATACAAACAACCAATCATCTCAGTGATGTTCTCATATACGTCGTTAACACCCAGCTGATAATCTAATTATCTGTACAACTATTATTTTTTTTGTCAGTTTGTATCCAGGTTCAACTCTTTGTTTTTTTTTTGTTTTAATTATAACTTTACATTTTAACTTTAAACATATGCGTTTTTTTTCAAGAAAATTGTAATATTTTGAATAAACAATGTTTAGATAATCAAACATAACAATCATCCCAACGATAATGTAATTAACAGAATCTAAACTACATTTCACTGTTATGTCAAGGTCAGGTAAGAGTTGAAAAACCATTTCAAAGAGAAAAGACTGAGGGCTTTGAAGGGGAGGCGAAGACTTTCACTACTGCTTCCTCTGCTTCCTCCTCCACTGCAGCAACTGGGATTCCTAGAAGGTCTGATCTATCTTTCTCAAAGCCATACATCCTGCAATACCCAACAGTGCATCTCTTTTGTTGTAACACCAGCCAGTTGCAAACCTTACCATCCCTTCCCACTTTGTATTAAACAGTGTTTTTATAAAAAAAAAATTTAATTGTCCTTATCTTTCTTTTGGTCAGTAACCTGAGACATCTTCACAGCAGCTATATGGTGCCAGATTTTGTTTTTTTTTTTAAATCCAAGAAAATCAGCGAAAAGAAAACACACTTAGTTTGGTGTGTTGCCTTATTGACTACCTGCCTACATGACAGGTGGATTGACAGTTTCATCCATGAATCAAAAATTTCCCCCCCGTTGGGCTGGTCGCCAGGTGCCAATTAAAAAAACCTGAATGAAGGTGTTTTTTTTTTTTCCTTCATTATTAACTGAACAAAGAAATCAAGCAAGATGTGCTTTCTTTGTGCTTTGTTGTGATGATTTGGTCTGTCGCCAAATGATTTTCACAGTGATCATCCCTGAGGTATATGAAGGGCCTATATGTGTCATTAAATACTTACATGTGAATGTCCCATGATATTAATTATAAAATGTGTCGAGAGAACATAAAATTATGTTAGAATTTTATATTACTATCTTTTAATGTATTTATCACTGTTTTCAAGGCTGCACTTTAAAAAATGAAATTGTCTAGATTTGTTTTAAATTACTTTTTGTTTACACAAAATGTGTATACAGAATGACAAAAATAAGGCTATCTAAGTCTCAGTCTAATATATATATATATATATATATATATATATATTTATATATATATATATATATATATATATATATATATATATATATATATATATATATATATATATATATATATAGTGAAATCTATTTGAATTGTGTGTCCAGTCTGGTACTGTTAAAAAATTTTTGTAAGCCCTTTTATAAAGCATCACAAATTACTGCTATAATGCTCCACATATTAAGCTATAAAATGCATTTGCAGACCAAAATCCTTTAATAAATGATAAACAGTATTCACATAAAGATATAGTTTTTATCCTCTAAATCTGATATGGCTATTTTAGTAAATTTAAACCTACAAATGCAACAAAATACCTACTATGTTGTTCTATTTTTAAACATTATCAAGTTAAGGTATTCATACAGAAGCCACATTTTCATTTTGTTCCCAAATGAAATGTCCAGCTTAGAACTTAAAATGCAGCAGATATGTTTCTGTTTTATCTTCCTAAATCAGAAAACAGAATTTGACAAAAGAAAAAGCCCCCACAGCATGTTAAACATGTAAAAACCAAGACACCTTTGACACAGGTTTGAAGATTTCAGCATGGGAATAAATCAGATGTGGAAATATATGGGAGAGTTATGAATATTTCATTGTCAGACGTGGGTCGAGACAGACGAGCCCCAAACAAACAATGCAAGTGTGAGAGCGCTTTTATAAAAAAAAAGAAGCTAATGTTCTGGTTTTTATTTATTTAATTAGGGCTGCACACAGTGGGAATCGTGCCTTATCTACCTTGAGGGAATTCCGGATTCTTGCACGAATGTTATCGGTTAGCTGTCAATACGAAACCTTTCTATTATACAGCAGTTTACCTCCAGTGATCTCTGAAGAATTCATCAGCAGTCAATCAAAGGGAGTTTATGCACAGCCCTGATTTTGTTTCCTCTTCCCAGCAAACACAATTTGAATACCTGAGGCATCAACACAGCAAAACGCCATTATGCATTCATGTTGCCCTTTCTTTCACTAACATGAAGGAGTTGTGCTTCCTCTGTCAGTCAGTCAGGGACGTTTGCAGATGCTTGTATGTATCCAGGATCATGTTTGAAGAAAACAAGAGGAGGCCCGTCGCATTGAACATGTTTGAAAAGTTAAATGTGCATTGAAAGCATTTATGCTTTACAAAATGATCTGAACACACAATCTACATGTAATGTTTTTTGGTTTTTTTTCAAAAAGGAGAATCCTTAAGTTGGGAGACATGCTAAAAAACTAATGACTAGAGGTCATCCTATTCCAAATTGAACTGAATTTACTGAGTAACATTTGATTACAGATCTATGTGTTAAAATGAATAAAATCATCATCATAAATTTTAGTTTTATTATCTGCCAAACCACAAAACAGGCTTAAATTGGAAGGCAAGAGGTTTTAACACCTATCCAGGAATCTTTGTCAATTTGTTTGGCTCTACCAGAGCAATCTGTAGCTGGAGCGCTGATGTATTTAAGTAGCACACTCAGAGTCAGATGCAAATTAAATAGCCATCCATTGTTCTCCTGGGTTTTTGGAGTCTGCATTATTATTTTTTATTTATTTATTTTTTTTATATCCTGTGGGTTTTGGTTACAACTAAAGAGGAAGCTGTGTCTTATTCCGTGTTAAGACTGTAATTGGGCTGATCAAAGTTTTGTGCATCTGTTATTGAAGTTGACAGAAAATTGTTTTTCAGCATCAATCTATCATTTAGCCATTTTTCCTCATTTTGATGGTGATCAAAATGAGCAAAAACCACTGGGCCCTCTGAAAACCATTTGTGGTCAGGTCACGGTGGTACCTGTGTGAGCCCGAAGGCAGCTGTGGCTACCATGTAGCTTACCATCATCAGTGTGTAACTGTGTGCCTGAATGGGTGAATGACTGAATGTAGCGTAAAGCTCTTTGGTCAAGTCTCCTGACTTACAAAAATGGATATAAAAGTAAACGCCCGTAACCATTTTTCAACCGGTTAAGCTTCAAAATCACCAACAGGATGGTTAAAAATATGTGTTCTTTTTCTCAAGCATTGCTTCAACTTTGGCATGTGGTCAGACCTTGTAGACTTTGTCGAGCAGTTGGCTTTGTGCTCTCACCCAACAGTCCATTCATATCAATTTGCAGTCGCACAAAAGTCGAGCAAGTACACAACGACAATGTTCTTCATTCCCTGGTGGATGTTCACTGCAAACGGCAGGGGCCTAATTACATCTAAAGTTAATGTCTGGATTTGGATCTTCATCAGCAGTGGCAAAAAACTTCTGCAAAACAGCTAAACACTCTTTCTAATGTAGAAGCCCAGAGAATCTTGTTTTTGATTCTGTACTCTTTATGGACCTGCACAATGCTTTAGTGAGGACATCTGTGTATCTTCTCCTCTTGCATTCAAATACTGCAGAGCTTTTCTGTGAGATGCTGTTTTTGTCAAGCCAAAGAACAGTAATGCCAAGAATAACACTTGTCCAGATTAGATAAGCAATCTGATGTTGTGCATGTAGCATTGACTTCACAGAGTTTAGGATTAAACTAAAGAATTCTCCTGTAATGCATTGTTGAACAACTTCTGTTGATGCTTTTTGCAGAGACATGTCTGAATGACTGCAAACCACCACTAATTTCATCAATGATGGGTTGTCAACTTTGCATAAAGGCTGTAGATGTCCTACTATGTAATCCAGTAAAAGCTTGTCCACTTGTTGTTGGGAGACAAAGGAAACAGTTCCTTTACAAAATACACTCTACAGTGGTTCGCTTTTTGTTTATGATTTCAAACATGTTCAACATTCAGTTGCATACATTTCCCAAGACAGCTTGGATGCTTTAACACTGGGTTACTTCAAATTTGAAGTGGATGTGGCATACATACATACTTGTTTAATAAGACTCAATGGGCACGATTTGTACAAAAATTTTTTTTTTCCTGTGGGGTACTCTGTGTTGTCTTCAAGGTAAATCCAGATCTTTATTGATCCAACAGCTGGCCAATAGTGGGCACTAGGGTGCTGCCACACTGCAAAGACCTTAATTAAGAGATAAAAATAAAAAAAATAAAAAATTTATAAAATAAAAATGTTTCAAAATACTATCAATTACTATATTTTTTAGATGTGCAAGATAAACATTTAATCTTTAATGATGAGTACAGCTGTTTCTTTCAATGTCGGATTGGTTATGAATTTCCTCCTTGGGGCACAAAAATCTTAGCCCACAGACTCTCGTTAAAAGTTGTACATGCACAGTAGCTCTTCTTCAATGCAAAAGATAGAACCTGGGGCACAGCAGTGCCCAACGCTGAAAGAAATTTTATTTGCGCACCACCTCCCGCTACAGCATTGACGTCACAGGCATATGTTATAAAGTGCATCTGATTGACAAGTTGAAAAATTATTTAGCAACAAAACTTGGCTAACTGCATGCAGTGAGGCTAACATTTTAATCAGCTTTCCCCATCCTCGTTTCTCAAATATCAGGATTTGACTCAGCATGTATAGACAGATATGACTGATTTAAAGCACTTTTTAGAAAACTTTGTTCTTTGTTTTGTTCATGTAAATACACTGGTGTTATACCTTCGGATCCGTATGATTGGTTTTAGGTAAAGGTCTATTTTGAAGTTATAGCCCCCCTCCGGAGAAAATTCCACTAGTTGCCACGGTCCAAAAGATCAAGCTATAATCAGGCATGGTGGTGGTGAGATAAATTTGAACTCAAGGTTTAACAAGGGGGTGTCAGCGTTTTCTTTGAAGATAGAGGACCCAAATGCAGAGTCCAGGAGGCAGAGGTGAGTTCTTGTAGTTTTAATTGAGTTGTCACAGGTAACAGAGGCAAGAATCCAAAAATCCATGGAGACATCAGGGAAAACAAGCATGAGAGGGAAAGACGAGGAAAGAAGAGGAACCAGCACTGAGGAACTACACAAAGAGACTATTTATGGCTGTCGGAACAAAGGCAGGACTAATGAGCTGATTGGGAACAGATGTGAACAGAGGCATCTAGAAAGGAGCTAGAGAAAGGAGACAAACACAAGAGGGCAACAGAGGGCAACAAAGAAAAATCTAAGACATATAAACAAATATATCCAGAAAAAAAAAAAACAGGAATTAAACCAATAAAACTAGAAAACATGGAGCAAAATAAAACTGAATACTCAAAAGAAAATTTAACAGAACCAAGACCATGAGAGGGGGTAATTATATCTCCCCTTATATTCAGATTTAATTGGAAATTTTTGCTAGCTCTTTTCCTTCAAACAAATAATTTAAAAACTGAATTTTCCATTTCTATCGCTAGTATTTAAATAGGTTTCATATAAGTTTGACAAAAAGATTGACAAAAAGCAAAAGAGATAAAATATTTAAGGCTCAACACCCTTTTTACACTACGGTGGCTCATTTATGATATGGAAGATTTTCTGCCTTAGAATTAGAACTAATATTTCACTGATTTGTCCACTTTGCTAAATTGAGTGTCTATTTTTTGCATTTTTTTTTTACTTTATCCAACTTAAAAACAAGGCTTTAGATCTATTGCCTTTCCCCATTTCAGATGTTTTACTTTAGGTAGGCTCTTTTTTATGACCTTACAAGGCTTTTCCAGATGATAGATTTTGGCGGTAATAGCCATTTCACTACTACTGTTTGTTACTAAGAGCATCTGAGTCAGCAGGGCATAGCTTCAAAGGCTTAATGGGGCAAAATAAATTGCCACACCAAGGGATACATACAGCACTAATCACGCCATTAACATTGAGCGTCGGCCCAAAGTGGCCGTGTTTGTTTGAAGTGTCCAGAAATGAACTTGGGTCAAATCAAATTAGGGGCACTGGGACCACATGAAAAGAGATAAATAGGCATTCCTTTTTTAATACCTTTGTATCTCCAACCTTTAGTTTTGTATTAACAAGTGGATTTTGTGTCCTTCAGCAAATATTACTGTATTCAGCTGTTACTGCATGTATTTAGTACTAAATAGACTAAGATAAAAAAGGTAAAGTACTTGTTTTTTTTTGCACTTTGGGTGAATAGACATCATCCTAACAGGAAAAAAAAAGTTTGCAGTTTTGTAGAAACATTAGAATAACAGTAAAAATGTTCTAATGTCCCCATTTAGAACATTCGTGAATCCCAATTATTATAAAATGGACAAATAACAAATGTACTTTAGTACATTCAGCCTTCTGTGTCCTCTGCTCTGGGATGCTGCTTCTTTTAAATCTAAATATTTACTGGAATCAAATCTAAAAACATTGAACAAAATATATTATAAATAGCGTGACCAGAGGTGGGTAGTAAATCATTCTATATACCTAGTAAGTTATTTGAGTAACCTTTTGACAAAAAAAATATATATTTTTTTTTAGTACAGTGTTGATAAAAATGTCTGGCTTGTCAATCCATCCTGAGTAACTTCAGTGAACAGTGAACTAAATAACGAAAAATTATTATGAATTACTCAGTACTTGAGTAGCCTTTTAAAATTCCTATGTCTGCCTTTTACTTGAGTAAAAATAAAGCAGCATAAAGCAGTGTTATTCTTACTTAAGTACATTTTTTGAGTACTCTACGCACCTCTAGCTTACTTAAGCCCCTGTCACACCTTGATGATTTAGCCAGCGTATGCCTGATATCCAGGGAAAGTTCTCTTTCTACGTGAACCAGTTCAAAGTTCAGTTCATACATTTTAAAATGAACTAGTTCAGTTTATAGTTCACAATTCAAGATTTTGAACTATAAACTGAGTTCCAAAAAATCAACTAGTTCATAGTTCTTTTTTTTTTTTTCATATATTGCTCAATTACACCATAGCCTACTGTAGAACCACAGACAGCAATTTTTTTTATCAGTTGTAACTCTGAAACTGTGCGTCAAATTTCATCTTCATATCCAGTTTTGAATCCTTATCCAACCAGGGTTTACATTAGCATTGAGAGGACAGCATTTCCCCATTGTTGCTTTAACGCTTTGTTGCTGTCCATTCACTTCACACTAGTAGCAGCTGCAGCTTTCACCCTTACAGTATATTCTTAAAAAAAACAGTAAAAATGTGCTGCTTGAATGGTCTTTTTTATGAGGAATTATTAAAAGAAAAACAGGAAAGTAGTCTTTAAGGTGCAAATGTTTTTTTAATTTTAATAATTTTTTCAATTTGAAATTCCATTTCAGTACATACTAAAAAGGAATCCTGGAAAATTATACCAGGCAGGTTTAACAAACAAGTTACATGGATAGTAAAACCCTCAAGAACATTTTACTAACACAAACTGAGGGACCAGGCTCAGGTAGGAATTTAAGGTTACTGAAGTGCGGATTTTTTTACTGAAAGCCGGCGGGCAAAGTTTGCAGAGAAATGTAAGATTGTTGCCATCATCCTCACCGACCACCTGGTCATAAAACTGTTTTAAGTGATCATACTGCTGCTTTGTCGCCTCCACGGTCGCTTCCATGCTGCTATGGCTTCCACGCTGCATTTTGTTTTGATGACTCACGCGGCTGTAGGCTACGACGCTGGTAGCTGGTGTTGCCAGATTGGGTGTTTTCCCCGCGACATATTAAGGCCTGTTTACGGTGTGATTTAGCCGGGGTTTCGCCTGGAGAGCTCTATAGAAATTTGGCAACCTATTGACAGGGAGTTGAACTGAGAGAGCGTGCCGTTCACAGACACCAGAATGAACGAGTTCACAATAACGTTCATCAGGCAGTAATACAGTACGTTCAGTTCACGTTCGCCCAAAATATGAACGAGTTCATGAACTTTCGTTCAATGAACGCATTCAGGCACAACACTGCTGATATCCTAGAGTCTTTTAAAACACTAGCATACGCTGAACTATGTGTTGTTTTTTATTTTGGGTGTATATACAGCATATTCATAACGAGTTTAGAACTTATGTGCAAGGACAGCCTAACTTATGCATAATGCACAGCAGCGTAATACCCATGAGATGACACAAGCCAGTGTCTTGACGGTAGCAGAAATGTTTCCCCGGATGTGCCCGGCCTGCATAAAAAAGATTTCTTTGATTGCAGTGTTAAGCTAGCTGCCGTTTACCGCCCGCCAAAAAAAAGAATTAATTAATAAATAGATAAAAAGCAAAGCAGGCAAGAGGGTCAGATTCAGCGTCATGTCTGCTAGGAAGTTTGTTGGTCATGGCTATAGGCGTAGAGAGCTGGTTATACTCCAGCAGCAGTGTCACAGTGAGCTTGTCGCAGATATTTGTGATTTATGCCCAATATTGAAGCGTGGTCTACGCTTTATTATTCCACGCCACAACGCAAGAGGGACAATCATCAACAAGCTGTTGGTCTAGATAGGGCTGAGGCTGTGAGGACATGGCGGCAAGTGACAATGGAGGGACATGAGGGCCAAAAACAGCGGGGATCCAGGTGGAAAAATTTTCCCAGCGCTATCGCGCACCTCGCTCTTCTAGCTGGTCCATCTTCACAAGTCGTTTTCCACAATGGCACTCATACAAACAAAACAAGCTGGTAAGGTAACAAACAGGGAATATGGATAGTGTAGAGCGGATGTAGATTTGACCAATCAGTGGCTTCCTGTCTGCTGCACATTCTACGGTCACCTACAATTTTGGAGAGGTGCACCAGAGTGTCTGTGGCAGGGGCGGGGGCACATTTGCGTTCATTGCGGGACACACACAGACCACCTGGTTTCTGAGTATAAATCAGCCTTAAAAACACAGGGAGGATCGATCTAGGTCACTTTCTTGCTCACCCTATGATGGGGATGAAGTCTGGTGGAGAAATGATAGTTTCCACCTGTGAACCCTGTTTTATAACAAAACGCTGCCAATACGCCGTTATAGAGTAACTGTAAGTTAGAAACACGTTTGGTGGTCGTCTGGAACACGTCAAATACGTTGACATAAGTTATTCACAAGTGACTCATTTTGGAAAAGCTAGATTCCACGGCTTACACTATATTGCCAAAAGTATTTGCTCACCTGCCTTGACTCACATATGAGCTTAAGTGACATCCCGTTCCTAATCCATAGGGTTCAATATGACGTCGGTCCACCCTTTGCAGCTAGAACAGCTTCAACTCTTCTGGGAAGGCTGTCCACAAGGTTTAGGAGTGTGTTTATGGGAATTTTTGACCATTCTTCCAGAAGCGCATTTGTGAGGTCGCACACTGATGTTGGACGAGAAGGCCTGGCTCTCAGTCTCCGCTCTAATTCATCCCAAAGGTGTTCTATCGGGTTGAGGTCAGGACTCTGTGCAGGCCAGTCAAGTTCATCCACACCAGACTCTGTCATCCATGTCTTTATGGACCTTGCTTTGTGCACTGGTGCACAGTCATGTTGGAAGAGGAAGGGGCCAGCTCCAAACTGTTCCCACAAAGTTGGGAGCATGGAATTGTCCAAAATGTCTTGGTATGCTGAAGCATTCAGAGTTCCTTTCACTGGAACTAAGGGGCCAAGCCCAGCTCCTGAAAAACAACCTCACACCATAATCCCCCCTCCACCAAACTTTACACTTGGCACAATGCAGTCAGACAAGTACCGTTCTCCTGGCAACCGCCAAACCCAGACCCGTCCATCAGATTGCCAGATGGAGAAGCGCGATTCGTCACTCCAGAGAACGCGTCTCCACTGCTCTAGAGTCCAGTGGCGGCGTGCTTTACACCACCGCATCCGACGCTTTGCATTGCACTTGGTGATGTATGGCTTGGATGCAGCTGCTCGACCATGGAAACCCATTCCATGAAGCTCTCTGCGCACTGTTCTTGAGCTAATCTGAAGGCCACATGAAGTTTGGAGGTCTGTAGTGATTGACTCTGCAGAAAGTTGGCGACCTCTTCGCACTATGCGCGTCAGCATCCGCTGACCCCGCTCCGTCAGTTTACGTGGCCTACCTCTTCGTGGCTGAGTTGCTGTCGTTCCCAAACACTTCCATTTTCTTATAATACAGCTGACAGTTGACTGTGGAATATTTAGGAGCGAGGAAATTTCACGACTGGATTTGTTGCACAGGTGGCATCCTATCACAGTTCCACGCTGGAATTCACTGAGCTCCTGAGAGCGACCCATTCTTTCACAAATGTTTGTAAAAACAGTCTGCATGCCTAGGTGCTTGAATTTATACACCTGTGGCCATGGAAGTGATTGGAACACCTGATTCCAATAATTTGGATGGGTGAGCAAATACTTTTGGCAATATAGTGTATGAGTGACTAACACTTACCACATGTCAACAATCAGATAACTTAACTTTAACTTATAGCCCACGTATGGCATACACTGGCATACGTCAAGAAATTTTTACGTACTATTTGCTGTATGTCGACTTGTGCCACCGTGCTTCAGCATGCTCATAACCTATAAATAACTGACCCATAACTTATCCAATGTATGCCAGATTTTTTGTATGTCAGGCATACACTGGTCTAAATCGTCAAGATGTGACAGGGGCTTTACCTGCTTATCAACAGCAATGCTACACTGACACCCCATCTTCTCCAAAACAGAGAAGGAAGAATGAAACCAAACCTCCCTCCTTGAACTCTACCATCTCTAGAAAGAGTAATAACAGACATCCCCCCTTAATCCTCATTATCATCTTAGTGTAATTTCTTTCACTAATTTCATATTCCCACTACTGTCCTGAACCTGAAGCCGAGAACCTTAAGAGACAAATTAACTACCTGTTGTGGTTATAAAAACCCACTTTAACTGTTTTTAGTTGTCTCCAGTTGTTGCCTGCAGGTTCAGACTATTTGCCATCATGATCCTATTTCAGTCACACCCTTTCTGTTTAAATGAGTTAAGAGTGTATTACTTGTATTTCTTTTCAATATAACTTTTATTGTCGTTTATTCAGTTGGTGGTCACAGTTGGGTTTTTGAAAAAAATCCTTTTGTGTTCTACCTAACATGTTCCTTAGGAAATCTTTAAGTGATTAAATTAGCGATCACACAAAGATAACTGCTGCATTTTGTGATTACAAAATTACTAAAGGTTTTTTCCATTGTAAGCCAAGACAATGGCTAAAAAATGTATTTGATATTATTATTGACATAGACTTGTCAGTGAGTATAAGAGAAAGGATTAATCTGCAATAGCTCCATATGCTGGAGGCCCAACTTCGTACCATTCTTGAATGAAGCTCAATCAGAATTAAATTAAAGATTAAGGTTGTGTGATTTCCCCTGTTCTACAGTATGTCTTTATTAGTGTCTTGCCAAAATAAAGCCATCCTTGCATTAAAGGGAATATCAGCCACAAAGGAAGTCTGTTTTATAACATATCACAAAAGAGGTCAGATCACCTGCCATCTCCAGAGATGAACAGGATACACCCTATGTACCACTTTGGGTGTAATTAAGTCTTGTTTGTAGCTGCAGGGATTTTTGAAGTAATCAGGTTTGTTTCTTAGTACAGAGATATGATAGTGATCAACCACTGCTCCCACTTCCAGTGTTTGTTTGAAATGTGTGGAAAATAAACTGTAGGGATGGGCAGTCGGTAATGATAATAAAAAGAAGCTCCTCCTTGTGTGTGAAGTTTATAAACTTCTGTTGGGGAAAACACAATCTTTCCAGTAGCTAAATGCACCCCCATGCCTTTGGACAATCATCAACATTTATTTGTATGGTGTGACTGTACTAAAATCTTGCACCAACATGCCTTTACCAGCAGGTGATGGCCGAAGAGATCACAATCTCCACAACAGACCTATAGAACTAGCTAAATCAAGAAAGTGGGCATCCTCCACTAAATAACATCACCACTAAATAACCACGTCTCACAAGAGGTCCATCAGAAGGTCACAGAAATGTACCTTTGATCAACAGTAAAGCAGTTAGGAAAATTCCATATGACTTGATGTATTATCAGTATTAAATGTCCTGTGGAAAGCATCAATCCTGAGAGTTTATTTCTTCGGCAACAATATATCACTAGACAATACACCTTTTCTATAAGTTGGAACTGTATTCGAACTTTGCATTTCAAATGTTTTAATTTTATTTCTGGATTTTATGCCCTTAATTGTTCAGTGATCTTTCCAATAAGATTGTAATTTTAGTGGCTAGAGTCAGATTTATTCTGACATGGACTAAGATTCCTGGCATTTGCTTTCTATTCTGCCTCAACAGATGAGGAGCGCCGTAAACAAAGATGAGCAGCTGAAACATAAACTGACTCCATAACTCTGTTTTTTTACAGTTACACTCTCAATACCGATAAAAGTTTATTCTTGTTTGTAACTTGATTGCTGTGTTTATAAACCACTAAAGCCTGCTGGCAGGCCAGGGATGTGTTGTCTGTGACGAAGATGAATTGCCTGCAGCTTATCAACATGAGCTGGCATATGGTGAGAAGACAGGGCTTGATGGGGTGTCGATCAATCTGTCTGTGATTTGAATGTTCTCATACGATTTTTCTTTCACCCTGTTGTGAAGAGTATTCCCATGATGCCTCTTAAGTAAGCATCATTTCAGTGGCAGATTATTTTGAAGGTAGATCCAGTGGCTCTGACATTGTAAGCTATACCTATCCACTGAGTTTTACTCTCCTCCACTGGAATAGGCATATTCATTGTGATGTTATTAGGACCTTTAAGGCTCTCTTGTTCTCTGCTCATTAAATCTATGACCTTTTCCTTGTTCCAGAAATAGGTTTTGCATATGGATAAAGGGGTAATATAATCACTTTGAATATAAGGACTGGGTGCAAAAAGGGAAAAGAAAAAACATGATTTATTGGCTAAATTCTTTTTTTTTTTGCTCAGAGATATAATGCCAAGAATTTCCTGGAAACATGCTCTCAGTGGTCCAATTTACAACCCTACCTATGAAGCATTTTAACAGATGCCGTGGTGGTTAGAGAGAATGATATCAGCTGTTTTTTTTTTTGTTTTTAAACATATTAAAATATCATGCTAACCTATTTAAAGATGTTTAAACAAATAATTGGTATTTAAAAGTCCAACAGATACAGTAAGAAACCCAGAAAAAGATGACAGAGCCAACAGTATGATATTATGTATCAACTACACTGAACATAAATATAAACGCAACACTTTTGGTTTTGCTCCCATTTTTTTATGAGATAAACTCAAAGATCTTAAACTTTTTTCACATACACAATATAACCATTTTCTTCAAATGCTATTAACAAACCAGTCTTTGCTGAGATAATTCATCCCACCTCACAGGTGTGCCATATCAAGATGATGATTAGACACCATGATCAGTGCACATGTGTCTTAGACTGCTCACAATAAAAAAAACAATCTGAAAGGTACAATTTTGTTTTTGTTTGGGGGTTATGGGTACTCAGAAAACCAGTCAGTATCTGGTGTGACCACCACTGCCTCACGCAGTGCAATGCATCTCCTTCACATAGAGTTGATAAGGTTGTCAATTGTGGCCTGTGGAATGTTGGTCCATTCCACTTCAATGGCTGTGTGAATTTGCTGGATATTGGCAGGAATTGGTACAAGCTGTTGTACACAACTATTCCAAACATGCTTAATGAGTGAAATATCCAGTGAGTATGCCAGTAATGTAAAAACTGGGATATTTTCAGTTTCCAAGAATTGTGTACAGATCCTTAAAACATGGGGTCTTGCATTATCCTGCTGTAACATGAAGTGATGTTCTCAGACACCTGCCCATACTGCAACCCAGAGATGGGAAATGTGGAGTCAACAAGCCATCTCCATGTCATGTATTTAATCTACCCACACAATTAACCAGGTGAGTCCAATCTGCACAGGTTGATTCACGGTGAAGATTGGACTCATCTGCTTCAGTGGTTGGGTAGATCAAATACATTACATGGAGATGACTTGTTGACTTCACATTTCTCATCTCTGCTGAAACCCCACCCCAACTATAGCACACTTGATGCAGAACATTGACATCAGAAAACCATTCACCCACACGACACCGCACACAGTCTGCCACCTGCACTAAACAGTGTAAACCAGGATTCATCCAGGAATAGAACACCTCTCCAAAGTGCCAGACGCCAGCGAATGTAAGCATTTGCCCACTCAAGTTGGTTACGACAGCGAACTTGAGTCAGGTAGAGACCCCGACGAGGGTGACAAGCATGCAGATGAGTTTCCCAGAGATGGTTTCTGACGATTTGTGCAGAAATTCTTTTGTTTCTTTTGTTATGTAAACCGATTGCTTCTCAAAAAATCTTGGAGGTGGACGTGGTGGATGCGGAGGTTCTGGGCTGCTGTGGTTAAACATGTTCTGCAATTCTGAAGCTGGCCTGGTGTATTGTCAAATTCTTTGAAACACCTTTGGAGATGGCTTATGGTAGAGAATGGACTATCAATACACAAGCAACAGCTCTGGTTGACATTCCTGCTGTCAGCATGCCAATTGCATGATCCCTCAAATCTTACGACATCGGTGGCATTATGCTGTATGATAAAACTGCACCTGCACCTGCATCAGAGTGGCCTTTTATTGTGGGCAGTCTAAGGCACACATATGCACTAATCATGGTGTCTGATCAGCATCTTGATATGGCACACCTGTGAGGTGGGATGGATTATCTCAGCAAAGGAGAAACACTAAGTATCACAATTTAAGACTGGTTTGTGAACAACCTTTGAGGGAAATGGTTATATTGTGCATACACAAAGTAGCATGGCTTGGAAATCCCTTAAAAATTCCAATATTTTCTGCCAGATAATCAATATTATATTTGGTGATTTTTGTAGATTTCAGCTTCTCGCAATAGCGTTGGCTGAGTAGCAGTTAGTTGTTGCAGCTTTTAGCTTGAATATCTCTGAAGTTGAGTATCTAACTTAACTTCAGAAGCTGCAATAGTGGGCAGTGGGAAGACTCCCACACTCTGTGGGGAATCTGGTAAACTGTTATTGAATTGTGAACAGTGCAGAGCCTGTGGGCACTGTTTATGGCGATTTAAGATTATGAAGAGCCGAATTGTTTGCATTGTTAGCATGTCTAATGTAGCATCTACTTAATATGTTATTGACATAAATAGTCATTTTATAACACATAGCCTATACTAATCCATAAAGAATGAAGTTTATTTTCACTTCTTTTATGTAGGGTAGTAACACTGTAGTTTACTGTTAAGGGAATAAAAGATTGGTTTAAAGAAAACCAAGGAAACAAAAGAGGCAAAAATGCACCACAGGGATTAAAAGAAAAACAAACAAAAACTGAATAAAAGTACAACATCTTAAAAAAAAAAAAAGTCAAGATGGAACACAAAAAGGAATAAACCAAATAATATAAAACCCTGACATTGGAAGATAAAACACTGACAAGAAAAATCTTGTGTTCATTGATTTTAGATTTTTTTCGAATCAGGAAAATTTCAACACATACAAGTTGGTTCAGCTGAAAGCTCCACAGGGTCATTGTTAATTGATCTAACTTAAGGCTGAAAAACCTGGTTATGACAATGCAATCCATTAATGGATACCATTGGTGACATATTGCATTGTTTCTCTTATTTTATTTATTGCAAAAAGACAAGAAAATAATTTTCATGGCTGAAAATCAATGCCTGTGCTGAAGTATAGTCTCTGAAAAAAGATATACTGTGACCTTCATCAATACAATTTTTACACATAGCTCAGAAATGAGAGGTTTTTGGAAGAAAGAAGAACTTAACTTTTCATAGACTTTAAATTGATGTAATTTCAGCATGTTGGAACTGCAGCCTAATCACATAAAATAAGAGTAACAAAGAAAATCAAAGTTTAAAAAATATCTGACAGAAAGTCATTTGACTTCTGTCCCCTTGGCGTCATTATAAAATATAGTCTTGGGGGTTCAGTTCTTACTTTCAGTGGTCTGATTAATTCACATTGGCCCTGATGTCTCTGCACCATTCACACAGCCAACCTCTCTTCATTTATTGCAGCATTTAGCAAGAACAACACTAAAAGGCATCATGAGCATGTCAGTAAAATCAATGTGGCTGATTAAGTTGATCGTTTGAGTTAGAGACCCTGGCAACAGCGCAAGGCTTGAAAAAGGACGAGTTATAAACATGAAAAAACTGGTGATAAAACATATTTAATGAGCTGGAGTGAATGTCTATCTACAGTTTAATTATGGGCTCTTTAAGGTCTATACTTTTTAATTTTGACGCTACAGTGTTTTAGTGGCGGTGAAAGCTGTCCCGTAAATTTTGGTTTAATCGAATTTAGGTATGTGATCCGAGATAATAAAACCAGTATATGGTAATGGATGTTATCCAAGATGTTGTAGTGTAATTAGATGTGATAGCTGCTATCATTCTATCATTAATTTTAATTAATGAAATCCTTCTGCGTAAATTATCTTTAGACGTTTAGACTCAGAGACGGTTTTGCAGACTTCAAAAACATTGATGTCATAGCTAATTAGACAAAGACTTTGTTATATTCAAGAAGAGAATATACTCACTATTATTTGTCTTGTTGTCTAGATTTTATTTCCTTGACAGTTCCATGGCAGAGGCAGGTGTGATAGATTAACTGGTGGCGGGATCATGTTGCGATGGAAGCTGGCAGATGTGTCTAAAAAATGGAAATAGCAATCTGGTTGAACTTTTAAGTGTTGTGACATTCTGTTTTCATTACAAATGTATATATTTGGGGAGTGGCAGCCTAGAAGTGAGGGCATAGAGCTTGGAATCCTGAGTTTCTGAGTTCGAGCCCCACTTCCACAGTCTGCTACTCTGGGTCTCTGAGCATGACCCTTAACCCCACAATGCTCCGCGGGCGCCGCATGTGGCGGCCCATTGCACCCCGAGGGGATGGGTTAATTGCTTAGGTAAAATTCTTCAGTGTGAGATCAATAAACTTTAATTAGTTTTATTTATCATACATATATATATATTCTTTTCTAAATGCAGTTTTCACAAACTTCATCTGAAAAAATAAGCAAATCCAAATGTGACTCTGCGACAAAATGAGCAGCACCTGCACACAGTGATTGCTCATTGGTCCGTTCGTAATGGATTTTACTTCAGAGGCTGTTTCTAAAACTGCTGTTGCACGTTGAAACCCACACCCGCAGAGCTGACGCGCACAAAGCTTCAACTAATCCCACCTAAATTAAAAAAGATTTAAATATAATATTTTTTCTTTGAAACTATTGCATTAATATAGGTCTGGCTTCCTGCACAACCTTATTCACTGTATGTCTCTGCTGCTTTTAGAGTTGAATTTGATAAGAAGATTTATTTATGTAGTTTAGGTTCATGTAAAGTATTAAGAATCCTTTAAATTGCTTTACAGAGTTTAGATTTAGTTTTAAACACATTTAGTGTTTTTAATCACTTTCTGTCCTGCTTATATTTCTCTCTGGATCAAAGTTTTAGAGTACCAGACTACCTTTTACAATTTAGTTTTTCTTTATTTTTTTCCTCATCTTACCTGCAGTACTGTTTTATTACTTTGTACACTGCATATCTTTCTATAATAGGCACATGAAACCTTATCAAAGGGGAATACTTGTTAGTTTTAAACTCACACATAATCACACATAGAAAAAAGCTGTGATTAGGGAAGTTTTATTGATATGAAGGAAATAAGTTATTTGGTGCTCGGGCCCCGGCAGAAGACTTTGATGCAGTGAATTGACATTTGATTTAATGAGTAAACTAGGAAAGCGATTAGAGCAATCTTCTTCCATGGGAACCGATCACTGATGGTGGAACGAGCTGGAGGATGTGTGGGAATAAGAATAGCTTAAGACTGAAGGAGGAGATGGGGAAGAAATGGGTAAAAGTCAGTTGGTAAGTTGTAAGGAAGACGCTAGGCCAGAAACTAAATGAAGGGGATATTGAAAGATGATTGGCTTCAGAGGAGGTCAAACCATGATTGGCTGAAGGTTTGACGTCCCACTTCGCAGGAGGTCCAGGTGAGGCTGATTGAATCTTCCAGATTAAGCTTAAGCTTTATTTGACAATACATAAAAAACTAAATTGACTGATTAGCTTACCGTTTTGCTCAAAAGGCATGCCACATTATTACCAGAAGCTGTTTAAAATATGAGTGTCAACTTCAAATTATTTGAGAAACAATAACAGTGACGAAAACACAAACTAAATGATCGATATGCTGTTGTAATAAATCACTTTCATACTGCATCAGCAAAATACTAATTTTAATCATTATTGTGAAAAATGTGGTCTTAAGAAAAAAAAAAATAGATGAAGAAGCCTGTCAACTATCCAAAAGGACCCAAAAAGCTCGCCAAGTGTGCTCTAAGTAAGGAGTAGAATAAAAAAATCAGTCAAGTGGGACTCACTTTGGGGAGTGCCAGTCTAAGCAGCAATTACAACCCCCACAAAACATTACAAGGTAAAACAAATTGGTAGTGACACTGCTGCAGAGGAGACGTAAATCAGCAGTTTTCTTCCGCCGCATGGATATGGGAGGTTTCTGATTTATTTAAATAGAGTAAACATACCAAGACGCTCCAAATTACATGTCTTACATTTGATTAAAAAGACTGAAATGTTCAGACCCTACACTCTACTTTGCATCTTTATTTAACATAACATTTCCCCTCTTTTACATGATGTTCCCGATTACAGCTGAAAATGAAGTTAGAAACAGTAAAACCTTTATTTCTGGAGAAAACCATTAACAGTCCAGAGTAATAGAACCGACATGGCAGTTGTTGCTTGTTTTTAAAAGAAAGGTAAAACAGTGTTTTTAAAATGAGCTGGTAAGGTACACAAGATTAGGGTTTATGTCTCAGAGGCTGGTAATAAACCAAGGCCTGGGGTTGTACACTTATTGAACCATAGCAGTTTATCGATTGTTTGCCTGTTTGTACTCTACAGCTTGACACAAATGCAGAGTTAGTAATGTTGATGGAGAGGAGGGACCCTTATTAGATTAAAGGCCTGATGTCGATTACTTTACTTCAGGCTGTGTGGTCAACAGAGGCAGTGATTCCAAAGCATTGCAAATGGCTTTAAAGGTATTGTCCATCCAGTAACATCTACATGCATTAAAAAACATTACCCATGCATGTTCCTGCTTTTTGTCTGGTATAACACTTTAAAGAAAAGCAAAAATCTTTCAAAATTGCTAAATGATCTGTTTGATATACAGTGCAATGAAACACGGTGGTGGTAGCATTATGGTGGAGTATGGAGGGGCTTTTCCTCAGTAGAGAGAGTAAACTTGGTAAGATTAATTAAGATAAATCCTGTGAAGTTTTGAAGAAAATATATCAGAGGCTGCAAAAAGACTTGGAAATAGGAATAGGGTTCACCAGAAGGCCTAGTCAAAAGCTTAAACAAAATGATAATTGCAATATGTCAAGAATTAAAAGCTGAATTTTTAACGGTGCTTTCTATCCAAAATTACATATTCAAAGAAATGTGAGAAAATAAATCACATTTATGTACAGAAATGTGTTGGTCTATTACATGTCTATGACATAAAGTCCAAGTAAAAATCATTAAAGCTGGTAAAATATTTCTAAATATAAAAAATATTTGTTCAAGGTCCTGTGAAATGAATTCAAAACACCCCACATGATGAGCATGGAATAAAAGTATTTCCGTCTTTCAGCCTCTGCAGTGTCTTATTCTCTGACTGTAGCCTGGCTTGTATGCACCGGCAGTCTGTCTCCTCTGATCAGTCTGCTGGATTCACACGGATACAGCAGGAATACAGGATGTTATAGAGTCCATGCCGAGCAGAACAAACACCATCAGCGCAGTGCCCTGAGAATATTTTCTGAAACATTTCCTCTTGGAAAGTTCTCTTGTTTTTCTGTCTGTTTTGTCTCTTATATTGAAACTGGGTAAGGCTACAGTAGGCAACAGAAATATCACGCCTAACAAAATGGTTGTCAAATGTGTAGCTCTGGCTTGGTAATTGTTATGAAGTGGGATGTTCTGTCAGACAGCAATTAACTCTCCCTTTGCATTTTGCAGTTTTGGATTTGTGAATAGTGTATTTTTTTTTACTATGCGTGGTCTCTCAATTCAGTTTCTGAATGTATGAATTCAAATTCATCAATTTGGCATCAAGTTGTTTTATACAAAAATCTTCTCTACTCTTTGTACCTCCCATCCACATCCCATCTGAAGCCTTAATTTAGCTCGCTTTGCACATCCTCACTTTTTTCTGCTGCATCTTTCAACATATTTTCGGATTCACAGGGAAAATAGCACCAAGGATACTCCACAACAAATACATTGTATGCATTCTCTCATTTTTAGAAGCTGTTATCTTAAATGTCTAATTGAGTATAAACAGACTGCAGCAGCATTGGCAGATACTTTTTGCTAAATCCTATATGGTGAAGTCTTTGGCTGTGTCCGGATGTGCGCCCTATATAGGGGTTACACCATTTTGTAGTGTCCAAATGTCTAGTGGATGAAAATAATAGTGACTTAAAATTTCCCACTATGCACCTTGAAAAGTAGTCTACATCCTTGGTGACTACACAAGCAGATATATACCAGAATGCTTTGCAAGAGCTCACCTCGCAAAGCTTCATCTGATTTATTTTTGGGGAGAGAGAGAAGGAAACAGAGACATGACAAACAGGGAGCAAAAAGTAGTGATCATCTCTCCGAACGGTCAGTTAACTGAGTGCGCTATAAAGTCCACTATATAGTCCTCTTCCTGTATAGAGATTGAAGGGTTAGGAGGCCGTTTTTAATTGAGTTTTTGTGTAAGATTATTTTGTCAAATTGTTGATTTAATTTTTAAATGGGTTTAGGCAGAATAATTGTATTGACTTTGAGACTTTAAATAAAAAATAACTACATTGGGCTTACTACACACACAAGAAAAGGCGGAAATTACCATGGTAACAAGCAATTCAACATTTATATATGCAGTTGTTTCCAATAGTACTATGAAGCATCCTTTTTATTTTTCCTGTTTTAATCTATTATCTAAATACATTTGAACCTCCTTTTAAGAGACATATTTTGTGGTTAAATTAACCATTTCATTTTCTATATTGTAAGTTACTGCTAATGATAAAAAGTTTTATCTGAATGAAGGCCACCACCAGCAACCTGATTTAGTAAATTTTTTTTCATAAAACAATACATAAGTGTTCTCATTGTTTTTCAATCATTTGAATGACAATAACAATACTGCACATTTCCATAAAAACAAAAAAAGTTTAAAGTTTTTCCTGAAGGCGTACGTACTGAGGGTATTAGAAGTGGATTATTCCTGCAAACAGTCAATGTTTCCAATAGTTCCACCAAACTTTTTAAGGAACTCCACCTCAGTTATCTCCAGGCTTTCTAATGAACCCCTGGGGAATTCACATTTTTTGCAGTATTTGGGAGGTTCAGCAGTTGGATGGATGATGAGCCCATGTTGTGTTAGCGGTCCGGCAGGGAGGATTAAAAGTGTGTATAAGGCTTCACAGGGATCAGTGAGAGGCGAGGAACAGAGATTGCAAGTGGCCCATTAAAACAGCCTGGAAAGGAGGACAAGGTTATCCATCTTATTCTCGTAATAAAGGCACAATTGATCTGTTCCAATTACAATGAGAGCCACGGAACATGAGGTATCCAGGTTTGTCCTGGTTAACACATCTCTCTGACTGCAAGGTATGGGATTTATCTGTGAGGAGCCATGCTCAAACTCAATGCACCCTTTTAATCTAATCCTATGTTGTGTTCAAATGTGTAGCGTTAAAGCTACAGTGTGTAATAATTACAGGGATATAAAGTCAGAAATTTAATATATTATACATAACTATGTTATTTATCATCACCTATGAGCTCAGCCTTTTAACCATAATATTTGCGTTGCCTTAGAATTCGTTATTTATAATTACATAGGAGCGGGTCTCGCAGCCATGGGGGCAGACATCTTTGCGCTACGGCGAGCGCAGAGGCAACAAACTAGCGATTGCGAGATCTCCCATTACGCTCAAAAATAACTACGGCAAGTTGAGAGAGATGAACTGAGACGGTACTGAACAGTAGATGGCAGTACTATGCCTGAGAAGCGTTTAGTCTGCCTGAAACCAAAGAAGAAGAAGAAGCAGGTATACTGCGCTTCAGTAACAAGAAAGGTGAACAAGGCGGCAGGCGTGAGTGACTTTGCAAACTGTTTGGCACTGTGTGGCCAAACATCAGACGAATGGAGGATCATGCCTACTCTGTATCACAACGAAAAGCGGCGGACACCGAACCCCCGTCATCTAAGAAGCGGAAACACGACGAGAATAAACGCAAGCGTGACAAGAAACGACAAAAAACACGGATCAACATTGGCATGGCATTTACACGATGGAAGTCACTGATGGAGGAAAAAGGTTTTCAAAGTGACGCTCAAGTTGCCAGTTTTCTCTTGGACAGGTAATTAATCCTACTCACACAAAATATCACTGCAGTTTTTGGAGTACAGGATGCTCAGACCTGTCTAAAACAATAACATGCTGCGTGATGATGCTGTTACTCTCCAGTATACTTATTCAGCAACGTCCCTGACGTTTCACAGGTAATGATTCAGTAATTTTCTGTAAAATAATTTTCTGGATATATACCTCGGTTACTTCTCTCCGGCTCCTTTGGAGATCTTCAAGCCTTTCCTCCCCGCTGGCACCTATCCCTCGCCTGGCCCTGGCTGCACGCCCACCCCGGCCTCTCTGCCCTCTTCCTCGCCCTCTTCCTCGCCCTCTTCCTCTCCCTCTTCCTCTCCCTCTTCCTCGCCCTCTTCCTCTCCCTCTTCCTCGCCCTGTTCCTCTCCCTCTTCCTCGCCTTGTAACCCCCGTGCCACAAACAAGACTTGGACTCTGTAAACGAGGAATATATATTCTTCCAGCGAACACAATCTCGCTGTTAAACTAATGACTACAATTAACAATTACTTCGTCTGTTTATATCACCATGCAAAGCAGCTCACCAAAACGTCACAACGATGTAGAAAAAATAACGGGTATATTTATTATCTTAAGTCTACATGAAATCTATACCCTACACAGACTAATGAAATACTATCTGTAAAATTATCTATGTAAACAAACCTCATCACTTGAGAAGGTAGGTGATGCGGACGTCGTGGAAGACATTTTGTCCCGTAACGCTCGCCGTACTGTTGGGGGGGAGAAGCGGTGGGGGGGAGACGTTCATGTTGCTGCAGTCTGCAGTCTGGACGTTAGATGTCGGTGAAAATTACACACTGTAGCTTTAATGTCTTCATCATAAAATATCTATGGTTATTAGAGTATGTTAATTTCAGTCTGTTATTCCATTACAGACTAAACCTATAGTATTGGTGGCACATCATGACAACAGTATCAGCCAATTAAATAATTCCAATCGATTTTAAAGCGACGCATTGTCTTCCACCCTCTCAACAGAATTTATCTTTATTTATTATTTTTTTTGCCTTTTCCTCTTTACGTGAAATTATTTTGTAAACCTTTGACTCATAATCACATTTACTCAGTCATGTATTTGTTTTTTAAACATGTAACTGTTCTTTTTTAAGGGAAGGTCAGCAAAGAAAGCTACATTAAAAAAGGATTAAAATGACTTTAAAACAATAACACAATTGTGCATATAAAAAAGTCAATAAAAAGGTTTCTAGTCATTGATATAAGGGAACTTTATTTCTTTATCTCATTGTATTTATTATTTACTAGCAGAGGAAAATGTCTGATAAGAATTAATTTTGTTTGTGAAATCAATTAGAACTATTGCTATGAAAAATCTGTTCTATAAATTATATATAAAGTTTTTGTAACAGTTACCTTAAGTGACATATAACTAGTATACCTTGACTTCCTGTTTCTCATAAAATTTGATTAGATACAAAGGCCGATTCCTCTTTGCTATTTTTCAAAATGGGAAAAAGAAGAAATTGGACAATTGTGGCAGATATGCATTAAACTTCATAAGGCAATAGAATAGTACAAAAAAAAAACAACTTTGCAGTATTTGCTCCTCCTGGATGAGCATGTGGGGTCAGTAGATATTCACTTGCATTTGGTCATTTACTCTGCAGTAATCCCTTACATTAAGAATGCATGCAGTGACAGAGGAGAGGAAAAACTCCCTTTAAACAGGAAAAAACCTCCAGCGGAACCTGGTTAGTCAGGATTTGTTAAAAGAGGGAAGAAAAAACAAGGCCTGTTAGGAAAAACATACAGATAAGATAGAACTGAAGAAAAGCATAAATACTCACTCGTCCAGCACAACCTTAACACCCCAGTCTGAGTTCTGACTACATTGTTTTGCCCCTGATTGTTTCTCCCAAATTCTTTTATTACACCTACGGAAAACGTCAGACCCAGTTTCCTAAACTCAACTTTTTCAAGCTAACCATTACCTGGATGACTGAGAATCTTTACAGATATCTGACTACACTGTATGAGCTTCCAAAACATTAGCAGAATCAGTGCTTGCTTATGGATAAGAGGGGAAATGTCCTTAGAAATGAGTGGTCCACTTTTCTTCTACTGAAGCACTTGCAGGGTGTCCATAACCAGACAAAGGTGATTTAAGCCTTAAATCACAGGAACCCAAATCCTTTTTTTTTTTACCTACATTAAACATATACTAAAAAAAAAATTCTATTCACAGAAATGTTAGAATCAAGCTTAAAGCTGATGTAAACAATGTCTACCCTCACCTAAGAGAGTTAAAACCTTAAGCAGCTGAAACAGAAAGCAAACAAACGCCAAAGAAATGCTGTTACTATAAAGAAACATTAACCCTGTAAAGCCTGTTTGGCGTTATAGAGTTAAGTGATAATCTCTATGCCTGCTGGAAGAGGAGAGCTAACAGATTGAAAGGCCTAACACTTGGTCTCAATATTCCTGGGATTTAATCAACACTGAAAGAAGAACAAAATAATTAATCATGTATGAAAAACATTATGTAAAAACTCTCCTACCTGATAATTTCCCCTCAGAAACAGTTTAACTCCAGGTACATATTACTGTGTTTTACTGACTGCCTACATCTCCTATTTCACCTTTTGTTAGCGCAAGGAAGTGCTTAAACAGAAGTGACTAAGAAAAGTTAGACACCTATTTATTTCCCCATTTCAAAAGAAGGTGAAGCCAGTGATCAAAGTTAAACAATTATGTTTGACAGTAATCCAAATGTACAGTGTAGTCTCTAAGATATATGCTGTTGTATAAACTTCTAATTTCCTTGAACAGAAACTAGTTTTAATTTAGTGTAGCGTACACCAAGTTGTTTTTCTTAAACAGAACTTTATTTATAGCATATTTTAGAAAGTGAATTGTAGGAACTATAGATAAAACACATACACAACAATGTATAATTCACATATCTATACTGTACAATGGCATGAGTCATAGATTGTTTTCCGTTTCACAATTTACAAACGAACCTAAGCATACCACAAAACAATGTCAATATGTATTTCACAGTTTAAGTTGTATATATTTAAAATAATACATATTATGTTTCTTGTTTTTTCAAGAAATGATTCACTCACTTCTTGTGGAGGCTTCTGCTATAGACTTCAAATACAGCTGTCCCCTATGACTGCAGGAAGGTACTGTTTTTCTTTAATGTCCATCTCAGTCCAGAGACCTAAACCCTGAATAAAAAAGGTGTGGTGAGAGCTGAAAAGAGGAGAGCATAGGAGAAGACCCAGAGCGCAAGTCTCAAAGTCATGCCTCCTCAAAGAGCAATGGTCAAAGATCTCTCTCTCTGTATGCTCCAACCCAAAGAAATGTTAGAGAAACTAGAGCTGCCCTTCAGGTAAAATTATGGTTTTACTGGTCTTTTGTAAAAAATCAATTATTTCATGTTATAAGGAATGTTTTGGGTTCTTTTTTCTCTATTGAGTAAAGACAGTTTTTTTTAGTATGACATCATAAGGTCAAATATGTCATATGTGTGAAGAGCACGATATGTTTAAGATCTTAAGAAATTACAAAACTCTGTATATATCAGGTCATTTTTTATTTGCAACTCAAAAATAATATTTATTGAAACATAAAACAAATATTATGAATCCAGTTTACTTTTTTGGGGAGCATAATGATACATCTTTCTCAGAAGCCTGAATCGAACTGAAAATAAGGCAGTAGGAGGAAGTCAGCTCTGAATATTTACTCAGTCTGAACACAGTTTGCCTTTTCATGCTCTTTGAGGAAGAACAACAAAATATCCTTCATACAATGTTCACAAGGCTGCGCAAAATCCCTGCTGACAGCAGTACAGTGCATTCTATAGTTCATTGTCTTCAAAGCGCTCCCAGACTGGGACCTCTTTGGTAGAAGCTGCCCAGCACCTCCACCTCTGCAGGACTAACACCAACTTAAAGTTTTAACAATGGCCTACATGAAAACTCTGCACCATCATAGTGGAATATTTATTTTTGAGTCATGAAGTGTACAGATAAATAAATTCATTCCAAAGTACATCTAATTCCTTCAACAGTGTGGTTGAAATATACTGTATTAGAAAAGCAATTAGATTCAGTAAACCAGTAAACAGTATATAAAAATTAAAAAGATTGACTGAGATACATTTATTAAATGACAAACAAATAAGATGTATATAATCAATGGCATAAATCTAATGGTATAACTATAAAGATACAACTATATCTAATAAGAGGGCTAAATAATAACTTGCGTTTGATACATATTTCAAATTTCCCTAACAAAGTAAAATAAAGTCAGTACATTAAGACTGTTCCAAAAGCCAAAGAATTGGGACAAGGATCAGCTACTCCAAGTCCAAGGCCATTGATCCACAATTTAACAAAATTGGCCAGTCCCTTTCAGGTTTCTTTTTTTTATGAAATTAGATTTTTTTTTCTGAATGGCTGTTCACTCTTCTACAGAAATGTGGCCTCCATCAGACGTCATCCTGAACGTTTGATAGCCCCAACACCATCTGCACGTGCAGAAGGGAAGAGTGGATGGAGCACACAGTGAACTCTTTATGGAAATAATAACATTCCCACTCTCACCTATTGAAATTGAAGTAATCACCAAAAGAATTAGATTGATGACAAATTAGTTTCTAATTTGTTTGAAGAAGAGCCGCTGTTTCTGAACTTTGAGAGGTGTTAGCTGTGATATACGTTCAGGATGCTCTTTGGACGCCTGCATCGAGATATGGTGTAAGTGCTTGCAACAGGGTGAAGGCCCAGGTCATAACACAAGGACAGAGGCTGTGGCTCATTGGGAATATGTCAAATTATAACCCCAACCTCCTGGAGTTAAAAAAGTTACAACATCATCAAGGAACGATAAGTACTCCTGAGTACTTAGTCCATACAGTTTAAGACAGCCTTAAGCCGTATAGACATTTTTACTCTATGGACCCACACATGAATGAGGCTGGTCAAAATTCACACTACAGCCTTGCCGTTAAGAACTACAACAACAACAAAAAAAAGTTACACAAATGTAGAAAAAGGATGAAACTCTCCAATAAAAAAATCAACCGTGGATGTGTATAAAGTAGTATACAAAGAGTATATGTGAAGCAATATAATGTACTTATTGTTGTTAAACACTTTGAGGTTGGCTGTGCCTATACGTCCGATCACAAAAAAGACTGTGGGCAACTGTATAGCTCCTAGTGGATGCTATGATCTCTGTGCTAAATGAACTGATGCTAGGAAGCCTTCTGCTTCCTTGGCCTAGCTCCCTTCTTACTTCCAGTATTATTAGGATAGCACTTATTACGCCGACTGCTGACACGCTTATGCTGTGGCTTAAATCTCGTCATGGTGTTAAGGTATTCATATCGAGCATATGTATTTATGCTGGCCAGGGAATAACTTTGGCTTTTCCTAGAGGGTCACATCTTTATACAGACTTCTGCTTCTGAGACCCAGTCTTGGATAAGTGGAGGATAAAGAAGTAAAGGGGAGTATTATTCTATGAACACTCAGCCCTTTTAGGCACTGAAGATGATAGCAAACAACACTAACAATGGTAGAATCTGCTGGAAAATAACAGATTTTTCTGGCTTGAGTCACAACAGGAGACAAAACTAAACAGCTAAACTAAACGATGCTAAACAAAAAACAAAATATCAAAGAAAGAGCCAACGGCAGATGTCCAGATCTTCAGACATACTAAAAATAGACTGAAAGGTGCAAAAAAATACAGATTTTATGCTCATGGAAAAGCATGAAGAATGCTACTTCAAAACAAGAAAAATAATACAAAGAAATAGATAACTTTATCTAAGCACCACAAAGTCTGCAACACCCAATATCTACACACAGACGGAAAAGGTGATAATCACTTAACCTGCAATCACAGCTACACTAAGTGTTTGTATAAGTGTGAACAGAATATTAGACATCCAAGATAACATTCTGCTGCCTGGAAAGGTGTATTTCTGAGGATTTGCTATTTATATTTCCAGACGTAAGATAAATGAGTTTGAAATTTAATAAAAAGACGCTTATACAAGCTTTAACCTCATAATTACAGCATAAATCACATTTTCCATGGATAAATGTCATTTCACAATTGTTTCCTCTATAATATGACATTTGTTCTGTACAATTCAACTGAAAAATAAACAAATATGTTAGGAGGGGAAATGTCAAGAATAAAAAAAGATGCAATAACCTGGCTACACACCAATAAACCTGCAAACCACATCCTGACTTTGTAATATTTGCCGGCTCCACCATGCGAAAGTTGCTGAGGACATTTTTCTAAGGGGAGACAGAACTAAAGAGAATGTATATTTTAGTTAGATTTGTTTCCAAGACTGTTCTAAAACTTTTTTTTGATTTCATGATGCTTCAGTCAGTGCCATTATGAGGTTTCTTAGGTGATGTACACCGTCGCTTTTATGAATTCTGCCCAAAAAGTTTAACTAGGCTACTACATAAGGCATTCTAAAACAAAGTTTCAGAGACTTTAGCCAGGAATATGCACCTTTAACACATTCTGTTTCCTCCAGTAAAGAGTTGTGCTGGAGAGCAAAAAAAAGTGGAAAGGATGAGAGTTACTGTCGGGCACTGAGAGTCAATTGGAATCCGGGACTGAAATTAAAATAATCCCCAAATCATTTAAGTTGCATAGTTTAACTTCTACAGTAAGTATCGATACCCAGTTCACTGATTGGTAGAAGGAGCCACTGAATACCATCAAAGAATAATTCAGAGGAAGTCAGTTTTGCACATACAATGAGGAAAATAAGTATTTAAAAAAAACAGCTATTTTGCAAGTTCTCACTCTTAGAAATAATGGAGGGGTCTGAAACTGTTTTTGTGGGTGCATGTCCACTGTGAAAGACATAATCTACCAAAAAATTCAGAAATCACAATGAATGATTTTTTTAACTATTTATATGTATCATGCTGCTGCCAATAAATATTTGAACACCTGAGAAAATAAATTCTGGTACAGTCAATTTTGGTACAGTAGCCTTAATTTGCAATTACAGGGGTCAAACATTTCCTGTAGTTTTTCACCAGGTTTGCACACACTGCAGGAGGGATTTTGGCCCACTCCTCCACACTGATCTACTCTAGATCAGTCTGGTTTCTGGGCTGTCGCTGAGAAACACAGTTTGTGCTCCCTCCAAAGATCCTCTATGGGGTTTAGGTCAGGAGACTGGCTAAGCCTCACCAGAACCTTAATATGCTTCTTACAGAGCTACTTCTTAGTTGTCCTGGCTGTGTGCTTCGGGTCATTGTCATGTTGGAAGACCCAGCGTCCACCCTTCTTCAATGCTCTAACTGAGGGAAGGCCAAAAATCTCACAATAGATCTTGCAATGGCCCCAGTCATCCTTTCCTTGATACAGTGCAGTCGCCCTGTCCCATGTGCAGAAAAACACCCCCAAAGCATGATGCTGCCATCCCCATGCTTCATAGTAGGGAATGTGTTCTTGGGCTAGTACTCATCATTCTTCTTCCTCTAAACACGGTTAGTGGAATTATGACCAAAAAGTTCTACTTTGGTCTCATCTGACAGCATGATTGTCTCCCATGACTCCTCTGGGTCATCAAAATGGTCAATAGATAACTAAAAATGGGACTTGATATGTGCTGGTTTAAGCAGGGGAACCTTCAGTGCCATGCATGATTTCAAACCATGACTTCTTAGTGTATTACCTAGCCTGGTAAACCAGACTAAATGGGAGATGAAAGGTGTTATTTAGTCTGGCCCCGATGAATGAGACATCGGAAGATTGTTGATAAGAACAACCTGTTGTTTTTCAAACCGCTGTCTGTGCGTATTGGCCAACACTCTGACCAATGAGCGTAACTGACTGTGACATAGGAAGCACGACATGCCCTCAAAACCCCCTTTGCATCCAGACATTTAAAACACATCTCTGCTTTGTGATCGGCCTGCCAGATTTAGGGCCTGGGGCATTGATCGAGGCTAGACCAACTCGCAGTCAAAAATTATTTTGGCCTCTGGCGGGTGGGGCTAGTTTACTAGGCCATGTATTACCAACAGTTATATTGGAAACTGTGGTCCCAGCTCTTGTCATTGATCAGCTCCTCCTGTGTAGTTCTGGGCTTATTTCTCACCTTTCTTAAGGACCATTGAGACCTCACAAGGTGAGATCTTGCATGGACTGAGGGAGATTGACAGTCATGTTTAGCTTCTTACTTTTCTAATTATTGTTCCAACAGTGGACCTTTTTTCACCTTTTTTAAAAAAAATGTCAAAAATTACTTACAATAGCACAGGTCATGGTTACAGCAGGTTAATTCATTCAATTCATTTTAGCAAAGAACTCCATGAGATAATTTTTTTTTAAGTTTGCACACATTTGTAATCATGATAAAAGCTTTTTTTATAATTTGTTTTTTAAACATTAACCTGGACATTCTGTTTGTTCTCAGTTGATTTGTATGGACTTTCTTTTTTTGTTTGTTTTATTCCAAAAGTCTTTGATTTTTAACAATGTTTTGTACATTTTTCAGATCCCTTCTACTTGGAAGTTACTGTAATAACATTCCGCACTTTCAGGCATTTTCTTTCAGTAACACTTTAGACTTTAAGCTATAAATGGGTTTTGACATTATTTTTGCATCAAAATGATAAAATGTGTTTTTTTAAGCAATGAAAGAAAGGAAGTATGTTTTCTAAATGAGCTGGAGCATCCCCCTTAATCACAGAAAACCACTGTGCTTTGCAACATCCCCAGTTTAATATCGTTCCATCTTGTCTTTGCACTCATTGACTTCATTAGTTGGAGTCAAAAACTAGTTGGCTTGCTTAAATTGCTTATCGACTGGGCTTTTAACTAAATGTTACAGATACCCATAGCGTGGCTGTCCTCCAAGGATCTTTAACAACTGTCTGTACTAATGGCTCTTTCAGTGAGTTATGAGAGTTGACTTCCAGTGACTGCATGTAATAGTTTTGCCTTTTGAAATATATTTTGAAAATATGTTTTGATGTAGTGCAAAAATTTATCTTTCCAAAAAAAAAAAACATGAAGAAAGTAAGGTTAATAGCACTAATCCATTATTTCAGTGTTTTACCTTTCTCATCCAACTTTTCTGTGCAGCTTACATACAGTAGAAATATGGACACATATTTCCTATATATCATTTTAAACTAGAAAACATTTATCTAACAGATGAAAGGGTTGGTGGTGTAAAGTGGGTGAGAAGGCAGCTTGAGGAGTTGTTGTTGGTTTCAATTGTAAATTAAAGGTAAAAGGAACTGCTTAAGTTGAAGTAACTGAATTTATTACTTGGTAAAATTGAACTGCTCTTTTTATGTAGTACTTACTAAACTGAAGAGCAGATCTTTAACAGAGGTTCACCAATACCGAAGAAGAAATAGCTGGAATGTTTACATTGTCTTATATTGTCATGTAAAGCAATTCAAATTTCCCTTGTGCTGAATTGTGCTACATGTATTCAAATAAACTTGCCTTGCCTAAAATGGACTGTTCACACACTTGTACATCCAAGCATATTAAGGGGATGTTCAGTGGAAGGAAAAACTGTGACACAGAAAAATTGCAGAGGAGACATGGAAAACTAAAATCTTTGGAAAGTTGTGACAGAAAGCCCATTTAAAAGTTTGAGGGAGGGTAATGAGGTTGGATGGCACCTGAATTCAGAGATAGATGAGCCTAACTACATCGGCTGTCACTGTCACATGCCTTTTGTTAAGACAATCCTGTTCAAGGGACAATGTAAGAGGCCCCTAGATGGGCGAGGGGGTGAAAGACGTTTAAGATTAGGGCCACTGAAAAAAAAATATATAATAAAAGTTTAACTGAATTAAAATTTTTATTTCAATAGTTAAACTTTCCTTACTTGCGTTAGACTGTGTAGAACATTTTTTACTCATTTTTATAGTTGTACCAGTGGATAAAGTGACTATATTTGAACAATGCATTGTGTCTACAAGCATAAAATCCAATAGTTATTACCTAAGAAATTATGAAATTTCCGAATCACCAGTTCTGAGTTCAAGTTCAAGGATCCTTCGAGCTGTATGTAACTGTTTAAGATCTTTTTCAAATAAATTTCCTTGAGTGGCAACCAATTCCCTCTCCTTAGGAACTCAGCATTTTGGACTTACCTTGACAAAAGGAGGAGATAATGAGTTGAACAGAGTTTTCAATCACTTTCAAAATGGATAGGTAGAAGGATTAACACATTGTGCTCTATTTTCCTTATCCATGCTTTTAATACTGCCTTAGAATGCTGCAGCTCAGGCCCTATCTGCATGAAGCCAGGGTTTGGGAATATCCACCAAACTCCTTGGTAATACATAGTGTCCTCTCGACACAAAGCTGCATGGCGGAACAAGCCACATCTGAAACCCATTTCAAACAAAGTGTTGGGAAGTTTAGATTAGTCAAATAACAATAGTAATGGTAAACTCTAGAGTTGTTGCTGTTTCAGAAGCTTTTCAGTTCATTGGGGATTTTATACCTGCATTGTTTTCTCCTCTACAGTACCACCTTATCAATGGTGCATACTGTTGCCGTTTGTACCTCTAAGTGGTTCTTTTAATTGGAATGATCTTTTTGCAGTAGTCCCCTGATGTATTTAAATCTTTATTGTCCTTTTCCTTATCATTCTTATCCTTTGTTTACATCTTGTTCTCATAACCCCGGTCTTCCCATATCTTCTCAAAGTATTTTATTAAAATACTTTCTTTTAGCATGTGACCTCAGATGCCCTGTTGTGGCTTGAGTCCGTCACCTATTGTTGTTGAGAAACAGAAACACCAGATGCTGTGCTCGAAGATGGCTAGACTTAACATTTTTTTGTTGTAGGGTTGCATGAATACAGTTGTTTTGCAGGGGCTTAGGATTGGAGCCCCTACTGCTTTGAATCAAGAGAAACGGTTTCTGGTTGTTACGTTTCAGGTAAAATGCCTTTAGATCACCTCCCATGGGAGTTGCTTTCAAGCAGACACTTGAGAGATTATACCTCAAGGCTGGCATGAGAATACTGTTTTGTCTTAGTGGAGCAGCTGCAGGAGGTGGTTGGGAGAGACCTGAGGATTCCTACCTTCTGCTTTTATTTTAGAGGCTGAAATGTGTTGTCATTTATGTAATGTATTTTTACTGGTTCTTAAATCCTCTGGATTTGGCCTTTCTGAAACAACTGTTAGCCTTTTAACAGATAAATTAAAGTTTAAAGAAGTGACAGGGTTAAACCCACACACGTACAAAGAGATTTTGATTTTCCCGTTTCCAAACCATCTAATGACCTCAACAGCCTCTTTGTGTCAATATATGCAATGGGAAAAATCAAGGGAATATCAGTCTTATACAAATTTTATGCAGCCGTTGGCATTTTGAAAGCATAAACAATATTTTTCTTTGGAAAAATAAAACATTAAACTGCTCTAAAGGAACAATGCTATATAATTTAAAAGGTCATGTCGGATGGCTTAAATGTCTGAACTTTGCCAAAAAACTTTGTGCTGAGGATGTTTTTCAGAAAGTCAGACATTTCTGGCACTTACTTGATATATGCATTAAGCCAAATCCAGGATTGAATTTTCATTTTCATCACATTTACTTTAAAAATTTTATCCGTTGGCTGTCTTTTCTGTCTCACCAAAATTTTCACATACTGATCTGTTCAACAATAATGTTTGAGAATTTAATAATCAATTAGTTTAAGTGGACTCAAAATTGACTATTATTATATAACGTTTCAGGAAATAGTTACCATGAAGTGGAATCCAAAAAGTAAGATAAAGTCCAAACGAGGAAATCCGGTTTATTGTCTCCCTTACATGGAATATCTTGTGTTAATCAACTACTTTTGTCCTCAAACTTATTAGAGCTTTCTTTGATTGAAACACTAATCCTTTTACTGCATGATATGACAGTCACATGCGCTATTATTCTACTGTTATTATTGTAAAATAATATTTTATAAATATACAGGTGCTGGTCATAAAATTAGAATATCATGAAAAAGTAGATTGATTTCAGTAATTCCATTTAAAAAGTGAAACTTGTATATTATATTCATACATTACATACAAACTCATATATTTCAGATGTTTATTTTGTTTAATTTTGATGATTACAAATGACAACAAATGAAAATCTCAAATTCATCATATCAGAAAATTAGAATATTGTGAAAAGGTTCAAAATTGATGGCCCCTGGTGCCACACTCTAATCAGCTAATTAACTCAAACCACCTGCAAAAGCCTTTAAATGGTCTTTCAGTCTAGTTCTATAGGCTACACAATCATGGGGAAGACTGCTGACTTGACAGTTGTCCAAAAGACGACCATCGACACCTTGCACAAGGAGGGCAAGACACAAAAGGTCATCGCTAAAGAGGCTGGCTGTTCACAGAGCTCAGTGTCCAAGCACATTAATAGAGAGGCGAAGGGAAGGAAAAGATGTGGTCGAAAAAAGTGTACAAGCAAGAGAGATAACCGCACCCTGGAGAGGATTGTGAAACAAAACCCCTTCAAAAATGTGGGGGAGATTCACAAAGAGTGGACTGCAGCTGGAGTGAGTGCTTCAAGAACCACCACACACAGACGTATGAAAGACATGGGTTTCTGCTGTCGCATTCCTTGTGTCAAGCCACTCTTGAACCACAGACAGCGTCAGAAGCGTCTTGCCTGGGCTAAAGAGAAACAGGACTGGACTGCTGGTGAGTGGTCCAAAGTCATGTTCTCTGATGAAAGTAAATTTTGCATTTCCTTTGGAAATCAAGGTCCCAGAGTCTGGAGGAAAAGAAGAGAGGCACTTCATCCACGTTGCTTGAAGTCCAGTGTAAAGTTTCCACAGTCAGTGATGGTTTGGGGTGCCATGTCATCTGCTGGTGTTGGTCCATTGTGTTTTCTGAGGTCCAGGGTCAACGCAGCCACATACCAGGAAGTTTTAGAGCACTTCATGCTTCCTGCAGCTGACCAACTTTTTGGAGATGCAGATTTCATTTTCCAACAGGACTTGGCACCTGCACACAGTGCCAAAGCTACCAGTACCTGGTTGAAGGACCATGGTATCCCTGTTCTTAATTGGCCAGCAAACTCTCCTGACCTTAACCCCATAGAAAATCTATGGGGTATTGTGAAGAAGAAGATGCAATACACCAGACCCAACAATTCAGAAGAGCTAAAAGCCACTATTAGAGCAACCTGGGCTATCATAACACCTGAGCAGTGCCACAGACTGATCGACTCCATGCCACGCCGCATTGCTGCAGTAATACAGGCCAAAGGAGGCCCAACTAAATACTGAGTGCTGTACATGCTCATACTTTTCATGTTCATACTTTTCAGTTGGCCAACATTTCTATAAATCCTTTGTTTTTATTGGTCTTCAGTAATATTCTAATTTTCTGATATGATGAATTTGAGATTTTCATTTGTTGTCATTTGTAATCATCAAAATTAAACGAAATAAACATCTGAAATATATGAGTTTGTATGTAATGTATGAATATAATATACAAGTTTCACTTTTTAAATGGAATTACTGAAATCAATCTACTTTTTCATGATATTCTAATTTTATGACCAGCACCTGTAACTAATTCAATCTGAAAAACTCACACAAAGAGAAATTTATTGATACAATTACTTTGTCTTTGGCGCTCAGACCTTGGCAGGAAACATACGTAGGACTTAATTTTGATAGATATGCATGAACAGGAGCAAAGAATAGGGCTGTTTCCCCCCAGGCCTGAAATTTGTGGTGGAGTGGAGATAGATGAAGTTGGTCAGTCTGTAGACTGCTGGTTAGCGAGACGGTATGCTGAGCTTTATGGGGAGATCCAGTGGACTGCGTGAGCTGATAATAGAGCTTCACTCAGTGACCTGGAAGATGAAAGTCCAGTTTGGATAGCAAAGGTTGAGAAAACCTGTTCATGATGAGCAAGCATGAAGCAACAGTAGAGAGGAAAAACTCCCCGTTGGGAAGAAACCTCTGGCAGAACCAGGCTCAACATGGAGGTCTTCTACCGGACCGGTTAAGATGAGACAGGGAACGCAGTAAGAGTCTGGGAGGAATGACACTCTGATGAAGCTTTAGCTACGATGGTGGAGGAGGGGCTGGAGGTGGGTTGAAACGTTGTCATCTGAATGAACTCACAGCGCATCCGCCACCTGCGCATGGGAGCAGACATTTTAAGATAAACTTGGGATGCCGATTGGCTTTCGTGGAGGTGTGGTTCAAAGCTGATTGGCTGTGTCGAAGATGGATGTATGAAAAGCAATGAGTTTCTTTAGTTGAACTTCCGTCTAGGCTCCATTATTTAAATACTATTAACTTACTTAGGGCCACTAACAGGGCGCTGAAATTCAAGGACATTTCGGAAAATAAGTGGATAGGTGTTTATCTGTTGTTTTTTGAAATAGATGTTGCAGCATAGCATATGTTCCCATGAGCAGCAGAACACTATGTGTCTCACACATTGAATCTAACTAAATATGCATTATTCAAAACAGGAGTGTACAGACAAAGGAGGATACACACCTCAAAGATTTGGCAGGACTTGATGTTTCCATATATACTCTTTATATCGTTGTGTTGGCATTCATGTTTGTGTTCAGTGTTTCAAAATATCTGCAAACATGACCAGATAATTAGAAATGTGTAAAAAATCTTTCATTGCCCTTATTATTTAGAGATTTGGGTGAATATAGGAGTATATTCTAGCCTGTGTATATATGTTTTTAATGACTTATTCATTGAGAGATGAAATATGTGCACATAACTGTGCTTTCCCTCTGTAGAGACTGAAACAGTTTTCCATACGGCTTCTTTCATTTTATTGAGCTGTAACATCAGTGAAGGTAGACGCAGATCATTTTTTCTTCAATATATATTTTTTTCAGTTTGACTGATGATATTGTTTTTTTATTGAGGTATTCTGGGTTAGCACTAAAGCAACATTTTATGTTTGATTTAACCTGGAGGTTGTGCGTACTACGTGGAAATACCATTTCAAGGGACAATTTGTGATCTATCAGCAGAGAGTGGCAGAGGCAGATTAATTTAAAAAATTTCATCAGTTCTTTTTTCTCTTTATTTTCAGGCCTCTGGGTCAAAAAGGAAAAGATTCAGCCTGGCACTACAGTATATCACTTCTGAGCATACATTTCACACCACAGACTAAATTAAATTGTCACTCCAGCATAAGACATCAAAATTATTGTTTTTCATTTGTGAAGAAAACTGTTTTCCTACCCTCTGTGGTGGTAGGTGAATGTGTATGTAATCAGCTCAAACACTGTTTTTGAATGAATAAAACGCGGATGAGCAAAGCCTCTAGCATGAGTTTTTGAATTGTGAAAATAATTGATTTATGTAGAGCAGAATGTAATGTAAAAGACAAAATAAAAACACAACCATAGGCTGAACTACAGGTGAAAGCACCCTAGAATAATATGTAAAAACAATGACAAGACAGAAAATATATAATTCTAAAGACAATTCTAAAAAAGAATAAGTGGAAAATGAAGAACCGGTCCAATATTTTATTACTTATGATATGTAAATAAATTGGTTTTAATTTGGATTGAAATACAGTATGTGTTCAATTATAATACGATCAATTATGAATATCTAATACAAAAAAAATATCAAACAAAGCAAAAAAAAGCTCTGATTAGATAGTTTTCAGGATATCCTGTAATGTTTATCTAGCTGGTTTGTGCTAATAATTGAAATTACCTTATCTGTATTGGAAGCCCCATCAGCTCTTTTCTAATTGTTTAAATTCATCCTGGTTGGCATTAAATAATGTAATTAGGGTACCAAAAGTTCACTTTGCGGGAAAGGCTCCTCCCGAATGAGCATATAGAGAGTGTGCCATTGATTGTACAGCAATCACTCACTCTAGCATGCATTCAATGACAGTAGAGAGGAAGAACTCCTTTAAATCCTTATTAGAATACCAAATGTGACCATTTTTTCTATAATCCTTTTGCTGCTGTAAACACCATAATTTCCCCATTGTGGGCAAATACAGTAATTCTCTATTCCATTCTATTCTTTCCAAAAAAACACTGCAGCAGAATCACGCTGACTGGGGGTCCAAGGAGAAAAGGCTGACATAAAAAGGAAACAGAAGCACTGATCCATAAATTCTTTTTATATTAACAAAAAACTAGCTCCACAGGTGGCTCTGTCTTGAAAAGAAACTATTAAACAGATTAGTTTTCATGTCAAAAAGATGAAAGAGAGCACAAACAGTTATAACCCTTTCCCACTGGCCAAAAAAGCTGTTTAAGCCTGGGAACAATTGGCTTTTAGTGATAGTGGGAACAGCTCAATTACCTGTGTCTAGCCGTGTCAAAAGGCTTGGCAAGCAATACATGTAAAAATTGCCTCAGATCTCATCGGCATGCAGTAGGAACACCAGACCATGGTCGACCTACTAATTTATGTGATATCACTCAAAACGTATGTACGTCAACAAACCGTGCCAGTTGCTTCTGATCTTACAAACCGAGACAACCCTGTTTACATTTGATTAACAAGAATTAAATTAAAGAGCAAAATATTAAAGCACACTTACTATGCCCTGGCTTCCTTATATGTTGCTCTCCATTGTTTACTTTCCTGATTTCTGTAACACTCATGAGATCATCAACGCTTACCCAGTGTGATGGTGTCAAAAGACATACAGTCCCAAGGGGGCAGAGGCCACACATCCTGCCTGTTTCCGGTTAGACCCAGGTTTTTTTGCTAGTGGGAAGGGAGCCAAATGCCGATTGTTAGCGGGTTGACCCATGTTGGAAAAACCTGGATTGAGCCACTAATTTCAGTGTGAAAGAGGCTTTAGTCACAAGAGTAGCTAAGCACATGGCTATTTCTAGGAGGGAAACAGGACCAAGCATGAAAAGCACTAGTTCATGGCCATTTCTCAATATTAGTACTTGTACGTTGACTATAACTTCCGGTTCTAGTTATTTAATACAGGGGTCTTCAAAGTTTTCCAGGTTAAGGACCCCCAAACTGATGGCAAGATGGAGTGGGGAACCCCTAATTATATATATGGTATGAAATTGTGTTATACTGTATCAAAATGGTCCTAAAGTCACACTATTACATATGGAGTAGAGTAACAAAAGTAATTTTCGCAATGGGATTATTAAAGTATTTCTGATTCGGATTCCTGGTTGATGGGACAGGTGTTGTGAATGAAGTGGTGCCCAGCTTGAAAGAGCTCCTGTGTGCCGCTGAATGTGTGCATTGATGACTGAAAGACATCTTTATCCTCCATTTATCTTCAGTGTGTTGAATTCATGTTAATGTGGATTTAAAGGCATTTCAATTTGTGGAAAAAAATTCAGGGGGGAATATAAAAGTGTAATCAACCAAAAGTTTTGCGACCCCCATGCAGTACCTCCACAGACCCCCTAGGGGTCACAGACCCTCTGTTGAAGACCTCCAATTTAATATATTCATAATCTTCTGGTAAACTCTCACAGCAGGATGGTTTTCATGATTCCTCTTCCTGAAACTAACATGGTTAGTGGAATTATGACCGAAAAGTTCTATTTTGGTCTCATCTGACAACATGACTTTCTCCCATGTCTGTAGTGTCTTTGGACAGCTCTTTGGAATTGGCCATGTGAGTAGTTGGATTCATACAGATCTTATGGGGTGGACAGGTGTCTTTATGCAGCTAACAACTTCAAATAGGTGCATCTAAATTAGGAGAATAAATGGAGTGGAGGTGGACATTTTGAAGGTAGACTAACAAGTTCTTGAGCGTCAGAATAGCTGATAAATGTTTAAATACTTAATTGCAGCTGTGTGATACAAAATAGTTTTTTTTTAAATCTTATACTACGATTTCTGGATTTTTTTTTTTAGATTATGTCTCTCACATATGTGACAATTTCATTGGGAGAACTTGCAAAATACCAATACTTGATATACTTGTTTTCGTCACTGCAGTCCCATCTCTATATAGTGATTGGGGGAATTAGGGGTTAGGGAAGACATTCTGACACAGCCAATGTGTTCTTCTCGCCCCTCCCTGTTTACCAAGCATGCATCTGAGCAGACTTATGCATTTTCCAGACTGACAGCTCTCCCAGCAAGCACCACAGCAGCAGCAGCTTCCAGTGGAGAGCTAACAGAGCTCAGCATATTAAGTTAAAAGCTCACTTTTACGTTGCCAATATTCTATAAAATTATGTTTTAAGATAATTTGAGGCGAGAAGATTGTATTTTTAAGCCTTACTATATGGCCCTTTTATTGATTTAGTGCATCGTTTAAAAAAAGTTCTGATATTGAGAGGATCGTGCCAACCAACGGAACTGCAAGGCTAACTGTAGCCAGGGCTAGCATTATTCTATGTTCAGACCGCACGTGCTAGAGACAGCAGAAGCAGCTAGTTTACATGCAAGTCAATGGTTGACCTGCATCAAGGCGCAGCAAAAGGTCCTGCAGCACATTTTGAGCTGCAGGAGCAGTGGATGCTGGAGTTGGAAAATTTAACTTTTGGTGCTTGACACGCCACACCAACCAATCAGAGAAGCTGATCTGTTAGCTGGCAGGGAGACAGACACAGCACTGCTGATGGAGATCACTAAGATCACTCCACTTAAACAGTTTATTAAGGCCTAAATTAACGTAAGATGTCAAAACGTTCAAAATTATTCGATTTTATTATTCTGGTGCATACAGTTTGGATTACGTACATGAAAAACGCCTTCTAGCCGCTGCAAACATTAAAGGAAAACCAAGAAGAGGCGGCCAGGCCAGAGGCTGCCGTTGAACGCAATTTCCAGGGACAGAGCAGCGCCGGTGTACGGGAGTCTGAGCAGCTCCGACAGCAAAATGATATTTGAAGGCACGGTCGTAATCTTGATTCATCATACACACACAACTAATGTCTCAATATGTCAGATTGACTTCATGTGACTACGCCTCCGATTTGACCCCTCTGCTGAAATATCTGTCTTGTGTTTACATGTGCTTTTCTGTCCAGAGGGTTTTTGATATCTCAAACTGCATCCTGGCAAGGATAAAGTGTGAATTATGTTTTTTTTTTTCCCCCTATCTTCCCAAATGTGGCTCCTATCTTTCCACAGAGACAAAAGCAGCGCTGGGTAACCGCATTGGACCTGGGCAGCCAGGTAACCAGTGGGAACCTGGCAGCTTAGTTAATCCTGAAACTGTAATTTCCCTCTGGGATTATTAAAGTCTGTCTGATTCTGATGAACTGACTGCACAAATGAAGTTTTCACGTGGACTTTCTCACTTAAAGATATATTAAAACTACGTTTTACTCACTGATCACAGCAAATATAGCAAAGCTGCTTTCTGCCGTTTAACATAGGAGCAGCAGAAGCATCAGACGCATCTGGACACTTTAATGGACGCCTTCAGGAGCATCAAAGCTGCTGTTGACGCGTGTCTGACGCATATATGGATATATATATATATATACCCCATGCTAGTAACAGGTTGGACCCCCTTTTGCCTTCAGAACTGCCTCAATTCTTGGTGGCATAGATTCAACAAGGTGCTGGAAGCATTCCTCAGGGAGTTTGGTCCATATTGACATGATGGCATCACACAGTTGCCGCAGATTTGTCGGCTGCACATCCATGATGCGAATCTCCTGTTCCACCACTTCCCAAAGATGCTCTATTGGATTGAGATCTGGTGACTGTGGAGGCCATTTGAGTACAGTGAACTCATTGTCATGTTCAAGAAACCAGTCTGAGATGATTCCAGCTTTATGACATGGCGCATTATCCTGCTGAAAGTAGCCATCAGAAGTTGGGTACATTGTGGTCATAAAGGGATGGACATGGTCAGCAACAATACTCAGGTAGGCTGTGACGTTGCAACGATGCTCAATTGGTACCAAGGGGCCCAAAGAGTGCCAAGAAAATATTCCCCACACCATGACACCACCACAACCAGTCTGGCCTTTCTCCTTTGACCTCTGGCATCAACAAGGCATTTCCGCCCACAGAACAGCCGCTCACTGGATGTTTTTTCTTTTTCGGACCATTCTCTGTAAACCCTAGAGATGGTTGTGCGTGAAAATCCCAGTAGATCAGCATTTTCTGAAATACTCAGACCAGCCCTTCTGGCACCAACAATCATGCCATGTTCAATGTCACTCAAATCACCTTTCTTCCCCATACTGATGCTCGGTTTGAACTGCAGGAGATTGTCTTGACCATGTCTACATGCCTAAATGCACTGAGTTGCCGCCATGTGATTGGCTGCTTAGAAATTAAGTGTTAACGAGCAGTTGGACAGGTGTACCTAATAAAGTGGCCGGTGAGTGTATAAGTATATAGGTAAGAGAACTGTTCCTAGAACTGATTCCTATGATACTCCACAGGTGACCCTGGAGCTTGAGGAAGACTTATGTTAACATGAAGAAACTAAAATCTTACAAAAATTTATGATTCTCTCTGCTTTGAGTCTTAAATTAAACAGTAAAAAAACAGATAATAAAATTTACCATTATTTCTTTTTTTGAGACTAACCTTTAATTTCTATTTGACACTTCTATCTGTTTGAATTTGAATAAAAATATAATATTCTGATTCAAAGTGCTTAAATACCAATACAATACAATTCATTATGCTTTAGAACCTTTAGATAAATCACAATGAGTTTAACTCTGAACCAGCAGTGTGATATATTCTATGTTACTTTTAAAGAGGCTTGTTTTATTCTGCTGTTTCTTGTTTCTTGTACCTTTTCCTTTGAAATTTTAAATGTAATTTCCCCTTAAAAGGTTATAAGAGATAAACCTTGATTTTGTAAATATTTGTTTTATTTTAAGGCTCATATTGAGTTAAGGGATACAAATAAATTATTTTGGTCAATCACCAAATATGGTCAATTCAAATAATTTAAAGCAATTTTTATTACCATACATTTACAAACACTGTTATTGAAAGGTTTTTATTAATGATTTTGGCAATGGCTTGACTTGTTATAGTTTTTGTTGCTCATCATTTGTAATGAGCAGTTTTAACTAAAATAGAAAACACAACATTTTCATCTTTTTATTTTATTTCATCCTGCTGGAGATAGATGGTACTGCAAGTTTTATGTTATCTTTAAATGGCCACCATGAAGTCACCTTATTATTTCAAGTGAACTTAACCTGAGCTCACCCAATTCATTCAGTATTACAGTTTAATTGAAGATGAAACAGATTTTTTTCATAAATTACATTAGAAAGTACTGCCCTCAGGTGGAAAGATCAATTACTACAAAGAACAACATAGTCTCATAGTCTCTTTGTTCTGCGCATAATTAGAGGAATGCAGACTGGGGAGCTGTGCAGGGAAGCACAAGCACATGACAGCGTAGACATGCAGCATACAGAAACAGCAGGCAAAACTTTCAGTCTTGGTAGATGTATGAATTTGAGATATTTTCTATCAAATGCATATTTAAAGAACTTTTGGTTAAAAAAAGAGATATCTTCGTTTAATACAAACTAAAAAGAATAATTAAAATGTTTGGTTTCATGTAGACCCTGTCATCTGCATCATCAGCTGGGTCAGCGGTTCCTTTAGAAGTCCATTATACGTGACGAGTTAGAATTTATGGAATAAAGCCAGAGTACTGCACTCTGTGACCTATTGTTTTAGCCAGCAATATGTTATTTTTTTCTTTTCCTCTGATATGTATAATGAATTCATTGCAGCATTGACTCCAGTGTGGATCAAAGAAAAGCCTGCAGTTCACCCTGGCTAATGCCTCTTTTCAGTCTGCAGTGTGCAACTGTCAGATACCCAGCCACAAAGCCACTGCTTAATGATGGGTGCTGAAAGGTGGTCAAAACATATGGCTGGAGAACAATATTGCCACCTTTACAATGTGCTAATGAGGAGGCGGACATGATGCCGGAGGGCTTTGAAAAGGTCGCCATAGTGATTCTGTTACAGTGTTGAAGTCATGACCATGCAAAATTAAAGGTAAACCCTTCTTTTTGCCTGGCATCACATGTCGTGATCATGCAACACTCCTGCAAGAAAGAAAGAAAATGCAGTTGTGCACAGGGTCTGAGAGTTACAAGCAGCAGGGAGTCAGTTAAGAGAAGTAGTGATGTAATCCCAGAGGTAAAAAGCAGAGGGATGCAGTGTCAGCAAAATAGCAAAGCTGAGCTACAAACTCTGTTTTATGAACCCTGGTGCTGATTCATAAAAGAGACGTATCGGCTGAATTTCCTTGCAATTATTCTACAAAAATAAATTTGCACTAATAGCTGGTCAAAATGGTTGCATAGAGATACGGTAACACCTAGCTGTGCTGTTTATCCAAAAATTATAGACCATTTCATTGAAGCTTTGGCTCTATGTTAATGACTGCTGTTTTATAATATAGGTAATCTTTGGCACCGTTTCTAGCCTTTTTTCTTTTTCCCGTTAGAAATTTTTTTCGAGAAATGTTTTTTATTTATCAGCATCCATCTTCTTTTTAATACTTAGCACCTTTCCTGTCTCTGATGAGGAATATTTTCACACAGCATGATGTTACCTTCAAAACCTGCCCTTTAGATAAAGGCTATTCTGCCAGTTAAAAGGCCCAACTTGTTTGCTCATTAATCGATCAAAAACGGAACTTCAGAAACTTATGTGAGTCAAGTCTATGTAAAAAATCATAGTTTCTATATAGTGTAGATTTGTGGACCAAATTATTAGACTACCCTTGTTTCCTTAAATTTCTTCTTTATTTTTATGTCTAGTATACGTATATAATGCCATAAACATATTTGTTTGGACAAATTAAATTTGTCCAAACAAATATTATATACAACAAACAAAGCTCACAAGAGTTTGATCTGAAGCTAATATCTAGTCGTTCTTGGTAATAACCAAAACCACTTAAATTTTAACTAAATCCATGGCATTATATTGACAAAACAGGGCTTTTAGCCATTTCATGTTTTCTTTCCATTGTATTCTTCAGTTAACATTAACAATTCAAATAAACAAGAGCAAGAAGAAACTATTAATTATTTTTTCATGACTGTAATGATAATACAGCAGCAGATTGAGGAGTAGGAAAACTAGTAATTGCATTTGTTTTTTTCAAGGCTGAACTTTTGTTTTGCTTTACTATCAGGAAGTCAACAAAGTGTAGTTAAAAGCTTTCAGCTTATCCAAAATGCTTTAGCCAGAATTCTGATAATAATTAAAAAGATGGCTCATATTTTCCCATCTCATCTTCTCTTCATTGGCTTCCTGTGAAATCCAGAATAGAAATTTAAATCCTACTTCTCACATATAGAGCCCATAATAATTAAGCTCAATCTTATTTCAGGGATCTGATCATTCCTTATGTTTGTAAGAGAGCACTTGGTTCTCAATCTGCAGGATTACTAGTGGTTCTTAGAACTTCTAAAAGTAAAACGGGAGGCAGATCCTTTAGTTTTGAGGCTCCTGTCCTGTGGAACCAACTACCAGTTTAGCCCATGAGGCAGAGACCCTGTGTACTTTTAAGGTTAGGCTTAAAACTGTCCTTTTTTAAACAGCTTATAGTTAGATTGGCTCAGGTTATCCTGAGCTTTCCCTTTTACTATTCTGCTATACACTTAGACTGTTGGAGGACATAGGGACAACTTTTCATCATTCAGCTTGGTTTTATCCCTATTCTCCCTTCCTACAGTATTTATCAGTTCAACGCACAACTTCATTTTCTCTGTGCTTTTTCTGATCATAGTAGCTTCATCTGGTCTGTTCCTGTTTGGCTTTCAAACCATTCTGGATAGAAATATCATCTGGACTGTAAACTGGTGAAGATTCTCAGTCATCCAGCTCATAGTAATTCCAAAAAAGTAAAAAAAAAAAAAAAAAAAAATCAACCAGACTTTGTTTCCAAGTTTGAAGAATAAGTCAGAAATAGTTGGAGGTTTTATAGAGTGAACCGAAATCAAAGCCTTGTTTTGGCTCTGGTTCAATTTGCATGTTTTCTAAGCCCAAACAAGTCGTTGTTTTTGGTCCACTCTATAAAGCCTCTGTTGTGATCCAGTGTTGCTGATGTAACTGGAGCTACTCCCCATTGAAGACACACCCCTCTGGTGTAACTTTTAAAAGGACCAGCTTCCCATATCAACATTCTATTTTGCCAGTGGCTCTGTGCCATTAAAGGCTAGACGAAGACTTCCAGCTGAAGAGTACGCTACGTAGCAACCAAATCCCTCCTGAGAAGTCTGCGCTCGCTGGACTGAGCAAGACTGCCTTGGTCCTGCAATTCAGAAGGAGCTGAACGCAGTGTATCCTGAAGCCTGCTGTAGCAGAGACCCGCCAAACAACTGGGCCCCCAATCGCTGTTCACTGAAGGAGCCGTGAGAAGCCCCCAGTCCGTGACTGCCTGAGACAGGGAGGCTGCAGCTACAAGCTAACAATCGTAGCTAAAAGGGAGACGTCTCATGCTACCATGAGTTATAAAATTAACCCACTTGCAAATTGTTTCTCGTTGTTGCATCAGATTGATTTAAATCTCTTTGAGTTGCTGTTGGACTAATGGACTGTGCTACAACGGGGCCTGCAGAAAACCGGACATAGCTGAAGGCCTTCACTCCACCGAACCAAAACAGTAACATCATCCTTCCCCCTCCTTTCCATCTGATGCTTAATAAGTGGTCTGCTTGGGTGAACTACAGGTAGAATAGATGGTTGTGTTGGTGTTTTATGTGAAATAAGCTTTCTGATTCAGCTGCTGATGGTTTTAAGATTTTAACTGAATGTTAATACTACAGACCGAACGAGTCACGTGTTGCTGATGCTAACGGCTACATCGTGAGCTAACCCTCTCTTTCTTTCAGTTGGACTCGACCAGAACCACAACCCCTTGGACCAGCTAAACTTACGGGTCTTTTAGCCTCATCATAGTTTAATGCATTCCTGAGTCATTATTAATTTTTTACCATAAACTGAATGAAAGTTCACTGTTTTGACTACAGTTAACATCTCCTTGTTAGGATTTATTCACACTTTATTTACTGCTATTATAAAGGACACTTTGAAATGCATTACGCTTTAAACTTCGAACATCCTGCAGACTTTGAATGGGCTCTTGAACCCCTCTTTCCCTTTTTGTTTGCTTAGTTATTTGGTATAATACTAGGTGATTGTAGCTAATAAAGGTACCATTGTATTTTGATCCGTGGTCTTTTGTGTTCATTTTACACACGATTTATCACTCAGGCTGGATTCACTCTTTTTTTGGTAGCATCCCAATGAACAGAGACACATTTATTTGGTTGGTGATTAATAATGTTGTTTATAGCCATAGCCTAAATTAATAAATTGGTGAACGAAAAACCAAATTTTTAACAGCCAAAATCAAGGGGTCCAACCTTTTAAGTAAGGGGATAAAACCTTCATTAGTAAGCAAATTACAGTTATAACCATTCAACTGATAATAACTAAATAGTAAATGGCCTGTACTTATGTAGCACTTTTTCAAGTCAGGAGACTTGACCAATGCGCTTTACACTACATTCAGTCGTTCACCCATTCACGCACACACTCACACACTGATGGTAGAAAGCTACATTGTAGCACCAGCTGCCCTGAGGCTCACTGACAGAAGCGAGGCTTCACTGACCGTACACTGACCACCATCAACTAATTTTACCCTTGATTTGAATGATCTATTAATTAACAATAACTTCCAGCTCTAGTTTTTTTATATATTCATAATCTTCTTGGAACTTTCACAACATCTCAAACTCAATGCTATTTCTAACATTTTGAATTAAAAAAGGCTTCCTGGATGGGAAGATCAGTGGATTGTTTTTTAACTTTTTTGGAATCAGTTAGACTGCTTCCATCAGTACATTTATTTATAGATGTTAAAGTTAAGTCTCTTTTTTCAGAGTAGTCCCGTTTCCTTTACTGTGACAGTATATGCTCGCTGTTAACTTTTGAAATGGAAAGTGGCTTGGAGCTCTTCTGCCTGTCTGTCTTTCCTGGACAGAGCTACCCATGGAATTAGTTAACAGTTATCTTTGCTTCTTTCTGTATGTCTGCTTCTATCTCCTTGAACCCCAGTCAAGGAGATACTCTGACTCTGAACCTGGTTCTGCAGGAAGTTTCTTGATGTTAAAAGTGAATTTTCATTTCCACTGTTGCTACATGCATGCTTTGTGTGAGGGATATCTGTCGAGCCAATGAGTCGATACAATGACCTGGTTTTCAGTAGAAAGAGAAGTTTGAACCAATTTGACTGTATAATCTGCTTGAATTGTCTTGAATTGAAGTGCCTTGAGATGACAGATTACGTGAATTGGCTTTATATCTAAATAGGCTGAATTGAATTTAACATTAGAAACATGTCACAAAAAGTGCTGCTTTACTAAGGCGTATTGAGTCTTAATTGGAAGAGTTTGGCAATTTTTTTTCCTACTTAAATGTGGCATTATTATTCTCTAGGATCTCCTTTGTGATGTCTTACAATGTTAAAAATCATAAGCGGTCTTTTTAGTGTCCCACATATTGCAACAGGATTCCCTCTAAAAGTGATAGGAAAAAGAGAATTCCCTGTCAAATGTTTAACATGCACAAGACATCAGTAGGTTACCTATGACAGTTTAATATCCCCTTGACAGCAATTTTGACTTCCCAGTGGAGCATAGGTTAAGATGGTACAAGGGGCTTGACGCTTTAAAACTAAGTTACTGTACTCCTCCGAGTTACTGTAATGTGGTAGAATGGCTGCAGCAGGCTGACTTCAGCCTAAAAGAAGCTGAGAGTATAATTCACTCTTGGTGCCAATAAATATTGTATCAACTTAAGATCCTTATGCTCTACTAGTGGAGGGCACCAAGCTGTTGAGAAGAGCTGGCAATTGACTATGTGGAAAACGAGAGGAAATGGAAGAAGCAGCCATTTATATGACATAATGAAACTGTTTGGCTGTTAAGAAAAAAGACAACCACTTAAGGCAGCTCTTAGGGACTGTATCAAATCATCTCATTTAAGAAACAACTTCAGCACTTTACCTACTGTAGAGAGATACTTTCCCGGTGCCCCTTGCCAGTACACAAGATTCTGTAATTAAAAACGTGCGTTGTTGTGTCCCTCCACAGAAAGGATAAATCTGAAGGTGGAGGAGCAAAATCCTTTTTTATGTATATTTTCCGCAGTATATATCTATGGTCAGCCAACTAGAAATTTAAATTTATTAATATAAACAGAATATTGAAGGTTTGGGGAGGTGTTCATCTGGAAAACAGACTCAATTCAATACACAACTGTGAATCTGTCTAGAAGAAGGGACAGAGGAGCAGATTGTACTTATTAAAGAAGTTAAGGTCTCTCAGTTTTTGCAGCCAAACACTGCATATATTCAATAACAGCATCAGGAAAAGGTACTTTAAAAAAGCCCAATAAGCTGATAAAAAAGCCAGGTTTCTTATAGGATCTCCACTAGAACCTCTGCAGATTATTTCACAAAGAAGAATTATTTGTAAAATTAGTAAAATTATAGACAATGGTGAGCATTTTCTTTAAAAGACTGCTAAACAACAAAGTCTTCAGTCAAAGACGTCTCTAGATCTGGTACAAGACCGGCTGCAACAGAAGATTATCTTTGCCTAACAATCGTAGCTAAAAAGGAGACGTCTCATGCTACCGTGAGTTATAAAATTAACCCACTTGCAAATTGTTTCTCGTTGTTGCATCGGATTGATTTAAATGTCTTTGAGTTGCTGTTGGACAAATGGACTGTGCTACAACAGGGCCTGCAGAAAACCGGACCTAGCTGAAGGCCTTCCCTCCACCGTACCAAAATAGTAACATAAAAAAAAACAAACAAAAAAATTATCTTTGCCAAAAGCTATGAAAATCTTCAACAGTTTAATTTAATTTCTCGTCAGGATTAATATATATATATATATATATATTTTTTTTTTATGAATTTGAATCAAACTGATTACATATATAGTTTAGGTTGACAATTAATGATCTCTTTTATATCTTCAAAATGTAACAACACAAGCAAAAATCTTATCAGGACCAATCAGCTTATATTTTTCAATGCTGACTTTAAAATGTGTTAGGTTGATTTTTGTTATAATCGAGCAAAGGATGCTTTTGTCAACTTAGCTTTAAGCATTTCAGTATCTTTTGAATAGGACACAAAATAATTGTAAAAAAAAAAAAAAAACTAACCAGAAACAAAGATCTGGCACAAATTTTTATAGCGTTGTGTAAGGTCGAGGTAAAGGTAGCATTTTAATCAGGTGACCATCAGGGTATGATGGTAACAAGCCTTGACAGTGACAGAGATGAAAAAAACAATTCTTAATACACATATTATAAATACAATCAATGATCATATAACTTATGAGTACAGATTAAAATTTTCATATGCAAGATACAGCTTGGATAACTATTTAGGTCCAATTTTTATAGGACAGAATATATTTTTCAAGGTGAAACAACAGCAACAACACTGTGTGCTTAAGTTTTGGTTTTAGTGCAGAAGGAATAAATAACAAGCATAAAAACAAAAGGTAATTCATACTCAGTGGCTGTCATACCCTGCTGGCAGTGCAACAGATGTTGGCATCATGGAAAGATGAAAGTCGGGCTGGGAGGAAGTCAATCCAGCTGTGTCCAGCAGAGTAATTTCTATCAAAGTTTTTAAAGTTGAAATAAAGTTAAAATTACAGAATTAGGAGATAGTAATCAATGAGATCAGTTTTATTGTACACAAGTCGAATGATCTTTAAGGGGCTCTTCATACATACAAACCCCTTTCAAAGTTTGTTCTTCGCCACAATTTTTTTTCCGCAACTTTAATATATTGTTTGTGAACCAATTTTCTACTGGCTGTGTATTAAAACTACAAAGGAAAGTGTGAAATGAGCTCAAATCATGGTCAAACAGATCACTCTGCACATATATGAATAAATTCACTTCACTTTACTGACAAAAATCGTTCAGCTCCATGTATTACATATTTCAGTTAAAAACTCTTGACTAAAACCAGGGAAACTGAACTAAGCTAACCTACTTTGTACAAAGAAGAAGGAAAAGCATCGCTTAAACCATATTCAATGAGATGATGCAATGATATCACAGTTTTAGCATTTTTTTCATGTTTGGGGACCAAAGTTTATAATGAAGAATGTAAATTTGAAGTAATTTGGAATAAGATAAAATTTTGGTTCGAATGTTTTCAAACCATTCACAATGCAAATCAAATAGGCGAAAAAAAATAGTTCAGCCAAATATTTTTTTATTAAAGGATTTGCTTATTCAGGAACCAATAACCTTTATTTAAATATGTCAGGCCTCTACTTCTGCTAGACTCTGTTTTAGAAAAGCTGAGTTCCTTTAGTATTAGCTGCTTAGCATGCAAGGCTCATAGCAGGTAAGGTCTTTGTTAAAGAGATGGGTATATATCAGGGAAGCTCCGGAAATTTCCTGAAACCCAAAGAGGAATGTTGAAAACACTTTGTTTTGAGCCATTTGACTCTGATGCCAGCCACCACTTAGTCATGGTGGCTCCATGGTGGCTTCCTCTCCGATGTAAACCTCCCAGAGCCTCACAGAAAAAGAAGAAGAGGTAGAGAGAGTTACTTTGTCCTCAAGGCATAGTGGGGGGGGGGTAGGACTCCATGTCATGGATAATAATGGGTTAGTATTATGCACACCTCCATCAATGTTGTAAACATACACACTGGGTTTTATTTACTAACAGAATGAGCAAAATCAATGTGCAAAATAAAAAAAAGATATATGCCAGCAGGATGTAATAATATTTCAGAAAAATGTTGTATGCAACAAGAGAGATTTACTGAGGTATGCTTGAAAAAATTAAAACAACATGGCTGGCTTTAAAATTTCATCAGGTTAAAGTGTAATGTGTGCATAGGCAGAATTTACTACAATTTTCCTGAAATGGTGCTACATTTTTCTTCTTCCTGTTTTCTAATAATTTGCTTATTTGGCTAATAGCCTTTAAAAAACAAATAAAAAGAAACTGGTCTACGCACTGTACTCTTTTCAGATTGGCACATATAGCGGCAGAGACGTTGCAGAGCCTCGCAACTGATTGCTCAGAGAAGTGTGTTACTGTGAGCCATTGTATATACACATCAACTCTGTCACATATATTTCTGTTTGTCATTTATAAAAAAAAAAAAAATATTTCCTGCTGCGCAGCTTATTGCATGACATCACATACCAGTACATGCACAGAGTCATTAAAATGTGGCTAAATCAGATGTGTCTGGCTGACATCACTTTGAGTGCACCTTGATTCAGGTGTTCAAGACTGCAAACTGCAGCCTCACCTGCTCTAACATAATCCAGGAAAAAATGAGTTTCAGGATTTGCATTTGCCTGTAAAACTACATTGTTCTCCGGTGCTTAAAAACTTTTGTTAGACCTGACAGACCTTTTTTTAGGTCCTTTGCTTCACAACACATTTTGTCATTAAGTTTAGCAGCAGGTGGGAGCAGCAAGGTAGAGATAGAGCCTCTGCTGAACCCCAGAGAACATACAGAGGGGGACAGAATTGAACCCCCCCACAGTTATTTTTGAGTAAATGTGTGCAACATGTTAATCCAATATTCCAGTTAATTAAATTGAAGTGACTGAAATAAAAAGTGTCGGTCAAGCATAAAAAAAGAGTTTCATGTCAGGAAAAGTGACAGTTTGTTTTTTATTTCCTTTGTGTTCTGCTTCTCTAAAGGGATTTTGTGCCTCTGAAAAGCAGGTAACAGCATTGCACCTCCTGGAAAAGGGACATGTGGCATATTACATGTGAGAACCACTATGCAAACACACTCCTGGAGGACTACCGAAGCTCTATTAGATTCATATTGGAGGCCTGCTGAGAATATTTTGAAAGAGAAATGAAATAGTGCCAATGTCTGAGTTAGCTCCCCACAGAGACAGTAATTTTTGGTTGAAAGGGAAAGGAAAGGGTCAGATTTCGATGGCCCATTGTTTGCACACATTGGCGTGCCATTTTGTTCATCTAGTGAGACAGAATCACATTAAAACCTACTAATACCACAATGTACGTAGAAGAATTGTACCATAGATCATTGATTATTCACTTCTTTTTAATGATGCTAAATGTGATAGAACATTCTCATTGTCAAGGACATCCAAGCCATTAGAAGCAGGAAGATGCTTGTGGGGCGGCATCTTCTCCAGCAGTCTCTGCATGCACAGAGCCAATATGTTTTGGCCAATGAATATTTCATTTTGATCTAAAGACCAGACAATGTGAGTCTCTAGATGCACTAACAGCCACATAAATTCTTCTGTGATTTTTCTCTGTCAACAGGAGAACCTAGCAAGAGCTCAATTTCATGGTTGATTGGGTATTGCGGATGTTTAAATCCATCGCTGCTGGGTGTAAAAAGTGGGAAATTCTTCTTTTTTCCATTCTAAAGACTGGAAATGCTAATTAGATCTGCTGTGAAAAGGTTAGTAATCACATAAACCCTTTATGGGAGGCAGAAATAGGAGAAAGGATACAAGAAAACCAAAACGTAATCCTATATCAGCAGTAAAGTATTGTGTTCTGTAAGTTCTGTAATATCGAGGAAATTTGAGTCGAATATTAGAACACAAGTAACCCGGTGGGGGGGTGGGGTTCGTTTGTGTCATTTTTTGTAGTTTTCATTCTGTCTACAGAAATCTGGTGGTGCTATGTACATGCTGGTTCCACCATGAGTCAATTTTGACATTGGTACCATTTAAGAGGGAGTATTTGGGAAATGTTTAAATCCAAAATACAACTCAAAACACAATTACAGGCTCTGCTAATTTGGACGTACTTCAGGATGTTTCTGTAACTGGCTGAAAGCATAATGTCTCCACCTTTTACTTAAATAGATGTACCTTTGGCTTCATCCAACCATCCATCCATCAATCTGTCCATCCATCATCTCCCACTTAATCCATCGGGGTCGAGGTGGGGCTGGTGTCTATCTGTCTATGGGCAAAAGGCTGGGTGGACAGGTGGTCAGTCCATGTCAGGGCAACACTAAGCCAAACACATATCACACATGTTGTGCCACCCTTTTTCTGGGGGGGGGGGCTGGACCCTGGATTTCTATACATGTTGCATTGATTTATTTCTATGGCTCAAACCTGACCCTTATCCTAACCATAACCAGTCAGTCCTAAACCTAACCTAAACTCAAATCATAACTTAGTCCTCAACCTAACCCCCACTTGTTGATCCCCACAAGTACCCACACAATTCCCTAAAATGTAGCATATTCTGTGAAATTGTCCTCACCAGGTAACAAACAGATACCATGAACACACACACAAACTCTTAAAGGCAATTTAGTGAAGCCATGTAATATCTTTGTATTGTGGATGTAAGCCAAAGAAACCGTTAGAAACATACATGTACATGGAGAACATGCAAACTCTGTGCATTAGGATTACAGGCATTTAAAGACAGGATATGTCTTGTCTGCAAGACAACAGTGCTTCTTGTACCACCTGCACCGAACAGGTTAAATGCCAATTAAAAAATTCCAACATGCTCCATGTTCCAAAATAACACATTTGTCCAAGCGTCCAACCTGATCAAAAGTCATAGAATATGCCAGAAAATAGACCAATTCTTACAAAGAGATGGTTCAATATTCAGTGAGTAACTGTCCGGCAGCTTGTTGGTTACATAAAGCAAGTGATTTATTTCTCCAATTAACTGGTTACCCTCAGAGATGGGAAGTAACGAAGTACAAATACTTCGTTACTCAAGTAGATTTTTCTGATATTTTTACTTTACTTTACTACTTATTTTTATGGCGACTTTTTACTTCTACTCCTTACATTTTTACACAAATATTTGTACTTTCTGCTCCTTACATTTTAAAAAATTGGCTCTTTACTTTAGTTTTGAATCATTTCAATGGAGTTACCGTTATTATTTTTCACGTCATCAATACCAAATTCAGTCTAATTGGATGGGAATCTACGTTGCATTTGACGCACCACTACAAGATGGATCGACAGATTCTGCGGTATTCATTCGCGGCAAATCATTGCAGCTTGGTGGCGGTGGCGTTAGCATAGTAGTATGGACGACGAGATGATTGAAAATGAACACAACGGAGATCTAGTCCTATTGGCAGACATCCATTTAAAATGTAGGCAACGGCATGAAAAAAGTGGTTTCTACTTTTATTTTTATACTTTAAGTAAATTTACAAGCCTGTACTTTGTTACTTTTACTTGAGTAAAGAAGTTTAATCAGTACTTCCACTTTTACCAGAGTATTTTTTAACACAAGTATCTGTACTTTTACTCAAGTACAGAAAGTGAGTACTTTTGCCATCTCTGGTTACCCTTTGGAGTGTATCCATATATTTGAAATCTGTATGTAAAATCATCATTTGGTGGGATAAAAAAAAAATCTCAGAAAATATAAATTTATATAGCCAATTTTCAAAATTTGAAAGTTCTGTGTTGTATAAATGTGCATCCTTCAAAAGAAAAAAATTTAGATGAATTTTTAAAAGTGCAAAGCTATCGACATCTAGCCACCACCGGTGTTGTAAACGTTCCAGCAACACTAAAGATATTTTGAATTTAGGATTAGCAACAGTTCTTAAAAAAGCAGGGTTGCATTTATTTGCCTTTTTCAGCATTAAAGCCATTTCTTTTCACTTTAAATTAAAATATTTGGGAACGGAAACCTCAAAGGAAATAAACTAAGACATATGACCTAAATCTGTAGATTAAACAGTTTTAGATAAACTTCTTCAGCTATTTCTTAACAACTACAAAGATGAAAAAATATTGTTTTGTCATGCTATTAATCCACCTTGAATTTTCAGCCTCTCCTACATTTACAAAATCCGACAGTAAATGTCTTCTTTCTTTTGAAGGAAAATATTATAGATCCTGCCAATAGCTCAGGAAAAAAAAAACATTTGGTGTGTTTGCTTACTGAGTAACAATCAAAGGTTTGTAATTCACAGCATGTAGGGGGATGTAATGTCAGAGGAGGGTTGTTCTATAGAGAGATTCTTGCTGCTCAGTGATATATAAGACTTGGTTTTTCATTAGTGCCAGCTGCCACTTAAACAGATGACTCATTTAAGTCCAGCTGTCTACTTTATGAGACATATAATGATTTCATACTTTAGTATTTACAATTATCGAGCTGCAGTTTTTCATGCGTGAAGTTCCAGACTGTCTGACTCAATTTAAAACAATGCATGTGCTGCATCTTCCTGCCCTGACCACACAATCTGAAAGAGTGCTAGTCATGACAAAATGCATTTGGATATTAGATTGTTCTGAGGTGGGGTTCATGGTTACACTGAAGCAAATGTACAAAAACAAGCAAAGGTAAAAAGATGTACTCCAACTGAACAGATGGGGAATTATTCTTAGCTTTAGTTCACTGCTGTAGATCAATATTGATCTCACAGCCCATCATAACTGGTACCATTCTTCTTACTATGGAGAGCCGTGTAGCAGATTTGCTGTGTCATTTTATGTTTGGACATTCAGTCATAAAAATAAAATAAATTGCTCTAAAAACATTCAGTTTGGGTTATTTTGTTTCTGAATCCATTTTATTTATAAAGAACATAAAAAAGCTCTACAACACTATAACAGATCAGGGTAGGACATAAATAATAAAAAATATAAATAAAAATGATGCAAGCCAAACAGAGAGATCAGAATTACTGAAATGCAAAAAAAAAAAAAACTGGCCAACCCACGATGGATGGATGGATGGATGGATGGATGGATGGATGGATGGATGGATGGATGGATGGATGGATGGATGGATGGATGGATGGATGGATGGATGGATGGATTTCATGGCTGCCCTTACACATACATACAGTAATCAATAATAAAACACTAGTTGGAACAGAGGTTAAATGTATATTTTCCTTGAGAAGGCCTTCTCAAAAAGAATAATCAGATAAATAAAATATTAGAAAACACCTGAATTTGCTAAAAGAAAGGATTAAATGATTTCAGAAGCTTAAAAACAAGCTCACAGCTCAGTTTCTGCCTTCATTTGGCAGCTTTAAGGGCCAGTTGTGTGAAATATCAGCTGCAGATGAGGTCTAGTGCCAACACCAATAGACAGAGGTTTCCAATTATCCAGCAGCAGAGACAGAGGGAATGGAGAAACAGGTGGCGCCTTTAATTGCTTTTTGCAACCCCAGAAGCAAAGCACCGAAGGGAGAGGAGATGTTGGAGGTCCTTTGGGAGATGAGACACTCACCATTGTCCTCGTAATTGGTTTTAGAGAAAATGTGGAAATATAATCCAATTGTAAACGTTAATGTTTTTATTAAAAGCTCAGGATGATAAGTATTGAGTGTGATCAGACTAGTATTTGAATTTGGAGAATCAACATAATTTCCATCACAACAGATAAGGCTGGACTGGGTCAGAGGTGGTATAAGCCATACTGTATTGTCATTTGGCTTATACCACATGACAATATGTTTATTATTAACACCTGAATATATAATTATAAATATATATATATATATATATATATATATATATATATATATATATATATATATATATATATATATATATATATATATATATAAATACTAGGGGTGTGCAAAATAATCGTCATGATGATGCATCGTGATTCTAATTTTCGTGATCTACTGCATCGATTCTTGACACCAAGTATCGATTATTAGTTTTAAAAAATTTATAAATAAAATTGCATGAATGGTTGGCGAACATCAGCCAAAAACAAGTGTAATACAACTTCCAGTCCAGTAGATGTCGCTGCGGATGTGTTGACACACGCTGCCTTGTGTCACAAGCATTTCCGGCCGCGGGATACTGCGCTGAGTCATTAAAACACAAAACATGGAGGAGAAAATAGTGCAATGCATCGCAATAATTCATGTATCGTGATGCATCGTGATAGAATCGCATCGTGGCCTGTGAATCGTGATTCGAATCGAATCGTGATGTCTTTGGCAATACCCACCCCTAATAAGTACATATATATATGTGTGTCCATCCAATGTGTGTAAAAATGCAAAGATTTACAGTGGCTATAAAAATTCAAGAGTACTGCAAAAATTGAGTTACTTTCACTTCTTTATTAAAATCAGTTTTATCCTTGGCTGAAACTATAAGCCATAGCAATAACCTTTACAGCATTCAAGGAGTAGTCAAACAAATGATGCAAGACTCTCATCACTTTTCACGTCTAACAATTTCTGATTCAACTCCAGCTAACAGCTGGACATTCCTTTGTAGCATGAAGCTAAAGAAAACTCAGTCTGATCCTGGCCTTTGCTTATCTCTTTTACAGAGAGGATAAGATCAACCAAATGCCAACGTGCAACATGACTACAAGCCCTAAATACGAATACTATACTTATACAGGGGAGTAAGGAGAGGGGTTTGTATTTTCAAATCATTTTTTAAGCGTTTTATCTTCAAGGCCAGATGGGACATGTGGGACCGTTAGAACCATTTCCAATATCAAGGAGCGCTGATTTGTTTAGATATGATGATTTCCAAGGTTGGGAAAAAACTAATGCATATTCATATATGGAGTTAAGAAAAAAAATAAAAGAATAAAAGCAAGGCCGTATATCATAAATACTTTTGGAGTAGTTTTAGCACAGAAACACATTTCATGCTTCAATATTAATGTACGTTATACTTATTTGGTTAGAATGCAATGTAAAAGCATTCATTAAAGTTGAACCATTTTACCCTCAATTGAAAAATGGAAGGAATATGACTGTGGCATGCATAAAAACCTTGCCCAGTTACTCTGATATCCTTAAATATAAAGGATATTTCTTAGTCTTTTAGTCAATAAACAGGATCATGAAGACCTAGTAAATATGCTGTAGTTGTCCTTGATGCCCACATTTCATGTTTCTTTGTGGCACAGATGCTTAGGATTAATAAGAGTCAGAGATATTGTCACAAAAATAGGGTATTCAAACTATAATTTACAATAGTCCTTATCAAAAGCATAATCACAATATTCAGAAAATGCCTGTATGCATGAGCTTGTAAATGTCAAATTTCTTCAAAATATTCCAAGTGACAAGAGCAAATTTTGAGAAGCATCAAAAGGGGTATGGCATCTATTTCAAAGAAGCTGCTGTGGTTGAAAAAGAGTAAAATGTAACTTGCAAACCATGTGTAGAAGAAAATGAGCACATGTTAACCTGGGCACAACATCCCAATAATGAAGCATGGCAGGGGCAGCATCATGCTAATGGAGATTTTGTTCTTCAAATAGGACGGGGAAGCTAGTCAGAGGCTATGGGAAAGTGGGCTAAATTCACAACGATGCTGGAAGAAAACTAGAAATTCACCAATCTGATACCTAGATCAGATATCAGTTCCAATATTGAATGTCTTTGATTTATTATCAGAGATCCAATCCAGCACACTTTAAATTGAACTGTTGTTTAATTCTTTGTGCTGCTTATCAAGGCTAAAGCCCTCACTTATTGCAAGATATATGGTTCATTCACTAAAAAGTTGAACCAGAACAGTATTTAATATAAGCCGATGCACTCAGACGAGGTATCGGATTCAATCGGAAAAAAAATCAGTGCATCTCTAAAGAAAACTTCTTAGAGGCTTAGCAAAGACATATACGTGGAGGTAAAGGTTAACGCAGAATAACGACCCTAAACCTACAGCTGGAAATACACGGGGTGGTAAAAAACAAATGATGTTCATGAGATTAGATGGGCTTAAGTCCCTACCTAAGTTTAGCTGAGAACCTAGGGTGAAAATAAAAATACAGTACAAATGTATGCCAAACTGTGTAGATTTACTGTTCTTAATAATCATTATTATTATTATTCTACACCAATTAATGTACTGCTTTTTGTTGGTCAATCATAAAAAAAAACTTATACCATACAATAAGATCAAGGATTGTAATGTGACAATATGAAGGACAGTTAAAGTAGTGTTCATGTTTTTCAAATGCTCTGGTGTTTTTGTACCTGTCAGGGTACCATCAGTGTGTGAGTCTGTTTGTCCATATTTGTTGGATGTGGGACTGCTGGCAGCGATTGCCCCTGTTTTCCCATTTCCCCTCTGGCTAATCACTAGAGTCCCCGTAAATCCTCGGTATCACCAAGGGATCAAGAGAAGGCCTCAAAGCCTCAGGGAGCCTATTTCCTCTGAGAGCAGAACACAAACTGGAAAGCTGCTTGATATATTTGCTGGCCCGGGGAAGGCCCAGACTTCAGGGGCATAGAAAAAGATTCTCCTCAACATCTTCCTGCTGCTGGTAGGTCTCCATTACTGATATAGCACATCCGACTTCACACGTCGAGGAAAAAAAAAAAAAAAACTTTGAAAATGGAGGCTGCAATTTCAACAAAAAGGTTATTGTGACAACAATAACAAATAAAATGTTGCAAGACATTCATATCAGCTGGAAAAGGAGAAATAAGGTCAGAGATAGCATCATGTTAGAAATCTTCACTCTGGACCTTCATTTACGAACTGCAGTGGCTGTTTTCCAGCTGCTGCGGTTAAACAAAATAATTAGTTTGCTTTGGATCCGCCACCTCAGGGGGCGCTGGATTAGCTCTTGGAGGACAGTGTTCTGATGAAAGCCGAGATATACTGCCACACACCCTGCGCCGAGGAGCTTTTGATGGTTTTAAAAGCCTTGAGCGAGTGACAATTACTGCCTGCATGGCAAACAGGGTCAAAGGCAATGAGAAGCGGCCGACGCTGATGCGGAAGGTCACCAGGGAAGAGCCACTTGTAAAGCTGTGCTGTACATCGTCGGATAATGGAACGACACTAGGGAGGAGTGGAAAAAGGGCAAAACAGACTCCAAACGTAGTCCCTGCTGTAAAACCAAAAGAAAAACACCTTCAGATGGGTGGTATTCAGAGACTAATGGACACAAAATAACAGTATTTAACTGTATAGCTTGAATGGTGAACGATACAACCACAAAACAGATGTATTTAATACACTCCGCTTAGTTTATGGCGTCTAGGGAAAAAAGTGTTTTCTCCATTAAAGCTTGCTTATTAATAATGGCAAACTTTTCATAATGTGAAACAGACCAGGGCTATGTCTGTAGAATCAGCAACTCTCAGATTTTAACTGACATGATGCACAAACTAAGTAAAAACAAAAACAAAATCTTAACCTAATTATATATGACTTTTGGTGAAAAAAAAACCATCCCTCCTAAAACCCAATATGGTTGTTGATTATATGATGGTCTCTTGGAGTGTTGCTTCTGCAGGATAACAGTGCTTAAATCACACAGATTTATATTTATATTTCGATATGTTATATATATTTCGATTCCAAACCTACAGCTCCAACTCGAATGGCTAAAAAAAATATTTTGAAGGAAATTAAACTGATCCTTTTAAAAAGAGACCAATTTCCAGTGGTGTCAAAAGTACACAAACTTGTTACTTAGGTAAAAGTATAGATAGTATCAACTTGACCTCTTTACTTAAGTAAAAGTGAAAAAGTATTTGCTCAAAAAACTACTTAAAGTATAAAAGTATAAAGTAACCTTTAAAAAAAAACAAAACAAAAAAAACAGCCAGATGCCACTATATCAATTGAAAGCTCAATTTTTCGAATATTTCAAAAAAATTCTTTGAGATAGGGCCAAGGATGAGGGAGGTCTTGTTGGTCTCCATCTCCCGATACGCTCTCGCCTGTGTCCGACCTTTTAGACATTTCAACATCTTTTTCTGAATCCTACATTGTAGCATGGCATAGACAATTCACTTTTGCAGTTTGAAGAACACCTGCTTGCTTCTGATGGTTTTCTTTGGCGTCAGCACAAATTTGACAAATAGCTAACCCATTAATGCTTGCATTATATGACTTATCCAATTACACTAGTTTTCACTAGATGTGGATGGAGCCAATGATCTGCATTGGATGGTGCAAATAACATGAAATATATATTTATAAACATTAAACCGAAGCCAAGAGTAACGAGTAATGTTTGTTTTAAAAATGTAAGGAATAGAAAGTACAGATAGTTTTGTGAAAATGTAGTGAGTAGAAGTCAGAAGTAGGAAAAAAAATAAGTAATGGAGTTAAGTATAGATACCTAAAAAGTGCACTTAAGTACAGTAATGAAGTATTTTCACTTTGTTCCTTGACACCTCTGCTCATTTCTAAGTTTACATCATGGCAAACATTGATGACTTTGGGTCAATTGGAAAGAAATTGTATCATTCTGATCGTGGAAAACAGACCTGACTGTTTGAAGAAAGGGGCAGCAGAACTGGGCAGCACTTTGAGGAAGTTAATTTCCTTTCATTCTGTGATTTTGTAACACAGGAACAGCAACAGCAGAAGTTGCTGAGCATGTAGCTTCATATTGAAAAGTGATACCACCTCAACTGCTCTCAGAAACTTCCAATGATTCATTCTTGATAATAAGAATCATAAAAAAAATGTACTTCCATGTTTGTTGGGTTTATGTATAGAATAGATTACCTTAAAGCAGTGGTTCTCAAACTTTTTCTGTCATTCCCCACTTTGGACAAGGGGGAATTTTCAAGCCCCACCTGTCCCCATCGCCCCAACACAATGGTAATGAAATATGCAACAATCTTAAAATGTTCCAATTTTATTGAACAAGTAGTATCTAAATACAAACTATCTACATCAAAAGCCAGCAAGCTCAAAAATAAAGAAAATAAAAATGCAGCTGTGTCAAAATTTGTATCAAGCTCAAAGATAGAAAAAATTAAAGTTCCACTCTGCAATCTGTTAATAAAAGAAAAGAAGTGAAATCCATCTGGCAAGACAGGTCTATTTATCCCTGCATCAGTGGCTGCAATGAGCCTGTTTTGCATTGCACAGTTTCTCAAAACGGGGTTGCAGGCTTGATACTGCCACTCTCAAGTCATGCTCAATGTTCAGCTGAGATCTGTATTTTGTTTTCAGTGAAGCAACAGCTGAAAAGCCCATCTCACAGAGACATGATGTGGCAAAGGGAAGAAGAATGCACACAGCTCTCTGCCCGATGAGTGGATACTCCCTCTCCACTCCAAACCAGAATTCACTATGAGTCTGAGCATTAAACCTGAGCCTCAGGGTGGAGTCAGACGTCATTTCAATAAACTGCCCAGAGGAAAACTTTTTTGCTCAGGATAGTCTTTTCTTGATCTCTCAAGACAGTACGGAGATCTCAATTGAATATCTTTATGAGATTTCTTCAATCTGAATTGTGTATCTTTTTGAGATCACCTCAATCTGAATTATTGCTCCTAAACCCCCCCTTAGGAGCAAAATTGAGATATTGTGAGAATGACTTTTTGAGACTTGTAGGAGAAATGATAGTCATAGATAAGATCTCATCATTGCATCTTTTTTATTTCATTCATGTCTTGCTTATTGCTCCTAAAAAGCCGGTTGGAGCACTAAAGAGTTAAAATACAGATCTCAATTGCCTGTCTTCTTGAGATCACCTCAATCTGAATTATTGCTCCTAAATCACACCTTGGAGAAAAACTGAGATCATAGGAGATCTCAGGATTCCATCTTTATGATCTCATTCATGTCTTACTTATTGCTCCTAAAAAGCCAGGAGGAGCACTAAAGAGTTGTGAGATGGAGCTCAATTGCTTCTCTTCTTGAGATCACCTCAATCTGAATTATTGCTCCTAAACCCCTCCCCTTAGGAGAAAAACTGAGATAATGTCAGAATGACTTTGAGACTAAGGTAAGAGAAAATTAAGATTAAAATGGAAGAAATAAGAAACAACTGTGAATGAACTGCAGCATCATTTATTTTGCATTAATTCAACACGCATACCAGTGTGCATACCATTTTACAAGAGTGAACCAGGCCATACATTGTAAAAGTGACAGCAATCACATTATCCCAATTGACAACCACTGGTGTAACAACATGTCAATAAACGGTGAAAAAATTCACAATTGCTGAACAAGAGGGCACACTGGTGAACAAGGGGCTGTTGTAAACATTATGCCTGTAAAGCCAGTCACTGTACTGACCTGTGACAGCATTTATTTATGAGGGCCTTTTTAAGCTTGGCCTCCTCTACTGGTTTCCAGTTCTCCATCGTTGCGCACCGCCTCACATAGGCTGCAAAAAAAAAAAAAAAAAAAAAAAAAAACGGAGAAAAGAGACTTAAATTAGTTTGATATTTTCCTAGCATATTTTAATACATTATTATGTTCATTCAACTATCTGTAAAATGACATTTCTATATAGCAATGGTTCCATCTAAGTGTATAATGTTTTTGATTATTAACATAAGAGGAAATAATGACTAGTGGCAAAGAAAACATTTAATATTAGGAATATTAAATGATGAAATAAATTGATTTTAAAAGATATGGCAAAGAAACACTCAGCTATGCATGACACAAGTACAGGTAATTTTTGGTCCATCTTGTGCATTAGAATGGGTTTGCAGTGCCAGTGTATCAAAGGGTTAAAATAAAGGACTGTTTATATCCATCTTAGCCTTCCTGTGCATCTCTCAACACACCAGGAGCTACATTCAGTATCATTCAATTTCTTATTTGACTTTTACGATGGCCGACAAGGGTCAAACGGACAGCAACGGCCCAATACGTCTCAGTTTGAGAAAACAGCTTCAAGTACAGAAACGATGCAAAATCACAAACTCAAACACAAGTCTAAACGAGGTACAAAACTTTAACTTCTAACAGGTACACTGCAAATGGAGAAACGATCTGTAAACCGACAAACGATCTGCAAACGAAAAACGCTGCATGCTCCAAACCTGCAGGGGGAGCCCTCAGCGTAACAGCTCAATAGAGAGATACACGGGATGGAGAGAGACAGAACAGCTGACTAAATCACAACAGTGTATGAAAATACAGCAGGAACGGTAATGTGACTTTTACTTGATTTTATATATATATGTATATACATGTTTGCATGTAGATTAGCCTACTTGATATAAAACACCCGCTTTAAAAATACATTAAAAAGCCCTCTTTTCACAGTCTCCCATACCTATATCAAGCAGGCTAATCTACATGCAAACATATATAAACATATATATAAAATCAAGTAAAAGTCATATTACCGTTCCTGCTGTACAGTGAAAACCGCTTATAGTGATCACGTTGGTCTGGAGTCAATATGATCACAATAAGCAGTTGATTACTATAACTGAATTTTTATTGTTTCACTTAATTTTTTATGCAGAACATCATCTAAATGCCATTCGTATCGTTTTTCAATGAGAAAAATGGAAATAGACAGCTTCAGCATTGACTGAATTTTATTCTGATTTTAAACTCAGTCGTTTCAAATGCTTCTTTTGAGAAGCATCATGCAAGTTTAATTACTTTTGCCTAACACCAAGTTCACTTCTTTTTCAAAACCATGTAAAAGGTCAAAGTTTTTAAAACCAACATGCAGGAGACCTTTAAAATGTGAACTGCATTCCTCAGCTCTGGATGGGACAGCTGCACTATGTCCTGCTGCGAGTAAAAAATTAAATACACGTAGTTTTAAAATAGTTTTTGCATGTTTTCATTCATAAAATTCCCAAAAATGAAACTATAAGTGGATTTCTTGATCACTATAACCAAATTATTTAAACAGCATTTGTATAGAAATGATTCTGTCCTCTGGATCCTAAAGCAGCTGATTACTATATCCGTGATCACTATAAGCGGTTCCTGCTATTCCTGCTATTTTCATACACCGTTGTGATTTAGTCAGCTGTTCTGTCTCTCTCCATCCCGTGTGTCTCTCTATTGAGCTGTTACGCTGAGGGCTCCCCCTGCAGGTTTGGAGCATGCAGCATTTTTCGTTTGCAGATCTTTTCTCGGTTTACAGATCGTTTCTCCATTTGCAGTGCGTTTGATGGTGATGCATTTTTGATGATGCGTTTTTTCATTTGCAACACGTTCCTCGTTTTGTACCTCGTTTAGACTTGTGTTTGATTTTGTGATTTTGCTTCGTTTCTGTACTTGAAGCTGTTTTCTCAAACTAAGACGTATTGGGTCGTTGCTGTCCGTTTGACCCTTGTCGGCCACTGTAGACTTTCATAATCTAATCATATTAAAAATATATTTACTCAAAAAAAACAACAACAATCAAGTAACTAGTGTACAACAAATCAAGCAAGCAAAATGCTAGAAAGTAGCTAGAACATTGCAGTCATTACACCAGAAAAACTACTCACTCAGAATTCCATCAACTTTGCTTTGGTCAAGCAGCTGCTTCCCCTCTGGTATCTTGCCATGTCGTCCGAAAGCCACTGCATTGGTGCACTCCTCTGCGGTGAAGAAGTGTTCAAAAAGGAGATGGAAAAGTCGAAGGCTGTCATGGTCACATTGGTGCATTATGGAGGCAAGCTTGAAGGATGACAGGAACAAGCCACTATTGGGAAAGAGCTCCTGAAGAGCCTTCTGTGACGGGTGGATCAAGGCTGCAGAGCTCTCCTGGTACAGAGCAACATTTTTAAGAAATCCTCGAGCCACTCTGATGTCTTCTGGCTCTGAAAAACAAAAAGGATAAAAGAAGTGTTGATGTATGTGCTTATCATATGATAATCATTTAGTAATGTGCATTTCACAATATGTAGTGTATTAGCCCGGGAACAGTAAATCTATATCTATTATAGTATTATTTATTTGTTGGTACTTGTTGTGGCCATTCCCCCCCCAATAATAATTTTCTGGTGCCGCTGCTGCTTGACAGTGAATTAAGACACATCTTGAGTCTAGCAGCTAAATATATATTATTATATATTAAATATATATATTAATTGATTGTGCAATTTTTAAAGTGTGAAAAGGTGCTGATACAATTTTAAGGATTTCTAACAAGACAATTTAATGTTTCTGTGGAAAGACCATAGTAGACTCAAATTATTATTCAAGTAGTTTATACTGTATACAGTTTAGCATGTAGGGGATCTTTAAAAATCAGCTATTCTACTTATACTTTCCTTTAATTACCAATTGATAAGTTAAAAGTAAAAAATAACAGTAAATAAATTAACAATAACTCACCAGCTGCCTCCTCTTCCTCTTCAGTTCCCAGCTGTACATGATCTTTCATTTTGGTTGAAGGTAACCTCTGTCTTTTTGAGTTGGAACCAGATGTCATTCTGTAAATGGCAGTTTAAAAAGCATGATGTTAGCAATCTAATGCTTTCATATATCACATACAAGATAAGAAATATGATTTCATGCAAAGTGCAGCAACAGTGAAAATTACAAACACTACATATACATACATTTACGTATATATATAGTCAGTCCACATTGGGTTTATTAAACTAAACATGTCTTCTTCAGATCATGTTTCCTCAAATAACTAAACTGTCTTTACTCATCAATAAAAGACTCTACTTCTAGATGTCTTGTGCTGTTGAACGTAACCGCTGTGAACCAATCATAAACTGACGTCTTATTGATCTGATTCACCGGCTTTCTTACAGTCACCGCTGTTAATGACCATGGTGAAGTTAGTTTCAGGTTGATTAGTCAGACATACTGTAGTCGCGTACAGTAGATTCAGCGGTGTCGAATATCCAACCTGAAACTGACTTCACCATGGTCACAAGCTTTTATACAGAACAGAGAAATGTATTATATTTTTTTCAGCGTGAAAAATCAAATACATGGCGTGGCGGGAGTGCGTGGCAAAAAGACAGAAAACTGGTGACGCAGCAGAGTCTCTATTTTCATATGACACCTTGTTTGTGTGGTTAGCATCATTTTGGTATGCTACATGTTAGCTTACTAGCTTCCTAATGATCGTCTATGCAGCAAGCATCTCACGCAGCCCTTTGTACAGTGGGCGCTCTTACTTAAAAGGTTAATTTATATGGACATTTTCACAAACACAACATTGATACCAACTTCCAAGTCTGCTAAAAATCAAAGGAAACCATGCTACTTGTAATGTTAGTAGCTAGCTTGATTTGAGACTGCATGGTCGTTCAAAATTCACCGCCCAAAATTAAAATAAATTGACTACTGATATCCGTGCATTTTTATCAAGTTATCAATGTATAATGCTGTCGACGGTTACAAAACTAACTTATATGTAAGAAGTTTAAAACTTACCTTCACTCCAGACAACTTCCACTGCACAATGTCAACAGGTGCCACTTCAGAGACTGCAGACCTAATTGGTCCCGACTGGACTGTCCCGCTCAAAGTGTCAGTTTGAAATTCAAACCTCCAATCAGCTGCTCTAGACGTCCGACCCATCCCGCTCTCGTCTTTGGCCCAGTGAATATTTTATTTCCATTATTACTACCTTACTTACAAATTATTTGAAATATAGTTCATTCTCACTGTATGTGCACTGAGGATTCATGTTTCTTAACCACATTTTTTTTTTCTTTTTTCTGTATGATTTCTGTACAGTACTGACATGCATCCTTAAAGAATTTGCATTAATCTCTAAATATAATACTGAAACGGTTGGTTGTCTAGTTATGTTGATTTTTATTATTTTATTAATAAATTGGAAAACTTGGAATTTAAAAGTGCATTATTTTCTGTCTTGTTTTCTTGTAAGTTACAAGGTAATGAACTTACAGTAATATAATACAATAATTACAATGCAGAATTTGAAATGTAGTATGTAGTATGTAAAATCAAAATACTCATGCAAGTAACTCTATTTATGAGATTTCATGGAGCTTCTCTTATCCATGTACGGGAGAATTAAATGAGACTTATTTAATACCATTTAGAGATCTCTTCTTTTGATCAGAGTAAGACACACTCTGGTTGTTTATTCTGAGGTCACTATGAGAAAACTGAGACATATTTGAGAAGAATAATGAGATCTTGGGAGTCATAGCTGAGTTTTCTTTGAGTTCTTTCTTTGATCTCATGGTCTCATGTTTAGGAGGCTGAAATTAGACATATTTCAGATCATATAGAGATCTCTTGTTTTGATCAAACATGAGATTATATGTGATTGTTTCTCCTGAGTTGAATTTGAGAAGCAGGAGAAAAAACCTTTGGTCTCACCTTAGTATCAAAAATAGCTCATTTGTGTCTAGGAGAAATGAAAGAAACAACAACGAGATCTCTTCTTGGATTTTGCTTTCCTATGGGTGGTCCTATTTATTTAAGATAAAATATTTCAAATTCAGTTAATTATGATCAACCTGCGCCGTCAATCCCGGCGCATGTGCGCTTTATTTGCAGTCTGGACGCTGTGGTGTGTCTGACTGCAGCGCTGAGAGGGACTCCTGCGATAGCGGGGGAGAATGGGGTTGGGAGGGAGAAGGCGCCCCACGGCAGCACCTGCCGCTGGAGGACAAGAAAAGGAACGATACGTGCTTTCACGTAAGAGTCTCCAAAAGTCGCTAGATTTGTCGCTAGTCGCTTTTTTGAAAAAGAGTCGCTGGAGGGGTCTGAAATATAGCGACTGAGTTGGCAACACTGGGGCGCGAAAGTTTATTCCGTTACAAATAATATGCCGACGTCACGTCAATCATTATTTTGGCACTTCAGTTCCAGGTGAAATTTTTCTCATATCTAATGTTCTTTTAATTAGACTGTATGTAGGCTAGTAAGGATTACTTTGTGGGTTTGATTGGTCTAAAAAGCGGCAACATACAGCTATAAGGACAGTTTGCTCTCACACGTTCTACATTTATAGTCACACGACACACACACACACACCGGAACTTGGCGCGCCCCACCTGTCACGTCTCAATTCCCCACCAGTGGGTCGCGCCACACACTTTGAGAACCGCGGCCTTAAAGCATCTTCTATGGTTGTTTAGGGAAATGTGACAACTTTGCGCATGTAAGAGAGTTTTTACGGCACTAGTGGCTCTTTTTTTTTTTGACAGTAGGCTGACAGGAAAGGAGGTATAAGAGAGGGGGAAAGACATGCAGCGAAGGATCACAGTTCGGATTCAAACCCAGGTCACCCACTTTGAGGACTAAGGCCTCTATACATGGGTCATGTCTGCTAACGGCTGTGCCACCGAAGCACGGGGCAGGGGGCTTGTTTTTAAATTTAGCATGTTGCATGGATTATAATTATATTTTGAGCATATATAAATATATACAGATGGGTGAACCATACATTTTGTGTATGTTAACATTTGTAAGTTAACCACAATGACTATGACCTAGAGTCAAATGTCAGGCCATCTGTCTGACAGCTGAAGGTTTGTTGAATATGAACAAAACAAAAATGAGACCAAAATAAACAGAAAATTATAAGTTCAGTTATCAGTCAGTCTTGAATTTATAGTCTGTTCCTGAGCGAATCTCTGTGTGTGGGAGGAGCGAGGCAAAGAGCAGCTGCTTGGTAGAGCTGCTGACATCAGTTCCTCTGAGTTAGGACACATCTCCGGCAAGCCAATGAGCTCCAAAGAGATTGTTTTGGAGACAAAAGCAGGAATTCTACAAATGTGGAAAAATAATGCCCATGACATGTAGTCACTACTACACTATCCATGTATTCAGATTAATAGCAAAAAGTAGTAATTTAAAAGGAGCTGTGCAGTAACAAATGTGAGCAATCTTGAGCTGAAACAACATTGTAAAGATGGGTGGACCAACATTTCTCTACAAGGAAGTAAGAGACAACCAGCAACACAACTAGCAGACTGACCAGGACACATTCTGAATTTAACTTCATCTCAAAAGGGACCAAAGTTCTCACTTTGGTTATAGATTGGTGACATTTATAGGACGAATGTCGAGGGAGGACAAATCACCTAGTCAATAGTGGGAAGAGGAGACAGCATTCCAAGCTCAAACAGAAGCAGCAAGAAAACAGTGTGAGAAGAGCAGATAATAGAGCACCATAACCGGCGGCCTGCCATGCCCCCCACTGGAGTTAAGGAACCAACGCAGTAGGTTGGAGGAGCCTGCCGGACAGACAGCACACTGGAGCGGTGAGTTAAAGCAGCTCAAGGGGAGAGTGAAGGAGCACGGTTGAAGTTCAGCTAAGTTCACTAAGACAGATGATATTGCTGACAGGGAATAGGACAGAAGTACTTCAGAGAAGCCACCCAGAGAGAATGACTAGGTAGAGGCTACGGCTAGTCAAGGCTAACTTCTAGAGGCTAAATGCAACATTCACACTGAATGCACCCTGGGCAGCAAAAAAGGGTCTGCTGCCCCATTAGTTAAGCTTGTACACATTAAGTTCAGAAAGCTCTTTGACACTCCTAAAGCACTTCCAATAAAGTCTGTTCAGATATGTCTAATGCTTCTGCTGCTCCTGTGTTCAATGGTGGAGAGTGGCTTTGCTATATTTGGTATGATAAGCTGAAAAAGATTGTTTTAATGTATTTTTAAGCGAGGAGGTCCACCTCAAAACATCCTCTGTGCAGTCAGTTAATCAAGTCTTTCTGCCTTAAAATATTATTTTGCTGTTGTAGCCGCGCTTAGATCCCCACATAGCGGCGGTGTGCTGGCATTGGGTTTCGGCTACGGTTCGTGGCAGCTGGAATTAGATGTTAGCCTTTTTCAGGTATGTGTAACAAACTGCAGGCACCAGGATACATAAAAGCAAAGATGTTTTGCCGGTAGATTTCAACATTTTAAGTTAATTTAGGCATTAATAAACTGTTTCAGCGGAGTGATCATAGCTATCTGCATCAGCAATGCTGTGTTTGTCTCCCTGCCAGCTCCCAGATCAGCTTCTGATTGGTTGATGTGGCACGTTGAGCAGCAGAAATTAAATTTTTCCAACTCCAGCATCTGCTGCTTCTGAAGCACATCACGCCCCTCAGATGCTCATGAGGCACCGCTTCATCAGCTTAGATGCGTCAAGATGCGGTGCTCCTGCGACTGCAGGACCTTTTAATGTGCTTTCATGCGCATCTACCATTGACTTTGCATGTAAAACAGCTGCTTCTGCTGCTTCCATCTCATGCGGTGTGAACTTAGCATAACTGCTGGAGGTGGAAGAACTACAGCAGGAGATTAGAAGAGCCTGCGGGCAGATAGCACGGCGGAGCGGGGAAAGAAGGCTAGTCGATGTCTATGCTAGAAGTAGGATAATGAAACAATTCTTCTCAGCTGAAGTAAAATGCATTTTCATAAACAAACCTCTTAAGAGCATTCCCGCGACATCCTTTGTCAACATTATTTTCCTCTATCTTTGCTGCCTACTTCAATCTTCCCCTATACTTTTGAAACCTAATAATAAAATATCAGTGTGCATGAAACAGCAGTTGAAAAATTTATGGATTAACTGCCGTGATGGCAAGACAATAATTTATGTGATCGGTGATTGGCTCCAAAAATCCTGATTGATGCATGTCTGTTTATAAAATACAGTGTTTCACCACTCTATAGCTTGGAGTGAGAAAAATGTCACCTATCTTGCACATGAACAAGCATGTAGAAAAAATGAGATGGTGGAAAAAAGGTGATATAGTATTTTTATCTTGAGAGAAGAGGTGGAGGGGGCGACAATACCTGTGCTGTTTGACCCTGAAGCTGTTTACTGTATAGGCAACAGAGTACACTCCAGTTCTTGAAAAAAAATTTCCACATGCTCATTATGAAGGGAGTCATGTTCTTGCAAAGTGAATTGTTGAAACAATTGGGTTAGGAACATATAAACTAAAAAGATTAAATGTTATAAAACCTAGACATGTACTAGATAGATTTTACCTAAGATGCACAACCTAAGGGACAGTACAGCATAACCTCTGCTTGTACCAAAGCACCAAGTTCTTTTCATTGAGAGACTTCTAAAGCCCTGCTGCAGTGAGGTCGTCTTCAGGTCATTGCTGCCTAAAGCAATAACCTTATACATGGACTCTTTCTACCAGGGGAAGACTCTTCCTCAACCTGAATGCACAACAGAAAAGTTTTCACTGTTGATTTCTCCAGTAGTATGTGTGAATGTTTCAAAATCAAAACTCCCCATAGCAATACTTTTAAAATATTTAACATACAATGTATATATAGCAAATCATTGCTCTCTTTAGAGATGGTTCTGGCCTTTACTTTCGTCACGGCGGGTATGAAGTGTCGACTGCTGGGCCGCTGACTGGACCGGACCTCAGCAGAGAGCCATGAGTCACCCGTCCTCTACCGGAGGAGGCGGGCTGGCGGCCGGTAATGCAGGCGAGGGAAGCATGGGGCCGCCTGTTTCCAGTTTGGGTTTGGTCACCCGTCCCCCTCTGGCTCCCTGCCCCCGTCCGCCGGAGCTGACGGCTCGGGTCTGCTGCGACTGCAATCCCGGACAATTTTGAAATTACCCCACATTTATTTAGGTATGAAAAGTAGGACATGTCCAGGAAAAAGACAGCTGGTCACCCTACCATTTTAACAATTTCAATGTTTCAGTGAGTGAGTCCTTGTTGCTATGATGCGTCTTTGCTCGCAAGCTTCACTCGTTGTAAACCAACCAATAAGCGAACAGCTAATCTAAATATTCATGAGCATACCATTAAACAAAGAAAACCTGTCGTTTCATTCTAGGGCTTTTAACGAGGCTTGCATTAGGGCTCATAGAACTGATCCTTAAGGTCTCTATTCAGAGACCTTAAGGATCAGCACCAAATACCCTATAGAATCATTGTATGTTTTATAACTATATATGTGTTTGTGTTATAGTAAACACATATATAGTTATAATGTAAACAAATATTTTAGTTTTTTATTGATACATTTCAATAAAACCTAATGGCTTGTAGTGCATATTAACTATAGTTATTGAAATAGGATCCAGATTAGGGTTGATAAATCTTCTATTTTTATCATTCACTACATTAAATCCTGGAAAATTGCAAAATTGACCTTTTATTTTGCTTTGATTAGTAGTATCTTGCATTATTCTTACAGTGCGTTAAGGTTTTCATGCAGATTGCTGTAGTTTATGCCAAAACACTTGTGTTTTTTATTTATTGTTTTTTTTTTGCGCGTTATTGTTCTTTCTTCTGATGAAGTAAGGCACCACGGAACATAGTTTTATTTTTTAAACTGCCCTAGAATTTTTTATTTCAACATTGGATGCCTCAGATGAGCTTTTGGATTTTTGATTTGCTCTAAACCTATGAGAAGCTAAGAAAAGACCTAAAATAAGAATTCAGTGCAACAAAAAAGTCTCTAAAAGTATAATGGAGGATAGGGATGCACGATATTGGGATTTTGGCCGATATCCGATATGCCGATATTTTAAAACTCATGTAGCCGATAACCGATATCGATACTGATGTTAAAGCTGGACAAAAATAAGTAGTTATTGAAAATAGTAATTTTGTTATCCATTTCTGACACTTTGAAAAATAATATACTCAAATATATTTTCATACGCTGATATCAATTTGATTTTTAAAAACGTGGTATCGATCTATTTTACTTTCAAAATCTCATGAAATTTCATAGTTCTGTTACAAACTCTCGTGATATTTTGCAAATTCTTGTGAGATTTTGTCAGTAAAATAGATCGATAGTTTTTTAGGAAGAAGAAGTAGTATTTATTTATTTATTTATTTATTTATTTATTTATTTATTTTTTTAGACTTTAGAAACTCAGAAGCTGATCAAATATCGGGTTAAATATCGGTGGAGTGGCCGATGTCTGATATTCAGTTTTAAGGCCGATACAGGCCGATACCGATAGGGGGCCGATTATATCGTGCATCCCTATTGGAGGATGTTCTTTTTTCGAGTGGATCATCAAAATAGGTTGTCCTCCTAATTGTCAATCTTTCTAGTGATATATTTACGTAAGGCCATCCTGCGTGCTTGTCCCAATTTTCACTTACCAGTGGTGAGTCTGACATAGTGGAAAAATTGCAAATCTCCTTTTGGAAAGTAAGCTTGTATGAGCGACGCAAACAGCAACTTTTAAACAGAAAATGCACAAGGAGAAATGGGCTTATGCATGCTCTTGCACACATCTAATAGCTGTTCCCTCTCGTGAGTGGATACAGGGTTGTGCATTTTTTTATTTTTTTTTAAAGGGGAGAGGGCGGGTCTTTTCAAAAATTTGCAAAAATCCTCCACTATACCTTTAACTCACTGTCTTGTGAGCTAAAGATTTTTTTGATGAAACAGCGACAGTAAGAAAGAAAATAGCATGGATAAAGCTAAAGTTAGCTTCAAAACACCTAGTATTTAATAGTTTATTTTAGCCACAAACCAAAATTCTATGAACAAAAAGGAAAATTTTAACCACAATAGGCTTCTTCTACAAATTTTGATCTGAAAATCATTGGTCTCATAAGAGATCCAAGTACAAGAAGAGCATAGACATAATGAATAGAACAGAGTAAACTTAGTAATGCTTCAGTTTTAAGCCAAAATGTCCTCATTTAAACTCTGTTATAATATGCTCAGCCTCACTTTTTCAGGCTTGTTTGACAAATATTCTTCAAGAAATAGTTTTGCCAATGACAAATATATCTAACATACATGGTTACAATGAATAGTACATCACTCCTTCAACAAACGCGCTATATGTAAATTAGACTTAAATTGACTTTTTCCTTCCGTAACCTGGAGATGTTGTGCATGATTTTAGTGTAGACAGACGAGAGTAAGAGAAAATAAATAAATATACAGAACCCAAGGGAATAAACATGATGCAGGTGGAAATGTCTTGACAGGGAACAGAAAAAAAAAAAAGAAAACAACACTTACAGGAGTGTTTGTAAACAAAATGTGTTAAAATACTCCAGGACACGTTAAGGAATATTTTAACTTTATCTGGTTCGCTCATGTTTGCAGTTAAGAGGGAAAAGTTAACTGAGGTTTTAAGGGTGTTAATTTTGTTTATACAAAAAACAAAACATTGACTGAAAATATAAGATAAACATAAGGTTTTTATATGATGTTTAACCTGAGGAACTTTAAAAAATATGGAGCCTCCTGTCATTTTTTTGGCTTTAGAGCAATTTGTTGATGTTTGTGTTTTAAATATCATTACATATGCTATTTATTTTGTTGAACTTTGATAATCCTACCAGTTTTAAGTTTCATTGATATTTTTATGGTATTTGGGTATACAACTGTTTTTTTTTTTACGTTAGGTGAGGGTTGGGTACATTCTCTGATTATTTTTTATTTTCTAGAGCTGCACAGTCACACACCAATACACCCATTATGGATTTTGTTAGCCACTTCCATCGATAATCAGCTAACTTTTTCTCTTGACAGAGTCCACTATGGATGTAGTTTACTGTTACCTTTTCTTTAATAGAAAGTATATGTGGATCAGTGCTTCTACCTTTATTTTATATGTCTGGTTCTCTCTCCTTGAACTCCAGTTGGCTTCAACAGATGGCTGATCACACCAAACCTGGTGCGGCTGGAGTTCTTCCTTTTTAAAGGGAGCTTTTCCTCTCCACTCTCGCTGCATGCATGCTCAGTATGAGTGAATTATCTAGTCAACAACATACCGGTGAAGATTCTCAGTCATCAAGGTCATAGTCATTCCAAAAGAGTTAAAAAACAAAACACTGGACTTTTTTTTCCAAGTTTGAAGATGTTTTGCTTCCCATCCAGGGAGCTTTTTCAATTCAAAATGTCTGAAATAGTGTTGAGTTCCAAGCTTTATATAGAATCCCAACAAAGCCTTGTTTTGGCTTAGAAAACATGCAAATTGAACCAGATCAATTTGCATGTTTTCTAAACCAAGTTTTTAACTTTTTTGAAAGAACTGACTGTTTTAGTGATATACAAGGATAACCTTATGAGCGTGAAAGGTAAGCCCTAGAATATAAAGGAAACCAAGAAAAGTTGGATATCAACCGAATGAACTGGGATCTAATGTGTATTTTTTTGTCATTTTTATACTAGCCAACTTTTATTCTGTCATCCAAGTTAGCTTAAAGGGATGCAGTCATGCAGTGTGTTTGTCTAGTCTTGTGTTATGTTTAGGGTTTCCCACTACTGTAAGATATTTTCTTTTCTACTAAATCACTCTAGAGTGTGGATGGTGCACACCTACACTATAATTTACTCTCATTAAATTTCATCTTTGGGTTCCCTTTAGAATTTATCTGTGTTTATCCTGTCTTGTCGCCTACATGAGTTTGTAAAGAGTAGCTCTGCTAGTTCCCTGTTCACCTGTGACCTGGAAAAGGTGGGAGTTTCCATAGCAACCAGGGTATCAGCATTTTGCAGGTACCTGATTCTTATTTTCCTCTACAATAGTAAACTAAGATGTTCAGAAAGTCACATATGAATCGAGCACTTCTGATTCTTAACCACCATTTCTGCTCATAAGTCTACATAATCTATTCACATTATTTTGACTTTCATGCCTATGATAATTGGATTGCAGCATCTACTAAAATTCTTATTATTCTTTCTTATCAAAGAGACTGAACAAATTGGCATGCTTAATGTCTTTCCCTATTTTCAACTGGATCTAATTTTTTTTTTATTGAGTATCTAAAAAAATGTTTGGATATGACACATAAAACCAAATGTCAACTCTTCCTCTCTCATTATTTAATATAATATCTTATAGATCATGAATACCCCTAAAAATAATAATCAGACAATTGGAATATCATAATAAAAGTTAAAGGTTGAAAAACTCATGGTACACTAATCAGTCAATTAAGTCAAAGTTAACTCCAAACCTCAAAATTGTCTCTTAACTGGGTCAATTGGCTATAGGGTCAATGGGAAGACTGCTGACTGGAAAGCTGTCCGGAAGACAGTCACTGAAACTGTCCTCAAAGACCACTAGCAAAGAACCTGATTTTTCATAGAGGGTTGTATGCAAGCATGGTCATAGAAAATTAAAAACTGGAAAGGTCATAGAAAGTTGAGTGGAAGGAAAAAGAGTGTTAGCACAAGTTGCACCAGCTGTGATCACAGCATCAAGCACAGTCTATTCAGAAGTTTGGGAGAGATTTTCAAGCAATGCCTGAGGCTGGAGTCAGTGTATCAAGAGGCACTATGCAGAGACAAATTCTCTATATGGGCTATAGATGTTACATTCCTCTTGTCAGGGCACTTCTAAACCACAGGCAAAGTGAGAAGTGTCCATGCCGGGTACAGGAAAAAGGAACAAGACTAATGCTTGGTAGTCCAATGTCCTTTTCTCAGAAGTAACTAAGTTTGTAGTTAAACCCACAGGCTGATTGCCATAATTTTCTACATCCATCCATCCATTATCTCCATTTGCATTCCATTCTCCAAATGGATGGATGGATGGATTCCGACAAAGTATTAAGCATACAGATCTGAACAGGAACCTAACATTTCTGTTCAAAATAAAACTTTTTATTGATTTTCTGAGATATTTTTATAACTATTTAAATGGAAACTAAATTATGACCTTTTATCACCCATAAACCATAATCATAAAAATCTGAAGAAATAAAACTTTGAAATATTTTACTTCATGTGCAATTAGTCTCCACATCATGTAAATTTCACCTTCTAAAATGAGTGAGAGAAAACTGAACTTTTCAGCAATATTCAAATCTTTTAGCAATATCATTATATGTCTGGCAGGTCGGGGTTTAAAGTAGTCTTTTTATTTAAGAAAAATATGTTTCTTTGGACTGAAGTTAATATTCATTTTTAGGATGGCCCAGCTAGAGACCCCACTTTAACCTAATACAGATCTGTACAGGAAGCTAAAAGTACTGTGATGGCATTGGGGCATTCAAGACTTGAAGCTAAACAATGAAAACAAATTGACAAAATAATTTAAGTATGAAAAATGATAAGGGTTTCCTTGTTGCTATCCATTTTTCCATTGACTGTTAATCTAGATTTATTTTGACATGTCATTTTTAAATTTATACATTTCTAAAATTGCTTTAGCGTCTTTGAGAAACTTGTGTTTTTTGGTATCTAGTTAGAAAATGTGTTTTTGTTGATTGTGAATTTCTAATCTAAACTGGGGGGAGAATAATATTAGCAAATTTGTTGGCTAGAATATCAGCTAACAATGATATAAGTCTATAATATGAAGTGTTGAAAGTGCAAGAACAAGGTTTGTAAAGTGAGGTTTTTCTTTTTAAGCATCAATCTTTGTACTAAAATATTCTTTCTGTCATGATTTAAGGACACTAAGATCTAAAGAGAAGTAACATCTCCTGGTCAGACCCTGTAATTCAGTGAAAGGGTGGAGTCAGAGTAAATAAATATGCAAGAGGGGGTCATTCCAGTTGCTGGGAGTTGGAGGGGATTTTGCTGGGAGTTGCAGGGAAGAGGGCTGCCATTCGGCTGCCGTTTGACTGGGAAGGGCCATTTTGAATGGCTGCTACAGTAGAAAGTTTACTTGTATTAATGAACAGATTTGACTGAACCCATTTATTTAACTTAGCAAAATGCAGCAAGAGTGATGTTTGTGCTATTGATGTTGTAAAAGGTACCAAATAACCCCAGTAAAAGGTATATTGTTAGCTGGGTTTTCCCTTTTAAGCAGGTGAACCTGTAAATAAACCATTTCAACAAAAAATGAACTACTTTGCTTCACAAATTAAAAGTTTTTTGATTAGTTTGTTATTAAGCAACAAAGAAGTTGTTTTTGCAGTTTTATTAAAATAACCATAAAAACCTTGGGTCCTCTGTTTACTTTGAGTTAAATTTTTGGCTCCACGACCCTAAAATATTCCAACTGGACAAGCTTGAAGTCTTTATACTCTCACCAATGGTTAAGATTTCCTGAGCGCCCCTCTTACCAGCATAGAGAGGTAGTTTTGGAAAGTACAAAATGGTTTAATGAATACTTGGCATATTACTGGGGTTTGAAAGACTTTGACAAGAGTAAAAGAGAACAGTAGATTTCCAAGGGTCAGGAATACCTACCAATGCCATTTCCAAAACACCACTGCTTTTATCTGAATCTGCTTTATGTAATTACAAGTATTTCTTTAAAGTGTCTCAATCTTGCAAAAGTCTGGAGAACACCCAAACTGTTTCCCGTGGAATTAAAGGGGACGGTTATGTTGTGGAGCTGGAAACAGTTCTGAAAGCATCATCATCCATATTGAGTCATTTAGTCAGTGACAAAAGTTATTATTTGAACAAGTCAGGGTGAGGCTTTTAAACATACCAACATCATACTATCTATCCCATAGCATGATGGCAGTGGCTGAGTCATACTATAGGGTTATTTTGCTGCCAGTGGCATTGGTCCATCACATAAAATGGTTTCCATAACGATAAAGGATGACCTTCAGTTTTAGCCAAAATCAAACAAATACAGCCAGACATGTTTGTAGAACAGATAAGCTAGATAGCATTGAGCTATTAGATTAGATGACCTTCACTAATCAAGAGACGGATTTCTAATGGGCCCAATTAACAGCGTAATTTTGAAGAACACTGAGCAATAACAGGAGTAGCAGTACGAGATCTCAACAATAAAGTAGTTTATGCCTCAAATGAGAAGATAATCTGGATTCTCTGCAGATCTTTGGCAGATTGCATCCCTTTCTTTTAGCTACTGGGAAAAAGGAGTCAGGCCATCTCTGTTAAAAATGACAGCCTGATATGTTTGCCAAAATTAAAACCTTGAGATACTGGTGCGTAAACACAATTTGTGCTGTGGAAAATCTAAGATTACCTTCACTGATTGCTCTGGTCTGACAAGTTCACCCTAACATGCAATTGGGCTGGTGAAACGACCCCAAATCAGTAGCGATTGTTTTCTACCATTAACTTGTTTTTTTGTTATAAACATAGCAAAAACATCAATTTGTTGGCCTCCACCCTGAAAAAAATCATTTCTCTGCCATTTTACCGCAACATTAGATGACACACATTAATATTAACCACAGCTATGGAGTAGAGACAAAAAACAGTCATCATTTGTGCATAAAGCTTTGTCAAAAAAAAAAGATGCATTTCTATCCCCAGTGAATTTGTTCGGCTTCAATTAAATCTGAGAGAAATAAAAAGCTCCCATTCCCTCTAGCTGAGAGCAGTCTATGGTATCTTTCCCATTTTTCTTTGGAGAAGGGATGCACTGACATACTCTGCACTCATGAATATCCAGTTCATCCTGTATTCACCAGAGGCCAAACAAGAAGCCCTGCATAGCAAACACTAATGATGAAGTTGCATGGCAACATTGTTGAAAGCAAAATGTCACTGAATATGTTTTAAGTGCAATCTGAAGAAATATTGAAATGAAATGCAGAGTCTTGAACGTGAGCATTTTATGAGGATAGGCATTAAAATGGTAAATCCCATTTTACTGGGGGCAATTCTTAACCAGAAAGGTTTCTGTAAATAAGGTTAAAAAAAATAGACAACGGGTCATGCATTTTGTCTTTTTAGATGTTTTGTTCATCTGAATATCTTTCACAATGAAAACTAAAGAGGTTGTAAGGTTTTAATTTGTTTGGGATGTGCCCTTTTTTATTTTTTAGGTATACATCCCCATGCAGTGTAGACGTCACTGGCAATAGGTAGTTATTAGAGCCTTTGTTTGCATGAGTTCCTGTGACAATTTTGGTCAAATGCAAGAAGATATGAACTGGTTGAAAACTGACTGGGCACCACACTTAATGGTGAACAGTGTGTTTTTGAAAGTTTGCCCTTTGTTGGCAATTGTTTTTTTTTTCCTATTTGATGTGAGAAGTTTCTCCTTTCTAAGACTATCTCTATTTTTTGTCATCAGAACAGGGTCCATTGTCCTTAAACTGGTTCAGCTTGCATAACCTGGAGTTTCCCGGGAGTTGACAATCATTTGTGTTCAGATATATATTTGTTAAGGCTTCTTATTTTCTGGAAATTCCTTGCATCTCTGAAATACAGACACAACAGTGCTAAATTTATATTTGGGAATTATGTTCTTAGAATTAAACAACCTCTGTGAGTTAGGCCAGGTTGAAAATGCACCAAAATGTTGTGTTTGTTGAAAATCCTTCTGAATATCTTTAATGAACCCACAAGGTATGAGATGATACTATTTATTTTTACAGCTGTTCTTTCTCTTATTATGTTTAGAGGTGTGTACTGGAATTTGGTAACCCCCCATTCAGTGTTAATAGAATTAAATCAGTTAAATTAGACCGGTCTACATGATGTAGTCTAAAAGCAATAAATCCGGCTATTACATTGGAAAATTCAAATGCAAATGAAAAGTCACTGACATCTATTACTATGGAAAGGTAATTTCTCCAAGAATGTATTACTGACTCATCTACAGGGTCAGTAAAGGCCTAGGTTAAAGGTTCAATATCACCCTTTAATGCCTTCCAAATATAAATATAGCTATATATATGACGTTTTATTTATCTATTTATTTTGTATTTATTTATGTATTTTTTCTTCACAGAGATGGGAAGAAAATAGGAAGGCGTGATTGAGACTGTATATATATATATATATATATATATATATATATATATATATATATTTCAAACAATCCGTTCTAACCTTGTGGCATTTTTCTTGGCTGCGCAGCTTCCATTATATTTACAATAATAGCTATTCAAAATTCCCCATTTTCCTTGATGGGCCTTTGGCTCGTCCCCTACAATTCTTTTTTAAACATCTACATGTGTACTAAAATATTCTTTCTGTCACAGAAATGTCTGTGGACATTAAGATCTAAAGAGATGTTTGACCGGGAAGGGGAATTTTGAACGGCTGCTACTGTAGGGTGACCAAACGTCCGTGTTTCCTGGGACATATCCGTATTTCACGTCCTGTCCCGGGTGTCCCGGGTTTTTTTTAGAAAGTGAGGAAATGTCATGATTTTTAAAATTACCTTAATTGGACTATTAAATTTACAGGCACTAGGGCACTGCGCACGACGCTGCGTGTGACGTAATCCCTGAGCCGCGTCAGTGCAGGCAGCCCTGTTCCTTTTTTTTTTTTTTTTTACTTTATTAACAAAATTGACAAACAGTATCAAAAACCATATCGAAACATCAATTAATACATTACAAGAGTATTAATAGTGAAAAAGAAAACAAACGAGAGTTACAAAAAAATGAAACATATGGAAGGGGTACAAAATTTTCATATACATTTTTCAAAGGCATTAAAATTATTCAAGGTCTTTATAGCTTTCAGGGCAGCCCTGTTCTTAATTAGAATATAGATTGCGTGGCTGTCATATGTCTCGGTGTCCAATGGAGGTGAAAGGGATCTGAAAAGCCACCTGGACTCCGAAAGTAAAGATAGTCTATTGATATGTTTGTTCGTTTTGGTACATTTTGAATAGTTTTTGCAACACAAGAGGTATTTTTTATTAATTAGCTCATTTGTTAATTTATTTTTTCCAATAACCTACAGAACAAACATTATTTCATTCATTACTGAGGCTGAGTATCATCTGTTATTGAGAGTTAAGAGTTATTGTTAACTTTTATTGTTAAGTGAGGGATGTTCAGATGAGACATAATTTCTTTCATTGTGCTATTCATTCATTACAGGAATTGTTAAGCATTTTTAATAAATACATTTTGAATGAAATTATCGTTTGTTATTGGAGTTATTGCTGTTGACTTTTACTGAAAAGCATTTTTAATGAATCAACTGTAAATATCATGTTATTGTAGGATTACGTAGATCTATGTCCAAACCAAAACGCCCCCCCCCCCCCCCCCCCCCCCCCCCCGCGCGCGCTCCAAGGTGTCCTGCTTTTCCCAAATGAAAATATGGTCACCCTATGCTGTGTGATTGCTATAATTTCTTTCCAATCAGATTTTAACCGTATTACATTGCTATGTCAATCAAATCTGCCCAAGGACTTAAGACTCGATACTTATTTACCTTTAACACATTATATTTTAGTACGCTTACTATTTTTGGGGAGGGAAAAACTTTGCTTAGGTATTTTTTACTAAATAAAATCAAGGGTGACCCGGATGTATATATAGTTGGGCATGCGCAAATGAGCTGATCTGCTTCGACTCTTGAGTGCAGCAACCAATAATATTTGTAGAAATACAGGGCACCAAATTAAAATTTTTCTTAAGGCATCGCGAAGACCGGCCAGCCCTGTGCAGAGTTCATCATAAAAAATAAAAAGAGAGAGGGGCTTTAAATTCAATTTGTCTTTAATTCTTTACACAAATCTGAATTAAACAGACATAGGTATGCAGAAGGACAGTTGAAAGCCTCATAGGAAAGAATTAAACTGGTTTAACTGATGTGGCATAACCTAAAACCTGTTGCTGTAAATAAAATTAGAATTACTCTGTACAGAAGAGGGGGGCAACATTCCCCCTGAGTGTTTTAAATAACATACAGTTATTTCCAATGGCAGTTGCCTTCACCACTCAGGATTATTGTGAGCAAAATAAAGGAATTTGTCATTTTGTTGCACTGCTCATGGCATATGCAGAGTAAGTTTGCATTTATAAACAGTGTAAAAACTGTTTTATCCCTGCAAAAGATGATTGTGCAGGAGAACCTGCTCCCCAGGCTCTGAACTCCCACCCAGAAGTCGCCCAAAACACTGGTCATTGTCCATGATCTGAGAAATGAGTGTAGTGTCATCTGTAAACTTAAGGGAATTGGAAAAACCCATTAGTGGGTTCAGTGTGGAAATCTTCCCAATCTGTACGTTGAAATCAATCTGTGAAGTGTCAAATACCTTTCAAAGATTTGTAAATCTACTCTAGGCTGTGAATACCTTTGAATTCCACATCCGGAGCCTGAAACCCTGTTGACACTCAAATCATGATTTCATGTTGAGGCTCAAGGAATAAAAGTACTACCTTTATAATGCATTGCTGTTATACAAATTCAGATCAACTCTATGATGTTTTTAAGGTATTTTTGACAACATTTATTTTAATTTTAATCGATGCAAACCCATTCGCCAAAGACTATGGGGAATTAGTTCACAGTTTCAGTTACAGTTAGTTCACAGTTTCCATTCTGAACCGGCATCAAAAAGTTAAAAATGTGTTGCAATTAATTTAGATCTGCTAAATATCAAGATAGAGTAAATGATGTAGAAATTGTGTTTTTAAATTATGACTTTCAAAATGTATTCTTAAAAAAAAAGAAGAAGAAAAAGAAAATGTGTCAGGTTTGTGACAAAAATCCTGAAACTGAAAAATGGCTTTTCAAGTTAAAGCGGCACGGTATACATCTTTACTTCATGGATTATTCATGCTTCCCCTACCTGTCACAGTCTTATCAACATTGCAAACACACAGAGGGTGAAAATCAGCCGTCTTCCAGCTTAAATCAAAATGATCATACTGCCGCCCACACGTTGAATCTTAAACAAAAATAAAGTAATCAATACCACCGGCGAACACACTCTAGGGATCGCAATCTGAATCACAAAAACAAATTCACCAGCCATGATTACTATGACCAGGGATTATAAATTGGTGCATCACAAAAAATAACCTCGCTCATCTTCAATGAAGCAAGAGGCAGGAGGTGGTTCACTCTCTCTCATACATCCACCTACTCCTTGAGTCCTGGGATTTGTGTTGAGAAGGAGTGCTGATCGTATTCAAAAATGTGTGCAGGTAAGCAAAGCCTCGTAAGGAAGCCATACATTAAGTCACGCTAGGTGGATTTTTATTGCTTAGTCACTGCATTTGTTATTGTTGTCATCTGCAAACTCTTTTCCCCAAAGCCAGGTTGCAGTTTGGACCTCTGTTAACTACAAAAAGTTGATGATTTAAAAAAAAGAAGAGAATAAATTTATAGTAAAAATAAAACCTATTCATCAGCTATACCTGTATCAGGCTGCAGCACAATCCTTGCCAAACAGAGATTCACTCTTCTTCTCTAATTGGACTAAAGTTTTGGATGTATTTGTGTAATCCTTGTGGACATACTCATTACCTAACAGCAGGTGTGTAAGTCTTTGGTGTCCTGAGATTGTCCTGCAACCAGATGGTCACGAGTTTTCTCTTTAAACAAACGCCAGCCTGCAAAGTCATGATGTCCTTCAGAAAGTAACCGACCCCTGCCTGCACTGCTGTGAGTCTTCACCTGGGTGGATGTCATAGCGTGGGTTTACAGGTACGTCTCAATAATTCAGACCATGTTCTGCCGGTGCATTTGTTCCAGAAATTCAAATCAAAAGATTCAAGTGCAACTTGATCACTTTAAGTGTTATGAAAGCAATTCAGTCTTCCTGAACAACCAAATATGACTTACATATTTCATGGTAATTTAAGAACAATAACAAAAAATATTTGCATTTTTTGTGGTGATCTACATAATCATGGGGAAGACCACTGGCTTAAAGCAGTCATAACCCGTTACCTTATGCATACAATTCTACTCATTTTTAAAATTATTTTATTTATGTTTAATAATTTTAAGGTGTAGAAACATTAAATAGGGCTTATTCTGACCCCTTTAAGCATCTCTTGTTTTTTCTCACAAGGGTTCGCACAACAATCTGATGTGTATGTATGTGCTCAGCATTTATTACATGGGTATGTAGAGTTTATCATGATACATATGTTTCGTTGTCTCTATTATAAGAAATAAAAAATTATACAAGCAGCAACATTTACAAACTGCACACCTGTTGACTTCCTGATAGTATGTAGGTGAAAGCGGGACGGGCTTATATTAGCTCCTTCCATGAATGACATAAATTAAGGAGGAAGATTGGTGAATAGTGTACTGCATTAAGCATAGTAATGGAAAGATCAGTGACAGGAAAAAGTATAGCACAAATAGGGGCAAAGGAACCAAAATTACTGCAATTATGTTAGGAAGGTGTGTTCATACAAGAGTTAAGCAGCTGGAGACAAAAAGACAAACAGATGTGTTCAGAACATTGACCAGGTTGTCCTGCAGGTTTTGCAAAAAGAACCTTATTCCTTCTCCTCATCCAACACTAAAAGGAATTGTCTAACCTCTTCTTTTATCACAATTTATAAGGATTGTTCACAGTTATGGGTCCTTTCACACCAGGGCAGTTTGGTCCACTCTAGTCCATCAGAAAGTGTGGGTTCAAGAGAGGGGGTCAACCAAAGCAACAAGAGGATGTTTGATTTATGTGATCTGAAAACATCAGAATTGTAGTGTCTGTGAAACCAAGCAGCTTACCGCCGCACTTCTTGTGATAGCACCCAAAGTGAGCAGTTGTAACTCTGTGACACCATTGTTGCGTTGATTTGCTTACATTTGGTCTCATCCTTTTGAAGGGGCAGTGACGACCCATGTTCAGTTTCCTGGCTGAATAAATCAAATTGGTATTAAAAATGCTAGTGATGTTAGGGACTCTAGTAAGGCTACGGGAGCCACTAGAAGATTAACAGGTCCACAGCTTCTCGTCCTCACATACCATATATCGATACTTAGTGAATGTAAAGAGGACCTTTTCAGTTTATGTTAAATTCACCTCAAATTTTAGTTGCTAAAAACTTTTTATTCCTAATCACATCTGACCAAAACAAAAATGCTCCAGATAGAGTAGGAAGGTTTGGTGAACTCCATGTTTATGTTTCAGATGGTCAAACATAACAATGCCTTTTCCTGACATGCCTCACAAACCTCAAGCTTGCATCATTTCCACATTTCTTACCACAGTTAGTAACTAATGAAAAGTTCCTACAGTCAGGCCATGGTATGGAGCATCGCCTCATTTAGCTTTACAGTTGATGCCCCATTACAGAGGTCATATAGTCCTGAATGCAGGCATCCTCAGTTTGACCTTTGCTGCAAGTCTTACCTATCTCTGAATATTTCCCGTTTTTCAAGGCCACTAGTGCCACCATAGTTTGTTAAAAACTTTATTATAAAAGTGACCTATAAGTTTAGAATATTTTGTGGGTATTTCTAAGGTAAACAACACCTTGTCCAAATTGTTTTCCTATCTGTAAAAATTAAAGGTTAGAGTTTACAATAATAAAAAAAACATAAAAAAAAAAAATTACTCTAGGTCTTCCTCACATCTTTGCCAGGAGCACTTACAACTGTGGCTGTCAACATTTGTGCTAGTTTTTCAGTGCGAAGAGTAAAGTCTCAGTGTTGGTAAAGGATTAGGTCTTAGATTGAGTTCAGCTGCCTCCTCTCTATTGGCCTGTCCATCTCTTTAAATCCATAGTCAATGAGAACAAGTTTCGTTCTTCATTATAGCATCTGGCAGCTCATTTATCAGCCCTGAGAACACCATGGTCAATGTCCAAGCATCGTCAACTGAAATAAAGGATGCTCCTTTTATTGTTCAATAGAGGTGATGAAGTTTTTTACTGTATTATAAGTACAAGTATAAGTGTTTTATAATATAATTAAAATCACATTCAAATATAAGAAATATACGAATGTAAAAAAACAAACAATTAATGCTAATTAAAAACAAGGCATCCCTTGATATCCTACATTTATAGGTGAACTCACACAAAATGCCAATGTGGGGAGTGGAGGAGTTGATTTATATATCATCCCTATGTAAGGTAAGGCACATTCAGGACAAATACAGTTGGCAATATGAAGGAGATGTTTTGAATTATACAAAAGACACAAATTACGCAATCAAATTACGCAAAGTGAAATGGCAAGAGGTGCAGCGGATGCAAGGATAGAGTAAGGCAGAATTGTTAATGGATAAATTTAACTGGAGTTAAAAAATCCAGTCAGGAATGGATGTGGTTGCAATATAGATTAAGAGAGCGCTACAGAGAAAAAAAGCTTTTTCTTTCCCTGCTGTTACTTCATACTTCTATCACTTTCTATTACAAATTCTACTTAATTCAGTTTATATATATATATATATATATATATATATATATATATATATATATATATAGCGCCGATTCACAACACGTCCTCTCAAGTCACTTTATAGAGAAAGTTCAACCAGATCATAGAGTCAGATTGGTTCACAGTTTTCTAAGGAAAACCAGCTGATTGCATCGACTCACTGACTTGAAGGCAGTCCCTCGAAACCAAGCATGCTTGTAGCAACAGTGGAGAAGAAAAACTAACTTTTCACAGGAAGAAACCTCCTGCAGAACCAGGCTCAGTGTGAGCGGTCATCTGCCGAGGCCGACTGGGGTTCAAGGAGACAGACGCAGACATACAGAAAGAAGCAGAGATACAAAGGATAACTGTAAACTAGTTGTGCCAGCAACCCCCTCCAGGAAAGACACAGCCAGGCAGATGAGCTTAGAGCCAACTCCCACATCAGAGGATGAAAGAGAGCACAAAAAGCAGAGAGAGCATAATGTTAGAGACTGAACTAACAAATACAACAGAATGGGAGATAGAATGAAGTAGGATAGCCTGAGCCACTCTAACTATACGCTTTATCAAAATGGAAGGTAGGTTCCACAGGAGAGGAGCCTGAAAACAAAAAGATCTACTTTTAGAAATTCTAGGAACCACCAGTAAACCTGCAGATTCAGAGCGAAGTGCAGTGTAAGGAACATAAGGAACAATCAGATCTCTGATATAAGATGGAGCTTGTCCATTTAAGGCTTTATATGTGAGAAGGTGAAGAGAATGAAGAGAAGCTTAAATAGGAGAAATATGCAGTGTTGGGAATTGGCCCGTTTTTGCCTTTGTTTAGACTTTCACCAATGACCAGCAGGAGAAGAAAGTTAATAATTGAAAAACTAACATAAGCAAGAAAAATAATCGGATTACAATCCTGCCCTGAGGTCTTTCTGCAGGAAATTTGCACCCAAAATGTATCTTTCGTTTATGCTGGCTTCCAAACCAGGTCTAAGAACAGGACTGTTTTGGTTAATTGGCCTCTAAAAATTGGATGTGTGCATTTTTTTGTCCTGTGTGTTTCTGTGCTGCCTTGAGATAGACTGACGACCTATTAGGATGAAGCTAACTCCTGCAGAGACAAGCAAAAACAGAGCAGATGGATGGATAAAGAACGCTAACTAATAGTTTTTTTTTCTCTTACTCTCAAGAAAACCTTTCTTGTCTGTAAATGCACTGACAAGCAACATATTGTTGTTTATTCCTTACAGTACATGTAAACATTTAAAAAATCATCTGCCAGGCTTTGACCTATATATGACATAGAAACTTGACTATTTTTTATTTTCTGGTTTATTGAATAATTTAGATCAACAGAAAAACGGACTTACAGTAGGAGCTCACCCCTCACAGGAAATGGTTAAGTGGTTAGAGCCTGATGAGTATACTGTCATTATTTTTTAAGAAAGTTACACCCGAACTGAACAATCAGACAGTTCGATGTTAATAAGTTTGTAATATTCAACACATTTTTTTTTTTGAATAATTAAAAAGAGAATCACCCTTTGAAATAATAAACAAAAGAAATCATATACTCCATAATACAGCTGGAGAGGCTGCCTTATGCAGGCCCTAAGTTGTCAGCAACATGTTGGAAATTTCCTTTAAAAGTCTGCTTAATGGATCCAATAAGTTGACCTTTAACTGGGCAGAGCAGCAAGTATCAATACACTGCCTGAGGTATTGACCAAATGGATGCAACTGGGACTAATAGAGCTCAGGACTAACAGAAACATACCAAGGGACAAAAAAGAGACACATGAAGAATGAAGAAACGCAAAGCAAAACTCACGACAACCTTCCTTAGGTGTTGTGTAGCATAACTCCATAGAATACCCAAACATGTTGTTGTTTTTATAATATTTGATGCACAGGAATAGTGTAATCCTTTGTTACTATTTGAACTGACCATGTTCCAGATGATGGCTCTCCCTCCAATGGCCTCTGGCTAATAGAGGTTGCAAGGGGCCACCCCACCTGCTCGATGACCTTGATTAAGACACAAAATTTTTTTTTATCATATAATCTATTTATTATAATTTACATATATAATAAAAAATATTTCGAAAAGAATATGAATTTAATGAGGAGTAAAACCTTATTTTCATCGGATTGGTGACGTATTTCCGCCCTAGGGTGCAAAAAAATGTTTGCCCATTGACTGTCATTAAAAGTTGTACATGCAACTTATATAAAAAGGTAAAGGAGACCTCAGGACACACCAAAGCTACACCTCGAGGTGACAGTACCTGTCGTTACATTTTTTATTCAGTTGATTGACACTCCCAGTCGCAGGAGGGAAGCAAACTTACCAAGAGAAGCTGGAGGTGAAACCGATCCGACCTGATCAGCCAAAGTTCAAAATTATTCAGCATTCCCAAAGACAGATGGAGACGGTTCCGGTCTTTTTCCAGTACTTGGTTTAGCTACAAGGCTTGGCTAACTGCATGGAGCGAGGCTATAGATTTATTCTGCTGCCTTTAATTGCAAAACACAGATTTGCCTTCACAAAGCCTCAGAAGCGCAGGAACACTACATAAAATTATGTAGGGTTTTTATAATATTATTTGTTATTGACATTTATATAAATATACTGGTGTGATAACAAAGTATAGGTTTTTATAGGTTTTGGTACCGGTATATATCTATTTTTAACCCTGGAGAAAACTCCCCCAACCAACACTGTCTTCCTCTTATATCAGATCTAGTCTCTAGAAGTTTGCCATAAGTTCAAATTTAGGTGTGCTGTTTTGTATATCAATGGAAAAAAATGGTAATAATAATGTAAATAATGATAATGAACTTCTTTTTAGGTCAAAAATGTGTTCTGAATATATTTTAACACTGAAACAGTAAGTACAAACATACAACATTTAAATTTCAGTGGCATTTTTAATTAAAATCCCAGCGACACAGATTTACTTCCATACACTTTGCTCCCCTCCAGATCAATCCTTTGCTCCAGCTTCAAATTTCGCGTACAGTTGGAACTTACCTTTAGAGAAGGTTGGTGGATTCATTTTATTATTATATATTTAAAAAGGGGGGGGGGGGGGGGGGGGGGGGGGGGGGGGGGTTAGTGTTTAGAGCAGTGCACTTGTGCTCTTAGAAGGTTGAATCCCCACAGCCTGCACTCTGGGTCCTTGAACAAGACCCTTAACCCCACACTGCTCCCCAGGCGCCACACAATGGCAGCCCACTGCTCCCCAAGGGGATGGGTTAAATGCAGAGGTACATTTTCTCCAATGTGAGATTAATAATGTTCAATTATTATTATGATTATTTTACTCTGAAATTCACAGACACTTTTCTTCTGCACTCAGTTTTTCATGATTGTTTAGTGCAATGTACGATCTGACCAGATTTCTGTCTTGCACACTTTTTGGATCCAAAGAACCTGGGTAACCACAGCGTCACTGTAAGCGTACAGATTGAATTTAACAATTTGTGTTCCTTGGTGTGCCTGCACTACAGCTGCATAGAGGACACATTTGGACCGTTTTAGACAGAGCTACACTATATTGCCAAAAGTATTTGCTCACCTGCCTTGACTCACATATGAGCTTAAGTGACATCCCGTTCCTAATCCATAGGGTTCAATATGACGTCGGTCCACCCTTTGCAGCTAGAACAGCTTCAACTCTTCTGGGAAGGCTGTCCACAAGGTTTAGGAGTGTGTTTATGGGAATTTTTGACCATTCTTCCAGAAGCGCATTTGTGAGGTCGCACACTGATGTTGGACGAGAAGGCCTGGCTCTCAGTCTCCGCTCTAATTCATCCCAAAGGTGTTCTATCGGGTTGAGGTCAGGACTCTGTGCAGGCCAGTCAAGTTCATCCACACCAGACTCTGTCATCCATGTCTTTATGGACCTTGCTTTGTGCACTGGTGCACAGTCATGTTGGAAGAGGAAGGGGCCAGCTCCAAACTGTTCCCACAAAGTTGGGAGCATGGAATTGTCCAAAATGTCTTGGTATGCTGAAGCATTCAGAGTTCCTTTCACTGGAACTAAGGGGCCAAGCCCAGCTCCTGAAAAACAACCCCACACCATAATCCCCCCTCCAACAAACTTTACACTTGGCACAATGCAGTCAGACAAGTACCGTTCTCCTGGCAACCGCCAAACCCAGACCCGTCCATCAGATTGCCAGATGGAGAAGCGCGATTCGTCACTCCAGAGAACGCGTCTCCACTGCTCTAGAGTCCAGTGGCGGCGTGCTTTACACCACCGCATCCGACGCTTTGCATTGCACTTGGTGATGTATGGCTTGGATGCAGCTGCTCGACCATGGAAACCCATTCCATGAAGCTCTCTGCGCACTGTTCTTGAGCTAATCTGAAGGCCACATGAAGTTTGGAGGTCTGTAGTGATTGACTCTGCAGAAAGTTGGCGACCTCTTCGCACTATGCGCGTCAGCATCCGCTGACCCCGCTCCGTCAGTTTACGTGGCCTACCACTTCGTGGCTGAGTTGCTGTCGTTCCCAAACACTTCCATTTTCTTATAATACAGCTGACAGTTGACTGTGGAATATTTAGGAGCGAGGAAATTTCACGACTGGATTTGTTGCACAGGTGGCATCCTATCACAGTTCCACGCTGGAATTCACTGAGCTCCTGAGAGCGACCCATTCTTTCACAAATGTTTGTAAAAACAGTCTGCATGCCTAGGTGCTTGAATTTATACACCTGTGGCCATGGAAGTGATTGGAACACCTGATTCCAATAATTTGGATGGGTGAGCAAATACTTTTGGCAATATAGTGTATGTTCTCACGTTTTCTAGCAGGAAGTGTTTATGCATGCTGACAAGATCATTGTGGTTTAGTACGCTTACTATTTTGGGGGAGTGAAAATAATGATTTAGGCCCTTTTTAAAAAGTTAAATCGAGGGCGACCCGGATGTATATGTGGTGCACTTGGGCAAATGAGCTGATGATAAGGATCTTGCATCCAGGCCAGATGAGGTGGCGACAGGAATTAACCTTTGCAAGGGAATCCAAGTAGATGGGAGCTGTTCCATTTTTTGAGCCAAGATTTTGTTTGATACAGACAAGACGCGACACACGCTCTACCATGTAGAGCATACATACCAGGTATGTAAACTGAATGCAAGAAAAGGCAGGTCTGACTTCCAGCTGGCAAGCAGCATTGCTTCTGTCCCCAGACTGCTGTCTGTCTGGTGACGACATCACGCTGGGTTAGCGTTGAGGATGTCGCCAGTGCAACAGAAATCAAGAAAGTAAACAATGGAGAGCCACATGGAAGGGAGCCAGGGTGTAGTAAATGTGCTTTATTTTATGGTTCTTATGTTCTTCTGAATCTCTCTCACCAGTGCTATGACATGTTTATTGAATGTAAGCAGAATTGTTTTGGCTTCTCAGAAAAATGCACGTCCGTACAGTACACTGTGCTCAATGGTATCACATAAATTAGCTGTTCAGCGCATGTCTGTACTTCCCACTGTATGCCAACTGCAGCAAAGCTGTTTCTAGGCGATTTTAAGCAGGGTCACTTGCCAAGTCGTATGACATGGGTCAACGCGGGTCAGTGAGCTGCTGCCACTGCTACTAATATGTGAGTCAAAACGGGTTTTTCAGCAAATGGGTAAGGGGCATTAATTATTACATTCTGACTGTAATGACAACTTATGGAAACAGTAATTATTCTATATTAATACTATGTCCAGAGTAATTTATTTCTGCTGTATGGTGCTATAAAATCAATGCTTAATAGCTAAGGTTGCCTGAATTTGATTTATATAATGTTGAAAGCAATTTTTACTCTCAAAACTGGAGCTCCTGTTCACATCTGCATAGGGTGAAATAAATACCACCTTTAATGAATTTAGGTGACCTCTTCCTCAGCTCTGCTGTTTATTGAAACTCCCAGACTTTATTATGATAATTAATCCCTCCTTACTGGACAGCAAGCACTAGGACACACACTAATAGCACTAATAAACTACTTCAAAGTAAAAGAGATGCAGCATTCCCCTTTCATCGTTATCATCATCATCACTAAATCTAAGCTTTCACATCAAAACAACATATTAGAGGAGAGTTTCAATACGCCGTTTTTATTCATGATGCAAAAGAAGCTGCAGTTCTGGCTCTTTGTTCGTGGCCTGGATGCTTTGTTGGATGCGGCAGCTTTGTGCTGGGATTTGGGAAGCGTTCGGTGGTAATGGGTGGGCAGAGCCTTCTTCAATCCCGAGGGATTCTCCTGATGAGGAGGATTTGGGCTCATCTGCTCTGTCTATTGATTTGTTTTTGCTCCACGGTCATCTCACCCCGGTTTTGAGGTGGGTTTTATTTGTTACTAGTTCTCTCTGATCCATCAGTTTACTTTTGTTCTTGTTTTGATAACTGTAGGAAGGATTTGTTCGCTTGTATCCAGAACTAATTTATTTCAAAACAGCCAACATGAAGTTATTTCTTAGGATACTTTTCTTTAACCTTTTATTTGTACTGATCAAATCAAACACATGAGTCAGATGAATTGAATACAAGCTTACCATTGCATAGGAAAAAGACCAAATAAACAACAGTCTGGCTTATTTTACAAATTGCTTTTGGATACATACACAGATTTAATGCCTTAACCTCTTTATTGTGTTAAAATGTATTTCTCTTTCATATTCTGATTCAAATCTCCATGTTTTTTACAAAAGTTTTTACCATTACAGCTGGCAGAAGAGAGTCACTATCCACCATAAAACTAGGGGCGGAAATGGGCTCAGAAGCCAATAAGAGAGGAAAAAGCCCTTAATATGAAATGCAACTTCATCACCTTAATTTTTGAAAACACAAGTCAAATAGAATATATAAAATTAAATGGAAAATATATCAAGTACTTCTTTGAACAAAAAAAAATTAGTCTTTCTGCAGATTGATAATTGAATGAAGGTCCTGGACTTTAACTAACACTAAATATTTGCTGTGATCCAGGGCCTTGGTCTGCTCTATGTATATGGTCTACCACTACAGCCTCAGCCTCTAACAGGATTTCTTAAGTGACTACCCTTTATTTCCCATTAAAACCAAACATTATCTTACATTGTATACCATATAACCGCTTTATGGTAAACGGCCTGTTTATATAGCACTTTTTTAAGTCAGAGGACATGACCAAAGCACTTTGCACAACATTCAGTCATTCAACAATTCACTTACACACTTATGGTGGCAAGCTACATTGTAGCCACAGTTGTCCTTCATCAGATGCCACTGTTGCCCCAACAATTTTTTCTTAATTTCCTCTGTACAGTTCCCTTTGTAATGACCTGGGTCAGTTGTTTTGGGCACCATTCCACAAGTTTTTGACCAGTGTTTGCTGATAATTTGTCCTATTCGTCCTAGCAGATTAGAAATGGGTCGAGATAGAGGTAGAGACTGAGATCAGGATGGGTTGTACACACAATACATTCTGATTGTCTCCAAATATTGATAAATATTAATTGTCAATCACAAAGTCTCTATTTTACTTCAGGCTTTAAATTGCTGGCTCAGATATTGCTTCAATGCTTCCACATATTTTACTTTCTCGTGATGTCATATATTTTACAAGGTACACCAGGCTTTTGAGTAGCAAAACACCCAAACAAAATGAGTACAGGAGAATCCTCTTACTTCACCTTTGCAATGGTGTTCTTAGGGTTGGAAGCATACTGTACTTTTTGTTTTCTCCTAATATGACACCAGTCATTACAGCCTAACATGGTTTTAGCTCTATAAGATTACTAGACATGTTTCCAGAAATGAAAGTCTCTGAACCTCAGTGCATTTGCACGATGGAATCTGGCATTTTTATCTTGCTTTTGGAGTAATGGCTTCCTCCCCGAGTGGCTTTTCATCCCACCCTCAGCTAGCACCTTCAAAAAGTCTTTTGCTTTTGTCTTGAGGTGGATGTTCACATTTCACACCAGATTATGTTCATCTATGGGACACAGAACTCATCTCCTTCCTCAATACTATAAAGGCTGGACATTTTCACTGTGTGGAGGAGATCAACGTTGCTCCTTAAGGCATGTGCAAATTGTTAGCAGTGATAAAACAGACTTTTTGCAGATTTGCCCTTCTGATATTTTTTCTGATTTATTATCATTATCCAAACATTTTTATATTATTATTATTATTATTATTATTATTATTATTATTATTATTATTGATGTTATTATTATTATTATTATTATGAATTTCTAATCATCATAAATTCTCAGAGTAGATATGCATAAATATCTGCCATGCAATGTAGCCCTCCAATCCCTCACTCTCACTGTTAATGAAGTAAATGAATAAGTAAATAACAATGTAGCCCCCAAAAATAACTGTAAGTAAAAAGTTATTAAGCATGCCGTCACAATAGTGAAAGTCCTTACACATATATCCCATTCACTTACACGAGACAGTTGCGTCACAGTCATTACATTATTGATAAATGCTATAACAAAATACTGAAGAGATAGTACTAATAATGGCAAGAGGAATTATAGGATAGACTAGTCACATTACATAAAAGGAATGATAAGTTCAGACATTGTAGTATACACATTTCAAAAAAACCTTCCCCTTTTCAGAATGATGAATTTCTTACCTTTTATGTCTTTTTTTTTAAGGCGTTTTGAAACTGTGTCAATTTTTACAGGTGTTGAGTATAGTTTATGATTAAAATGAAAATTTCCAACTGAAAATTCTTTATGTATGTTTAACCAGATATTTCTATTAAGGTCAATCTTATATCCTTCTTCAACATCTTCTCTAAAGTACACAGTCTTGTTATATGCATATACCAGAAGGACAAAAATCCAGTTGATTATTATCAAGTAGGGTTTGTTAAAGGGGAACACCGTTTTTTTTTTTTCAATAAGAAGACAGTTTTATTTTATGTATATATTTTAATTTCTCAACACTAACGTAAGAGATTTTGTTTAGATTTGCTCTCAAATTATAATACTTTGCACTCTGATTATTTAAGAAAAAAAATAAATAATAATAATAATATATATATATATATATATATATATATATATATATATATATATATATATATATATATATGTATATAAATACAATTTTTCTGTTTATCATATTATGTTTCTTAGTGACTAGTAATTTTTTCTAGATTATATCTACAAAATTAGCAAAAATAATCACAGGAAAAAAAACACAAAAACAGCTAACAGTTTAAAAGTGTAATAATCCAACTTTAGTCCTAAAAGATATTGATGATGGCATTGATAGCAGCAGTTCTGTTTACTTGGTATTGAATAAATACCAAAACAGTTTAGCTTGCCTCTAGTGTTTATGGTGATGTGGCAGGAAAAGTATAACAAATGCACACCACACTATTCAGAATTAATTTGTTAGAAAACTAATAATAAGCTACTATGTGTTGGTCTGTCACATCAAACCCAGATAAAAAATTATTTGTTTGTGCTTTTAATGTGACAAAAATTGAAAAAGTTTTTTTTTTTTTTTTGCAAGCCCACAATTATTAGAGGTCTATTAGAAACTACCTAAAGGAAACGGAGTTTCACAGAAGCAGTTCATTAGAACAATATCAGGCACCATTATCATTATTATTTCAAATTTGGGTTTGTTCCCAATAAATGTCAATTTAAACAAGATTAGTAAGAATGCACCGAGAAGTGTTGAATCCATGCATTAAATCCCATCTGCTTTCATTCATAATGCAGCTCTATTCTTATATCTGCTCATCAGTGTTTCTGACATCCAAACTGTTCACCATTTCTCCAGGGAGGGCACGGGCTGCAGACGAGCGTAGAAGAGCACTGGACTGTGCTCAGCAAAGACAGATCTCCTTTATTTTAGCCAATGCTCAAGATCTGAGAGGCAGAATAATTACATCAAGCTTGTTCTTGAAGCATATACAATTTAGACAGGCTCCTTGTTGACTTCAAGGCCTGCAGGTTTGCAAGTTTCACTGGCAGATGTATGAGGCGGAACAAGGCACGCCGGTTCCCCAACTAACAGAATGCATCAGCAAGTCTGAGGGAGTCCATGAGGAGGGAGCTGCATTACGACTCACACGAAACAATAGTCTGCAGTCTCATTGTAGAGTATGCTGCCGCTGCTGCAGCAGAGGTAAACTGGGATTTTGGAAAGTTTGATTCAGCCTGAGGTACGCGTTCGACTGAAGGAACCAATTTGTTTTCACATTCATGGACCAGTTTCCCTCTCATTAAGACCGTCCGCTGAGCACAGCATTTGCACCTGCTTAGAGAGGAGAACAAGTGTTGAATTTTACAGCGCGTGCAGAAGAAGGCCACACACAAAAGATGCTCTGTTGAGCCTCTGTCCTCATCAGGGAATACCAAAGATCAATTAATGAACTGGTCTGGTCCACTGCTGCTGTCAGTATGCGAGGCATGCTTGTAGGAGTAAAGTAATTGACAGCTCAGAGGCCCGCCGGGTGATCTGAGTGATGAACGTGTCGCTTTAGTGGCTTTGCTTATTGGTTGTCAGATTTTTTTTTAACATACCTAACTGCATTTTAGGAGTGGAGGCAAGTGAATAAAAATCAGAGCTGATGCACAGGGAGTTGGTTCTTTATTAGATCCATTTGCAGGAATCATTAGATCAAAACAGACCCAAAACATATGCAGAACAAGTGCATCTTGGTGAATTGGGATATCATTAAATATTCCTTTTACTAATTTAACTTAAAAAATGAAGCATGTGTTTTATTTAGATTGAAACCACACAAAGAACAAGATCATAAATGTTTATTGTTTCAACAGTTATGGCTTACAACTAATAAAAATCCTCAATTTAGCCTCTGGTAATCATCAGAATATAAAAATAAATATCAAAATGAATTATGTTTTATAATTAATTACCGAAATCTCGTGTTGTAACCTGATGCACAGGCCAGCCACCTTGAAAACAGAAGTAATTTCTGATTTCTACCCTGAAAAATAATATATACCAATAGGGCCTTGAGGCAAATTGCAAATCCAAAACCTCCTGCATATAGATTTGTTTTAATTTAACAGAAGATCTTATATCTATATAAACTGCAGAAAAACAAGCATATAGCAAACGAATCAAACAAACTCCAACCAATATTGCCAGTCTACTGTTCAAAATTTGTGCATGAAAAGGATTCAAAAAGATGTTAAACCATTTTATATAGACCGTTGTATTTGTTAACTTGAACACACTTTATTTGGAATCACTGAGGGGGACACAAAGAGAAACAGGTTGTAAACCACTTACCTGCACAATCATCCAATATTGATAGAAAGTTGAGTGGAAGGACAAAATATAGTTAGAAACTGAGACTTAAGAGAATTGTAAAGCAAAAACCATTTTAAGAGTTTGGGGTTTATTCACAATAGGCTTGACAGGGAAATATGTATTATTCAATGCAGTGATATGTGAAGAAGGATATTTCTAGATTAAAAATTGTTAAAACTTGGTTATTTTAATGTTGTCTGATAAGTGAATTTTAAGGAGCACAAAAGGAAAAGTTTTGGCCAATATAATCGAAATTAGGATGTGACAGGTATAATTGTGCATCATGATTTGTTTAGTGTGCTGGGTCCTTTTTTCCAGTTAATTCATTGTAATAAATATTTTTTTTTTTATGTCATCGAACTTTGCTGAGATGAACGTGCAAAACAAGAAGAGTTCAGCAAATGGAGCTTTTTCGATTTTTTTTTCCATATCAGAATAGCAAGTCTAAAGATGCTAGCTAGAAACTGTTAGATGGAAAGTAGAGAGCAATACTTTTGCAAGGCGATATTTGAGTTTAGTTCTTGTATCAGTATTGATCGAAGCGCGCATGGCTTCACCAGTTCATTAGTGTATTGCCACTTCCTCTATTTATTATCAAGAGTTTTTTGTTGTTTCATTTGATAATGAATGTTTATCTTTATTTAAATTGTGATATTTATTATTATCATAAAAAAAGGATGAGAAAGCAATATCTCCCTGAAAAAACAGCACATATGGGGGATCGCTAGACTAATCAAAATAATAGGTCTCAAAAACCCTGTGTCGACTGATCTTTTACAGAAAGTTTAATTTGTTCAGACTGTGTCTATTTACAAAGCCTACATCCTTCAATAAGTACAACATGCTAGAGAACTTCCATGGCCAGATGTATAGAACAATCCTCTCATCATCCGTTGGGCTAACAGGTTAAAAACAGATGGACAAAATAGGCAGTCTGGGGAATGATAGGCAGAAAACAGAAAGTTGTAATATATCTGTTTAAACCAATGTTTTGATGCATTTTATGTTGTTGTTTTTTTAACCACAGAAAGCTTAGCTTTAGAGAAGGATAGTGTAAGCTCCAAGATTTTGAAATATTCTGAAACTTTGCTAATATTCAGTATTTTCTCTCCATATTTTTTATACTTTAAAATGAAGTTATGTACTGCATGTCTCATGTTATGCTTCAATCATTGCTAAAGGTTTGGTTTTTAAATTTGAGCACAGAGTGAGCACACACATGCTCTGAATCATCTTTGCTATATATCAGCTCTAAATGTTCCCTAAAAACTTAAAGCATATGGTCTCTTTAGCCTGTCATGTCCTCCATATGCAGTAAGTTTTACATAAAGGAAAGCACATGAGTGCTATTTCTGAGCTTCTCACACTCTCATTTAAAGTTTGATTTGGTCAGACATGACTTTTTTTTTTAGGTGTACATTAGTGTGGATGAAAACAGTGGAACCCCTCCCGCCAAAACAGAATGGAATCTCCAAAGCAACTAAGAGCTGTGAGTTTTATGTCACTTTGCAAATTTTCTGCTCTTATATAAATTTTTCAAATCTGTTTGGTACCAAATAAAAGAAAATCATATAGAATAAATTTATTGGGCTCTACATGCATTGGTATCCTTCAGAACTTCTGCTGAATGAATATTTTTCTTGACTTGATTTTCATGTATAACCTCTGCAGGTGATTATGCTTTTGATACGCTTTGACACAAATTGGTTCCAAGAAGCAGCTGTGCTGTCAAAATAAAATAGCAAAGAAGGAGGTCAAACTATCCATAAGAAATAAAACCATGGATAAACACAAGGATAAAAAGGAAAGTCTGTGGACAGCTCCATTCTCAATGGCTTCCTATGGGACATATAACATGGTGTGTGTTTATGCATTCATTTAAAACATTTTATTTTTTTTTTTATTATATAAAGCATTTTTTTGTCATGCCTCCTATTTTTCCTGTCATTATTTGTGTTATTTTTTCTCAGTTAAATCGATAAAAACTGACACATTGGGCATGGCTTTATTGACAAACACATTAGAAATGCTCTTCGTGGTCGGTAGACCTTTTTTCTCATACTCAGGTTTACAGCCAGCCATCATGTACTAAATTGGTAGATTTGATTTAAATTATTCTTTTTTTCTTCATGATTGTAGTCTATAAATTCCCACTGAGGTCAATGCTATTCTAGAAGTTTATGGTCAACTTATTTTATCATTTCGATGATCAGGCTCATATGTTTAGAATCATGCAATCGCTGGGACATCTTGTTGTGTCCAAGAATAAATCAGATGAATAAATCTACAAAGATCAAAAGTGTTCTACAAAATGCTGTTAAAAAATTCTTTTTTCTTTTCTTTTTCTTTTTCTGAGGACTTTAATGCATATATATATATATATATATATATATATATATATATATATATATATATATATATATATATATATATATATATATATTTGAATTAATGAACATTTTGCACAGCTCAGCTGGTCTTTCGTTGTTGGTTTGGAGACTCTTGTGTTCGTCTGTCTGTATACTTTACTTCTAGAATAAAATCTATTGATGTTTTATAAATGTACTAAACTAAAACAGCACAGTCCTTATCAATCAATAAAAGGCCCATCTATGACACTCAAACCAATGAGTAAAAAGTACAGATCTAAGTGAACACTAATACCTGAAACCTAAGTCCTAACAAGAAAAATCTACAAAAAAAAAAGTGACAACAGTCCAGCATGCCTCAAAAAACAATTTTACTTTACTTCGCTTTGAAAAGATATTCAAGTGAATCAAACTCTGACTACCAACACTAAAAGAAAACAGAAGGGACCAGTGCTTCAACAGTGGGCTGCTGACTAAGGACAGGGGTGATCAAGGAGTTTGGGAATATCCATCACGCCTTCTGACTGTGCATTTTGTAGAGAAGGCAAGGTGGTAATAAGGCCCTGAAAAACATTAGCCAATTAATTATTTTCCAAGAGAGTTCAAGAAGGAGGAAAGGGGTGCTTTAAATGTTAACGCTGGCTTGAAATTAGAAACATCTGAATCTGAATAAATAAAATCAAATCTGCTTTGAGATGACTTTGGCACACATTTGCATGGGTATCTGATTTGATTTGCATTCCTGTGATCCATAGAATGTATTATCTCTTTACGATTCAGCATCCTCTCTTATGTGGAACACACTCAATCAATAGAAAGCAGCCCTGAATATGGATTACGGGTGGGTATCTGTGCAACGATGCCTGCATCAACTCCAACACAGTTATACATTAAGAAATGTACCCCCTTTTTTACAGATTTGGTTTGATTGGATATCATCCGACATCTCCCTACTCATCTACAAACAGGGCGAATAAGCTATTTTATTAGTAATCATTATGCAATAAAATCATCCTGCTGCGATAACATTTGTCTCTGGGTGTCTTATTAATACATTTTGCATCTTAAATGTGCTAAACATTTCTAACAACTCCTCATCTTGAAATAGGAATGAATACATTTGTCATAAAGATATATAAACTACACTGTGTGTGCACCCAAACACAGAAGCTTCCAAAGAAAAGGCACACATTGTGCACTGGCAGAGAGCAGCTGAATATCTCCCTTTGCCCACAGTCTTGAAGCAGAACTCGCAGCTTGATAAATGAGCCAAAAGAGTCAGAAGAATCTAAAGCCAGATAGCTCCCATTCTGCACCCGAAGACGGGGAGAAGTGTCAGCTTTTTCATCCTCTGACTGATTTAGACTGCCATTGGAGAAAACTGATGAGCGCTTCAGAGATTTATGATGCTTTGCCTTGCACATTAAATATAGACTTTGTAACATGTGCTCAGAGCCCCTTTGAAAACCTAATCAGACGCTGTAGCCGGGCATAAATATGAGCAGAGAAAGGCTCAGATAGCCATTATAATTCTGAAATGAGACATTATTTTGCATTATACAAGCGCCTAGAGGTATATGTATGGGAAACATGATTTAAAAATAATAATGGAGTGTTTTGGGCTGATGCAGGAATGTTATCAGGAGTTGTTAACTACTCAAAATGCATAAGTGCCAACATACAAGGGTTATGTTTCCTGTAGCCAAAGGTCAGGCTGAGACCAAAGTGGACTTCTGCCATCTGTTTAGCTGTTGTTATATAAATCTGTTTAGTAGCCAGTAAATGTCTTTTGTCTTGATCATTGCAGAGAAAAATAAGCTATCTGTTATTTTTTCCTGAAACATATTTCCTGAAACAATATAGCGCATCACAAGTCAAGCACAGCCATTTTTTTTTACATGTATTTTTAATCTTTGTGTTATGATCTTGCTACCATTGTCTTGTCTGATTACTAATTTCAATCACCTGCTTATCTCTGGCCAGTTTTCATTACCATTCATGTTATCCACCTGCTTCAGCCTCTATTTAACCAGCCTTCAATCAGTCATCAGTGCCAGATTATTTCGAGCCCACAGTGGGAAGTTCTCTAGCGTCCCTGAGCGTTTCTGATTTCCTGACCCATTCTGCCTCTGGACCTCTGAGACTGCTTATTCCATTTCTGATCTGTTTGCCTGACCTGTCGTCTGACTCCTGCTGGATCATTGACTGTCTGTCAACCAAACCTGGAATTGTTTCCCGACTGGAACTGGATTTCCCTTCGAACCTTTGATCTCCTGGCTCTAACCCTACCCTCGAGAATGTCTTCGACCCTGGCTTTTGCTTCCCCTCTGGATTATCCTTTCGTCCTTTGCCCGGTTCTGATCTCCTGCCTGTCCTCCGACCTCTGAGATATCAGTGTCTGTGACACTGTTGGTGACACCCACTGTGGTGAATTGGTGGCTGGAACAAACCTCACCCTCTGGGCTTGGACTGAACTAATAGAGCAAGTTAGTGACTCACACGTTTGTTATCGTCCACCTCCAGAAAGATGGTCATTAACCTGTTGGCTCTATCTGAAAAGGTTTCTGCCTTAGACGGTGTGCTGTTCCCTGCAGTTCCGTTTCTAATAAACTTTTTGAAAAATATGTTTCTCCGTCTTTAATACTGGGTCCTATGTTTTGATCTTGACACTTTGCTTAGAATATAATTTTCTGTATTCATAGTTTCATGTATGGATTTGGTATTTATACATCTGATAATATTGACTGTCTCTGTGAATAAAACTGAATGAGGGATAACAGGGAGAGTTTCATTGTGGTCATTTGGCATACAAGTGTTAAAGATGTATCAAAGTTTTAAATAGCATTTTCTTATAGCTACATCACTAAAATGAGAACCTAACACTAATTGTATTTTAATAATAGTCTACATGCTCAAAAACCTTTTTATATTAGGAAGTTACTACATTTTTTTCAATTTAATAATTCCTTTATTGGCAGGAAACTGATTGTTGGTTGATATTACATAACTAGTCCCTACAAGTATTGTAAGTTTTAGCTTTATTACTCTGTCATTTGTCTGGCTAAGGATGTTTTAACACAGCAACACTCTAGTAGCTAGATATTAGCTTTAGCCCCTTTTTAGCAGCAGCAAACCTGTTGGTCACAATGGAGGGAGAATGAAAAAGGTTTATTTTTGTGCAGGCTCACAAAACTGTATATATTGTTCTGTTTATCAAACTAATTTGGGTATTTCCTAGATTTCAGTGCAACGTTCAAAGTAAAGCTACAAAGGTACCTCTACAGGCAGCTTGATAAAACTTCCAGTGCAAGTAAGCAGAGAATGTAATGAACAGATTGTAGCAAAAAAAAAAAAAGGTTAAAAGTTAATTCCATAGAAAGCCAACTGTTAGCTCACTAACTAGTTATTATTAAGTTTTATGTGAAAGAAGAATATAAATATAACATAAACAAAAACGTTTAAAGACGTAGCCTAATATACAAAATATGTCTAGAAAAAAAATTACAAGGAGAATAGATAACAAATATAGATTTTAAGAGATTTTAATTTTGTGTAATTGCTTGTTTTTTTGTATTTAAGTAAAGCATTAAAATTAAATTGATTAATTGAATAAAACACACAGAGTTGCAACAAGTTTTATATTTTGTATTTAGGATTCATTAAGGTAACTTAGATGTAAAAAAAAAAAAATGCATACCGATAAAGAGTTTGTATAACAGTGCGAAGGTTATTCAAATAACATGAAGAACAAAGCTAGCCTGTAGAACCAGTTTGAAGGACTTTTTTTTTTGTTTTAAAAGATGTTTCCCAATCAAAAACTTCTAAAAGAAACTCATCATTGGTACTCACAAGGTTTAAAACAAAAGACAAGAGTTTTTAAAGATTTTGTTGAAACTAGTTGTCTTCATATGTAATCAAAGCCAGAGAGAAGAGGGAAGACAACAGGCAAAAGTCCCAGGGTCAATAAATGAACTGATATACATGGGTTCCCACTATACTTCCATCACAAATTCTGCCTAATTTTTACTTAACTATAGTAGAAATATTTCCAACAAAGCTGGTAAAACATTTTCAGAAAAAAGGCAGAACAAGAAAAATCTAAAGAGAAATAAGAAAAATATATTGCCTGAATTTACTTGCACAACAATAGATGGTATATCTTGAATCTACATTTACTTTGTTTTTTATTATCTCAAAAAATCGCCTAATTAAACAAGATTGGCCTTAAGTTACTGGTTATCAAAGTGGGTGTAATTGTAGGTAGAAAGGAACTAAAATTGAATAAATGAGCTATTTTGCTGAAGCATTTCTTTAAAAAAATAAATTTTTACCTAGTTGAATTCTGTTAGGTATTAAAATAAAAACTAGACAAAGGCTGGTGGAGGGTGTGACCAATAAAAATAATTTAGGAACCACTACCTTAAGCGTAAAGATGTAAAATTAGTTTTTGACTTCGCACACCTAGTCCCCTTCGGGACCCGACAGTGGCGTTGGTGCCCTGAAATCGAAGGATTGTCGGTTCAAGACCCAGCTCCAGCTTTCAGTGTTGTTGTATCCTTGGGCAAGACACTTCACCTGCATTTTCTACTGATGATGGTCAGAGGGCCCGGTGGTGCCAGTGTACGGAAGCCTTGCTTCTGTCAGTGAGCCCCAGGGCAGCTGTGGCTACAATTAGGTTTGCCACCATCAGTGTGTGAGTGTGTGCATGAATATGTGAATGACTGAATGTAGTGTAAAGCGCTTTAGTCAAGTATCCTGACTTTGAAAAGCACAATATAAGTACAGGGCATTTAGCCTTTTTTGGACAATAATCTGAGAAAAACCAAGACTTGGTCCCCGAAACCAAAACAAAGGGGGCTTGTTTAAATTTACTATTCAGAGATGATACTGATGGTATAGATGGGAAAGATGGGAAAGAAGTAAAAAAAAAGAAAATCTAAGCTATTTCTTCTTTTATTTTAGACTCAAGTAAGGATAAAATATCTATAATGATAGAATTGAGGTTCTTAGAGGGGATTCTGAAGGCAGTTAAAACTTTTCTCTTCCTGTCTGGTGAGAAGCAGAGAAAATGGAAAGACGTTGGTCTAGATTATTACCCCTTTCAGTCAGCGAGATTAGCTCATATGAGCTGCCTGCCAAATGTATTCCTATCATACATTAAAAATGGCATTCAATATAGATGGGTAATTTAAACACATTCAGTGACTGGAGTTGGAGCTGCATTAAATAGTGAAACACTGAATTTAACATCAAATCACTGTAGCAACCCTAAATGACATCTGGAATCATAATATAGACACATTTAAGAGTTCAAATTGTTTGTTTTGCTTCTACATGGGGTTATGAACCAAACATAATGGACTGTGACTCACTGGCACTTTTTTATCGTATCACATCCTCATCCACACTCTCTAAAATCCACTTTTTAATCTCCTCACCTTACTGCCTGCAGAAATATTGTCATCACTATCCACAACTTCTTGGCCAGAGCCTAAAATGTAAATCAATATTTTCATTATCATGTGCAGAATACAAAACAACTCCACAAGAATAAATCAAGTAGTGCTGACCGCGACTTTCTCCTCATAGAAAGAGAAAAAGTAAGGGGAGGTTAAGGTTACCTAATGGAATTAAGGTCTTGGGACACGGTAAAGGAAGAAAGGGAAGATTTTAATGTTCATATTTCAACAGAGACATCGTTCTTCATGTCTGTAAGGAAGCTTTTACAAGCTCGCTTCTCAACCCAAGTTTTCATATCAGTGCCAATGCACACCCATCAAAGTCCCTTATAATCAGCTACCTTTTATCACAAAGGAACTAATCCAGTAAAGTGCTTCACTCATGATTTCCTTCCAAATTCAGACGGCAACAACAGCCTGGAAAAGTCTCGCTGTTTCTCTTGAACCAAAGTGCCAATCATTTCTCAGCAGTGAATAACACAAATTGCCAGAGTTAAACGGAGATTTGTTATATGGTGGGGGTCGAAGCAGTGACGCCGTTGCCATGGTTTCACACTGCCAAACTGTCTGAAATAATATCTCTATGTACAAAGGGACATTTGAACTACTTTCTTTCATGAAATGTAAAAAAAAAGGGTATCAATCTTTACACATGTCCCAGAACATGAATGAAAAGGCACCCTCTGGTAAACAAATGCTTCCGTTTAATGTCTTAATTTATAAGCCCATTCAGTAAACAGCACTGTGCAAAAGTGATAAACCAGCCCTCATTGCTTTTTTGTTTTAACTCTAAGCAGCTGGATTGAAGGTATACTGGTATGTAATCTTCTTTTGGCTTCAAGTTCTGGGAGTATCATCTTAACTGCAGGTTGTCTCACATGCCAGTCTTTATGATATGCTCATGTAATGCCAATCTGCATGGGCTTTTTGTCGTATGCACACTTCTAGTACTTATGTATCCAGTTATCTTTGGTTGTTCTTTTACATGATGACCAAGGAGCTGGAAGGATAGTCTTGCAGATGCACAGTTTCTCAAAACATACATTTCTTACAGGACCTATATTTCTGACAAGATTACCCACTAGACCTTTAACTTGTAATCTTTTAAAACTGTCTTGGTCAACTATTCTTAATGTTTTCTTAGGGCCATTTAAATTCCTTTATGGGCTTTGGGATTTAGTCTAGCCCTTTTTCCTGACCATATCTGTATTGTGCAAACAAACATTAAATTACCCAGGGAGACAAAGTAAAGAAATAGTAGGCCATAGAAGTCCAACAAAAGACATACGAGATGCATCAGCATTCAGTTGATCACCTTATCTGCAGAGACCAGCTTCACACTAATGTGTTCCATGTCGTTTTTCCATCTGCCGTAAATGTACGGTGTGGTAAACAACAGTGGATCCTTGTAGGATCTGTCAGGCATCCTACATTTGAATTGCCTTACTCTTCTGGCATCTTGCTTTCTGTGTAGCTTACTCAGTGTTAAGGAACTTGCACGTTTTTCTTTGTCATTCCAATCAATTGCTTTGAAAGTACCATATTTTATCTTTTAAGTTACTTTTGTATCTATTAAGAGTCACCTTGTTGCCACTGCTGCTGAACTTGCTAAAGACAGGCAGCATGTGGATTTTAGAGCATTTACAAGAAGCCAATTTCTGGCATTTGGGGAAAATAGGTAAAACAATGCCACATATGCACTAGTAACGCATGCTACTGGTGGATTAGAGCCGTTGCATGGTTTCAGGTATCGAGGTAAACAAGGGTTTAATAAAATTGCTGCCATATTAGGTAAGGGTAGAGTGGTGCTGCTTCACCCAAAACTGAATATGTGCTTTCAATCATATTCATCTTTAAAATAAAATGTACAGAAAGCAGAATATGTGCAGATACCCCTGCCCTGGAGCAGTGGATTAAGACTGAACGTCTGGAACATAAGAGCTGGTGCTAAGGAATTAGAACATTGTTGACTTGTCACAGTCTTGGTTTTGTTATGTTTATTTAGAGTATTCAGTCTTACTTTGCTCCTTGTTTTAGGGTCTAATTATTATTTTGTTGTTTTCTTGTTAGTTCCTGTCCTCCAGGTTTTCCATTTGTTGTCCTCTGCTGCCCTCTTGTGTCCTCTATCCCTAGCTCTGTTTTCTGCTCTGTCCTCCCTTGCTGTTTTCTCTGTCCTGCCAGCACCTGTTGCCAATTTCCTCGTCAGCTCTCTCTTTGTCTCTGTCCCCTTTAAAAACCCTCCCTCTTCAGTTCTTGTTTGCTGGATCCTCGTCTTACATCTCATCAAACCTCTGGTCAGTTCTCTGTCGTCCTTCCTTGTCTCTTCCTGGTTGTTAGTTTTTGGTTTTTCCCTGATGTCTCCTAGATTCTGGTTCTTAAGATATTTTTGTTGGATTTTTTGACTCCTGTCTTGTGAGATATTTTTGTTGGATTTTTGACTCCTGCCTCAGAGCCTGTTTACCTCCAGCCTCAGAACCTGAAAACCCATTAAAACACTTAAATTCATCTCAACCAACTCGTCTCTTCATTTGGGTCCTCTACCAACACCACCAAATCGTGACAAAAGGATCCAGCCACAACATGGACCCAGCAGAGCCAAATAAAATAAGAGATTTTCTTTCTCTGCTCATCTCTACATTGGACAGCCTACCTCTGATCAGCCCACCTTGGAAGCGGGTGAGTGCAGCAAGGCAGGTAAAGGAGAAACTGGAAAAATTCCCTGACTTCCATGACTTTTTTCTTCAAACTGGTTACATTGCTGTAGCTGAGTGGAACATACAGGATGCTTTTGCTCAGCTACACAATAAACCTTTACCACCCAAACCACCACTCCGAGACATTACTCAGCTTCCACCTACCTCCGAACCTCCATCTGCTGCAGCTGCTGGTTCGCCTTTGCCTTCTGCCTCTTCCAGGCGTAGGGACCGCCGCCGGGGCAAGAAGGCCTTTCCATCTCCGGCGGTTCAGCCTGACGCCTCCACTCCTTCTCAGGTGGGTCAGCCCGACCCCTCCACTCTCTCTGTTGTTCAGCCAGCAGCAGGTCTCAGTCCTCTTCCTCACCAGGTCAGTCAATTCTGTCCCAGTAAGCACCTGTTAGATCAGCAGATTGTTCCCTCGGTCAGAAAACTAAAAATCGCGCCACTTATCTAAACCCCTGCAGCTAGAGCTCTCCATCAGTCAGATCCCAGATCAGAACCAGATAGTTTTCCTGTTTCTCTAGCCTCTGAGTCTGCCAGCTTTCCGTTTTCCCCAGTTTCCCTCGCTTCAGAACCTGGAAGTGATCCGGTTTCATTAGCCCCAGAGCCAGTTAGCAGACCGTTTACTTTAGTTTCCGAATCCGTCAGTCACCCAGTTTCTCCAGTTTCAGTACTCGCATCTGTTCCCTTAGTTTCAGAGCCCGGTAGTGCATTTGTTTCCTTAGTTTCAGATCCCGTTATCAGTCTTGTATCTCCGTCTTGTGAGCCCATTAACATTCCAGATTTTTTAGCATCAGAACCCGGAAGTAAATCTGAATCTCCAGTCAGCGTCGCAGCTTCCCTAGCCATAGAACCCCAGACAGTCAGAGCTCCCCACATTCAGGAGTCTGACCTCTGGAATTTTTATTATGGAGATAGAGATGATCTTTTCCCGTTTATGCCACCTCGTATCTCTCTTCCCCAACCAGAATCAGTCAACGAATCAGTTAGATTAGCGTCCAAACCCATTATCAAACCTGTTAGCTTAGCGCCTGAATCCACTAGCACTCCACTTAGCTTTTTGCCAGAATCAGCCAGCAAATCCATTAACCCAGCTCCTAAGACCCTTCGGCGTAAGAAACGGCGTAAGCGTGACTTAGCTTTGTGCCGTCTAGAGACCCCTGAGTTAGCTTTGTGCCGTCTAGAGACCCCTGAGTTAGCTTTGTGCTGTCTAGAGACCACTGAGCCTGCTCTGTGCCGTCCAGAGACCCCTGAGCCTGCTCTGTGCCGTCCAGAGACCCCTGAGCCTGCTCTATGCCGTCCAGAGACCCCTGAGCCTGCTCTGTGCCGTCCAGAGACCCCTGAGCATACTTTTCGAAAGGCTTCTGAGATCAGGGTTAGTGAAAATACGCCTCTAAGGGAACCTCAGCGGGCGCCCCAAACCACCAAGAGCCCTCTGTGGGCACTTCAAGCCACCTCAGAGACTGAACCTGTGCCGCCATGGGCAGTTTCCTCCATGCTGGATGTGGAGCCACAGTCGGTGGTAGCTTCTGGGGGTGTTCCTGAGCTGCAGTCGGCGGTAGCCTCTGGGGGTGTTCCTGAGCCGCAGTCAGCGGTAGCCTCTGGGGGTGTTCCTGAGCCGCAGTCGGCGGCCACCTCAGAGCCTGTTCCTGAGCCGCAGTCGGCGGCCACCTCAGAGCCTGTTCCTGAGCCGCAGTCGGCGGCCACCTCAGAGCCTGTTCCTGAGCCGCATTCGGCGGCCACTTCAGAGCCTGTTCCTGAGCCGCAGTCCGCGGTCCCCTCAGAGACTGCTGCTGAGCTGCTGAAACGGAGACGTCGTCCTCCTCCGAGGTTCCTGCTGCAACGGAGACATCGTCCTCCAATGGTCCCCCTTCGTCTCCTGAACCACGGCCGGCCTCCAGAGCGTCTGCCACGCCTCTGTCCCCGCGGCCAGCCTCCAGAGACTCTTCCTCGCCTCCGGCCCCGCGGCCGGCCTCCAGAGACTCTTCCTCGTCTGCCTCCAGATAGTTTTTGTTGCCCTCGTTGTTTTTTTGGACTCTGTTTTGTTTCCATGCCCTCCTTCCTGGTTCCCCCTCCGCCCACCCTGGGTAGGTTGTTTTTTTTGGACTCTGTATTGTTTCCGTGCCCTTCTTCCTGGTTCCCCCTCCGTCCACCCTGGGTGGGTTGTTTTTGTTTCTGGACATTTTAGGGCGTCTGGGATCCGCCCTTAAGTGGGGGGTACTGTCACAGTCTTGGTTTTGTTATGTATATTTAGAGTATTCAGTCTTACTTTGCTCCTTGTTTTAGTGTCTAATTATTATTTTGTTGATTTCTTGTTAGTTCCTGTCCTCCAGGTTTTCCATTTGTTGTCCTCTGCTGCCCTCTTGTGTCCTCTATCCCTAGCTCTGTTTTCTGCTCTGTCCTCCCTTGCTGTTTTCTCTGTCCTGCCAGCACCTGTTGCCAATTTCCTCGTCAGCTCTCTCTTTGTCTCTGTCCCCTTTAAAAACCCTCCCTCTACAGTTCTTGTTTGCTGGATCCTCGTCTTACATCTCATCAAACCTCTGGTCAGTTCTCTGTCGTCCTTCCTTGTCTCTTCCTGGTTCTTAGTTTTTGGTTTTTCCCTGATGTCTCCTAGATTCTGGTTCTTAAGATATTTTTGTTGGATTTTTTGACTCCTGTCTTGTGAGATATTTTTGTTGGATTTTTTGACTCCTGTCTTGTGAGATATTTTTGTTGGATTTTTGACTCCTGCCTCAGAGCCTGTTTATCTCCAGCCTCAGAAACTGAAAACCCATTAAAACACTTAAATTCATCTCAACCAACTCGTCTCTGCATTTGGGTCCTCTACCAACACCACCAAATCGTGACATGACTAGCAAGTCAGGTTGGATACAATCACAACTTTAATTTAAATCATGCCAATGTCATGAGTTATGTTTAATTTCACTGTATATATGGTATTGATTTTAAAGCAGTATCAAACTGAGGCTTGTTACTGGCCTGAAAGGGATTGATATCAAATATAAAACAATTTATACTATTAAAGAGCAGATTGCAAGTTAGAGCCTCACTTTTATCAGTGTTTAAAAAATATGTTTGGTTTTTTAATCAAAATGTACCTATAACTGAACTATTAAGAGTTTTCGATTTGTTTTTATGAGATAATGTTATCCCTCCTATCTAAAACAGGCACTGGGATTAACAGTTTCTTGCATCCTGACAAAAGAAAAAAAAAAAGATGAAGAAACATAACCCTAGATCATTATTCTACCTCTACCATAATTCATTTGAAGACTTTTGGCCTTAGTCATTTTTTTTTTTTCCAAAAAGGACAACATATTTTATAATTATGTCCCCAAATATTTGAATTAAACAGCCCATCACATAACTGCAGGGTTTTGGGACCTTTTTTTTTTTCCACGGCTGGATGTTTGCTATCAAGTAAATGGCTGGTAGAGCAAGTATGTAGGAGTCCTTACTGTAGGTGTTCTGCACTCTTTTAAAAACATAAATTAGTCAGAGTCAAACTTCTTTTGTCCGTCACTGCAAAATTCACATTTTGGAGCTCAGCCAAAGATTGTGAAAATACAACAAAGCAGGAAGCAGCAAAGATGCAATTTTCAGAGTTGTTAAAAAAAAGTTAATAAATTACTGATTTGGAGTAACAGCTGTTTTTTTTTTTTTTTTTTGGTGTGTTATAAAACTCATAACAGTTCTTAAAGAGTAAAAGAGTTGGTACTCACAGTAAGGTGGAAGAGCCTTTGCTGCTCATGTTGTGTTTTAAATTATTTTCGGTTGGTTTAATGGCAGAGGAAAATATACTTATTTATTTTGAATCATTCAATAATGGTTCTCAAAGTCTGCCTCTTATATTCACATAGAAGACCATTTCACCTGCTTTACCCCCTTCTGTGATCATCAATGGTGACACAAGCAGCAGCAGTCAGCAATAGTAATAATTAATATGATGTAAAATTACGAGATGGAATTATTATCCGGTCAGATTCGATGTGGAGTTGTTTTCACTAAGGAGACAAAAACGATCTAGAGACAGTAGATCATGTGTATATAGGACAGGATTCATTTATTAAAACAATATCACTGCATATCATCGTATGCATATGGGTCCTGAATCCTTAGTTAATAGAAATAAACATGAAGGTCTCCATTGTGAGATTTCCCTTTTCAACACAAAACCAGTGCCCTCGGTTTTTTGGAAGGAAAAAGAAATATCTTAAATTGCTTGTGGTGATGAACAGAAACTTTCTATTAACTTTTATTAAACTATGATATTCAGCTGTGTAAGACTTTAATTAATTTTATTCTCTGGTTATAAAGTAATTTGACTGTATGGGTTAAAGGGGGAGATCAGGGATCCGTATCTGCTTTCCATCTGAGGTTGAAATGATTTCACCAAAAGCACTGGGAGATGGAAGATTATTTTGTTAATAATTGTTCAGTTAAACAGCCACATGTGAATCTGATATAATTGAAAAAAAAAATCTTCTGCAGCATCAGCAGAGTACCCTTGTCAGAGTGAATTAATTTCTAGCTCAATGGCAGAAAGGAAATCTTTAAGCTTTAAGAGTTTCAACTGTTTACTTATAATATAAGCTGTGAGTCAGCAATATTAAAACTCTCATCTGTACTTTCTAAACATTTATAGGATCTGACAAATAATCTATAGTCAAATAGAACATATATTACAGTGTTATTGCTGACATCATGAAATGATAAAAGTTGTTGATATTTGACTGTATAGAAGCACTAACGGCGATTAGTCAAGAGATTTTAGGATAAAAACTGGTGTTTCTAAGGCTATGTTCACACTGCAGGCCTTAATGCTCAATTCTGATTTTTTTGTGATTTTTTTGTGTTCCAATTCTTCTGCATAGTTTTCCATATACTGTATTTCCAAATACATGCTACTTGTACTGTATATGATCTCCTGTGTGAACTGCATTCACATAATTTAAGTTTCCCACCTGCGCAGTAGAGGAAGTAATGACATCGCAACTAAGCGTACTCCGTTTAAGGAATTAAACATGGGTGGTAGAGCTGGGGCACATCTAGCAATCTTTCATTTCTTTCCCAACCTTAGCCTTAGAGTATTAACAACACAATCTTTTCAAGAAGGTTGAAAATAAAGACTGTTATCTGCATTATTGTCCGCCATGGTTGTTATTTTTGCCGCTTCTAACACTCTGAGTATTAAAAGTGAACAGGCGTGATGAATGCGACCAGGCCGTTCAGACACAGGTCGCATTGAAAAGGTCAGATAAGTATCAGCTTTAGGACCACATAGCCAAGTGGCCTGAATTGCACTGGAATAAATCAGATCTGTGTTGTTCGGATTGTTATGAAAAGATCAGATACAGGTCATATATGGGCAAAAATTTTGGATTTGGTTCATTTCAGGCTGCTGTGTGAACGTAGCCTAAATATTCATAAGGTGTTTTGAAGCTGGGAATTTCAGATAAAGATAGTTGTCAGGATACACAGAGAATGTTTGGGAAATAAAGGAAGAAAGAATAATGTTCAACCTTTACGTCTGGAGGTTGTATTGCCACAATTGCCACCCAAATATCTCCACTCCACAAAGAGATTTTGAATATGAATGTTTTTTCATAATCAGAATAATTCCAATCATATCAGTTGCAATATTTTATTCTCTTATGTTTTTTCAATTTAGGATTGAATGAAAATTAATGTGCAACTAATCTCATTTTAAAATATAACCCTGCCCCCAGACAAATAAAAGAAAAAAAGAGGTTGGTGCCAAGACACCGTGAGGTGCAGGGCTAATTGTGGCCTTCAGGCCTTTTGCTTGAAGGCAGTTCTGCTTAGGAGGCGGACAGAATGACTTACTTCAGAGAGGTGTATCTGAGTGAGTTTTATTTATACCCGAATGTTGGACAACGGTAATGAAAGCCTTTAAGAGTAACCTTGGCATGTACCACTCGAACCAGTAGGAAAAGTCAACTGCACATCCACCCTTTAGCCACTCAGGGCAGCAGTACGGCAGTTCTGAGACAAATATTTCAGAGCAAAAAAAAATCTCACTGAGGACAGTAATGGACAGTACAAATGGACAGTAATATTAACAAAGCGATCTATCAAATTTATTTAGTTTTTCTGCAAAGCAAGAAAAAAAAAAAAAAAAAAAAACTTAATGCAGAGCAGCGTGAGCTGGAATGCAATTAACGTTAAGCCAAAGTTAGCATATTTCAATTAAAATCAACAGGTAATCTCAGGTAACTAAAGCCTTATATCTTTAATTTCTGCTAAATCAATGCTAAATCAGAGTTTGATTCCTCATTCAAAGATAATGCTTTCAAATCTACACTGGATTCTATCAAATGTCAGCAATTCCAGCTAACTATTGATGTTGGCTGTTTGTATTTGGTGTGACATCACTGACTCACGGACCCAGAGAGTCAAAAGAACAGATTGTTAAATATAATTATGGGGATTAGAGCTGGTAAAGGACTAAAGCAGTAGGGAGGTGCTTGTGGGTGAAAGGAACATCTAATGTAGAGAACTCAGGAACACAGAAGAACTAAGGGGTATGATGACGACCTAACGAGGACAACTAAAGTTACTTTTTGCCTTAAATAAGGCAAAAAGTAACTGAACACAGGAGAGGAATAATTGACTGGGAAAAAAGGTGTGATTGATGACAGTCATACCTTTACACATCCATTTTAATTGTTCTTTTACCATTGTTGGAGTTTTTTAATTATTGTAGCATAGAGAATAGCTCTGGCTAGTATATATAAGACATCCACAGGTGTATTCATGGCTAGTAAATGCCATGCTGGCATTAAAAACCCATTCAGTAACACACAAAAAATAAAGAAGAAGCCATTGCGGGGAAATCAAAGTAGTCCCCTTGCCTTTTTCAAGCATTAAGCGTATCCAAAAAAGCCACTTTGACTTGTGACGTCAGGCTAATGTACACCTCCTGAATCCACAGCTTCTATTGTGACTGTGGGAAAAGCTTGTCATCTACAAGAAATAATATTTGCTTTTGGGCATTTCAGTGAGTCTCCGCGGGAAAGAAGGGCAGTATAAGTGTGATAGGCAGCACGCCGCTTAGGACGGCAAGAGGCACAGTGGAAAAATTGCTTCTGTTCCCTTCATCTTTATTATGGTTATTGAATTTGGTTCAAAAGGAGCTGACATCAAAGCGTTGCTCAGAGATTCATAATTCAAGAGGTTCAGTGTATTTTATTGTGAGCCCAGCAAAAGGAATGTCAGAAACAACATTAAAATGAAAGAAGTTCCACGCTTGAAAAGCAGGTGCTTCCTGTTTAAATCAATGCCACTCTGGAAGATATATATATAAGAGCTCCAATGAAAATATAGTATAATATAGTATGAAAAAGTTTTTTATCTAATTTAATGTAAAACATCTTCTACACTTATTACCAGAGCATCTAAAACATTTAAACTCAAAGGTGAACCGTGGATTGAAGCAACGTAGCAAAAGCTAATCTATTCCCACGTCTAGTTAACCTGCAGATTAACAGACCAAATGGATACTTCAAGGTGGAATATAACAGGTAATTTGAACCTCACATCCCTGTTGAAAACCTATTAGGTCTTTACTGTAACGCTTTAGATCTGCAGCATGGTCTACTTGGGTGCTTGACTTTGATCTTCAAAGCTGACCTCTCCTCTCCGTCTGATTGATGGATGGAGTCCACCATCGATGCCTGCATATCCATCAAGCAAAGGAACCCCGAGATGAATGAATATGTCCTTTATCAACCGTGCATCACCTCATGAAGTATTGTCCTTTCTCACCCAAAGTATTTATCCTTCAGCCAGAGATTGATTAACTATGGAGGTGATTCAGTCAGCAATTATGACCTCATCGCTAATCAATCTACCCCTCACCATGGGACAGCCCTGCTTACAGTTTGGCACACACAGACGGCTGAAGTCTGATAAGACAGGGATTCTTTCTTTTTTCCGGGATCATTGGAGCATTTTTCTATCCACATTAAGTCCAGGGAAGACAGGGTACTATAAATAATCTTTAGTTCTAACACAGATTAGTGGACAAAATCATCGCCAGGATCATTTTTAACTAAAATCTTCAGAACAGCTGTAAAGGTGTTACAGATTAAAGTCTCAGTTAAATGAAAAGCTCAAAAAAAGACACTTTTGGGGGTTTGTTTTTGCATTTTTTTCATCTACTGTAATAATAATCCCTTCAGTACCTGGTGTGAAAGCCTGCATCAATGTAGTTTGGCATGGAAGAAAGCTGCCTGTGACATCAGGGACACCAACTTCAACTATGTGAGTGACAGTAGTAAAGTTTTAAGGTGCTGAAAAAAATAAAATCTGACATGATTAATAAGTAATTTTAAAGTTGCACATAATGTCTCTTTAAGAATATGTTTTATCACCTTTTTAATACAAGCCATAAAAAACATAACATTCCATCTGTTCTTGCTTTTCTCTCTATCTGACTCTTAATTGACTGTAAAACATTGTAAAGCTCCCACACTCCAGAAAATCACTTAAATATATGCTTTCTCTTCAGTCTTTGTAAGGATTCAGTTGTCTGCATTTATTTTAATTTGCAAAAGGGGTTTTTCTTTTGCTAAAGACTTTTAAAGCCACATGCAGAAGCTCAATAATCTGGCTATTAGTGTTGAGTCATCAGTCTTTGCTACTATTGTGTAGGACACAACAAAGGCAATAACATTTCTTATAGAACAGTACATTTTTAAAGAGTTTCTGTAATATTTCTTGAAGTGTGACAATCTAAGTATCGATAAACTGTAAGTGATCAAAATTAATAGAAAATTGCTTGAAATCTATCTCTTATTTTCTAATTAAGGCATATGAGTTTCACTGTAAAGCAAGATGTTGATATAGTTGTAGAGTTTCAGTAATTTTGGTTTTACTTCCATGTTCCACACTGTATATAGATGTCGCTCAACCCTCCTGTCACTTTCGGAATATGACTAAGAAAGCACAAGCAAACGCTGCACAGAAACTGAATTTTTAAAATGTTTTCTCCAGGTTAGAAACCTTGTTTTTCCCACACAGGTTAGGAATCCGGCTCTGCCTTCTAAATAAAAACGTGACAGAGACATGAAAGAAAAACCTCCAGCTGAATTATATTACGTTGAATGTCACCCCAGGTGTCAGGAGAAGCATGCATCTGCAAAACAGAAATGCTTTTTTTTCTTCTTCTTCTTTTCCATTTTGTGCCAGTTTTACTATACAATCAGACCTGGCTGAAAGCACTGTGGGGTTTTGAAAAAGCAAGCAGGGTGATAATTACTGGAACCTGAAGAAGACGGACGGTGAGAGCCGCTTTCTCTTGGTCTAAATTTCCAACATATGAACTCTCGTTTTCCAAAACCTCTCAGCAAGCCAATCTTCTGCAGGGTTCAAGATATCTCCGCCCCTCTGTTGTTAACAATACACGGTCTGCACTGATGCAACGAATCCTCTAGTCAATCGCTGACAATTTCACAGAAATTTTTTTCAACACAAATACAACCACAATAACACTGTTTGGCCACGGGAATTGAAAGATAATTGTCTGAGCCTGTGGCATTGCTGTTTCATAAGCTTCACGCTCTATTTCTGATCCCCAACAGAAAGCTGTTTCTCTTCCTCTCTTCTTCACACACGTTTATTTCTGGCTACTAAATTAAGTTTCTATTTATGTATACCTTAAGTTAAGCATTCATCTCCGTCCTTGCAAAATGGAAATAGTCACTGTTATCTGTGGAAAAAAGAAACAAAAACAATGTGTGTTTGCTATTAAGAGCACAACGGCTTCTTCAAAAGGGCAGTTTGAAAAGAGAGAGGGCACGCCGATGCTTGAACATGCTGTTGAATAAATACATTAATTACTGGGGAATTATGTGCTCGGCGCATGGGCTGGCTTGCCTTCAAGTGCCAGGGGTCCTCATAAATATACATTTAAAAGACATGTGGCAACATCAAGTAGTAACCTCTTAGCAATGAACTTCTGTATCACCGTCTAAACCATGAACACCTACCTCATACTGCTTGCCTTCTGAAGAAGCAAACAGCTTTTTTTACTTATTATTAATAAATGTAAATGAATGCTTTGTTTATTTGAGCTAAGAACTCTCAGAAGTCAGAAAACAGACTCTTTTTGGTTTGAACTCTCAAGATGCAGACAGAAATATCAGATGTCAGGGACAGTAGAACTTTTGGGATTATGAAAGTTTTTTTTTTCTATTATGATAAAAAAAAAAAAAAAAAAAAAAAAAAAAAAGAAAGCTAATGCTGCAAAATACATTGAATATCATTGTATTTATTGGTCATTTCAACCCACTCTGCTGGCACATCCAAACAAATATGAATGTTGTTAAAAAGTTTTAGAAATTAAATTCAAAAAGTTAACTGATCACTACTAAACCCATTTCAAGGATTCATTTTTTAAAAGATATTAGACAGTATGGCTGACATAATTTAGGGATGCACTGCTGACATGACAAGTCTCTAGTAGGCATGGATACACTGAGCAAGTTTTTGTCCTTTTTGAGCCAATTCTCGAGTGCGAAAAAGTTTCAAATCAGGCTGAGTTTTAGCCTCATCATGCATTCTGTAGTATAAGGGGGGTAATGAGGTGCGATTAGCCTCTCTCGACCATTCCCATATCAGCATCAATGTGACACACACCAATATAATAAGAATGGGTTCTTTGAGACATGAATTATGATAAATACCTTGGCTCTGCTAATTAGTAGTATTAGTAGGAACACCAGTGTTAATCTAGAAAAACTCTAAAGAAAGTTTTAATAAAAATCGTCTTTGGCATTCTTGAGAGTTGAGCACTGGATCTTGAATATCTTTAGTACTCTTTACCAGTTAAATGTGCATAAATAGGATAGCATGATCTTAAATTACTTAAAAAGTACCTTAAAAGCTACATAAAAACTTAGCCTATTCAAATATTTTGGAGAAAAATGTTGTCTACTGTGGATCACAGTTGTGGATTACTGACTCAAAACAGGTCGGCCAGTCACATTGTAGTATTATGGTAAAAGAAAAAACTTAATAAACACAGCACCACTGGAAGACGTAATCGTAGCTGCTGCTAGCACATCGGCCATTTCAGATCGTATGATTTTGTTTTGTTTTGATTTCGTTAAGTTGCTGTGGTTTCTCTGCGGTTTGCTAAAACCAAACTTTGGTAAGCAGCCACTAGATATTACTTCCCCCAATCAGCTCAAAATATTCTGCTAAATGTCACTCCTCTCCCTGAACAGATTTGATGGGAGCAGTCCCATATTACAAGTAGAACTAAATAGGAGCGATGCACAATATCAGTCTGGTGGCCACATAAATAACTTGAATTAATTATAAATAAATTTGGACAAAGGGTTAAACTTTTTGTTTATTACAATACCAGAACATATTTGAACATATCTAAAACTGAAAAAAAATCAAAAATTTGTTTTTACAGTTTCTTTTTTTGGCCTAATGACAATTATTTTATTAATGTTTTTGCTGGTTTCCATGGTTATTGTCATTTTAAATGTATTCTAACGTGCATTAAACTGTATCTCCCATGATAAAACAATTACATTTTTAAAGTATTCATTATCAAATGAACATAATGCACAGAAAGCAGAAAATAATTAACCATTTCTGTAGAGATAACAGTGTGGTTGTTCACTTTTATACCTCTTGCAGTAGTGCTTATTGTTTGCAGCAGCCTGCCTTTGCACATGGTGGCTTTAAAATGTATGTAATCTATGCCCAGGTGTTTCCTCATGTCCCATCTGTTCTTTTTGTGCCCGAGAGGCTGATCCCACCATCTTTTCTTAGTGTTGTTGCTGGTTGAGGGCAAGTGTCCAAATACGAAAAGTTTTCCCAATGGAAATCTGAGCAGTATTCCTAAATGTCCCGACTGAAAATTACTATTAAAGACAGTTATGGAGAATTAGCTTACTAAATATGTTCCTACATATTCTAAATGAACAAAATAAAAGAAAATATAGAGACATTTACACTGTATTAGTAAGCAGCCTCTCAGTCAAGGACAGCGTTGAACAGTTATGACATTGCTAATTGAGAATGGACGCTGCAGTTCAGTTTGCACTAATTTACAAACCGATCTGCCAATACAAGCTGTGGCACACGAGGCGCCTCATGTCATTGGCTCACTGCAGCGCATTATTTTTATCTCCCCCCCTCAAAGAACCAGGGTACAGATGACTTTTGTCAGCCATCAGATGCTGCGTGGCAGATGTCACAGCTTTTATTGTCACAGTGATTTATTGGTTGAGAGTGACCACAGCTACGGGGAGGAACACATCAAAAAGGGGCCAGGCACTGGTGAAGGGGAGCGACTGAATGCCAAGTCCTCCCAACAACTTTCATCCCCTCCCTCTGAGGACTGCACATTTTGCTTCTGGTTATTGTTTGGCCATCTGTTGTCTTCTGAGCTTCTCAACTACACCACTAAGCAAACATGCAGTCTGTGCCAAATGATATTACCTTCCTTTTGCCTCAATAATCCAACTCAACTGCATTGAGTCAGCACAGAAGAATATTTTAACAAACAATATGTTTTTTGTTTTTTTTTTTAATGTTCATATTTGATCTGCAGTTTTTCACAATTGGCTGCTTGTGCTATATTACATTTTTGGTTTTCCTATATTTAAACATGAAATACCTAGGAAGAAATTTAAAAACCTTTGCTTTAACCCATCTAGAAACTCTCTGCATTTCTGCAAACCCCTCTGGCAGCAAAACCAATGGAAAACTCAATTAGAAAAAAATAAAAGAATTTGAATTTAGGCCTGCATGCTAGTTGACATCTTTTCATGAGAATATTTGATTTCTATCTTCTTCAGGTTGTTTGCTGTTTGTGATAATTAAACTTTTAATACATTTGTTTTACCGTTTGATTGGCCGCTGTTTGGACCTGCCTAGAAGCTCAATGTTGGTTGTGCTTTCCGAGAAAAAAGGAATATCTAACACGAGACCTACTAAATGTTTCATGTACTTCTCCTGGACATCTATGAGATACTGTATCCATTACATCAAAATGAGTCCAAAGTTTATTTCTCATGTATCTCAGCTTAAAGTTTTATTTAGTCTCCTTTCAGATTTCAGAAAAGATATCAACAAGCTCAAACATATTTATCAAAGTTTCACAACTTTTGTGTCTCTTTGTGACCACAAGCAGAGAAATCAGAGAGCTCTCTCCATGAACTAAATCTAGTCTCATCCCACGTTCAGTTCATGCGCAGACCGGCCAAGGAACAGCTCTCAACAAGCACTCCTTTTAGGTTTTAGAAAAGATCTTGATAAGATGTAATAATGATCTCAGACTTTCTCAACTTTTGTGTCTATTTATTCATCTAATAGAGATAAATAAGAGAGCTCTCTCTATGAACAAAGCCAACAGTCATTGCAGTTCCAATATCCTTTTTTGGGAAGCATTAAACACAACATTCCCAGAATTGATTTCCCATTCAAAATAGCATGTGACTCTTAAATACAGATAAAAAAAAAATAATAATTGATGTAGCTGAAAGCAGAGGTGTCAAGTAACGAAGTACAAATACAAAATGACTATTTTTAAAATAGTCATAAAATTTAGCTTTCAATTTATATATTGGCATCTGGCTGTTTTTTAAGGTTACTTTATACTTTTATACTTTAGTAGTTTTTGGAGAACATACTTTTACTTTTTCACTTTTACTTGAGTAAAGAGTTTAAGTTGATACTTTGACTTCCAATTTGCCTAGGTTTTAATGGGAAAACTTAAAAGAATTATTATTTAAAGCCTTAAAACTGTGATGATGCTTTTAAGGAATCTGACCCACATGCAGAAAGCACAGCAAAGAACCAAGGGAAAGTTTAACAGGTTTATTGAAGAGGGCAACAGGAGGTGGAATCTTGAACTCAGAGAGAGCTGTTAAACCAGAACTAGAAGTGAAAGGAAAGTTCACAGCGGTTAGTTCAATGGCCGTAGGAAACTGAATAGAGTTCTTGAGCATGGAGGAAAAAGGGACTCATGTAGGAGGGGATCTCAGTCAAGCCTTGAATCCAGAATGTGTGAGTCTTCCAGAGGGAGAGCAACTCGTTGGAGGGCGGACAGGTTGGTGGAGTTGGACCCTGAGGAGTATGAGAGAGGACTGCCACTTAGTTTCCGACTGTACTTGAACGGATCGTGTGGAACTTTTCCCCAGCTCAGTGTGAACACAAAATATCCTTCCTGGGTTAGAAGGCCAAAACTTCCAGTCAGCGGGAAGGCTTCCTGCTTAAAGGCAAAGACAAAAAAAAAACAATTAGTCTCAGAGAAACAAAGCACAGGTTAGACTCAGCTAATCACAGCTTGGCTAGAATACCCAAAACTGGCAAACACTCTGGCGTTGAGGTAATGGCAGTCAACGGCTCAAATACTCCCTGGTGATTAACCAATGAGCCGAAGGTGTGCAGGAGGACCAATGAGGACGGGGCGCCACCTGGTGGTGGAGGGAGAGACAAACACAGAACAACCCACACAAACTGGATTCCTAACAAAAACAACAAATTGAAAATGATAATTTATGCCAAACAAACAGTCATTACATTATTACTCAAACCAGCAAAAGACAGACGATTTATCGATAATCTGAAGCCAATAGCTTTATTTAATGTAGATTATGAAATATTCACTTTTTTCCTCTTCATTCGTCTGAAAACTGATTTGGGATAGATAATGTGTCAAACCTAGTCAGGATTCATTAAGGATTGTTCTATACACAAAAATGTTGGAGATTGGCCTGTTTTCCAGTGTAGTCTTGTTTCTCTGACTGTGACTGGCTGGATCTGCTCTCTTTATCCTCTGACATGGGAGTTGGCTTGGAGCTTGTCTGCCTGGCTGTGTGTTTCCTGGGCCGGGCTGCCTTTTACAGCTGCTTTTTGTATCTCTGCTTCTGTCTCCTTGAACCCCAGTCAGCCTCACCAGATGGTCGCTCACACTGAGCCTGGTTCTGCTGGAGGTTTCTTCCTGTTAAAAGGGAGTTTTTCCTCTCCACTGTCGCTTCAAGCATGCTTTGTGTGAGGGATTGCATTTGAGTCAATGACTCAATGTAATTAACTGGTTTTCCTTAGAAAACTTTGAATCAATTTCACTGTAAGATCTGGTGAACTGGAAAGTGCCTTGAGATGACATTTATTCAGACATTGGTTCTGGTCCGCCTCTTCACACACTTGCTGATGGTTTCCTTGTTAAACGGAGTGTTCTTAAGCTGCTGGCTGCCACTACTTCGTGTTTGCCAGTTTAGGGTACTCTAGCCAAGCTGAGTTTTTTGCTGAGTCAAGCTGAATTTTTGTCAATCTGAGTTTAACTTTGTTTTTGTCTTTGCCTCTCGGCAGGATGTTGTCCTCCAAACTGGATTTCTCGGACCTTCACTCCCTGGAAGGATCAACTGAGCTTCAAACTGAGCTGAGGTTCAAACAGGAGGTTTGGATCCATTTTGCCAAGAGATTGTGTGAGCTTCTCACTGAGAAAGGGTTTATTCTCCACTACGACCTGTTCAAGTACTGCAGGAAATCTGAGTGGCAGTCAGTTTCTCCGTTCACCAACTTTCAGCCGCATTCTGGGTAAACCCTGTTCCGCCTTCCACCAAATCAGACAAACACTGGAAGCACAGCACAAAGACAGGCACAAGCTAGGGTTCAAACTGAGCTGTTGAACCCTAGCTCAGTTGATCCTTCCAGGGAGTGAAGGTCTGAGAAATCCAGTTTGCAGGACAACTTCCTGCCAAGAGGCAAAGACAAAAACAAAGTTAAACTCAGACTGACAAAAACTCAGGTTGACTCAGCAAAAACTCAGCTTGGCTAGAGTACCCTAAACTGGAAAAAAAACTGGCGTCGAAGTAGTGGCAGTGAGCAGCTTAATAACATTCTGTTTAACAAGGAAACCATCAGCAGTCTCCTCCTGGTGGATGAAGGGAGAAAAACACAAAAACACAAACACAAAAACAGGAGTCCTGACACATATTGGGATTCGAATCAGTGCAACGGCTCAGCTTCACTCAGCACACTCTCATGCAGCTTTCACAGACTGGCCCATAGTACATTAAAACATTCCTTTTTTCAATATATAATGAAGAATACAATAACAAATGATGTACCTGAATGAGAACATATTGGGGCTCGAATCAGTGCAAATAATATACATCTTATTGAATATTATTTATTTTGTATCACCAGTTATCACAGTAGAAAAGCTTTCTCAAGCAGTTTGTGATGTATTCTGGAAACAGGAGATGAGTCCCTGAACTAATGCCCTACGTGGCTTGAGAGACCTGTTCAAAGACTCACTTTTACTTATTATTTAGGTAGCACAAAGATATTATAAATTTCTTTGGTAGAATTCAAATGAGCAATTTTAAACTAGATTAATTGCAAGATTACAGTGAGATTAATCTAGATTAGAAAAATAATCTATGCCCAACACTAATAAAAATATATAAATGCTTTCTTATGTATTCGGCCATTGCTTTATCGTTTAAGGAAACCAAGTAGTCTTCTAATCCCTATATATACTGTAGATATGAGCTTAAACAGTAAGTATTGTGAGACTGAGTCAGATATTTATATGGTTTTATACCAATGGTAATTACCTGTGTTAAAGTTAAAGGGGAGTCAGATTAGGAAATGTGTTGATGCACATTTAAATGAACTAATACAGAAGACACTTTTTTTTCACTCTGACCAAATTATATTTACAACTGGATTATTTCTTTGTATATGTTTGTTAATTACAATATTCATTAGCATTATAATGTTGCCAGTATATTTTAATGTAGCTTATTATTACTCTTCTTCATTAATCAAGAAGAAATAGTAGTCCTTGAAGAGAAGAATGTCAAAATGAAGGCAAGATTATGTAATAAAAAACTCCATTTTAGAGCCTAACCTTGAATAATTGCCTTTACTTTCACTAAAATACATTACCTTGGGATATAAATTAGGTACAAGAGCAAAGGAACCAGAACAAAAACCTGAGCCATCTTTGCCTTCACTTTATCTTACTTGAAATTCTCTTTGCAATAGGCAAAAAAAAACATAATATCAAACAACAATTAAATAAACCTAAACAAAGCTTGTTTGCCTCATAGTTGTATGACCGAGTTAACCTTCATCTTTTGTAAACAGCAAAACAGATTCCAGCGTCCATTCAGCAGAAACGCAGAGCCATGCTTTCAAATCCACCTCGGCAAATTTCATTAACAGTAAAATTTAGTTTCATAAATTGTACAAATGCCTTTGCTTTCTATTTCGAGTATGTCTTCTAAACGAATTATGATAGCAAAACATTCCACTGATGTTTCACCTTCAAGGATGACCTTACGAAGGCTATTCTCCTCTGATGCTCGCCAGAGATAAAAGCCACGAGTCCTTCTCACCCACCCTCCTCCCAGCCCAACGCCAAGGACACACGCATCATCACTTCACTGGTCTATCTGCCCAGGTGATGCATGGCTCCCATTGCAGTCAGTCTCAGGCAGTATTTATAACAAACTATGAGAGGCAGCAGCCAACTCATCACAGTCAGGCCGTCTGAATCCTTGGTCTCCCCCAATCTGCTCTTCTTTAATAAGTTTTGTTTTATGCCATGAGTGCATCATAAATTCTTATTTCTTAATCTGTGGTTATTCAGATTCAATGTCGATGGAGGTGGAGTCAGGGAAGAGATAGATGTGGTTATTTCAGTGGGGGAATGTATTTTGTCAGGTGTCTTTTTTTACTGTATTGAAGGCATTGAGTGATTGATTTTAACTTAAAAGAGGAGTTCAATGACCAATATTGATATTTCAATACGTTGTCGGATGGTAAAAATCTAGGGAACACATGACTAATGGATACAGTTTCAAGAAAAAGGCAAAACATAAAAATCTACGTTTTAGGATTAGCAGAGGGCACCTTTGGACTGTGGGGGAAAGGAACGTTGCAAAAAAAGGCAATGCTTGAAAATTCATTAGGTGTCAGTGGGAGACAAAGCAGTGACAGGTGTTTATGTAAATCATCAGCGGATGAATTCATCTCCCTAACGGGGGAAACAGCAGTCCCGGAATAATGGGAGCCATGCGAAAGTAAATCATATCCACCTGTGAAGTTATGAGCATATTGTAATCCTTCTAATGTGCTGCGGTAGAGAGGCACAGTTTGAGATATTTACTGAACTCTTCCTTATTTCTTCCAATACTGGTTTGTTTTTCACCACATAGAAAACAAAAGAAAAATTTCTATGCAATTTATTCCCTTAACACCACATTTCTGTCACCTTTTTTCTGTTTATTATAACTATCTTCCTAGAAAGAAAGCTCTAGTCTAGAAGTGGATACAGTTCAAACAGCACTACAGTAATAGCCAATGAAAATTGTCCCACTTTCCTTGATGGGCCCTTGGCTGGTCCCCTAAGATTCTTTTTTTTTTTACTTTAGTCTTTGTATTAAAATATTATTTCTGTCATGATTTCTGGACATTATTATCTAAAGAGAAGCACTATCTCCTTGTCAGACCCTGTAATTCAGTGAAAGGGTGCAGTAAGAGTAAGTAAAGTCAGAGAAGGAGAAGGAGGGTTAAATCCAGTGGCTGGAATTCATCTGCTATTCGGCTGGTGTTTGACCGGGAAGGGCCATTTTGAATGGCTGCCACTATAAAAGCCTGCAAAATAAACTATATACTATGAACAGGACTTCATTTCAGGCTAAACAACTTTTGCAAGATGTAAAAACAAGCAAAAGAAAAACAACAAGCAATTAGATGATTGACCTTTTAATCTATGTTTAAAGTACCGTTAATGGTCAGTAAAACAAGTAATAGTATTAAAACTAATGACTTAGAGAGACTTAGACAGATTTGTTTTGTCATTTTGTATACACAAGTGTATACAAAAAGAAATTTTGTTTAAAACAGCTCTAGACAATTTCATTTTTCAAAGGGCAGCCTTGAAAGACAGGCTATATTAATAGCAATAGTAACGGTGGTATGTTTTTCTGTAATGGGAAATAATTTTTTTCCACTCTTAAATTACAATTACATTAAAATCCCAATGTTCACCAAAGTTTTCTTGACAGAAATACCCTTTTTGCTAGTTTTTTCTACCTAGGTGAAAGGAGTTCTAGTTATGTGCTTTCAGTTTATACTGCTCTGAAAGGCTGTGGAAAAAGTATTGAAAACAAGCCTAATGACATACAGAATTGTTGTAAGAAAATTGCTATAGTATTTTTTTAATTATTTTTCAGCCAAGCCAGGACCTCTTATCCAAGAAAATTGGACCAGAGAAATTAAAAAGTACTGTGGTAAAATTATGCGGAAACATGTAGAGTGTTTTTAAATTCCTTGGTAATGGTCAAAAAGTCTCTGCAATTGAAATAAAGGATAATAATAAAGAGCAGTGATAGACAGTTACTTACCAAACTGAGGGATGAAGCTGTCAATTTTTTTAGAAGAACCATTTTTTTTAAGTGCATCAGATTTGCCGAGGAGTGATCATGGTAATTCAGCTGGAGACAGACCTTTTCGGACTATCACCACAAATACATACAGTTAGGACACATAATTGACAAGACAGAGACAGACACACTCCTAGAGCAAAGCTAATTCAAAAAAAGAAACATTTTTAAAGTAAAAGAAAAAACAAACAAACAAGTAAAAGTACAGTGTTTTATTCTCAAGGAGATTTCAGACAAAAATCTATTTTTAAAGCTGTTTTTCTTTTGGCGGAGAGGTTCTGCTGTTTAGGAGTTAGAAATTTTTATTTATGAATCACCACTCAATTTTACATCAACAAAATAATTCTCAGGAGGAAGAGTTTTTAATCTAGTAGGCACAGCCCAAACCCCAGTGAGGCTAATTTGAAGTTGGCAAATAAAGAAATTCTGGCCTGAAATGTCAAGTAGTTGAAGCTTTAACTTTAAGTCAAAGATTACATGAACAAAAGTCCTTCTCTTAATACTATAATAAATTAAGTTCTATTTGGTTTATTTACATAGCACCAATTTGCTGGTAAAGATTCTCAGTCCTCCAGGTCATAGTCATTCCAAAAAAGTAAAAAAAAAAATCCACTGGACTTTGTTTCCAAGTTTGAAGCTTGAAAACAAAGTCCAGTGGTTGTTTTTTTTAATGTTTTTTTTGGAATAGCACCAATTTGCTACACATGTTATTTTAAGTGACATTAGAGACAATGCAGTTAGATTAGTTAAAGATTTCTATCAAGGAAAACCAGTAGATTTCATCCAGTCATTGACTTGCAAGACATGCTCCTCTTGGATGACCTTGCTGTGAAGATTTTCTCTGACTCTAAAGCAATCCATCACTCAAAGCATGCTTGTAGCAACAGTGGAGTGGAAAACTCCCTTTAAACAGAAGGAAAAACCCTCCAGTGACCATCAAGAACCAGGCTCAGTTTAAGCATCCTTCTGCTGAGGCCGACTGGGGTTCAAGGAGATACTGATGAAGCAGACATAGAAAAAGAAGCAGAAATACAAAAACTAACTGTTAAATAGCACAGCCAGGCAGACATGCTCTGAGCCAATTTTTTTAATGTCAAATGATAAAAGAGAGCAGATACAGTTAATCACAGTAAAAAGATATTGGACTACACAGAAAAAAACCCAACAACTCCATTATCTATAGTCTAATGTGTTGATGGCAGCAGCACATCCGATAGTTCAGTATGTCATGTTGGGTGAAGGTTTGAAGAGGACCCAAATGCAGAGACTGAAGCTGAAGGTGGTTTCTTGCGGATTTATTGTCCAAATGGGCCACAGAAGCAAAAGTTTACATACAAAATACTTAAATCCAAGAAAACGGTAGTCATGGTATGAGATTAGCCGAGGCTTCCAGAAGGTGTGTCAAAAAAAGGAGGGGGCATTTCCCAGATGCGTGTGTTTAGGCATGAGTCATTTAAGGCAGGGGTCAAAACTGAAGATCTCCAGAGCCTCTCTACCGTGATACCACATGACCAGGTAGGAATGGACCAGATGATGCTTTGACTAAACAGCAGAGAAAACATAAAGTTACAGGTGGAGCAAAAGAATAATGGGAGAATAGAGACAGAGTGAAACAAAATGATAAAAGTGGTCCCTATGTCCTCCACCAGCATAAATCTATAGCAGCTTAAATATAGAAAATAGCTCAGGATAAACTAACTATTGTGGTTTCTGAAATGTGATATGTGGTAGAGCCATGATATAAATACGACTGTTTGGTCAATTGTTTCATATCATCATTTAAAACTTAGAGATTAGTGTTTAGCTTTTCCTGTTTGTCAATTTATTTAATAAAATATTTACTATAACCTTGTATAAAGTGGTAATCAAAACATTTTTACTCATTTGAACATGTTTGTTTGTTTATTATTCTAGGTAAAGCAACTGTCTTAATTTTTAGTTAGTAAATCAGCTGAATTTTTGAGTAAATAATAGTAACTAATTACTCTAATTACCCGTGTCACACCTTGATGATTTAAACCAGCGTATGCGTGTCGTATAGAAAATCTGGGAAAAATACTGGCGTACGTTTCCTAACTTTTGTTTAAGTTACGGGTGCGCTGAAACATGCTGGCACACATTAACATACGGCGAGTATTTTGAGCAATTTTGAGCATCCTCAACATTTCCCAACATATGCCAGCATATGCCATACGTGAGCCATTAGTTTCAGGTAAGTTATCTGATCGTTGACACACGTTAAGTGTAAGCTACTCATAAGTGGTGGTGTTTTGCTTATCCAAAACCTGAGTAACTTGTGTATAACTTATGCGTAACTTATCAAGAACTTATCACTAACGTATTTCTGACATGTTGCAAATGACTGCTGTTTCTAACCTACAGCTACTGTATTTTGGCATATTGGGATAAAAGGGGGTTGTGGGAATGGTGTGATGGATCCTCTCTGCACTCATTCCCACTACCATCAAAATTCGTAGCAGACATGACGCTGAATTTGCTGCGACTGCAAACCTTCCGTCTCTCTTTTATTTAATTCATTCTTTTTTTTTTCGGCAGGCGCTAAACAGCAGCTAGGTTAATACCACAATCAAAAACATCTTTTTATGTAGGCTGGGCACATTGACCAAATGTTTTTTTTCAAATGTTTTTTGCACTTTGAGGGCATCTGGTTTATATGTAAAGTCCATTGTGTACGTGCATCATAGATATTTAAGACGTTTTGTGGCATGTTACATACATTTTGCACAGCAAGTTTTAAAGCTCTTTGTGCTGTCAGTGTAGGTCTGTGATGGTCCGAGCAGTCAAAGAAAATTCAGGCACAGGTTTAGATTCAAAATTTATTCTTTTTATGGAACCCAAAACAAAGAACTTGGGTCAATAAAGAACAAATTACAAAGTTGGGCCCATAAAAGAGGTCAAAGTAACAGAATTCAACTCAGGCTAACAAAAATACCTACTGAAACAATCAGACCTACTGCATGAGACAAAGGGGAAACCTAAATACTGGCTTATCAGGCCACCTCAAAGATACTAAGGGGGAAACACACAAAAACCTAACTGAAACTAACAGAGGAAAATCCTCCCAAACCCCCCAAACCGCCCCCACCCCCGCTGATGAGTAGTGGTGTAAACCAATTTGCAGTTTCAAAAGGCTGGCTCCACCCCTTCTCCACCTATGTTCTCCTGAAGGACTGGAGCAGCCAACACTGAGGTAAACAGAGGATTAAATCAAGCAGAACATAACAGTGTAAACTAAAATGTCCGCACTTATTCCAGAATACAGTGTTATGCCTTTCCTTACAAAAATTATTCTCTAAATTAAATCCTAAATTTAAAGAAATCCCAATATAAATGTAATGAGGTGCATGCATTTGGGTGGCTGTAGTTGCAGCCATCACAAGGTCAATGCCACCAGAGTAGTAGATGCTGTTGGTGTTAAAAACTATGAACTTTTGCAGCTGGAGATGAACCATCTGCCAATCAGAGAAGCTGATCCAGGGGATATCTGAGAAACAGACACTACATGCAAACTGATGCAAGACTTACAATTCTAGCACTTGCAGTTTTTAACACACACAGACACAAAAAACAACTTATATTCAGTTTCAGCCGCTACAATACTGATGAACTAAATGCATAGATGGTGTATTGACGTTTACTTTCTTGCTCAAAAACATTTTTTTCAACTCGCCAAAGCAAATAAAGCCAAGTCAGCCTTTCGATTGCAAGGAAAGGAAAAGAGCAGGTTAATGTCCTGAGAGCAGCCAGCATCTAAGGCGTCTCACTTCAAAATACACAAGCGCATAATGGTGCATTCAGACAGCATGCAGTAGACATCGTGATTTCCGTGAGCCCCACAGATGGTCCACCACTCTGTATTACAGAAGTGCAGTGTTTACACCCTGGACCGCATCATCAAATAGGAGGAGCTTCAGTTGCATGAAGCTGACACCCCAGTGACGTGACAAAATAATCAGCAAATAGACTACATGGTTATTGTGTCTTTAGTGCAGGTTTTTGTATTTAAAGTGCTCATTTGAAAAATGAAAAAAAAAAATAAAGATGAAAAAGAAGACTGTTTGATAGATATTAAAGATTATTTTTAGGCCACCCAGAGGTCAATGATACCCCCATAAAACTCTGAATGGAATCAAAATTATTTAGCCTATTTATTTATTTATATTATATTAAATTAGCAATTTTCTAACAACCATTGTTTCTGTCATTAGCTGTCATCGTTTTGTTTCCTTCTATCTCTATTCTTCCACTCTGCAGAATCTGTTGGTTTATTCTCTCTGCCTTTTCTCATAGTAGCTTCGCCTCATCTGTTCCTGTTTGGCTGTGACACCACCCTGGAGAGAAATATCAACTGTGCTGCTGGCATCAACACCTTCGTTTTTAGATGTTGGAGATCGGCCTGTTTTTCCAGTGTAGTCCTGTGTCTCTGACTGCGACTGGCTGGATGTGTTCTCTTCATCCTGTGACATGGGAGTTGGCTCAGAGCTTGTCTGACTGGCTGTGTGTTTCCTGGACCGGGCCACCTTTTACAGCTGCTTTTTGTATCTCTGCAGTTGGTTTCTTCCTGTTAAAAGGGAGCTTTTCCTCTCCCCTGTCGCTACAAGCATGCTTAGTTTGAGGGATTGCATTGGAGTCAATTAGTTGAGGCAATCAACTGGTTTTAATTAGATAGAAAACTTTGAATCAATTTGACTGTATAATCTGGCAAACTGTAAAGTGTCTTGAGAAGACATGTGTTGTGAATTGACGCCATATAAATAAACTGAATTGAATTGATAAACAAAATATCGCCATTAATCTATTCAAACAGTTGGGAGCTGGGTCTATACTGATGTTGACAATCACTTTGATATTGTAGTAACTCACACTGAAACCAAGGTCCAATCGCAGAGTTCTTTATTTATGCAATACAAAAACAGGAAACGCTTGTTCTGCTGTATGCAACTGGTGAAACATTCTTAAGATGGTGCCAATGTTAACACTTACAACTGCAACCATCAGAGTTTTATGTTAGCTTAGCATGAACAGACTACATAAAAAACCCTGTTTAAAACAAAACTAGGATAAAGGTGATAAAGGTGATAAGGTGATGTTTTTCCCACCTTGACATTAACCAGCAGCCGTTGCGGCTACTCCAGTCTCACAGGACATTACAATGACTACCTGAGTGACTGGTGGAAAAAGGAGAAATAGAGCTTGGATTGACAGACATAAAGCTACTGACTGTAAACAGTTCATTCATGTTTTTCTGGGGAAAAAAACGTATTAAACATAAATACAGCTTATTGAATATTGCTTATTTTCATCACCAGTTATCATAGTAGAAAAGCTTTCTCAAGTAGTTTGTGATGTATTTTGGAAACAGGAGATGAGCCCCTGGTCTAAGGGGCCACCTGGCTTGAGAAACCTGTTCAAAGACTTACTATTATCCATTATGTAGGTAGCACACACATATCATCCTTTTCTTATTTAATTCTTACCCTTATCTTCTTTTATTCTTATCCATATCTTATTATATTATTATATCTTATTTGTACCTATCTTATTTTTCTCTCTTCTGTTAAGGATTGCACTGCAAGAAAAAAAAAATGAGATGAGCCGTTTTAATTGTAGATTAATCTATAATTATTCCAATATTACAGTGAGATTAATCTAGAATAAAAACATTATTTTATGCCCACCACTACAATAATGTGTTGAGTACATAATACTCTTATGGTGTCCATTAGTGTGCCTCTAGCACTTGGTTGTTTAAATAAAATAATATATTAATATTTTGGCCGCAAGAAAGTATGTCATGGCACAGTGAGGTCAATATTCTAGCATCTGACTGAAGCAGTAAGTGTGACCCATGGACCCCCACGTTGCACCAAACATGTACCATTGGGGGCTTGTCTGGGATCGTAACATAAATAACTGAATTGCATTTCATCTGTGCTTTCAGTATTCTACAGTTGTTTGTGTTAAAGGTAACAATGGCAATTAGTTTTATGTATTGCATTCACACTGTATTTAAGTAAAGATGCTCATTAACATACATTTAGACATGAACCAGAAAACATATCTGAACCTAATGTGACACAATCAGATGTAATGGCCTTCCACAGAGTGAATTTTCTTCCCTCATAGAAGATCTTGGCTGAACACAGCCAGACGGCAGCTTGCAGAAACACACAGAGCTTACAACAGCCAAACGTTTTGGCCTACTATCAAATTACTCAAGGAATTAACATTAATTAGTGGCAAACGTTGTGACCTGCTGTCGGCAACATTTGTCACTCTAACTGACAAACGTGGCAACCCATATCAGTGTTCAGAAATGGGTAGAAGTGCCTTAAAATCTGATTTTTTTGGCCTTATGTGAGGAAATCTATATCCATTATGCTACTGTTCCCCAAATCCCAAATCTCCACCAGGGAGTAGAGGACAGCATCAGATGACCATAACAACATATGGTTATGTTCCAGTGTTACAGGCTGATGCACTCCATGGGAAATATGAGATAATCTAATCTCATGGAGCGGTAAAAGGAAGGGGGTCATGTGGGAAGCAAAGATCCCACTTTAAAGAACTAGGCTGCCTTTATTTCTATTTGCTAATTGTCACCACTAGTTATTATCTTATAGATTTTATGCCTTAAAAATATCAGTGAAAGTAGTATTTTCATATTTCAGCATTTTTAATATAAATAATTGTGTCTCCTTTATGTAAATGTTTTGACATAGACATATATGTATGAGCAATTCCAGTATGAAAGACTAAAAGAACGATTCTAATTTAGCTAAACATCTTGCCCCCATATATGTGTGTTTCGATGCCAAATATAAGAAGATACACGCATTGACATTGGTTTCTTCACCTTAATTTACTTTCTAGTCAACACTGTAAATCCATTTCATCCTGGAGAGACACCCACAGAGATACAAATAGAAAAGTTATTTTTTTATAATTAGGGGAAACAAGTTATTTCAAACTCAGAGCCAAACAGAAGATTTTAATTATGTGAATTGACAATTTGCTTGGTTAAGGATGGATTATAGGAAGGATTAGAGTAGTCGTCCACCAAGGATGCGGACACTGTTGGTCGAATAGGCTGGAGGATGAGTGGGACGGAGAATAGCCTTAGAGTGGGAGGAGATAGGTAGGAGGTGGGTGAAAGTTCGGTTCGGCAGGAAGGAAGCTTAATGAGGGTGATTCTAAAAGATGGTTGGATTTAGAGAGGGTGTGGTCCTGATGTTGGTTGGCTAGTGCTGGAGCATGACGCGTCAGCAGGTACTGCAGGTGAGGCAGACGAGAGTCTTCTAGATTGAATTTTCATTTTAGCGTCACATGTCTCAAAATCTAATATATGTAAACTGGGTTATTTCACATTTCCTTAACAATTTTTAAATGGAGATTTGTTTAAGTCTTTTTCCTTATATTGTTATGTAGCAGCCATTTCATTCCCCCCTTGTGTGTCATGTGGTATAGCTAAACCAGTATTTAGACAGTCCCCTTGAGTGTCAGCTCAGGGAGACAATTCGTGTTATATTTATCTAAGGTTTGGTTAATTATGATTTCCAGTTTAGTTTATAGAGTTGACCTCTTTTATTGACCTGCCTGTTCAAGTTTGGTTTGTGAATAATGTATACACAATTTTTGGATAAGTAAACAAAACAAAAACAACAAAAAACACCCTTTTGAAGTAAACATCTGCTTCCTTTATGTCTTACTGCTTCGTCCATAACAGTATTAAAAATTAGATAGCTTACAGTAGCTGATCTCTTCACATAATTACAGTTCAAACGTAAGATCCAAAACACAATAAGAAACCAAGAACAAAATTTTGAAGTAACACAATCTGAATCTTAAAACTGAGCTCTTAATTTAAAGGATAGGCTGTGATTTTGCAGAAAGCAGGAGCTCAGTGCTGCTTTAGTCAATATTTTAATCTGATAAACTCTATTCTCCCGAACAAGAACTGAGAGGACTCTCTGATATTGCTATTTACTTTTAGCCTTTCTGAAATAGTCACATGGATTATGCACTGCTCTAAATCCATGTTTCTGCTTTTGCATGATTTTGAGACAAAAGTTCTTGTATCGGCTGATCAGGAGAGATCAAGCCTCTTAATTTCTTTATTTTCTAAAAGTCTATTCATGTTTCCTGCATTGATGATCTTTGCAGAACAAGTTCTTCCCCTTCGTCTTTTTAAAAGATCACCAGATAGCAGCCAGGATCAAGATTTAATAACCTTCTTATTCATGATTTACAATTAGTTATCTGGTTTAGATAAAATGGAACTGGAAACCTATTGATTATTTGGCTACAATGGACGGACGGACGGATGGACACTGAAATAATGGAGAACCTTTTTTTCAGATAATCCAGAAATAAAATGTAACAATTGCAAGCAATACAATTAAGTGTATATAAAACTATGTGATATGTATAATCTAGTTATTTTGTCATAAAATCGGTAAGATGAGGTAACTTGAGTCTTTATATTTTGTCTTGAAACTTTTCTATTCCCTAAAATTCTAGACTACTTATTACAGTGACAATATCTAACACTCTTTTTTGTGATAATTATTCTCATTATATAGCGGGGGCTAGATTTGATAAAGTCCTTGGAGAAGGAAAATTGAAACAGTGGCAAGTTTTAAATCTTTGCAATGACCCTCTTACTTTGATCAAATGCTGTAATTATTTCATCTCTGCCCTTTTATCGTTCCATTCATCTTCTTGCGAGGGACTGCAACCTATCTGACAAATCAGGGGAAAAAAATAAAAAAATAGGAGCTGGCTGAGTTTTTAATGCTTCTGTCAGCTTTATTTCTGAAATTATTTAGAAAAAAAAACTATTATAGGCTAAGTTAAAATTATATGCCTTTATGCCACAACACGTTACAGTTGTATCTTTTTTGTACTGATATAGTTTTCAATTTGAATTGAGCCTTGATCTTGTTAAGGCTTTGCATTTTTTGTTTTCTTTGTAATGTTTTGCTCACTTGGTTATATAAATGTATATGTCAAAGGTCATCCTTTTGTCAGGTAGTAAAAAAATGAAATGTCAACCAAACTGCTATCAAACAATTACCTGCAGTAGTAATTCAGCTATTTTTAGATTTACTTAAAAAAAAAAATCTAAAGGTGCTGCTGCACTGATTTAGAGATCCGGAATAAATACTCATATAAGTCAATCTAAAACTACTGAGGACAGCTTCTCAGCTCACTGCAGTTGCTGTATTGTTGGTTGTCACCTTCTACCAACACATCTCAAGACAAAAAACGTCTGAGTTTTTCCATTGATTTTCTTTGAAAAATTGATGCCTTTCTTCCCATTTTCCTTTGAATTAATGATCCAGGTCCCCTTTCACTTCACAGCAGAGATTCTGGCACATCAAAGCAGGGAAATGGCAGGTGTATTTCATTTAGCTGAACCTGGCCCAGGATTCAGTGTGCTATATGTTTGCTTGCTGGAGGTACTTCCCTAAGAGAAAATAACAATTTACAACAGAGTGAAGAAACAAATAATCTATAAAAATATAGACAGGACATTGATTGTGTAAGGAAAGCTGTTCCAGCTGCAAAACAAAAACAACAGGCTGAAATAATGACAAGATTGAAAAGAAAAAATGTTTTTTTTTAATCCACACAGTAAACTATATAAGGTTGCTGATAGCAGGGCCAGTGGAAGTCATTTAACAGGGGTTGCTGTGAAATGTTTTTTTTGGACAAAGGACCTATTTGCATATACACCTCTTTAAAGTAAATACATTGTGATTCACAACTTAATTGTCATATACACTTCATTGCATGCAACCAGGGTCTGTAACACACAGACATCATTATTCACATTAATCATGAATCAGTTCTCATGTGACTGTATGTGCTATTAATTAAACTTCAGAATAAAAATTTTAAAAATCTGTGGCTTTACACCAATTTGAAAAGCCGGCATGTCTTTCTTAAATTTGTCTCTAGGCGTGACTTTCTTCTAACTGATTTCAGAAAAACGAAACACCAAATAAGTCTCTTCCACATATTGCTGCCACTGCCATCTAGCAAACCAAGCCGGTGCCACAGAACATGACAATGCTTCATCACCACAATGCTGTGCAGGAAAGTTTAAACTAGATGTTGGCTGGAAGTGCTTGTCTAATCCAATCAAACTGGGTTGGGTTACAGGTGCTGGGACTGTGCACCTGCAACTGCCGATAGAGGCATGCACTGCGTGGACAGTCTGCTCCCTCCAGCTGCTCGCAGTTGTTGTGATTGAGGTACTAGTGTTCTTCTTCACTGGTAGTGGTTTTCCAAAAAAATCCGTAATGCGTTTCTGTCATTAGACTATGTAAATTTACTAATCTGCTGCAGCGAGCGGGATACCTCTGCAACCACTGGCTTGCTTGATGTTACCATGGCAATGCAACTTCTGTGAACTTGGATTATGCCTCGAAATAATTAAATTAAAATCCAAATACATGTAATAGTAAAATAAAAAATGTGAGCTAGCTACCTCTGCTTAACTGCTTGGCTAATGGCGGTTTCACCTTCAGTCACCAAGCCAGGTAGTAAGAGAAATGGCCTGCTATGAGAAACCTGCAGAACGCCATTTCACCTTTCCTCTGCCATCTGTAGAAGGTCAATCCTCCAGTTGTTCATGAGCCATTTAGTTATGTAGGTTCTCAGGAACTGCCTTCTTCACCAACGCCTCGGAGTGATAGCAGCCAAAAAAATAGGCCTAACTTATATCAAGGTCTGACATCACTCAAATAGTCTAATAAAACACAGGTATAGTTTTTCAACCTTCAAAACCTTTGATTAATTGTGCCCCATACCATTCCGGACCTTTACTTTCTCATAGCAGGAGATGAAAGGGATAGTGTTGCATCTCAGCTACAGACGAAGAATTTTTCAAAGAACTTCCAAAAACCTGAAAAAACCCTTAAGGTACAAAACATTAGTATTTTACAGTACAATATTCACAAATTTTAAAATCGGGATTAGGTAACAAAATATATATATTCTTTAATCAACGTAATCACTAATATATGAGTTCAAAATTCTTTCTTTTAACATTTGTTTAGCTGAATAGATGACCAGCCCAACTTCTATAATACAATGCTGATTAACATTTGTTCTAAAAATGTATTTATTCATTTATTTTTTAAACATAATGCCATTCAAATTTCAAACACAATCTTTCTTTTGAAACAATCCCTGGTCAGAATACATAGCTTCTTTTGCATATTCATATATTGGGCATTTTTTAATTGAATCAGAAACATTCATATAGTAAAAATCATAATGCCTCAGTGTATCATTGTGACAATGTAAGTAAAATTCAGTTAGATTTACAACACGCTCGGGTCATTCTTTTGATCACAATATTCAGTGAAATCAGAGTGGAAAAAATATTTTCTCTTATTACAGAGCCACTTTATTAATCAAATCAGCATCAGTGAATTCAGAACGGGGCACTCAGTCTTACAAAACCATTATGGTCAATAACCTAAGGGTAAACTTAGCCTCATGGTTATAATCATCCCCCACCTCAGCCCCCCTTTCTCTCGCCTGCCACATGATCTTGTTTGTGTCTTGGTACTGGGCTAATTTTTGCACTTGGATATAACTTTGCTCACAGATGAACGCTCCTCGTTTGCATAATCTGGTTTCCAGGGCTACAGTTATAAAGCCCTGGCAATAGGAGACAGTACACACAGTAAACACCCATTGATATGTGTCGCAAATTAAGTGTCCTGTGATTTCACAGTCGTTTAAAGGCAATGAACTCTTCTTTACCAGATCACTTTAGATTAGATACAGTGTATGATCAGTCCCTGAGACGAATTTTAAAAGTATTATGGTGCAGCTTTGAAAGCAATCTGATTGTGTAACCTACTGCAGCACATCCCATATATTGTTCAAGCTAACAGACTACAGTGGAACTGGCAGAGGCCTCTAAAGTCGAAGGGTTAAAGCAAAAATCAGTAAGTTAAGAAGGAGCATATAGCTGCCGGTTGACATCGCTCCCCTGCTGGCTGATGTCCCTTTGACCCAGGATTGATCCACTGCAGTCCAGTTAACTCCCAGGCCCTAAACCTTTCTTTGCTGCTCCCCCAGAGCTGAGGTGGTCCGTGAGGATACAAAGGACCTAATACAGTCTTTGAAAAGGCATTTTAACCCTGTGCTTGTTTTTCCTCTGTAGAGTGTGTGTAAAACATATTTCTTATGTTTTTTTGTTTTTTTTTTGTTTTTTGGGCAGCTTTTTTTCAGTATTGTTTTATTAAACAAAAAACAGAATAACGTTGGAAAACATACCTCACTATTTACTGACTTTTTTTCTGTTCACTGCTACTTTATTTTGAATTTCAGTAATTGCTTAGTTCTTATAAAGAAATAATTTCCCTTAACTTTCCAAAAAATTTAAATAAATAATCCACTGGACTTTGTTTCCGAGTTTGGAGACGTTTCGCTTCCCATCCAGGAAGCTTTTTCAATAAAAAAAAAATTCCCTTAACACAGATTAATGAACAGGATTGAAAGTTTATTCATGCCTTATTTATCTTAAAATATCCAAACCTGCCGGTAAAATATGTTAAATTTTATTATTGTTGCACTTGGAGTTTGTACCAGAAAAATGCTCAAATCTACTTCAAGCCACCATGAACAGTAGCAGAAAATCCACAAGAGGCTGGCCGGCTAAGGAAGCTACTGCTGGGGATTCCAAGAGACGGCTCTGGGTATGAGGAGTCTGCATGCTTCCAACAGCTAAATATTTTATGGCATACTCTTGATCAACTGACTGCATAGATGATGCTTTGATTTTTACTTTTTGACTTAAAAACATTTTAAAACTACTTTTACTCACTCAACACAGCAAATATAATGAAGAAAAGTGACTCTGCCATCAAACACAACAACAGCACAAACATCAGATGCATCTGTACACCCTTTACTTGACACAATTTATCAATGACGCTCTGGAGGCACATCAGCCCTTAATGTGGACAAGCATCAAAGAACAACAGGCGCATCTTTGCTGCTCAAATAGCATTTACTGTGATCGCAGCATTATTGAAAAGATTGATTCAGGTAGGTATTCTTGTTCAAGGACAGGACAGTGGTCGCATGAACCGGGAGCTGTGATATCCAGGCAGAAGGCAGTGAGTGGTAAAAGTCTTTATATTATGACACAAAATGCTCCTCTGGACTCCTAGGGACTGAATAAATTGCAGTGGTGTGCTCGTCTCAGCCCATGAGTTCTGAAAACTTTGATTCCCAAACTTGGGGTCCTAACCCTGCCTGGGTCTTAATCAACTAATAAATTATCTACAGTAAACAATAACTATTTATGCTATGCTAAGTGCCTATATGAAAGCTTTACCTAAAAAAATAGCTAAATCAACTGTTTTAGTTATGGATGCAGTTTGTAATGTTATTACACCAGTGGTTAAGTACTTGTTTATAAATGATTGCATATTCAATTGATAGCACAGGTCATGAGTTGATTCCAGTGCCTCTGAGCTATACTATTTCATTGCAGCTTTGGATTTCCTGTCAGAAAGTGAACCTCCGTCCTCTTCTGAGGTCCTTTCCTATATCAAGCTTAATCCATTTTTAGATGAAATGTGTGATGTCAGAGATGTCAAGTACAAATACTTCATTACCTTACTTAAATAGAAGTTACTTTTTTACTTCTACTCCTTATATTTTTTGCAATTATCTTTACTTTCTACTCTTTACATTTCAAAAATAGACCTGTTAGTTTTGTTTCATTGAAGCTAATTTTTGTAATGGCCTGATGGTATATAAAAAAAAAAATAATAATAATAATAATTTGTTTCATCCAGACAATTAATTTCCTTGTGATTGGACTCGTTACTGCACCAACTTGTTGTTTGTCACATACCAAAATAAATCGTTTTTCAAGATGATGCTACTTTAAATTTGACACGGTTACCATAAGTTATAAAACATTAAGGGTAAGGGAGTTAAAATCCAGAATTGTAGAAAAATGTCTTTTTAATAGGGTAGAAATAGTAGAGCATTAACCAGTCTGTCTTTAACATTTTTTCCTGCATTATTTTATACTTTAGGTTATTTTATTTATTTTTACACTTGCTTGGATAAAAGCTTAAGTTAATACTCCAACTTCTACAAAAGTGTTTTTAAAGAGTATCATTTATACTTCTACTTGAGAAATAAATACGTTTGATTCCTCTGTGTGATGTCCAAAAACACTGTATATGTGAGTCACACAGAAAAGCTGGAAAAGCCATTATTTTTTTAAGCTCTGATCAACTTAGAGCAGCGGTCCCCAACCACCGGGCCGCGGACCTGAAAAGAAAAAATATAAAAATTTGCGGTATTCTCTCCCAATTACATCAGTCGGTGCATCTGTGCCTCTTGACACAGGTTATTTCAGTTCAAGACTCATCCTATCTATAACATCCTATCTTTGTGAAGCGGGATTTTCTGTGGTTACAGCGACCAAAACAAAGCTACGGAGCAGACTGGACGTCAAGAGCACACTTCGTCTGTCATTTTCTCCGATAACGGCTAGATGGGACCGGCTTGTTGTTTTATTTTTATGCTGTTTGTATGTGATTCTATGCCAGTCGTATCATTTTACTTGATTGTATCCCCCCCCCTCGTCGGTCTGTGAAAATATTGTCTGACATATAGCGGTCCGTGGTGCAAAAAAGTTTGGGGACCGCTGACTTAGAGCATTGATTTCCAAAAGGGGGGTCTTCACCCCACTTAGAGTTTTTTTTATCAACCTGTATGGGGTCATGAGACTCACAAAGGAAATATTAACAATCACTATTTATGTAAAAGTGCTTTAAGTAATAAAAGTACCTCTTAAAACTTGAGAAAATCAACCAAAATGGCTGTTTATGGCGTTTTTAATTTTATCACATCTGTATTTAGTTGATTTTGTACAAACTGTTATAAACTCAACACCATTACTATTCTGTGGGTCACAAGCTAAAAAGTTTGGGAACCTTTGCCTTAGAGCCCAGTAGCAGAGTTCAGTGCTGACTAATTAGAAGGTTCTGGAAAGAATAACATTTATTGATGGATGTATACCAAACATGTGCAAATACTGAAACATACACTGCAAAAAATTTAAATCTTAATAAGTCAATTTTTCTTAAAATAAGTGTATTTATTCCTGAACTGAGGAGGTACCTGAGACACTTTGCCAATGGAACAAGATAATTTACATTTAAAATGAGAAAAAACTATTGCATTGTCTTATTTCAAGTGAGTTTTAACTAACTACTCATTCCATTGGCAAATTATCTTACTAACCTACTCAAATTAAGAGTAAATACACTTAATTTAAGAAATCTTTACCTATTTCTAGATTGTTTTTGCAGTGTAAGTAACTTGCATAGATAGGTTGCCGACTTCATGGGAACAAATTAGGATTTTGTGCACTCACTTTATCTCTGTAATCTCCATGTCAGCTATTGGGCACAGTGCTGTATGTTAGTGATCTTGTCTGCCACACCAAAAATATAATCACCTCCTCCACAGTACAAATTGCGGAGGCATTTCTGCAGAAACAAAGGTAGATCCAAAAAAACAAAAAAAATGTGGGGAACAAAAAAGTTTCAGCATTGCAGTTCCCACACATTAAATAATAAAAGATGATTTTGAGTCATGCTGCATGCAACAATCTAAATACCTAATGTGATATCATTTTTGTTCAAAGTGTAGAACATTTGAGGTTTTTTTCCTTTCAACTTTCTTTAAATATTTTTCTTGTTCAAAATCCTACAGTCACGCTACATCTATTATTTAGCAGCACAGGAAGATATGAAAAAAAAACAAACCCTGGCTGGTATCGTTAAAAGAAAAAGATTGGCGCCGATGATGGTTGGATCAACATAACTAAAGATAAGCTTAAAATGGAGTGAATAATACCTTTAAATGTGGCCTTTCATGCAGCATTTCATCCACCTTTCATGTGAATGATGTTCAAGCAGCAACACATTTCACACTGAGAATCAGATTATTCAAATTGTGCAATCAACGAACTGCTTCAATTGTTGTTTCATAAGGGAAAAAGGAAAAAAAGGTCAGTAAAAAAAATAACAACTTGAAAGCTCAAAGCAGATGAAACATGGAGGAATAAACATCGTCAACAGTTCTATGTCGCTATTTCATATTTCACTCCTGCATCCTCGCATCACTGTGTCTCAGCCCACAGACATTTGTCTTCCCACAACAGCTGCGTAAAGTTACTAAACACAAATATTTTTGTTTCATATCACACCTCCATTCTCACCTTCACAGCAAAAGAAAAAACTTAACAAAAAGTAAACAAAAAAAAAAAAAATTGTCGCCCACTTTATCATTTTATACATTATAAACCAGTTTCGCTTGTGGGTGAAACACATTTTTTTGCCTTTGTGCCAAGACTTATAGGACAGTAATGCAATCAATTTCATAACAGCCCATTTAATGCATATAGGCAGCCAAAAGATAGCTTGATGGCTCAGAGGAGTCTGGAAAATATAGCCCCGACAGACAGTACATAAAATCCTACCTCTAAGTACCTCTAAACCTTACTAATTAATATATGATGTGTCTTTTGTTCAATGCTTAGAAAAATGAAAGTGTTAAAAGAATAAGTCATGGTTTTATTATGGGCTGCCTGCTGCAGGGAACATTGTCTACCAACTCAGCAGGTCCTGTTGGTCGCATTCAGAAATATGACACAAACTATACATTAAATCCTAAAGATAAAGAAATGCTCACAGCCTAAAAAAAATCCAACCTTTTCTTACAGTACAAACCACACTTATGAATGCATTAAAAGGAATTTTTTTCCAAAACTGTGAAATTAATTTTCATTTAGTTCCTTTAACATGGATATAAGTAAAATTAAATTTCCGTTCTTCTGTTTATGTAATAGGAGTATTTAGTAGTTCATATATGGTCACAGAAAGCATGTATAAGGAGGAAGACTATTATATTTTGGTCTACATAGAATTGCTGAATTAGGAGAAAAACAAACTCTGCACATCCCTTCGAGCACGAAATTGTATGTTGACACTTGATAGTGGTACTATCAGGCTTTGGGGTGAAATTCCTAAGGACATAAAAGCTTATGAGAGTTCACTCCCCAAATCCTGATTTAAAGGTGCAATCAGGAGCCCATTAAAGGTTTGCAATGCAAATGATGCATTTCCAGTGATCATACCACACAAATTGAGCTTTTAGAGTGAAGTGGAATTGTGAACAGAGACACAGAGAGAAGTTACATTTCCCATTAGTACAACAATCTGAACTTTTCTGTCGGTTCAGATTAACCAATCAGGGACCAGATGTGGTTATCTTGTAGATTGAAAAAGCACAGGAGAGATGAAGCTATTATAAAAACCAGAGGGTCATCAGTTCAACAGTGTGAGATAGCAGGTACTGATTCTGGGTCTTTGGTTAAGTTGAACAAGGGAAAAAGGGAAGTAGAGGTCAGCTCCTCCTATTTGATGATGTAGAAAAGTAATCTAGGGGAGAAATAATCCTGTGTTGTCTGCGAGAGAGAGCCTGGAAGGTAAAGGCAACTGTAGTGCACTTTGGGCAGTAATCCCCACATAACAGATACCTCAGAGCAGAGTTCTAAAAAAAAAAACTATGTTTCTGCGAAGATTAATGGACAAAAATAGCATCAGACCATCGCTATACACTATTACACCATTTCTGTGACCCATCATATATTTGGCTTCAGATGAGGCTGTTGCAGATACTCCTCGCCAGACTGCTACTTATGCCTAAACCTAACGTGAAAGGGTTCAAACCTAAGCATAATTTTACAGGATGTATTCCTGAACTGGATATTACAGGACTCACAACTAAACTGATATAGATCTATGGTGAAATACAAGCAATGTCCCTTGGTCACATTTAAAGTGTAACAGAGCTCTATAACCTGGCTGCTTCTACTGAGAAGCAAAGTAGTAATATTTGGGTGTGACACTCATGTATTATTTTTTTGCACCATTGTTATACCTCTTTTTTTCCCACATTTTTTTTTAATCTTCTTACAAAAAAATATTGCTGTTAATATGTCCCATTAACTGGATGAAAAAACATTCAGCAAGAAGTTGCCAATTCATGGTCCCTTTAAAGAAGAACAAAACAATATATTTCTAAAACAATATGTAGAAATAATTATCAATTGAGTTTGATAGTGAAGTATTTCAACTGATAAATCCTTTAGTCTGACATAATAATATCTGATAATTAGACAGCTGTTACAGAGGTTAAAAGGATTTCAGTCAATCTTAAATTGCTGTTAGTACTCTTTGTGTGCTGCTACCTTTAGAAATGTAAATTATATTTGTGACATCAAAGATTTATTTACGTCCACCAATAGACTGGGAGCAAAAAATGAGACAAACCATCTGCAATGTGCTGACAAAAAAAGTTGTCACTTCCTTGGTGATGAAAGAAAAAACAAGATTGCGTTCTGACAAGAGACACTGACAAATGAAATAGGCAAAAAATAAATAACGGAATGAATAAATATAGATATAGCTCTCATACACGGAGCGGACGGGGTTATCTCAATGGCAAGATGACGCTAAATACTAAATAGCGGCAATCAATCATTCATTTCTTCTGGAAAAAAATTACAAAAAATCACAAAGATCCTGATTTGGTGCAGCAGGTTAACAGATCCCTTAACTCTATGTCTGATGCTTCAGTGTGAGAGATGTTCACAATAGGGAGCTGACCTCAAGCAGTCCCCAGTTGGTGGATGTGTTATATTACATTAATAACACCTCCATCCTGCAGGTGATTGGGAACCTGACAACATTCCTGTCCCAGGTTGGACACATGGAGTTGCTCCTGTCTGGATCTGAGCAGCTCAGCAGGAGGAAGTAGAGCAGCAGGTGTTTGGATCAGTACCATGACAAAACACAGAGAGCCTGGTGGCTCAACTTAAGCTTCACCAAGTTTCTAAAAACACACCAAGGTCAGGGTTGAGTTTAGTAATTTGCCTTTTTTTCCTGTTAAATAATCAGTCCACAATGTTTTGTTTTTTTTTATTGCTGGTGTTTAATATATTTTTGTTTTTGTTATTTTTTTTTTTAACGTACAACAGTATAATAATAAAACAGTCCAGGCTTACTGTGATTTTTACAGTTCATCTCCTCCTTTAATCCCGATGCTTAATTTTTTTTATCTTTTAGGTTTTAATATATATATATATTTTTTGCTGTATCTCTGTTAGCAATTTTTACGGAAAACAGGTGGTAAATTGGCCAAATGATCCTTTGTACCTTTGATGTAACTGGATGTTCTTCCAATTTTTAAACCAAAATAGATAAAGAAATGTTGTGATTTTTTCTTCTTTGTTTGAATGCCATTCTGTCAGTGCCTGTTAATTTTTTTCCGGAAACGTATGTCATAAAATACAATTATTATGTAAAATATAATTATTTCTGTGCTATATGATCTCAGGTGTAAGAAAAGCAACAAGCAGATTGTATATTGTGTCTGAACTAAATTTGAGAAGCTGTGTTTTAAGTAAATGCAGCAGGTTGCAGAATCTTGGTGTCATGACGGAGTCATACCTGAACCTTAAGAGGCACATAAAGGCCGTTACTAAGTCAGCCTCTTATCACCTGTAGAACATTTCCTAGATTAAATGACTAATGTCCAAGCAGGATCTAAAAAAACTCATTCATGCATTTATCTTTAGTAGAATTGATTACGACAGTCTTCCCAGATTTGCCTAAAAAGTCTAATAGAAAGCAGCAGCTGATCCAAAATGGAGCTGCTAGTGTTCTCACTAGAACTTAGAAAGTAGAGCACATCAGCCTTGTTCTGAAGTCCTTCCGCTGGCTCCCTGTAGCTCAGATACTATAGCAGATTTTATCCTATAAATCACTGAATTTATCATCACCATAATACATAACATATTTGTTTCAAGTTCCAGTTCCAGCCTACTCTGTACACCCAGAACCAAGGGTGTATCTTTGTCACAAAAGTTGGTGGGGACGCTCTAAGGATAGTGTCTGATGGACCTACAGCTACTCAACCCGGACCCTTTCAAAAAGGCTTATATTTTCCAAAAATGAGGTCAAATGATTGAATGCTTTCCTATTGTTTAGAACACAAGAGAACCACAGTACACTGATATTTATAGTTATAGACAGATGCCTGCCTTTAGTGCATTATTTATAAAGGGCTCAAAAACATTAATGTATAAAAAAATGACGAATAACAGCCGATACCAACATCAATATATCATGCATCTCTAGTATGGACACAACTTCAATTCCATCCATCCATGGCTTCCCTTTAAGCTGCATCAGTGATTATCCTCCTTCACAAGCAGAAAAATCACATTTAGAAATGTGTCCCATATGTCACTGGCAGCCAAAGTCTATATATTGAACATTATGTTTAAAAAATCATTTATACACTGATTTCTATTATTTGTGCTTTAATTCTTCTAGGTTTCTTATATTTTCATTTTATGTCTGTGTCCTGTGAGTCTTGCTGTCTCTGGGTTGGCTGGCACAGCTCTTTTTGAGTCTTGCTGAACTACAGAAGACAAAAAGATTGAATTGAATTTTATATATATTATAACATTGCATATTTTTTCTTGTAAACTTGAGGATATATTTTATTGCATGTTGCATATCCCAGTAAATCTGTTTCACCTTTAAATCAGCAGCTGTCCCTAATTGTGTCTCTGCTCTGCCTAAAAACAGATTTATGAACCTGTCTACCAATATAATGATGCCAGAGAAACACATTTTCAAGATATCTAGAAGGTCTGCAGTCTGATTCTCTGTTCAGAAAACAACAGATATGTGTTCATTTTAATCTGTAACTCTGAGTAATGATCCTCTGAGAGGCCCAGCTTTTTTAACTTATATAAATCTACACTGTTGCAATTTTTAGCTGAAAAAGTTCTGTATGTGTAACTAAAAGATTTTTCGGTGGCATATCTAATTTTTTTAACCAACCCATCTCGTAACTTTTACTGAAACATATATCGAAGTAGCTGCTGGTTAAAATTCACTAAGTGCTGCTGTGTGTCTCTCCTCCAACCACGTAGCTACTCTTTACGCAGTGAAATGCAACCCCAAATAATATTATGTCCCAAAGCAACAGATCCCAGGAGGTAGGACTCGAGAGCAGCAGGAGAGCGAGGAAAAAATACGGACTGAAAACGCTCTGAGCACAGTTAGCTGCACCCAACCCCAGTTACTGTTGGCTGAAGTAAATCAGCGGAAATAGGGAAAAAGGCAGAAAATATTGGTGGGGACTGTCCCCTCCACGGCCAAAGTTGGTGGGGACATGTCCACCCCAGTCTTTCAGAAAGTTACCCCAGTGCCCAGAACTAGAATCAGACATGTAGAAGCAGCATTTAGTTCCTATTCTCCACTGATCTGGAACAAACTCCAAGAAGACTGGAAAAGCGCTGAAAGCCTCAGTTTAAAATCAAAGTTAAAAAATCATTTGTTTAGAAATGCCTTTAATTGATGAAGTTAAACTTTTAATTGAGGTATAATTAGCATAAGTTTGTGGTCTGGCTGTTTATTTGATTTACCACCAGATTTTATTGTGTTTTTATCTTTATTTGGTTTTATTTTGCTTGTATTTCATTTCTATTTTTCTTGCTTTATTCATAAAAAAGCACTTTGAATTGTCTTTGTACTGAAATGTGCTATATAAATAAGGTTGACATGCCTTGGATTGCCTTGCCTAGATATAGAACAATGGACTTCAGAATGCATCCTTTGTCATGTAGCATGGGCAGATGGACCCAGTATTCAAGGAGTAGGAAAGTACAAACGTTTATTAAAAAAAACAAAGCAAAAGCGGAGCTGTGGCTCGCGGACACTGCAGGAGGGGGGACGGGGTACCGCCCAATCTCAGACACTCTGGTTTAGCAGTCCAGACCACGAATGTCCCCAGTGCTGTAGTCCCAGAGGTGATGCTGGAAGCCAGTCTTGGTCAGGGATCCAGAACAGACAGGAACAGGCAGGATCCAGATCAGGCAGGAACAGAAACAGGATGGAAGGATCCAGACTTCCAGACATCCACAGGCTTCCAGGAGGGTTCAGAGTCTGATTGGGACCAGAAGCATGACCGGGTGGTCACGCACAGGAGCAGACAGGATCAGGTGCAGACAGGCAGTGGAAGAGGGTGGCCGAGACAGGACGTAGAACCGGAACTTGAAGCAGGACTGAAAACTGGTCTCCTGCCTGGAGCCAGGCTTACTGGATAAAAACTGAACCTCCCCCCATATTGAGCCAAAAACCCAGAGGACTCTGCGGGGGAGGAACAGTGGACAATCAGGAGACAAGACAAACACTAAAACCCTCTTTCCACTGGCAGCTAGGATCCAGCATGAACCATGACAAAAAAACTAAACAGACAGACTAACAGAAAGACATGCAATGATCTGGCACTGAATGCTCAGGCTGAACTGAACTTAAACCAGAGGAAACAGGTGAGAGGAATAAATTGTAATTGAGGCAGGGAGGGAAAACGGCAGGTGAGAGGAATTACTAATTAGGGAAGAGCAAACAGGCCAGATCATGACATCCTTACTGTTTTGGATGGCAGCAACATTAACTTTTTCAAGGTTATTGCTAAAGTCTTTACATCTCACCAATGTTTTTAGAATCTCCAATATGCTCCAGAGCAGCAAACTACCAATCTCCAGCATTCTGACTTACCCATTAAATCCTATCGAAACAGGAAGGGTGTAATTAGTTAATTTTACACTTTACATATAAAAAGCTGACATGAAAAAGGAAAATGTGGAAACTTGATTTATTTCATGAATTGGACTGAGTTATAATAGACCTAAGTCAGACAGTTATCTTAAATTAATCAACATTCAACCTGATATTTGTGTTTCCAAATAAACAGCTAGAATTTCAATGCTGTTTTCTTCTATGTTTCTGTTTATTTCTTTTTGCAGGAGTAGATGTGTCAATAGATAAATAAACACACGGATAAAACATCCTAAAGGAGGCAGAAGTGATTGTAATTCCACCCTGAGGCGTGCTTCTAATCACCCTGAGTTCAGTGTTTGAGCTGATGCCGATGGATGCGGGTATGAGTGTGTTGTTATTGGCTCTGAACTGTTATAGGTAAATCAAGAGTGGGGTATTGACAATCTGCAGCTTACCTCTGCTGGGAATTAGAAAGCGCCCCAGCGGGGCTTTCCATCAACAACTTAATGGAGACAGAAGCAGAGTTTCTTTTACCTCCCTGCAGCTTCGTAGCCTGTTGACTCAAAGGAAGGTAAATTGCCTGCATCCAAAGACTTTTATGAAGCCAATATTTCAGGCACGTCATTTCTTCAAAACTCATCTGTTTGTTTGTTTTTTTAGGATATTTTCTACTCTTTGTTTGAAGCCTGAGGCATTTAGTACCCCCCAAACTACACCATATCTGTTGATGTAGCACATAAACTGCTATTGAAACACTGTTAGTCCATCCAAATGTCACAAAACATCTCTCTCCTTGAGAGATAAGCCATGCCGATAGTTATTGTACACATTAATCTGGTTTTCTCCATCTGCTCACTAATCAGTTTGTCAGGCTTAGCCAGTGTTTTTTATTCCAGACAGAGAGGAGCCTCCAGTATACCATCACAGTGTTTATTCTCATTCTTGGCTCGAAGAATTTTACCAGAGGCAACACAAAAGAAGAGGAGGCTGAGTTGAAAGGGGATTTGCAGAATGTGTAGTTGTTGTGAGGTTGAATCAATGTGGTTGAGACCGTGAGGCCGTGCCAAGAAGAAAGCGTGATGAGATCGAGCAGAAGTAAAATTGATTAGCCTGCTGTCAAATCCAGAAAATCTAAGCAATTTTTCTCTCTTGAATGCCTTTTTCTATTCATATCAGATCTAATTCTTAAGTTTTTAATTGTTTTATTTGCTCTGATTACAAACTGCACCATTTAGCTTGTTACATTAACAACATATTATTAAGTGTGATTATAAGACTCATCAAGTTGTTGTTTTTATTCCTTAAAATGTCAAGTTTAAATGAAGTAATCAAATTTAAATTTTGTCTATTTGCTGCCCGTTTAGCTTTTTGCCTCCAAACATGAGTACATATCATTTAAAGGAAAATTTGAGAATACAAATTTCTGAAAGTTCTTTAAGTATGAAATTATTACATACTTTTCAATAAATTACTGTTTTTAATTAAGAGTAATTTCATTTAAATGTGCTTTACTGGAGACATCCATGTTTGTCAAAGAGCACTACTGCCCCCTACTGACTTGTGGCGTCACAGTGCAGTATCGGCTGTTGAGCTAGTCCCAGTGCTGTATCTGGTGTTTGTCGCAAAGCACTATTATCCATGATGGATCAATAAAAGGGAGACGTCCCGCATGCTAGCATGAGTTATACAACTAATCCCCTAGCAGATCACCTCTTATTGTTGCAACATGATCCAAATCTCTTTAAGTTGCTGTTGGATGAACGCACTGGACTGAAGACGGGCCTGCAGGAACCGGACCGAGCAGAAGGCCTTCCCTCCACTGAACCAAAAACAGTAACTGGTATTTTTCACTAGTAATTTTTTGTCGTTGAATTTAATCGATTTTGCAGATATATCTTGTTTAGATTTACATACACGTGTACTGTTCAGTGTTCTAACAATATAAAACTGTGCACATGGAGAATAACCATTATAAAGCTGTGGACATTTTTACAGCAATGGATATGTGAAAACAGCAGCAACATCAGAAAAATGCAAAATGACAGCAGCATGTTATTTAACTGACTTGTCATGATGGGTTCTCAAAGGGGACCCAATTATGCAGAACACCACTGAGGCGGAAACAGGAGTAAAGGTTTAACAGAGTTTATTTCAATAAGCACTGAGATTATGACAGTTTCGGGTTCAGGCCTGGGAAACTGGTTCACTGGAGTCTGCGTGGGAGACAGTTTAGTTAGCGTAGAATCAGAGGAGCTTGACTTTGAGGGTTTCTGGTTTGTACCTTGAGGGTTCTTGGTTAACGCCTTGGGAGGAGAACTGTTGGGTCCTGGGAATGTTTGTTCAGCTGAGTCCGTTTGCTGCTTCAGCGTCTTACATCTAGAAAGAGGGCAGACCTTGGTTTTGAGTTTCCAGCTCTTGGTCCAGAGCTGCAAGGAAATTCAGAGAGAAGTCTTCAGGTTTGGCTCAGAGGGCAGACTCGGCAGGTTAAGCTCCTCCTGAGCTTCACAAGAGAAAAACAGGTTTCCAACTGAATACAACACTGCGACATTGAGGCAAGGTCTGAAGACAGCTTATATAGTGGATCCTCTGATGATGGTAATGAGCAGCAGCTGTGCAGGAGGCTCTTCTCAGGAGGATCCACGGCGGACTCTGCTGGAGAAAGATGGTACTACTCCAGCTCCCAACAGTACCCCCCCCTCAAGGGCGGATTCCAGACGCTTCAGACAAGACCTAGGGAAACAAGGGAACAAAAAACAACCCACCAAGGGTGGGCGCAGGGGGCACCATACTAGGTAGGCAAGAAGCAGAGTCCATAACAAAAAACCAACCCTCCCAGGGTGGACGGAGGGGAAAAGAAAAAGGAAAAAACAAAACTGAGTCCCAGAACAAAAAACAATCCACAAAAGGTGGACGTCAACAAAGAAAGTCTCTAATATTTTACCGGGAGACACCCAGTAGCAGCTCAGAAATAGGTGCAGGGCGGGGCCGCCCACTGCGGCACCGGAGCTGATTCAGAGAGGACCGCCGACTGCAGCTCTGGCTGCAACATGGAGAGAGCCGCCCACGACGACTCCGGTGCAGCCTCCGAGGTGTCCTGAGGCGCCCACCGAGGGCCCCTGGATGCTCGGATCGGCCGTAGAGGGACTCCAGAAGGTTTGGCAGAGCGGGGACTGGTTGACTGACTGGAGGCATGGCAGGAGGGAGACCACGATTCAACGTGTCTATGAGTCCAATTAATATGAGGGTTGTGTCGCTCCAACCACTCATATCCCAGAACCAAGGGAGAACAGGCTGATGGGAAAACAAGAAAGGTTAAGGTCTCTCGATGACTACCTGAAACTTGAAGCTGAAGAGGCAGAGTCTTGTGGTTAACCTGGTGTAGACTCCTTCCATCAATCGCTGAGACATTAAGTGGCTTCCTCAGAGGGGTGGTCTCAATATTTAGCTGTTGAACTAGATTAGAGTCAATAAGGTTTCTCTCACAACCAGAGTCTATGAAGGCTGACAGAGTGTGAGTCTGATCAGAACAGAACAGGGTAGCAGGTAAAAGAAGAGGAGAGGATTTTCTATTTAGTTGATGCTTCACAAGACTCCCCATAATCGCAGACGAGCTCCAAATCTTATTCTTGGCTGGACAGGATGAAACAAAGTGCCCTGGTATCCCGCAGTAAAAGCAAAGTTTCTCCTTAAACCTTCTCTTCCTCTCGTCGGGTGTGAGCCTAGTGTGACCTATCTGCATTGGCTCCCCCTCAGTAGGTTCACAAGCTGGTGGAGCAAAGTGAGTTTTAGACACAGGTATAGATTCAGGCTGGGCACGGCTCTCTGTGCTGAATGCCTCTTCGGGAGAAACAAAGGAAGGGGTGTCCCTTCTCTTAGCCGAAGAAATAGAAACAGGAAAAACATGGCTCCTAATCTTTGACTTAGATCTGGTTCGAAGACGGTTATCCAAACTAATTGTCAGCCTGATGAGTTCCTCCAGGGTCTCAGGTGTCTCGAGTGTGGCGAGTTCGTCTTTTACGTTCTCGTTTAAAGCGTTGAAAAATGCACTCTTAAGTGCACACTCATTCCAGCCTGAGGCTGCAGCTTTAACCCGGAAGTCTATGGAAAAATCCGCTACAGAGGAATTTCCCTGTTTAAGATTTAACAGAGCACGAGAGTCAATTGTTTGGTCAGAATCTTGGTTGAAAACTTGAGTAAATTCGGAGATGAAGTCAGAGTAATAGCAATTAAGGCTGTCGTCGGTGGCAAATCTTGCCTGAGCCCACTCCAAGGCTCTTCCTGTTAGCTGAGAAAGGATGAAGGTTATCTTTTTGTAATCCGTGGAAAAACTGACTGGAGAGTTCTGGAAAATAAGTCGGCATTGAAACAAAAATCCCTTACATTTGCTTGGGATACCTGAAAATTTCTCTGGGAGAGACGGACGAAATTCCGGAAGTGACGTGACAGGCTCTGGTTCCGGAAACGGAAGTTGGACGGGCTCCGCTCTAGGAGCTGATTGTCTGGAAAACTCCTGCGAAAACTTATTAAATAGAGTGTTGAGCTCACCAAGGAATCTGTCTGCAAGCCGGTCGTGAACATCACGAATGACGCACTCAAATCTCCTAGCCATTTCATTGTGGCTCTCACGGAGGGAGGCATCAAGGCTCTGAACCTGGGTCGGTAGATCCTTCAGAAGCCTCCAGAGGGGTTCCGCTGGGAATATATGTTGGTCGCAGTGTTCTGTCATGATGGGTTCTCAAAGGGGACCCAATTATGCAGAACACCAATGAGGCGGAAACAGGAGTAAAGGTTTAACAGAGTTTATTTCAATAAGCACTGAGATTATGACAGGTTCGGGTTCAGGCCTGGGAAACTGGTTCACTGGAGTCTGAGTGGGAGACAGTTTAGTTAGCGTAGAATCAGAGGAGCTTGACTTTGAGGGTTTCTGGTTTGTACCTTGAGGGTTCTTGGTTAACGCCTTGGGAGGAGAACTGTTGGGTCCTGGGAATGTTTGTTCAGCTGAGTCCGTTTGCTACTTCAGCGTCTTACATCTAGAAAGAGGGCAGACCTTGGTTTTGAGTTTCCAGCTCTTGGTCCAGAGCTGCAAGGAAATTCAGAGAGAAGTCTTCAGGTTTGGCTCAGAGGGCAGACTCGGCAGGTTAAGCTCCTCCTGAGCTTCACAAGAGAAAAACAGGTTTCCAACTGAATACAACACTGCGACATTAAGGCAAGGTCTGAAGACAGCTTATATAGTGGATCCTCTGATGATGGTAATGAGCAGCAGCTGTGCAGGAGGCTCTGCTCAGGAGGATCCACGGTGGACTCTGCTGGAGAAAGATGGTACTACTCCAGCTCCCAACATGACTACGGTTTATATAATTACATTTTTACAATTTTTCAACTCTGTATTATCACGAGTGTAGTCTTTGTTCACTTTACAATAAAAAATAAAAAAAAATAAAGATTTTTGAAAAGTTCGGTATTCATAATTTTCCTGCTTTCTGTGTCAACTGTCACGGTTGCCAAGCGACAGAGCCTACGGCGGTAAAAGCCGCCGAAGGCTAGACCTGTTTGAATTCACAGCTAAACTCTTCCTGCCTCCTTATTTTCAAGGACCTGAAAGGATCCAGTCCAGGTAGACCGGCTACTTGGAAGACGCAGCCTTAAATTCGAACACATCCTGTGACTGCATACGTCGGCTGGGTCCTTGGAAGGCAACATGGCAGTAGGCCATATATGTATTTTAGTTGGTACAGACTGACCGAGAAGTAGCACCCCCTGCTGTCTGTTTAAGGATACTACCCACAAGTCACAGATAATTTTTACCTGTGTGACATTTGTGTCAAAAGTAAAAATTAAGACGTAACTTGTAAAGTTGAATTTGTGACTAACAGCAGCAGATTTGTGCAGTTGTATTAATTGATTTGTTTTTGTGTTAATACAAATACAAATTTGTATTTTTATTTGTTTTACTTTTTCTTTTTGAAGATTTTAATACACGTGTTTGAATTTGTTTTGCACCATTTGTTTTAGATCAACTGTAGCAAAACTGAGTGGAAGACATTTTTGATGTGCAACTCACAGAACACAATTTGTGTACCTGTACTCAATAATTTGAAGCGGTGTAACTTTTTTTGTAATTGTATCAGATTAAAAAACTCTACAGTTACAGGACACCAAAGTTACAATACACAAATAATTTTGCAACAATAGTTCTGAACCATTTGAAGTAAAACTGATATTGTAGGAGGTTTTTGATGTGCAACTTGTAGAACAGAATTTGTGTTCTTGTGCTTAAAATATGAACAGGTGTAAAAAAAAAGTGTACTTTAACAACTTAAATAACCTTCATACAACAGCGCAGGTTTCTTTTGCTATTCTTAGTCTTAATCAGATTCCTCTTTCCTCTTGCAGAACTCTTAACAACGACAAACCTCATCTGTGGCTCCTGTTCTGAACTGACCTTATTTTTGTGTAGTCAAATAAACATCTTAAACTGCTTCTGTTTTCAACCCAGTCTCATGGGAAAATGTACCCCCACTACGTTGGTCCACACTGCAAAACGTAGTGAAGGTACATTAATGGCCATTTTTTTGTGGTACTGTTACATTTCTTCTGCCTATACGCTTTCTATTGTTTTACGTCCTAGTCACGTGACTTTCAAGATTCCAGCTGGGAGAAGAAAAAAAATATATATATGGCCGACATTCGCTCCTTTTTTTGTGGAAAGATTAATAACTTGGGTTTGTTTTTGCATTAAAATGAGTTTTGATTACATTTCTAGTGGGAAATGTATAGTTTGTTGCCAGAATATTTACTCAGGGAATGTACGTAGTGGGGGTACATTTTCCCATGAGACTGGGTTGCTGTTTTCCCCTGTCTGTGTCTGCATGTGGGCCAAACACCTTAAAACCATGACAATTGCGTCTTTTAACTTTTGCACCTTTAAATGAAGTTAATTTACTAGTCGTTAAAAATGCACAGCATTGGATTATTGAAATCCATTAAAGTAGTTGACATTTGTTCCTCAGTATCTTAAAAAAAATCTTAATTGCAAAACTGAAACTATATTTAAATTCCCAAAATATTTGATGTTTCCATTTCGCACAAGTGAGTAGTCATCGCACCCTTTGAAATCCAATGTTTCAATGTACTGTCCAGAAAATTAAGATTTCTATATCTCCCCATCAGGCATAAAATGTTTATGAGCACATATTGATAAGTGGCTTGATCTGAGCTGCATAAAAGTAACCTCTAAGAATATAAATGCTAGACCTCATCTTGTTTTGAATGCTATAGTGTTTCATTTTTTTAATCTACCAAATACATACCAAAAATCTTTTTTCTCAATTTCCTGAAAATTCTCTTTAGCAGAACTCCAATGGAAGTGCTTGCAACAAGAGTGGATAATGTGGACACAGAATTATTTTTACACTGAGGCTGAATTCCATGTTCTCACATATCGTCTTCAATTGTTGTTTAAAGATCTTCTTATTATGCAGGCCGGAAGTCTTATTGATTGCTTTTATTTATTGATTGACTTTATTTATCTCACATGGAGAAATGTACTCATTACATCTGCTCAAATAGACAAAAAAGAGAAGAAGGTGCCAAGGGAAGAAAAAGGTGCATGGGATATATACAGTATATATGCGTCCACATATGACAACTTTTTAATTTTTTTTTATAGCAGGATTATTATACAGGGTTATCGTACAGAGTGTTTAATTTGGTATCTCTCTCTTTCTCTCTCTCTCTCTCTCTCTCTCTCTCTCTATATATATATATATATATATATATATATATATATATATATATATATATATATATATATATATATATAAATAAATATATAGCTATTGCACTGGGGGTCAAATATAAAGAAACAGGTTATTGCTCAGGGTATTAAAAAGTAACTGCACATTATACATTGCACAAGTAATTGCCATTGCAGTGTTGGATTGTAGATTCTGGTGGCAACTGGGATGAATGAACTTACATATAGTCATAGGAATAAATAATATGGCTTTCTTCACGTTTTTCTCACCGTGATCACACTTTGTTTTAACGGGATTCACACCTTAACTACTGCTGATATAAACCTGTTCAACACAGTGACACCACATGAACAAGCAGAAAATAATCTTAATTACTCTCTTCTGGTTTGATCTTGAAATTGCATGGTAGTCACATATATTTATTATGAGACTCTTTCAAAGATACAAACAGCTGATTGAAATGCAAAATGAGCCTCTCACCTCTAGATGTTGCAATAACTTCAAAGAAATACTCAAAGGTATTTCTTAAAAACTAAAGTATTGTGAAGGATTTTAAACTGTTTTATTGCCTTTTGCATTTTAACTGCAAGGACAGTTTTCATAGTTCTTCGAAACTTCTTATATAGTTTCCACTCGTCCTGGAGATGCATTGTATTAGTTTTGATCATTCAATTCACTTTAGGGAATGACATTGTCAAGAGCTGTTTAAAATGAAATTTCTTTTTGTGTACACTTTAGTATAATGTCTAAGTCAATGATTTATTTTAACCATTTTATCCAAGGTGGGATGAATAAACAACATACAACCCTAATATCTCCTAAAATATGGATACAATTAAGTAGATGGTTGGATATGTGGAACCAAAGATCCTAGAGGGTTGGGATCTGGAGCTGTACCACCTTCCTCCAGCAGAGTGCACCGTGGGTCTTCAAGAGCTGGAGTCTTCCAGCACACCTGAGGCGCATCTTCCCATCAAGAGACCTGCCCTCTATAACCAGCTGCCAGACCTTGCTTCGACGCCGCAGTGTTGACCTAGTTTGGTTAGCGACCTGAGCCTAGAACCTGAGAATCGTTGCTGTCCCTTGAGAGAGATTCTGATTCTAATTCTCCCTTGTTTTTGCCTCACAGGAAACCTGTCTCTACCTAAGGCTCTGGATGAGCTTAACCTGCCGAGATTGCCCTCGTGAGCCAAACCTGAAGATTCCTATGTGGATTCCCCTGCTGCTCTTGGCTAAGAGCTGGAAACTCAGATCAAGGTCTGCCTTTAAAGTCAGAAGCAAGACGCTGCAGCTGCTCTTGGACTCTGCTGAACAAACAGTCTCTGGACCCAACAGTTCCTTCTCTCTCAAAGAGAAGCCCGGACTCCTTCAAGGTATTTTCCTGAATAATCTAAAGACTCATAACTCCTCAGTCCGTTTCCTAATCAAACTATCATCCCTGCAGACTTCAGTGAACCAGCCCTGACCAGTTCCAGATCCTGTTTGTGATCTTGTGTTTTTGTGCAAACCAAATAAACTCTGTTAAACTTTTAACCAGCCTCCGTTGTGTTCTGCATGTGGGCTAAGAACTTAAGACCCATCATGACATAGAAACTGTTTTTCCTTTTGAGACCATGGCTCTTTTATTTAGTTTTGTTACAGTAGGTATCATGTTGACCTCAGCTAAAATATCCTTTTGTCATCTTTAAAACATTAATTTGACACTACTTCCAACCAACATTTAGATCAAGTTTAACTTTAATTTCTCAACTAATACAAAAATCAAAAAGCACTACTTCAGAAATGAAATTTAAAAAACAAGAAAGAAAACAAAAAACAAATCCCCTCTGAATAGGTGTGGGAATCTCTTAGGATGTCGAAGAGCAACCTAGGAACCATCAATGCTCCAGGCACCTTTTAAAAATGTGAAAGGGGGTCAGTCCTTGGTCTAACACAGCTGAATCAAAGCTTTAGATGATTATGTGGACTCTGGAGACAATGACCGCACACTGAGGAGATAATTCAACTGTGTTAAAGCAAAAGCAAATCTAAAGGTTGGTTTTAGTAAGTCCACTGGTTTTTGAAACCTGGCGTTGCAGCAGTGGCGGCGAATTCATAATGTGGGGAAGTTTGGGAACATAAAAATGAAGGAGACATTGAAATGTTTTAGATAAAAACAAACAAACAAAACTAACAACCAAACCATTGTGGACAAAAAAGAAAATTTTGCCTCTTACAATATTTTCAGACACTTATTGTTGAATGAATACAACAGGTTAACATGAGGCTTCTTGGAGAAAAAAAAAAAAAACCTAAGTGATCATCGGCAAGAAAATGTGTGGCTCTATGCTAGAAAACTAACTGGTTCACACAAACTTTATTAATTAGAGAAATCAAATGTGCTTTCAGATGAATTCAACAAGAACCTTTTTGCCTCAGTTTGATCTTCAATGAAAACAAATTAATTTCTTTACTCTAAAACAGAGGTCACAAACAGATATCTTTGTATTGAACTGGTGAAAGTTTTCAAAGATGAGCCTGCACATTTTGAGTATGTGTGGCTTAACCTGCTGCTGTAAAGCTGGATTCTACACCATGACCTTAATAAAAAAATAAATATCGATCCAGGCTCAAAATGAGCATTTTGATATGTGTTTGAGAATGGATTTGTCGCCATTCAAACACAAGTTTAAAAGCCTTGCAGGGCAGCCTAAAGCCCACTGGTCTCATTAAGCCATAAAAAAGAAAAGAAACAAACAAAAGGTCAGGTCAGGTGTTTTATAAAATATGTGAATCAGGAATTTGTCTATATACCGAACTGAACGATTGTTGTTCTCTACTTCAAACACTTTCAATTTTAAAATGGAACAATGTTCTTTTTTTTTTTTTTTTTTTTTTTAAATTCAATGTGTAACATGGATGCATAAACACCTCAGTTTATTTTAGTGTTATTCTGTTTAAAATGTCTCCACACTTTTACCAGTTAATGATTTTCTCTATTCGGACCAAACTGATTTTTAATTGGTTAACCCTGCTCTAAAAGAACCAATGAATCAAGGATATTGTTGATAAAGGAAAATCATTTCTTCAAGCCAACTTTCTTTTAGATCCAAAACAGTTAACAGAATCTGGTCATAGTATTTCTGGAGTCTAACTTCTCACTTTTACTTCAAATACTCCAGTCACATAAAAGCTTTGGGTTTACTCAGTCAAAGCCTCTGAAACATCTCACCTTTAGCCTGGAATGCTCTGAGGTGCCTTCTGGATCAATATGCTCTATTTCATGCATGGACTGCCAATTCAGGTTGGATGCTTCATTTTAAGTAAGACATCATGGGGGTTTTATGTGCATGGCTGCTCTGATGAAGCCCCAAGCTTCAATCATCATGGGTCACAGGAACTATGTGTTAAAAAGCAGTTTAAGATATTTTTTGCTACAATTTTCCCTTCTGAAAATCAGCAGAACTGAAAGCATTACTGTGTTTAAAATGTCAACCTACTCTTTGGTGTTTCACAGAGAACTAAGTAGCAGATAGAGGGTATCCAGCCAATTTAGCCATTTTAAACCTAGTTGAACTCTACAATGCTGCTTGTTATGTGGACCATTGAAGGTTTGCTGGGGTTTTTTTGTGTAAAAACCTTTAACGTGTCTTCTAACCCAAACATGTACATCATCTGTAGCTTCAGCTTTGCATGAAATTAATGAATGTGGAGATATATATATAAGTCTGGTTAAAATCCCCAAAATACAGAACATCTCCTATTAACTCACAGCTAACAGTAGTTAAAAAAAAAATATATATATATATATATATTTTCCTGTTTGCCACTGGTTTTATGTATTTTAAATTTGAAATAAAGTTTAATGTAACTTTAATCACCCCTCATCTATTTCCAACAAGAAAAAAGGGTGAAATCTAATTCAGTACTTTAAAACAAAAGAGTTATCGTTTTCATTTTGTTAGTTCTTTTTTATAAATATCCTTAATTAGACTGGGATATGATAAATATTAGTGATAGAGAATTCACAAGTATCTTATACATTTATCTATTATGTAAAAGAGCTCCCAGTTGGGAAATTATTAGCACTTCAACATTTTCAGTAAATCTGAAAATCCCAATAATTAGCATGCTACTGTATCATTTGCGCTAGCAAGTACGGCGGCGCTAATGCCATCCTGCTAACTAAGGATATTAGCCTTTTTTAATAGATCATTTTGGAAAGCACCCAACTTCTGTCTACCACTGGCACTGTACAAATATTTGTTACACTTTTCAAAGGCTGGAATTGTACTACTAAAATGTAAACGCCACAACAACATGGATAAAGTACTTTGAGAAGACATTTCCCTAAAACATCTTGTACCTTTCTTAATCATTCCCAAAACAACTTTGGTGTGTTCCCTCTGAGAGCTTTGCTGTGTGTTTTTTGTTTTTGTTTATTTTATCTTGTTAATATCACTTTAGCAGACTGAGACAGCCACAGGCAAAAAAATGAAGACAAAAGCCACAAATCACCAAAGAAAAATATGTTATCATCAGTATTAATACTTTATACAATTACACGCTTTATTGTCTGAATGTTAAGGCAAATTGTGTATGTTTAATTGCTGCATAAAATACACTTAATGACTTGGTGTTTTGGTGTTATTTGGTGTTGATTAATTTCTTATATTTGTTTTCTGACTCTAGTTATCCTCCAAGCAATATGTTGCTTCTCTCTGCTGTTTGTTTTTATTTGATTATAAAATCTGCACATTTCTTAGAAAATGTAAAACCTAATTTGTTATTTCTCAGAGTAGATATTAACCTAAGCAGATTTTACAATATTTACTTTATTGAGCAGCTACCCTTTAACTTCACTACTACAAATACACTCATTGTCTCTGTCAGAACATTTTAATGCAATTCCTACATTTTGTGTTTTAACAGTTAAAAAAATATACACTTTATATGAAAAGTCTCTTGATCTATTAACAGATATTGGCAGCAGCAAGTAGTAATTGGTACATGGTTTCACATAACTTTTCTTTCCCCAGAAAATTCCTTATTTTTCATGTTAGCCTTCCTCTTTTAATGCTGCATGTTTTCACCGAATCTGTGTGGGTTTTCTCCAGGTGCTGCAGTTTTTTTCCATAGTCCAGTATTGACCGTAGGAGTGAGAGTAGGCATACAAGCTTGTTTGTTTCAGTTGTTCTTCACCTTGTGTTGGATGCATCCACCTGTTCGTTATAGCTGCTCATATGAAGGTATTTGACATCTTCCAACCTAAACTGAGAGCTTATGACAGTGCTATCTGCCTCCTCCAATCGAAAGCTGGGATAGGATCAAATCAGTCATAAAAGTTAATGACTGTAATGAAGAAATCTCAACATGTTTTCTGTTTTATACTGTACATTTTGCCACATTACATTCCTTAGTGGAAACTTATTAGGGTTCTTAATAATGGCCAATGGAAAATGTTCTTTAACTGAGTAGTGGATAAAAAAATGAGATATGCTTTTTAATATACAGTGAAACAATTTAAGCACAATATTCAGCTGTTGCTCAAATTTTCCAATAGTTAAACCCAAAAAGAATTGTATGTACTCTGAAGGCTAGTTCCTCTCAAATATTATTGAAAAAATCAGTCTTAATAGGTGTTGGTGAACACTTCTCCTTTGTTAAGATAATCCATCCACCTCACAGGTGTGATATATCAAGATGCTGATTAGATATGATGATTATCACACAGGTGTGCCGGAGGTCAATTTGCACAAAGTGCAGCATAGTGTTCAGTACCTTAAGAAATCCTGCTGAGCGGCACCTCACTATTTCAGTCCTTTTTAGAAGCGGAATCTAGTAATATTCATGGAGATGAGAAGAATTGGCAACAAGGAAAAATAAATAGAAGATGTGTCAGTAGAAGCGCTGAGGTAAATGAGTTACTGCAGAGCATATCAGCCAAATATTTCTTCTTGATTTGGAAGGTAATGTTCAGGACCCTGTGGGAGATTAGACCATAATAATCTGTTATTAGATGGGCAGATTTCTGCTGTGTCTTACTTCCTCGTGGTGAATCCAGCATACCATTTGCAAGGACCAAGATTAAGGGGAAAAGAGGGCTATAGAAGTAAGGTACTGGTGTGCTGGTGTTTCTTTAAAGAACTCAGGATGGTATACATTTGAACTCCTAAACTCATTCTTAAAAGTAGCATGAGTTCTATAAGTTGTATGTTTCACAATGCTAATATACTGGGTGGAAGTTGGACCTTTAGAGTTGTTTTGGAAAAGTCTGGAGGTAATTCTGGAATTTTAATGATGCATTTAAACAGCTCTTTAAGGGTGCATAATCATGTTATGTGAAATTTTTCTATCATTTATATGCTAGTAACTCACCTTGGTTGCATACTAAGTTTTTCTGAAAGATTACCACGTCTTATTGGAGTATTATTTGTTACTCTTTTGTCTTACGCTTTGTTTTTGCTCAGATTGTTAGTGAATAAAGGTCTTTGGGTATATTTACACAATATCAAAGGAGGTACCACCCCAGGGAATTAGAGGCTTTCCTGTTACTGCGGCTGAGCCAGTTAGCAACCCCAAGTGTAAGATGAAAAATAATGGATTTTGAGATGTTCATCTTGGAAATTTCAATTCAGGCAAATGGAGGTGAAGTTTTCTATAAGACGTTTCACCTCTCATCCAAGAGGCTTCATCGGTTGAGGAGCACTGAAATGTACTGTAGGTGTGACAAACAGTTAGGGAAGGGGGGGAAAATTAAAACAAAAGGTGGCTCTGATCCCTCCTACTGGATGGGCCATGGAGGTAACCTGGGCAGTGCTGATGGTCATTAGGATTCTTCTGATGGGTGATTAACTCATTTGTCGGCGTGGTCTCGATCACATGTATTGAAGTATGAGTCAGGTGAGGGTCAAAGTCCTCAAATGAGTGTCCTTTAGCCTTCAGGTGTAAGTGAACAGCTAAGTCCTGTCCTGAAGAGTTAGCCCACCTGTGTAGCGGTTGCTTGTTCTCTGCAATGTACAGGTCTTTGCACTCTCTACTACACTGAACGGAGTAAACCATGTTGCCAATCTTGTTGCTGGGTGTCTTATCTTTTAGGTGAACCAGGTTTTGTCTGGGGATTTTGCCGGGTTTGAAGTGCACAGGGATCAGGTGCTGGTTGAAAATCCTCCTGAGTTTTTCAGAGACTCCAAAAACATATGGAATGGCGACATTCTTAAGGAAGTAAAGATTAGTGTTTAAACTGAACTTTCCAAGCTTGACCATTATCTGGACTACTGAGAGTCTAAAAAACTGAGAGCGTAAAAAAGAAAAACAAAACATTAATATATGAATACTTTTGCATTATTTCAACAAAGCAGTAATAATATTTTAAACACACAATCTCACATATTCCAAAAGCCTTGTTTTGGCTTAGAAAACATACAAATTAAACTGAGCGAACAGGCCCACCCCTTAGTAATGGGGAGTCGTATATATGAGACACACACACACACACACACACACACACACGTGTGTATGTGTATGTGTATGTATTGGCTAAAGTAGCAGTTAAACACAGCATCTGGTTTTCTACATTGGTTTACTTTTGTTGTTTTGGGTAAATGTTTTTGTTTGGGGTGTGGTTCTTTGGTTGGCCATATCTTGTTTTAATTTTTTTTAAGTAAATTGATTTCACTTTACAATATACTTTTTTGCTTAACTCTTCCTAAAAGGGAAATATATGGATTAAAGAGTAAAAATATCAAAACTCGTTATTGACATACTCACCTCTGCCATTTCACTCTCCAAGCAGGTGCGTACCGGACTGCACCATTGGAGAAATGAAGGTGGGGGGGTTGATCTCATGTGTGGTGTTTTCTGTATTGTATTTAAGTATTTCTTTGGGTTGAATAGAAATATTTGTTTTCTGTATTTATTGGTAAATGCATTTCTTAATTAGCTGTTTAAAACAAATTTTATTTTTCTGGTTATTTTGCAGCTGAACATCCTTTTAAAAATGCTCTCTTCCAATTTAGTTCCACCTGTACATAAGAAACATGTCTGTCATTGTTCTTGTGGCTGGTGTAGTAGAACAAATTAAAGATTTGTTAGCTGAAAACTCTTTGGATCATGTACTCCTTTCAACTGGTTTGGGTCCCACCTCAAAGACTGCTAAGCCTTCAGACAAGCATGTGACATATATGTATATTTATGGTTGTAAAAAAGAGCCAAAAAAGGCATACAACATCATAAAGTAGGGGCATATATACAAGGTGTGTAAAACTTCCTATTAAGTTTGAGTAAAGTTTTTAAACCAAAGCTGTGTACTCATTGTAAATTTAATTATGAAATCAGTGTAAGCAGTGGCCCAATATAAAATGGGTTTGACATCCTAGATAGTAAAACCTATAGTAGCAGACTCCTGTTTGGACCACAAGTTTCCATGATAGCTAATAATATATAGGTGGTTTTGATATTTTTGTAAAAAAAACAAATCTTAAATGGCTTAACTTTAATAACTAATTTAAATGACTATGGTTTAACTTTCATGTAAAATTAACATTAAAATGTTTGGCGTGTTTGTCATTTCGAAGACGTTGATCAAAAGGTCTAAAATGATTGTCGTTTGTCTCTGAGAGGCTGTGACAAACTTCAGAAACAGTAAGTCTGAAGATGCTGAGAGATTTATTTTCTAACTGTTCGCAGCATGTGCCATTTGTCTGAAAACTGTCTGCTTTCTCTCTTTTTGAGGCGGCAGCCCTATACTCAGACTGACATTAATCCTAGCCTGGGTTACCAAAGCACTAAAGTGACATTTACTAACCATTTTTTTCCCACTGTTGTTCACCCAATTTTGGCTGTCCCCAGAGGCAGTAAATATCATGTTGTGAAATGCTTTTTCATATCGGCTGGGAAACGTAGTGCGTTAAGGGACACAGATGACCCACTGTCGCCACAGAGAATATTTTTCCTCTCTTGTTTTCTGCCCTAGATAACTCAAAGTTTCCCTTCTAATATATTAATACAGTGTGACAGTTTAGTTCATTCCACCATTTTCTAAACAAGCACATAAAACATGTTTTCCTTGGTGCTTTAACTATGAAAGAGTTAGAAGGTTGCAGAAATAACGATAAAAAGATTTAGTGCTTACCAAAAGTCCATTTAGCAGCTATACTTTTCCACACTTTGTCACATTACATGAAAAATATCAATAATATAAGTGGAAGTTTTTTTCTCTTTCATAGTTCAAACATTTCTGAGTAAAATTCAAAAGTTTAGAATGGATTTGTATTCAGGCTCTCCTACAGAAATGCTTTTACGACCACCTTAAGCCGTGTAAGATTTCAGGTCTTTGCCCTGACGGACTTTGCACAAGTCTGAGGTATTTTATAGCTCATCGCAGGCTTTCTCCATGATTATCCTATATTAAGAATCCTATAAACTTTGAACAGCTTCCATGTCTCTGAATAAAAAACACTTCCCACATTACGATTAAGCAACCACATGTCCCATAGTCTCTATAATGCCATTTATTTTCTTATTTTAAAACACATCTGGATGTGCACAAAGGAGAAAAAGTTGCATGAAGTATGATGCATCCAGATATATACAGTGGATCGCAAAAAATAAAGTAGAGAATTAGGGTAACTTATACAGTATATTATCTACAGTAAAGTGGTGGTAGGTAAAGTGTGGGTTTTGGTTTGTTAAATAGATCAATAGTATAGGTTATTGCAGACCAGGTAAGACTGCAGTGGCATTTCAAAGTCTGATGGCGGCAGGGATGAATGACCTGCGGTAGTGCTCCTTTTTACACATGGGGTGTTTAAGTCTGTTACTAAAGGAGCTTCTTGGCTTCTCTACAGTCTGGTGAAGGGGGTGAAAGGTGTTGTCCATGATGGATGTAAGCTTTGACAATGCCCTCCTCTCAGCCACTTCCTCCACTGAGTCCAGTGCGCAGCCCAGGATAGAAGTGGCCCTCCTCACCAGTTTGTTCAGTCTCTTTCTGTCCTGCTCTGTGCTGCCAGGGGCCCAGCAGACAACACTGCATAGGAGGGCTGAGGTTTTAAGCAGGGGACTGCTCACTCCAAAGGACTTCAGCCTCTTTAGGAGGTGGAGGTGGCTTCTTATACAGGGCGTTGGTGTTATGAGTCCAGTCCATGTTATTATTGACATGAACACCCAAGTATTTGAAACTGACCACAGTTTATATGTCCTGCCCCTGGATGTTTATAGGAGAGTGAGGTGGGGATCTTCTCCTGAAGTTGATCACCATGGTCTTACAGGTGTTAAGACACAGGTCGTTCTTCTCACACCAGTCCACAAAGTTCAGGATAAAATTAACAGCTATAGCGGATGATTTTTCCAGAAATGTAGATAGAAAATTCCCCTTGAGGGGGAAAATCTGCACCCAGTTGACCTTCCACACAGCTCTGATTAAGGTCTATCCGCATATTTCAAGGTATGTGACGAGAGCAATGGAGCTACAACGAATGCCCGAAACAGTAAGTTCATACACAACAAAAAGAAAAGGAATAAGCATGCACAATGTTGTTAGGTGAGATAGACCCCTCTGGACCTTGAAGCCGCTACACATTTAAATCACATGTAGTCTGACCTCTGACACTTTTGATTGTATTCATTTGTCTTTGGATTCATTAACAAAAAAAGATTTTTTTCATTTGAAAATATATTCAATTATATACAGTGAGATAACATCAAAAAAGAAAAGTAAATAAAATCCTGTCGTGAACCTTGAGTCTTTGATACCTCCAGTGATACTATGACAAAGCTCCTCATTCAACACATACCCAGTTCTTTAGTGTTTCAGCATCTTGCCCTCAATTATTTCTTGATAGAGTTGATAATTGTTGCATACATGTATTTGATATCTTGTCAGTGAAAGTGCAATCACACAGAAGATGTTGATTACGTATAACGGCCGTTTTAGTTTGTTCATAGGTTGAAAAAGTCAAAGCTATTCCAATTCATGCTATTCCTTAAGCACCACTGAACTGATCCTTAACTTTTTTTCCCATAGGAGTCTGCCGATAGGAGAGACTCAGACTTAATCGGGCTGAGCATGAATTTAATGCTTTTTCTACTTCACAACCATTAACCAACCTTTTCTGGCTGATCATGTGAAATCACTGTGTTTTACATTAACGCTGGTGTTTGCCACATAGTGTAACAAAAATGTAAAAAAATAAATAAATAAATCAGTGGGTTTTGAAGACCTTTGCAATACATGGTATATAGGCAACCAATTACAAACCCCCTTAAAAGATGAATAAAACTGTGTTAAGGTTACCTTACAAAGCAAGTGAGATCAGAAGATGGAAAAAGACTTCTAATCTAAATTGAATTCAGCCAGTTTGGCTTTTATATGAAGGTTTATTTTGAATACATTACTGCACTTTTTAAAGAGGTGCTTCTGAGCCCCAGCTATCAAATATAGCATGTACTTTACATACTAAAGTACACAAGATTATTTCATTTATAGACTACAAAGTACAAGTGGTTTTCGCCTTCTAATGTAAAAAGGTAACATTCCTGCTGTGTCACCCAGAGCACAGAATAAAAAAAATGGAGAATACATTTGCTTTTCTTGCTCATATTTCTAAACCTTCATCTAATAAATTGCAGCCCTGTGCCTCTAGACACAATCACCCTCCATTTATCTCAAAACATTCAGATCTGTGACAAAGCATGACTTGGCTATAAGGTAAACTGAATGACGGAGAGATATTTTTACCTGACCCGTAGCAATTTACTGCCCTTTTCACTTTGACTAAAATATGATTAAACGTTTATAAAACATTTGAAACCTTACTCTGGTGTCTTGCTAAAGTTGATCTTCCTTAGGTATTTACTCAACTCCGATTAACTCATCAGTTATTCAGGGTATAGAGCTAGAAAAAAGCAAGTATAATAAGACATACAGTAAGAAAGTAGAAATGTTTTTGACTCAAAGGTTTTTTTATTGCTGCTACAGTTTTATGGAATATCTCCTTAGAATTTCCAAAACAGATGGACATTAATGATCTCAGTGATACCATGGACATTATAGAAGTGCAGTTGTTGTGGCAGTGTGGGGAGCTGACAAGTCCTGCATTATACCCAATGCTAGCAGAGTGGAAGATGACATTAGGTGGTTGTGTTGAAAATCAGTGGACCAACACCAGGGGATGGCACGGCTTTTCAAACCATCACCAACTCATAAAACCTCACCTTGGATTAAGATTATGGTCCTCTCCAAACTCTGAGACTTTGATTTACGCATGAAAGGCAAACTTAACTTTAATCTAAAAAAAATGATTTTGGACCACTAATCAACAATCCTGCCTTTCCTCCTTGGCCCAGGGAAGATGTTTCCTACAGTGTGTCTCTGTATTATGCTGTAGTTTTGATGAGAGGCAGAGGCAGTAAGTGTACTTTGGATGATTAATTAAATGAAGACGCAATCTTCCTAAAATAACAGGGAGTCTGGGATTAACAAAAACAGGAATCCAAGGTGTAGTAAGGAGGAGGTAAAGTACCAAGCAGATAACAAGAGGGAACGGTGAGGAGAGAGTGTACGAGAGGAGTTTAAGCACTGAGAGTACGAATGCTGAAAGAATAGACTGGGGCTGAAGTGCTAATTGTTTGCAGATATTAGAGGAGAGAGCAGAAGGGAGATTGAGGAGAGAGAAAGAGAATGGTAGCAGGGGGCGAAGGAGAATAAACAGAGAAACTAGGAAAATGAATGTAACATTTATAACGAGAACCAGAGACAAGGAACAAATAAACTAGAATAACGATGAAAAGATGGAAATGAATGAAAAGGAAAAGTAAAGAAAACAAAAAAAAACAATAGTCAAAACAAAATCAAAACCAAACCACAACCCAAATTTGGACAGTGGGCTTCCAAAGTTATATAAATTCAAAAAAACATTGTCAGTATATATATATGTTCCTGTGCAACACCGATCCAATCTCTCCATACAGAATAAGAAGACAAAAAAGAGTATCAACAGCCGACACAATGATACCTGTGTAGAGCATAAGCTACTTCTTCTATGTGTTAAATTGTATGGAGCCCTTCAGGATTTGTGGAGCATTGAATATATGGGACAACAGAGATGAGGTTCAGATCAGCTCGGGGCTATTAAATCATTTTGGCTTCCTGAACACCATACAGCTGTCCACCTCCAGCAATCTGTGCAAAAGAAGCCAATACCAATAAGTACATTAACTGTGCAGTATATGGATAAATGTTTCAATAGGTTACAGTAATTAGATCAACAGATCGATTGATGTAAATCCGGGCATACACTGTGTGATTTTTTTCAATTGTTCCACGCAGCTACAGCCCAGACTTTACGAAACCCTGCAGTTTCATTTTACAGTGTGTTTTCCGTTGAACTGTGAGTTAACAGTTAACAACGTTCTTACACTGTACAACCCTACCTGTTCATACTGTACGAACAAAAACCATGTTGGACTCAGCTCCGCAATGACTCGGACTCATCTATCCAGAAGCCAAACCAGTAGAAGAGGAATATGAAGCTCACTAAACAGAAACGCACTGCCTTGGCAATTTGTGAAATTTAGTGTGCTGAAACCCCTAGAAGAAGAAAAGGCGGCGACGTAATTGGACAAAGACATGGCTGAGCAAACGTGGCTACTAGGGTCTGTCAATTTTACAGAAAGAACTCCATTTCACTCGCATGTGCTTTTGTGTTTTCATCTGAGAGGAAGAAGAAGAAGAAGAATCCTTGTTTGTGCATGTGCACTGAGCGATTTGCCCAAGACAGTCGACTGAAAAACATGTTTGATATTCACCAGACCTTTCTGATCGGGAGGTGGTCGTGAGAGGCTGATCGCCCCTGGTTACCCCCTGTACACTACATGATGCACAATCAGGCTGAAAATCGGACCGACCGTAAAATTCTCACACGACTGGAAAGTCGCTCAGTAAAGGGCAAAAACCAAAGTGTAAGCCCGGTTTAAGCCATAGATATAAAAAACAATACTACAAATGCTAGAATTAAGTACCTCTGTGTCAAGCTTGTCACGTATCTGAGTTTCACTTTCCAAACGTAATCACCAAAACCAGGTGAATTTATGTCCTGATTTATTGAGATTTACCTCTGGATCGTTCATATTCACCAGGGCAAGGTGTAAGCAGGAAGAAAATTCAAGTAATGCAGCATAAAATGTTGACACATTAGAAAATTTTTCACAACACCTTTCACCTTTTCACACCTACAGGAAAAGAATTTCTTTTGGAATGAAGAGCCAAACAATAAAAGCAAAGTATTTCTGACCTTGACATGGCTGCCACCCCCGTACACATATCACTCAGTAGACATGTGAGGTCACAGCTACCTTAGACAGCTCTGAAAGCTATCTGGCAGCTGTCAGTCTTGATGTAACCGCTTGCCGAGGCCGCAGCTGTTCACCTCACACTTATTTACGGGATGAAATTGAGACTCTTCCCACTCACCTGTACCCCTGCTCCTCTTGTTATTCTTTAATGTGATTGGATTCATTCAATGATGGAATATGATCTGTTATTTATCAGAAGGAGTAAAGCATGACTTATCGAGCGGTATATGTCCAACCTCGTTCTAGACCAAATTAGCAATGATTCTCCATTGTTTGTTCTTTATCAAAGCTTAATTTACAGGCTGCAAAGAGTGAAAACAAAAATAAATGTTTTATTTGTAACCAGAAAATAGAAATATGCATGAATTGAGATATTGATGGATGTAAGAAAACAGAAATGCTAATTTTAAAATCTTATGCAGTCAGTTATACATCTTATGTAGGCGGGAAGCTGTGGTGCTTTTTCTTTTTATTCTAACTTTGTTATTTACCGTATAAACACATAGCAGGAAATAAAAGTCTTCGGGAAATGATTCTCTTATTACTTGAAACTGATCTAATTTTCTTCCGAGTTTATGGTCCTCTATGTTTTTTTAGTAGCATCCTGTATTTGTTTTAGCACAACCTTATGTGTCTTAGCATTATGAATAAGGTTCCAGAGGGACTTCAATGAGCTTTGGGTAAATTCTTCTCTCTGACACTTGAAGTTTCCTCCCTTCATACTTCTATTTCCTACCCAAGTGCTGAAACCATTATATGTCTGTTTGTTTATCTCTGTTGCTAAGCATTTCCATGCAATACAGGTCATAAAAATGATCAGACCTCGTATACAGTCACCATTGATGTTTCAAGGAAAAAACAAAAATGCTATCCAGAAATAAAACTTGGAAAAACCTCCTAAAAAAAAAAAAAGGTTTTAGAATAACTTGCATGCAAGTGTGAGGGATTGCCTTTGAGTCAGTGAGTTGAAGCAATCAACTGATTTTCCTTTGATAGAAAACTTTATATCACTTTGGCTGTATGATCTGGTTGAATGAACTGAATTGAATGGATGTTTGTGTATTTTGTTTTTCATATTTCTTATTATATTATTTTTATTTTAAAAAAAAATTCAGAATTATTTTTTCAATTTAACAGTTTTTCAAAGATTAAGTTTTATGCATTGTATTCTTTTAAAATTGCATTCTTCTGGGAGAGGGGTTCTCCGGAGTGAGGCAAAAAGACATTTTTATTGGTGTGCATGGACATAAGCAACATCTTTGTTTGTCAATGTGCACATTGCAGTGCTTGCATTTTGTTTTTATAGGTCTTGAAGTGAAGAGGATATTATCTGTGAACCATTATTTGAAGAGAAAATAACTCATAAAACTCAATATAAAAACAAAATGAGGAAAAACAAAGAAAATATAACAAAAAGACTTGAATAATTAAAGTTAAAAAATAACATTTGAAAAATTACTCTCAATTTTTTGTTAAATAAATGTTTAATTTTCAAAGTTTAATTTTGGCATCTTTTTTTTTTTTTGCTTTTTATTTTAAAAAACTTGTTCTTTGCTTTCAAAAAACATGGGGGGAAAAAATCCACACCAAGCAAAACTGCCTTTGCTACGGAAGAGGATTGGGGCCACTGAAAGAAAAAAAAAAAAAGTTAACTGATTTTTTTTTTTTTTTTTTTTTCAGTAGGCCTATATTATGGGGGAAAAGTCAGAAATCTGACTTTTTTTTTCTCAGAATTCTGACTTTTTTTATTGTGAGAATTCAGCCAGAATTCTGAGAAAAAAAAGTCAAAATTCTCTAATTAAAGTCAGAATTCTGACTTTTTCTTTTATTAAACTGAAATAATATTTAAAAATCAGTTAACTTTTTTTTTCTTCTTTTTTTTAGTGGCCCTAATTCTCTTCGGCACTTTGCTGTGTTGTGTGTCAGAAAAATTCCTCTGACATTATTATCTAAATTGACAGCATCAAGCAGCTGTTGCAGGTTTGTTAACTGCAGACTAAACAAACCTTAATGGTGCTTTGGATGTGACCGGAGAACAGTGAACTCACTGTCATGTTCAAGAAACCAGGGTTAGATTAGTTGAGCTTTGTCCTGCAGGAAGTAGCTATTAGAAGATCAGGTCAGAAAGTAATGGACCGGTCCAACAGCAAATCCATGTTAGGCTGGATGTTAATGTAGAGCTCAGATACTCCTGAGGAGTTTAAAGTGAACCACTTAGATGTTCTTGCACCATTTTCCTACTCCCCTAGACTGAACTGCAGATAGAAGATAGGAGGGGTCCATGCTTCCAGGTTGTGTACCAATAAGCCTGCCCATACCGTCTGTCAATGCTGAAATCAAGACTCATTGTACCAGGCTGCATTTTTGTTGGTCAGTTTTGGTGAGTTGCGGTCACCCGGTGTTGCAGCCGATCTGCTCAAGGCTCAAGATGTGGTACAAGTGTCTATTAGAAAGCATAGTATAATTTCTGTATTCCTAAGAATTGGAGGAAATTTTGCAGCAATAATTAAACTTGAGCATCTCCATCTAATGTTACATTAAGATCTTCCTCTGGTCCTCCTCTTCTTCTGATAATGTTTTGATAAATATGGTTTAAAATGGACCATAAATGAGACTCTACTGAAAAACATTAAAAACGTTTATGAAATATTACATATGAAGGCCTAACCATATTTATTAATTATGTTACTGTTGTTCTAAAGGAAGATATAGTAATTTGCAGTAATGTTTTGAAAATGCAGTCAACTGACCTTAAGTACTGTTCTTTCACCCTTTCTCTGACTTTACTTCAGACTGCAGAGATGCATGCTTTGATACAGCCTGTAGGTGAAAAGAACTTAAATATTGGCAAGACAGAAAGTGGTTAATAACACTTTGAATACATTTAAATCTAAAAATGGACATTAGGAAATAACTTCCCGTATTCACATACCGTAAATCCTCTAATATTGGCCTGTATTCCATTAACAGCCAGGTCTCTAATAATAGCCTGTCTGGCTGTCAGCAGAGATAAATACTAGCCGGACTCTTATACAGGCCGGGGCTGTAATTACAACCAACAATGTTCCTGGGCAGTCGTCTTGTGATAGTAACATACAAGTACCACAGGGGGGCAATGTTTGCTAAGGAATCCAAGCATTAGCGTGGGAAGTCCCATCTTTAGCGCAGACAGTGCCGCAGACAGGAGGTCGGCTTGTTTTGTTTTTATGACCGAAATTGCAGTAAACAACTCGTGAAGTTTGACCAGCTAGAATGAGCAATGTGCGTGAGAACGCTGGGACCCTTTTTCCACCTGGATCTCCGCTCTTTTTTACTGTCATGTCCCTCCGTTGTCGGACTACTCGCCCCCACTTCCTCACCGCCTCAGCCTTTTCTAGACCCACAGTGTATAGCGCGGACCACGCTTCAATACTGGGCATAAAAAATGTCTGCGACAAGCTCACTGCGACACACTGCTGCAGGAGTATAACCAACCACACAATCCTTCTGATCTGAAAGACACATGTGATTACCGGTAGGTCTGGTGGTAACCAGGCAGCGTTAAAATTACAGAATTTCGTTGGCCTTCGTTGTTCTGAATTTCCCTTGAGATATATGATACTGGTAACCTACTTCCACTTAGCCTGCCTCAAATATAATTTCGCTGTGATGGCAGAACAGTTTCCATACATTTTTTTTAAACTTTGTTTCGCAAGTCAGTTTGGCCAAGATTCAATTCTGTGTCTTTTATTTTTTTCTTATTGCCATGCAGAAAAATTGCACCTGCTGGAAGATGTCTGAATAATGTTCTGTATACCCTTATGGTAACTGTACTTTTTCAATAAATGAGTTCAAATGAATTCAAATAATGGCCTGGACCAAGATTTACCTGAGTGAAATAAAGTGGTTTACCATATTTCACTACGGTAAACCACTTATAAGGCATGCAGATATTGTATTTGTCATATAAAGCTGATTAATAAAACACTCCCACTGTTAAGATAGACATCCTGTATATCAGCAGAAAGTTTGTTATTTTGTCTTTGCAAAATTAAAATTTATTTTGTGCCATAACAAACACAGTCCATTTATCACAACAGTTTATTGAGATAGGTAAACAACAACATAAGCACAAAAAAATGTAATTGTCAAAACAGAAAAAAATCAAGTTTAGTCCATTTTTGCTCACAACCAAGTGTTAGATCCACAGAGATACCAAACTGTTACCTTGCAAGCAGGATCAATTGTTGTTGCGGGAACTGTAATCCTTTTTTTTGTCGCCGCAGGCCTTCTCCTGGGGCCCTCCTTCGTTGCCGGCCTCCCCCAGAGGCCCTCCTTCGTCGCCGGCCTCCTCCAAGGGGCCTTCCTCCGTCAGAGACGACGTCGCCGCAGGCCTCCCCCAGAGGTCCTCTTTCGTCGCCGGCCTCCTCCAGGGGCCTTCCTCCGTCAGAGACGACGTCGCCGCCGGCCTCCCCCAGAGGCCCTCGTTCGACTCCGGCCCCACGGCCGGCCTCCAGGGACTCTGCCTCGCCTCCGGCCCCACAGCCACCCTCCAGAGACTCTTCCTGGTCTCTGGCCACACAGCCAGAGACTTTGTTTGCCCTCGCCCACCTTGGGTAGTTTGTTTTGGTTTTTGCTTGGACTCTGCGTTTGGTTTTGTATTTCGTGCCCTCCTTCCTGGTTCCCCCTCTGCCCACCCAGGGTGGGTTATTTCTTGTTTCTGGACATTTTAGGGTGTCTGGGATCCGCCCTTAAGTGGGGGGCACTGTCATGGTCTTGGTTCTGCTGTTCTTTACTTTGCTCCTTGTTTTCTAGATTTATTGGTTTAATTCCAATTTTGTTGTAATTTCTAGATTTGTGTTAGTTCTCATGTTCTGTTATCCTCTGTTGCCGTCTTGTGTATGTGTGTTACTTTCCCCTTGGCTCCCTTGTTTTCTCCTCTCACACCTGCTCCTTGTCAGCTCGTTTGCCCTCCCTTTGTCTCTCTCTGCTATATATGCTCTCCCTCTGCTCTCACTCTTTGTTGGTTCCTTGTCTTTGCTGTCTTCCCATGCTGTGGTCTACGTTCCTCGTCTCTCCCTGGCTCCTCGTGTTTGGTTTTCCCTTGATGTCTCCATGGTCTGCGTTTCATTATTAGTTGGATTTTTGGTTTCCTGCCTTTGTTAAACAGTTTCCTTTAATTAAATCCACAAGAAATCTCCTCAGCCTCTCTGCCTCTGCATTTGAGTCCTCCAAACCACAACCAAACCCTGACACTGTCAACAGGACTATGGCCATGGAGCTCTGCATGAAGCATTGTCTTTCAGTGTACAGTATAACATTTGCTATTCAACATGCAACATTTAGTTCAATTAACTTCTTAAGCCAGTACTGTTTCTCCCTAAGACAGTTACTAAGGCAAAAAAATCCATATTGCAACCCATTTTACCAGGGAGATGTTTAGTTTTTCAGACCATGAATTACTTTGACTGTTTAGCTCGTCATATGGTTAGTGGTAGCTGTGGACACAGACATCAGCATTGTGAACATTTGTGTTGGCCACAAAAATGATTCCTGTTTCTTTTCTATTGTAAAACAAAGTAACATAAGTGACATAGCAAACTGGAGTGTTATATCGATAAAAACCAACCGGGGAGCAACGTTCGATCTCCTGGGATTGTCTCACTGAGAAGTTCTAAATAACTGGTGTCCCTGGCAGTCATCAAGGAATTCACAGACCCATAGTTGCAATATACAGTAACCTCTGGTGCACTGTAACTATGGTTCTATTTTAAAGCTTTAATACCTGTGATGCTAGCAAAGCAACTAGAATTCCATCTTCTAATAAATATAACCAAAAAATATTTTCGTCAATATTTGGAATGAGGATAGAATATTATTGAGAGGAACTTGAATGATGGATCTCAGTGATCATCTCCCTGTATTTGATATTTACAACAAACAACGTAATAATATAGAACATGAAACAACAGCAATAAAAAAATGGAATAGATCAACTAAAACTCAGGTTAGTGACAACAAAACTCAGGCGGGAAACCATAATGATCATGTGAGTCACTAACATGGTTATAAGTTCCATATAAGCCCAGACACTGCATGAAAAGTGAGATTTTCATCCCCGTAAACTCCCGCAGATCTCCCTGATTTTCGTCAGTTTCCGACAATTTGCAACCCGCGCTTGTCCGCGTTTGTCGTGCCACAAATTGTCGGAAACTGACTCTGACGTATGTGGAGAGTGTTCAGCTGTACTAATGGCCCTAATTAGCATATGAATGCAGCAAACCCGCGCGGCTGGCCAGCTCTGGCTTGAATAACCTACTCAGTATTGGCTGAAACCACTATTCTCAAACAAGTGAAATTGCTCGTGATTGGCAGCAAAACCACACGTGGCCACGCCAGGCTTTAATTTTCTTACTGAGTATTGGACGGAACCACTTCTTTTTAAACAAGTAAAGTCGCTCGTGATTGGTTGGCATATATATATATATATATTTACATATAAATTTACATATATATATATATTTATTCATTCATATATTTATTCATTCATATGCTGTGTATTTATGTTATCCTACACTACTACACAATTATTAGGCTACCATCAAGGACATGAATGAATTTATACAGGAAATGAACATCTGCCAGGAAGCTGTTTATGCAAAGAAAGAGCTTTATTAAAACACACACAACTATATACAACGCGTATCCAAACACATGCTTATCTAAAAATTACAACTCCGTGAACGGTCCGTTTGCTTCCTCGGGGTTGGAGGTAACTGGCAGCATTCCCTCCGAGGCAGGTCCGATGTGCAGACACCTACTGTGCGTGGCCCTGTACTTCGGCATCGCTTCTAACCGGGACTGCAGCTTAAAGGGACACTATGCAACATTTTTCAGTTAATTAATGTGTTCCATAACGTTATGGATGACTAAATGAGTCATTTCAGGTTGAACAAAGGTTCAGAAGGCTCAGAAGTCTCGTGAGAGTCAGTCTTACTTTACGGCGAGAACTGCTACACCCCCCAGTTAAAAGCATTCTCGTTGCTAGCACAGTGGCGATCTTTGTGCAGTTATGCTACGTTCATGCAGCAAAAGCAGCAAAATCGCGTCTGCTGCTTCATTTTTACTGCTTGTACCAGTTTAGTTCTGACGCGCGGCTGAAGCAGCTTTGCTGCTCTGGCTGCCCGGTGCAAAAGTGGCTCTGACGCGCGTTGGGCGGAGCTTCACTATCCTTTCTCTGCCTTGCAGCTATATTTGCTGTGATCAGTGGGAATAAAGTAGTTTTAATATGTGTTTAAGTGAGAAAATACACCTGAAAACGTAATCAGTGCAGTCAGTTCATTCAGATTAATATCCTGCCTTCCATATTTTTTCTGTCGGAGCCGCTCAGACCCCCACATACCAGCGGGGCGCCGACAGTATGGATCCCTTCATCAGCAGCGGTTCACCGCGGCAGCTGGTAGGTGTTTTTCATCTAAATAATCCAAACTGCATATTCTGCCGGCAAATTTCTGCATTTTAAGTTAATTTAGGCGTCAATAAACTGTTTAAGAGGAGTGATCATCAGCGCTGTGTCTCTCTCCCTGCGTTAAACGCGCCCGATGCGCTGCTTCAGCTGCTCAGACGTGCTGCGCCTGGTGCTCAAAACGCGCCGCGGGACCTTTTGTTGCGCCTTGACGCGCGTCAATCATTGACTTTGCATGTAAACTCGCTGCTTCTGTCGCGCCAGCTACGTCCAGTGTGAACGCAGCATTAGTCATTCGCTGCTAAGCTCAAAAACAACCGCGCCTGGCTTGACGGAGAAATCAGGAGAACAGCTGAGCATATTTACGACAGTGCACTTTTACTTTCGCCCTCTGGAGGGAGCCTCACTGGAAAATCAACACTGGTTGCATAATGTACCTTTAACACAGAGTTCAGTGAGATCCGGCCTACGAAATGGCGGCGACCGTACAATCCATCCAGAGACACCGCCGACGACGACATCTTCTTCGTCGGACATGAGGCCGACAGTGGCGGACTTCCAGAGTTCCACTTCCTCATCTGCTAGCACACTCTGCCTCGCTTTCAGCAGCTGAAAAAAAAAAAACAATGAATCAGCGCACTGCGTATGGACACAACACATCTATCAATGCACCTGAAAAATAATCAGCAAATAAAGTCTTACCCTCTTTCTTCTGGCCTGACTCCGAGCAGATTGCCTCCTCACGCAACGTGCTGGCTGGCTGCGTATATCTGAAGCTCCTGCGTACCGTCTGAAAATACGTCTTACAGGCAGCTGGAAAACAATTAAATGAGAGTGGTATGAATAAAAAATCAAACGCAAGTCACAGTAACAAGGAAGGAGAAAACATTAAAACAAGTCACTTACACACAATGTCGTCTTTATCAACATCGTGCAAATCTGGACTTGCTGATATGGCTCCGAGCAAATAGGAGGTCACCGCCTCATTGTGAGGCGACAGTAGTCTGTGAAAACAAAATGTACAGCTATGATCAGCGGTATCTATCCGTATCCATTGCCTTTTACCGCAGAATGAAAGCATATTCTTTAAATCTTACCCTTGCTCCGGTTCATAGCGCCTGCAATTAGTCTCCGAGTTGTGAAGACGGCGTACTGCTTCCTGTGAATCACAAAAAATACACTTTAATAAAGCTTGTTCTTGCAAGGCTACTGCTATTAGCTGCTATTAGCCGTAGCTTTAGGCTAGGCTGCTATTAGCCGTAGCTTAGGCTAGGCTGCTTTTAGCTTAGCAGGCAGTAATCGAACATATATTTACCGCTATCATCTCTTTTTTGAGTTCGTCTTGTTCGATGCAGAGTCGCCATCGCGTCCAAGAGGAGTTTTACCCCGAAATCCGACATACTCCGCTCCAGACCGCCTGCACAAAGCAAAGCATCCATCCTCCACTGTGGCTGCACACCGCACAGCTCTGAGTTTCTTGGAGATCGCAGAGAGCATGCGCGAGATGAACCAGGGTTTCCGTGGATCAATAAAAATAATTAAAAAATCATTCATTTTTTTTTTTTATCAAGGCCTCAATTGGCACTAAAATTATTTAAATATGTTTATCGAAGTATTTATAATTCTTTAATAAAAAATGCTTAATTTCGTCAAATATATTATATCGCTCCAGGCGGAGAAAAAGCTAGAGGATATATATATACGTATATATGTGTGTGTGTGTGTTTACATACATACAGGAGTCAAGGAACTCTGCTTACAGCTCCTTCATATTTCATGTACACTAATAACTTGTGTACATGGTTCTTGTTGATGGCATTAAAATCATTTCTAATAGCATTAAAATAGCATTAAATTAGAGTCACTCATTCCTGTATGAACCCTGTGAGCGCTTAATTTAATATGACATATTAAAAAAATCCCACCATCATCCAGCATATGTTCAGTTTCTGCCCAAATATATATATATATATATATATATATATATATATATTTGTAGATTTTTGTAACGGGGATAAGGATAATTCAAAACTGCTTTTTTGAATGAACTTGTTCACTACTCCCAAACAGGGGCGTCTCTAGGTTTAAGAGACAAGGGTGGCTCAGCCCCTAGAAGATATTGCGCGTCTCAGACAACTGCTAAGGCGTTCAGATTAACTTGTCTTCTTTATGGCTTTTATTTGGTGCTTTACTGCATTTGTTTTGGGAAAATATGACGGAAAAAAAAAATACAGAAAAATTTTTTTTTTTTTTTTTTAATCGCAAAATAATTATAGGGTGGCTAATGCCAAAGAAAGGATGACTGAAGCCACCCTTAAATAGGTCTAACGACGCTTATGCTCCCAAACTCAGCATCTCTTTTCATTCCTGTAATAAGAAGTTTCTTTTGAATGGATTTGATTAAAGTTTAAGTCCCTCGGTATAAAATAAATATTTTGATGGAGATGAGAAATCTGCTTCCTCCTTGGTGAATAACCAATAGTTTGGATCCAATCATTTAAATAAACGGTGTTAGATTTTTTTTTTATATATATGTAAGAATTGTGCTATAATTTCTAGTCACCGATCTGTTGCTGCTATATTTTAATTTGACGAACCGGAATTTGTCGATGTTCTTTTTCCTGTTTGGTGCGATTGCAATTGCAGATCTTGACCTGGCCGGACCTTATGACCACAGTGTACCAATCTTCTGATGGCTACTTCCAGCAGGATAATGCCACATGTTATAAAGTGAATCATCTCAGACTCATTTCTTGAAACTTTTCCACTTAAGTAATTGTGAATTGAGCATATTGACAGACAACATTTTATTTTTTATCTTAAAGGAATAGTACACCCAAAACATGATTAGCCTTCATTTTCTACTCACCCCCTTGCTGAACAACACTCTGGAGTACTTTTTTGATATCTCAAATGCATCTGGAGATCTGGGAGGCTTCTTGCTGTCTGCTGACATTCAAATAATGGAGGTCTATGGTGCCCGAGACAGAAAGGTCCATAAAAGTCCACAAAAAACGTGTCAATATTCCTCCATACTGCTCGTCCAATGTATTCCAAGTGTCCTGAGTGGGTAGCATCCAGAATTTACTCGAAACGAAGTCATTTAGAATGTTTTTAGAGCATAAACAGTAGTGTATAGGATTTCCTGAAAGCTCGCACATGCGCGCTCACGACGCTACGGAAGCCGGCAGACCAAACCAGATGAAAGTGCGCATTCAGCGTCTGCTCTGCCAATAATGCAAGCGTAGAAGAAGAAATGTGCTGTTTACCTGTGCAAAGAAAGAAACAACGAAAGAAAAATGTCTGAGGACTTCAGTGTTGAGGAAGAGCATGAGTTCTTTGCCGAGCTGAATGCGCTGGTTTGGTCTGCCGGCTTCCGTAGGCTCGTGAACGCGCATGTGCGCGCTTTCACGAAATCCTATACACTACTGTTTATGCTCTAAAAACATTCTAAATGACTTCGTTTCGAGTAAATTCTGGATGCTACCCACTCAGGACACTTGGAATACATTGGACGAGCAGTATGGAGGAATATTGACACGTTTTTTGTGGACTTTTATGGACCTTTCTGTCTCGGACACCATAGACCTCCATTATTTGAATGTCAGCAGACAGCAAGAAGCCTCCCAGATCTCCAGATGCATTTGAGATATCAAAAAAGTACTCCAGGGTGTTGTTCAGCATGGAGGTGAGTAGAAAATGAAGGCTAATCATGTTTTGGGTGTACTATTCCTTTAAATGCAATTTTTTTTTTTATAATTACTGCTCTAAATGTATTGCTCTGTCAGCTAAAGATCTGTTTTGGTCTCTATACTTTAATTAAATAAATCAATTCAAGCTAAAATTTAAGAGGCTATACTGAGCCTGATCTCTTTGTATCAGAGATTTTCTTATCTTTTAGAAAAATGTCACTTGGAGTAAAACCCCCCCTGCAACCCTGATTTGCATCTGTATAGCTCACAGCATGTTCATTTACATGTTAAAGCCTCCATGGGGGGGAGGCATGGGGGGAACACTGCCTAAGAAAGTCCACGTCAATTTCTGACAATTTACAGGAGTTTTCGGCGAAGCCTGCAAATTGCCGTAAACTGCCGCTAACCTGAAGTTCCACGACAATCTACAGTGCCGCATATTGACGAAAATCCCACTTTTCATGCAGTGAGAGGAAGGAGTTGAATCCAGAAGGATTCTTTCTCCCCAGCATGCGGCGGAAGCCGCCCCCAGAAGTTAAGTAGAGAAGTAGAGCAGACTGACAAGAAGAAGCCAGCACACCCAAGAGAGCAGAAAAATCCAAAGGGATATTCCAAAGCCAGAGTCGCAGCAGGAGCAGGTTTCCATGCCAGAAGTTCAGAGATCCAAAGAGGTACCGAAGGAGTTTCCAAGCAGGGGTAAAAAGACAGATCCTTGGTCCTAAACAGGCAGAATCCAGGTAGCAGTCCGAAAACAGATCAGGCAAACAGTGCAGAACAGGAGCAACCAAAAACTCAGAAGTCCAGAGGCAGAAACTAGTTAGGATAAGGTATCACACTGGGTATAATAAAGAACTCCAACATATTCTCATTATCAGTGCGTATGAAATCGTACGAAAAGTTATGCACACTATTTCGTATGTTTTGGACGTTTTTCCTCAAAAAACCACATCAGTGCCATGCGCTGGCAAACAGAAAAAAAAAGCAGATCCGCGCACGGACGTAAAAATGGGAAAAACAGTGTAATCATCACTTATTCATGTCTCTAACTACGTTGCTTGCTGTTTTATATCTTAGGGTTAGGTTTAGGTTCAGGGTTAGGGCTAATTGTAATTTATATTCTATATTCGTGAATGGTGCGTCAGATGCGCATGCGCATACGACGAAAAAAACGTCCAAAACGTACGAAATTACGGTGCATAACTTTTCGTACGATTTCATACGCACTCATAATGAGAATAGGTTGAGAAGTCTCACACACAGCTTGCATAATCTGGCGCTGATGACTGGGAACAGGCAGCTTAAATAGGAAACAGGAACAGTTGGATCTGATGATTGACAATGAGCACATGGCCGAGCTAAGATTGTGGAAAGACCATGGGCCAAATCCGGCCATCAGTGGAAAAATCATGACAACTCTTTTAATAAAGGAAGCTTTTAAAATCCAAACATACGACTGAGAAAATAATGTTTACAAAGGATAAAGCAGGGAATGCTCTTTGGAGGTTTGTGACTGGCTTTTAAGAAAAGCTATTTTAATTTAAAAAAACTCTGCCGCAAGCTCCTCTATTCCTCAGCTAGAGGTTAGCTTTGGCCTTCCTCCGTCTCTTTCTTCTATGTCTTCCTGGTGGGCTTCTCCAATGTACTGTGGCCCTCCTTATGCTAAGGTGCAGCCACTCTCCCCTGCCTTCAGCCGTCTCTCCACCCAGCGGATCTGCTTCGATACTTCGCAGTTACCCTCTAGCCCATGCAAGCCTAAACTGTACCTTCTGAGTTGAGACCTCACTCCAAAAGTAATAGTCGTGTTGTAAGTTACTGGATATTGTCTCTGGTAGGGGGAAGCCATTTTGTACTTTCAAAGACAAGTCAATTCTAATCTCATTCAAAGATGATTTATTCCATCTCAGCAGAAGTCTTGAATAATTTCTTCAGATAGAATCCAACACGTGTAATATGTACTTTTTTCAAAGACTAGTTACCAGCCATAGTTTAGACATAACATAAATTTCAGTCATCAATCATTATTGTTAAGATGAATTTCAGAACAAATATGTTGATTTGCAATACATATATAATGCGTAAGGGTACACCTAAATAAATCAATCAAATCAATAATATATAAACCATCGGAAATGTATATAGGTGCAATACTAAAGAGCAGGGTAAAAAAGAAAATTCAGGCGATCAGTTTGGCGGTACAGCAAAAATTTAATGCAGAGCATGTACCACAATCTTCGGAAAAGGCTTTTAACTTTTCATTTGTGATGTGTTTCAGACGTCCAAAGTTTCTTTAGAAAAAAAAAAAGGCTGAGGCAGACTGTTCAGATGGAAATGAGGTAAGAGAACAAGAGTGACTGAAGAATAAGGAGTATCAAAAGCAATAAGGTAAAGAAGAAACTGACCTAAATCTCAATGTAATTCATAGCTGAATGACTTTTGGCTATAAGAGAAAGGAGCTGCTGGTAATGCAGATGGCAGCAGCAACAGAGAGATGTTCTAATCTTTGAAACAAGAAATATGTTTAAAAACAAGGAACTGGATTCTTAAAAGAAATAAAAAGTTTGTAGTTGTATATTTATTACCTTATAGTAGGCTGGATTGTATTGTAGAAAAGATTCCCACATTTAAGATTCTATTTAATATTTGTGTTTTCTTTAAATTATGCTTTTTATAGAGCATAGGTGTAGAGTTATATTGAAATTATGTATGGATTACTAAACTGGACTTCTTTAAATGGGGTCCAGCTCCATTGAAACAGACATACAGGCCTTTGTTAAACTTTTACAAATCAGAAACTGGGTAAGAAAGATTCTGCTATTACTACAAAATTATACAGTGCAGATTTAAAGTGTATTGGTCCGATGGTTTTTGTTTGGACAGGTTCTAATATGGTCTGAATGCAAAAAAATATAAAATTATAATTATATATAAATAAATAAAAACACTTTCATAAATCTGATAAAGTTATCAAAAATCTCGAATTAGGTTGAAAACATTCATCCATTGGTGTGAAAAATATAATTCAGGTTTAAAAAGGTTAGAGATTGCAGTTTTTAAAGTGTAGCAGGTTAAGGACAATTAGGAGGCAAAAACTTGGAATAGCCTTTTAGCTGTTCCCTGAATCAGAAGCTGCAACCAAAAGTTACCTTCAGCTTCCTAACATGAAAAAGAATCAATATCGTTTTTCCAAAATACAATAACAGCAACTTAAAATAGTGTCTAAAATCATCGATCCATCTAATGATGGGTCTCTGTTCATTTAAGTCCAGCTAGTTGTTGATAGCTGAGCAAACAAGCAGTCAGGTACCAGAAAGAAGACAAGTGTAGGCAATGGAAATGCAGGTCAAATGTGAAGATGCATATTATCCAACAAAGTCATTCAGTTGTAGAGTATCACAATCATAAAATAATAAAACGACAATGGCAGATAACATCATTATAAGCGAAAGCTGACTTTTTTCTTAATTATTAAAATTAAAATTGCTGGAATTAAATAGAAAAGCGTCAACAGTAACTTCTACTATTGGGGGAAAAAAGGTTTAAATCACATATCCTTTTCTTAAATAATAAAAGAGAAATATATAACATAGTAAAGAGTTGAAAATCTATTTGCAACATTATTTATTTGTGTATTTTTTTTACAGAAGTAGATAATCATTTCATATTTTTTTTTATTTTTGTCTAATTTTAAACACTTTTGTGTTCCAAAGGAAACATTGATAAACTGTCAGCTCTAGCTTTTCTAAAACCAACAAAACATCTAGAAGATACGGAAGCCAGCCATGTTGAATTTTTTTCAAACAAAGAATATTTTAACATTTCAACTTGAAAAAAAAATTAAGAAAATGAAAGGTGTCTCTTTTATTTTGTCATGACTTTCTCCCTCCCTCAAAAAATGACATAAACGACGAGTAAATCTAAATATCTCTCTTTCATTGTTCTTGGAATTTTTAAATAAAAATAACTTCAGTTCCAAAATGACCCTAAACAAAAAGGTTTAGTCTGGTTCAATGACCTGTTGTGTGGCAATAAGTGTCTGGTTTTAGTTGTACATGACATATTTTGTAAAACCTGTGTCAAATTCATAGGATATTTCTTTTATTTAAATCCGTTTAGAGTAATTTAGTGAATGCTTTAGCAAAACTGATGCAGCAATAGATGTAATGGCAGCAAGCACCATCGCCCCCTTGAGACAGAAATACAAACAGTAATTGTGTCCCCATCTTTGGATATGTATCAGCTATTATGAGGAGACTCTTTGTCCCGATTGGCTATTGACTCTGTTGATAGAAGACGGCACCATCAACAATGAAAACCACATATTCAGACACAATGTGGTTGATTTCCTCAGGACAAAACAGCAGAATAGGTTGACGTCTCTTTAAACCCTAAAATGTCTTGTTTAAAGATGTTTCTTGAGAAGCTTGGCTAATTAAATTTGCTTCGCAGGCAGCGTGTGACTGCTGTGCATCCTGCACTGATATGTTTGTGTACTAGCTGACAAAGATTCAATGCTTCAGCGTCTCAGTAATGAGAGAACATTGTATGAAACGTATGGCTGGGCGTCTAGATTTATAGTGATGTAATGAACATTAATGGGACACATTTGCAGGCACTAAGAAGTGTGTCTCTGGAAAGTCAGTCAAATGACAGCTGATGAGACTAAAGGTCATGTTGCAGATTAATTTTAAGGAGAGTTAGAAAATATTTAATTCATGAATTCAGCATCAGACTTCAAACTGAGTTCTTTATCCATATTTGAACACTTTGAAATGTCAAATTTTTTTATTGGGGGTACTAAATATCTCTGTTGTTTCAAACCTATACTATAGGATTTAATATGTTTGCTCCTTTTTTCATTTATAATAAAATGTTGATGTTTATAATGATGGCTGGATGGATTGATATTATTTATTATTAATATTATTTTATTCAAAGGAGGAATTCAAAGCAATGGTGCCGGAGTCAGTATAATTTATGTTTACAACGGGTTCCTGTTCTGCAGAGCATGAAAAAACACAGATGTCCAAAATCACATCAGCAGAGGGCATAACACAAACATATCAGGTAAGCAGCACAGCAGTTCACAGTAGCAACCTGTCAGTGGTCACAAAGAGTGTTTAGCAGATGGTGGGCATAGTTCTTCTTAAAATGTGCGTGAGTTGAAGTAGATTTTATATTTTGTGAAGTATCATTCCATGCTTTGCCATACATATACAAAGATGACTGTTTTTGTAGAGTAAAAGAAATAAATTATCATTTGATGGATGGATGGATGGATGGATGGATGGATGGATGGAAGGAAGGAAGGAAGGAAGGAAGGAAGGAAGGAAGGAAGGAAGGAAGGAAGGAAGGAAGGAAGGAAGGAAGGAAGGAAGGAAGGAAAGAAGGAAGGAAGGAAGGAAGGAAGGAAGGAAGGAAGGAAGGAAGGAAGGAAGGAAGGAAGGAAGGAAGGAAGGAAGGAAGGAAGGAAGGAAGGTTGGACTTTTGTATTTTCAGTCATTATCGCCATCAAAGCTACTGCCAAATATCATCTGTACAGCATTACAACCCAAACTGTGCAAAGAGACTTATTTCACAAAGTCAGAAATCAATCATGTAATCAGTGGATCAAAGAATAAACACAAATACTTGATTTTTGCCAAATTATGAACAGGAAGGTGGAGTTTTAAAAACTGATGAGCTACTTCTGCGATTGTTTATGGTCTTTATCTTATGTGTTTTTAAAGCCAAGAGTTCTTGAGCATTATGAAGGTCATTGCCCTCCTACTGATGTGTACGTGAGAGACCAAAGCATCTTGATAATGTGAGCATGTGGAAATGCTCACAGTAGAGGCTAAGAAAAGGTCACTTTGACAGAAAAGAATTAGAAAAACGACAGAAATGTCAGGAGGCAGTTTTATTAAAATGTCAATATTTTACTATATCACTTCAAGCAGGTCATAGAGATAAGACCTTTATGCTGTGTTTTTCTGGCTCTCTGCCAAATTCTGGCATTTTCTACAAGGACAATGGCACCAACTCATTATATTTGGGAGAAGAGAAATGTGCTTCTTCATATCTTATAGCTTTTCTTGCAAAAGTTTTAGTAACCCTGGACTTTTTCACATTATGTCTCATTACAATCACAAACTAGAGTGTAATTTTGTAGGACTTTGACTTGATCTAACAAAAAAAGCACAAAATTAGGAATCAAAAATGGCTTAATACATTTTTTAAAGGAGTTACTAATAAATCTCTAAGAAAAATTAGAATTTTTTGTGAATACTTTAATTGATGGTACAGCTTTTTTTGAGGTACATACTGTGTAGTTAGAAGGTTTTTGCATTTCTCTGCAAACAAATCCGATTTACACTGAAAAAATTATCAAAAAATAAGTCAACATTTCTTACTGTAAGTGTATTTACCCTTAATTTGAGTAGGTTAATAAGATGATCTGCAAATGGTATGAATATTGTTACTCTTAAAAAAAGATATGTAAATATTGTACACTTGAAATAAGACAATGCCATTTTTTTTTCTTATTTCAAATGTAAATTGACTTATTTTATTTGCAGCCTGTCTGACCTGTTTATTTCAAGAAAGAACTCAGTTATTTTAAGGTAAAATTACTTACCTACATTTATATTTTTTGCAGAGTATAAGTTGACCAAAAAATAAGGTTAAACCAGATATTCCCTAATTGTAGTGTAGAGTGTTTTTTTTTTTTTAAGATTATGTAGATAAAAATGTCCGTCCACAAGTGCTTCTTCAAACTCTACTGAAGACGCTGTTGTGTGCAATCCAGGGCCATTATTGGTGCTCTAACACTGCCACAGAAACATAAAAAAATCCCTGTCGACTCCAACACTGGTGGCATGTTTCAAAAGCGTGCTTGGTAAAAACTCAGAATAAGCTTTGGAGTTAGTACTATATATAAACACTCAGAGTATTGGTTTTCAGAAAGCCAGGTAGCTATTTTATGTATTTCACACTTTTCAAATTTGTATTTCTAGGGAATAATTGATATCCATTTATTTCACAATTAACTCTAAATTACACAAGTAAAGTTTTTTAGCTGCAGTATGAGCAAACATTTTAATATTTTTGCATAATTTCTTTACAGTATTTCTATTTCATAGCTCCTCTGAAGGGAAATTGATGGTTGCATTTCAACCTATTTTTTCGTAGGTGCAAAGTGATAAACAAGTAAAATTGGATAAAATTGAACGAAATTGGATGTATGTTACTCTCTAATTCAGACTGTCCAAATACCATCATATTGAAAATTACCCGCATGCATATACAGTCAGCTATGCACATATATCTACCAAGCAATTCCCATTCAGGTTTGATAGAATTTTGTGGTGCCACAAAAGGTGTTCTGTTTACCAAATGAGTTATTCAGACATTTTATTTCCTAGCAGGTACATGGCTAAATTGATGGAATATGTGTCAGATCACTTTCTGACATCTGCTCATATTCATCAGGCTCTAAGTTTTCCTGCGTTGGTTCCTTCATTAGAGAGCTGACACAAAACTCCATCCAGACTCCATATCCCTGCAGCACCTGGACTAAATTGGATTTTAAATAAATGTCAGAGTGAGTTTTACATTAACACTGGAGAGCGAAAATGTATGTCTGGTATCGGGGTCCAACACCGACACGGGCAGTTTCTGTAAGATAATGTCACGTTCGCTTTTCCTGCTGTCAATTGGCCTCAGCTGAGAATGGCATACTTTATAGTGGTGACAGCTTTGGATTTTTGTGGTATCCACTATTGTTATTTATTTAGGTATTTTCCATCACTAGTCTTAATATCTCATTTTCTTATCCTTGGAGCACCTTTCAGAATAACACTTTACTTGCACTACTATGACAGCATTTTCTTTTTTTTTTTTTTCACAATTGCTGGACACAACTAGAAAAGGATTTGTGACCACCCCTCTTTGCAACATCTTAGCTGAGTAAAAGGTTTTCTATAGGGTGTAGGTCTCGGGACTTAGACGCCATCTAAGATTGATTTGTCTCTGGTCGATTCAATTTATGCTTTTTGATCATATGATCTCTATTCTTTCCATTCTTCTCTCAATGCAAGCTTATATCATTACTCCTTTCTTACTTCCTTGCATCCTTCTTAAAATGTCCCTTGTCGTTCTTTCAGTTCCTCCTCTCTTCATATATTCTACCTCCCTCTCTCATCAAGTCCATGTGTGCTTCCTCCCTCCTTTCTGATATCTCCTCCATCCTTGTTATCTTTATTAAACAAGAAAAAAGTGGCGCTCTAGGTCAGGGTCCCTGTGTTATTCAGTACCAGGAGGCTCAAAAAAATAAATTGTGTTCACTATTTCCGACTGATAAATTTTCCCAGTCTGAATGGTGTTTTGATTTGAAAAAGGATCGGATCCTCTCCGTTACATCCATCTTGTTAGGAATCCAGTTTCTGGGGCCTGTTTGCGTGTCTCCGTTTTCCACCACCAGGAGGTGCCCTGTCTTCTCTGTCCCTCCCTGCACACCTGTGGCTTGTTGGATCATTATCTGGAGCAGTATTTGAGCAGTGGACTGTCACTACCTCGACGCCAGAGTGTTTGCCAGTTTTTGGGTACTCTAGCCAAGCTGAGTTTAGCTGAGTCGAACTTGTTTTTGTCTTTGCTCCTCGGCAGGAAGCTTTCCTGTGTGCCTGGATACCTTGACCTTCTCTCCCCTGGAAGGATTAACGAGTTACACTGAGCAGGGGAAAACCTCCACATGTACCGTTCAAGTTCCCATCGGAAATCCGAGTGACAGTCCGCTTCATTGCTCCTCCGGGTCCTCTGCTGGTCAAACCTGTCCGCCCTCCAACGTGTGCACCTAACTCTGGATTCACCACACAGTCTGAATTCAAGGACTAACAAGGCCCCCTTCAAATGTGAGTTCCAAACCACGCTAGATATCAGAGCTTCCAAGAGTCCCACAGAACCTGAACTGACCATTGAACTTCCCTTCTCACTTCCTGTTCCGGTTCACCAGCTAATGGAGTTCCAGATCCACTCCTGTAACTCCTTCAATAAACCTCTTAAACTTTTTCCGTGCTCTCTGAGTGGTTCCTCTGCATGTGGGTCAGATCATGACACATCTATGACTCAGTGTTCATACATGTTGGCCACAATACAGTAGGTAACATGATAGCTCTCGCTTTAAGGCCCCGTCCACACGAAGTCAAAACGAACACGAAACGCTAATATTTTCCAGAACGTTTATCGTAAAGACGGAGACGTAAAATAAATGTGATCGTCCACACGAATGCATGAAAACGCTGCAAAATGTATGCCAGGCCTGTAAGTGGCGCTGTGGTGCCGAAGCAAAAATAGGCGACGAAATGTTGGGCATGCGCACTAATATTTATACATGGTTGCCCTGCGGGTCCATTTTTGTAGTTCAGTCAAATTCAGGTGCTGAACTATGTTGTCGATATTGCTCTGTTCTTCCTGGAGATATTCCAGAAGAAGAAGATTCTGTTGTAAGCCCAACAGCAGGGTGAGTAGCATGAGCAGCAACCATTCAACACGGTACGGCGCCATTGTTGTTGTGATACTGTGTCGCGCATGCGTGTTTAGAGGCGACGCTATGACGCATGCGTGTAAGAAAACAAAAATGCGGTTAGAGCTTAAAGATGGAAACGCGAAAACGGCGTTTCAAAATCTTCCCACTCTGAAGGCCTAATAAAAAAAAGATTGTTTACAGAGCCCCGAAACGCCGGCTTCGTATGGATGAGAGGCTGGTTCGGTGAAAAATGTGTACGTTTAGGCCAGGGTTTGGCTTCGTGTGGACGGGGCCTAAACATCTACCGTATTGTTTGCAGCAAAACGAGATGACAGCTCCCATTGATTGAGTAGTGCATGGAAAAGTTAGTAGGATGCTTTCATGCAGCTTGGGGAACACTGCTCTAGGTCACATGACTTATTACAGTAACAGCCATTCAAAATGTCCCTTGCCAGTCAAACACCAGCCGAATGGCAGCCTACTCCCCTGCGACTCCCAGCAAAATCCCCTCCAACTTCCAGCCACTGGCCTTCTCCTGGCGTGCATTTTTTTTCTATTCTGACTCCACTGTGATGTGTTTAAAAAAAAATAGATAAAAAGCATGTTTTGCTTGCAATTAAACCTTTTTTTGGTTGCCATGAGCTGAATGACTGAGAATTTACAATAGCATCTTAGGGTAGGAATTGGCATCTCTCCAGTAGTTTTGTTTTCTTGGAGCGCGTCCGAGACCAGCCAATTACAAAGTCCAAACAACACCCCAAAGCAGGTCATAATTTTTCATATTAGAAAATATATTTCTAATACATGACTCCAAAAGGCATATCTTGGTGTCTTTTAGTGAGGGAACAAACATTCATTAGAGCCTCTAGGGACTTTTAAATAATATGTAAAACACAGTTATCAATATTTATTTCGATTCCAGCACCTTGTATTCTCACTGTGCACTAAATAATATTCAGTATTCTTCTTTTAAGGTAACTGATTTATATACATTATTCAGGTAACTCCAACTGTTGCTGACATTTCTGTGAATATATCCATGTAAGAAAGCAACACCTATGTCCGATGTATATGAGAAAATTGGCCATAAAGGTCAATGTTTGAGTCAAAAAAAAGTAACTGAATGCCAGGAATGCATACTATTACGATAATAGCTGCTGTGGGCGTTGCATCAGCCTTAAACCCACTCATGAGTGACTGAGAGGAGCTTCCACAGACAAATTGTCTGGTGCGCTCTGACTCAGAAGGTCAATCCAATCACACCATTTTTTACGCTTTCATTTCTTGTTACTCATTGTGGTCGATGCATACTTCTCATTGTGGGTGTGGAGAATGTCTGAATTACCTTCTGATGTTTTAGCTCCTCTGATCCAAAAGCAATTACTCAGTAAAACCCTGTGATAATTAGAACAAATGAAAGAAGTACAGTACCAAAGCAAGGGGAGAAATCTCCGTTTGGGTTGAAGTCATTGTTCTTTTCGTTGCGCCAGAATATGACTGCATTCCTCCATTTCTTTATTATTATGTTTTTGTATTTGAACCTCAAGACAACTTAGGACCGTGTCAGATTATTTTTTTCCCCTTTATTGGTTCACTGTTATTTTCCAGTATGAAGCTCTTGACCTGATAGATTGGAAAGAAAGACCTTTTCGAAACGTTCATTAACTCTCATAAAACTTTGATTTATTTGTTTTATTTTGGGAGGTTAGGAGGCCAAACAACAAAAAGGGCTTGATTAATACAGCTTTTTCTACCTATTAAATGTTTAAGCAGGGTAAATAATTTTAAGCAGGAAACGTTGGAAACTATTACCCTAACTAAACCTAAAGTTTGTGACAAAGAACGTCACAAACTACATAGATCAGCAAGCTCTGCCACAGATACACACGGAAAAACCCAAAAATCAGACAGTTTCCATTTTAAACTTCTGGACATTGTGTTCCCATAGCAAAGGTGCTAGGATGTAAGAAGAGATCTACATCAGATGATGGCCCTAACAACTAAGGAGGACAAGGGATTGGACTGAGCAGGGTTCAGGTTAAACTTTTTCCCTTGTTGTTGTGGATGAATTTGGAGGGGTAAATGTTCAAGTTCTATCATGATTCCCCTAAAAAATCAGCATAAATCTTAAAGTTTAAAAATGTTACATAAGATAATGTAGGGCACAGTGTATTGTAACCCTAGGAAATACTGTCAAGTAAACTGTGTCTTAACTGCAAATGAGGCTATGCAGAAATGCAGGTAAAAAAATTTTTCAATAGTAATATCAGAAGACACTAAGCAGAACAATATAGCAAATTAAAATATTCAATTTATTAAAGTACCTGTATGAGTTACTGACCCACAAAATAGAACCAGAGTCGTCTCATTATCCAAACCATTGGTTGGGTATAACAAATATTTCCACAAAATCAATTAACCTCGGGCCTAAAATCAACAAAGTACCTGACTTTGTACATTTGTAAATGATTCCCTCATACCTTGAAGCACTGTAGCATAAAGTTTTTTTGTTCAGTTTAATCTTTGTAGTATACTGGTTAAACAAGGATCCCAAATGGGGGCACAACTCCAACTTTTAGTTTCTGTCTACACAGTCATGGGGACGACTGTTGATTTGGCATAGTTTAGCAGGAGGCATTACTGCTTGATAAGCTAGGTATTTACAAAGTTCTGCACCCAAACATATTAAAAAACACTTAGTGGAAAGAATAACTGCAGCTGTCACAAAGTTAAAATTACACTTCCATTTAACCACTGGCAGTATTAGAAGTGTCTTACCCGGATAAAAAAAAAAAACTGGACAGATATTAAGTGGACGAGGAAGACTTGTGACCCTACTGGCTCGCTAAAACCTGCAAACCTGCTTTCAGACATAATTGTGTCAATCAGCTTGATTGACAAACTTTTTGTTCTGTTTGTTTGACCTGATCAGCTGTTAAGAGTTTTTAGAGAATTGATAAATGGATGAAACAGGCACCAGACACAACAATGCAAATTACCTTAAGGTAGCTATCAAAACACCAAAAATAACTGACTAAAAGCTATATATGCCACACAGCACTGATGCAGGGTTATGCAATATATTACCTTTGGACTCTGAATATAGTTAATGATTATAATTGGAAGTTATAATTGATAATTTATTGTAGTCAAAGGTAAATGATGAAGAAAAATGCCTGAAGTGGTTATGTTTAACAGCTATTAGCTTATATAACCCTAATGGTTATAAATAACAATTAGGATAACTAATTAACAATTATCAACTTATTTACCTTGGGAAGTGGGTAGTTAATCAGTTTAGACCACTATTAAAATTTATATAACCTTATTTACAATCACACTCAGAGTCCTTAACCTTATCTTGCTGAAATGTATTAAATCAATAATCCCTGGTAGGGTGAAATAAAGCTTGTTTTAGCTTAATAAAGAACACCTTAGACATATTAGCATAGTGTACCATGCAACCTCTCTTGTTGGATTGCTTTGTCTTTACATATCCATCCATCCATTTTCCATCACTCTTTTTCGCTGCTAGGGTCGTGAGGGGTGCTGGTGTCGGGCGGGAGGCAGAGTACACCCTGGAGAGGTCACCAGTCTACAGTAAACACTGTAGACTGGTGTCTATCAAAAGACTTATTTCTTAACTGGAGAATCTCTCCCTGAAAGTGCCAGACTCTGCTGATCTCTGTGTGGAAGCTAGAGTTCTCTCCAGCATTGAGCCTGCACATGCACATCAGGGGTTATTTTATTCCAGCCAGGTACCTATTAAGGGAAACTCCCCTCCTCCGGCATTTTTTAAGCCTTTTCAAGCATTCAAAGAGAAATGTTGCAAACAGTTTGTTTAGCAGCTATTCGGTTCTGATGTCAGCCATCACAACGTAGCTTCTGATTATATTGCTGCGCCTGTCCGCTAGGCATGAGCCATGATGATGACTTCCATGATGTTTTCCTTTCTGATGTGAACCCGAGAACAGCTTCAAGGAAACAGAAATAAATCTACTGAGTTTGGTGTTTTCTGTCCTCAAACACAGTGGGAGGAAGCACTGCATTCCTGTAGGAGCGCTTGTCACACTGTCTTGGGGGAGGGGATCTGCAGCACTAATATTTGTCAACTGCATCCTCTCAACTGAATTGCCATGTTAAATATCAGCCTGATCATTGCTCCTATATTTCCCCAAATAATATACAGTAATAGTTTATGGCCTAACAGTAAGTATGGCACATTCTAACACATCAAATAAGGAGAAAAACAGCAGGGCAGAAGAGCGTGGTAAAAACCCAGTTTGGTTTCACCCTGACTTTTGCAGTGTGCTAGGAATCCAGTTTGTGTGGGTTGTGTTTTTTGTATGTTCTCCCTCCACCACAAGGTTGCGCCAGGTTCTCGTTGGCTCTCTCACACACCTGCAGATGGTTACGTCATTACCTGAGGACTCTTAAACAGCTGACTGCCACTACCTCGACGCCAGAGTGTTTGCCAGTTTTGGGTACTTTAGCCAAGCTGAGTTTTGCTGAGTCAAACTGAGTTTTGTCAACCTGAGTCTTAACCTTGCTGTTTTTTGTCTTTGCCTCTCGGCAGGAAGTCATCCTGCAAACTGGATGTTTTGGACCTTCTCCCCCTGGAAGGATCGTCTGAGCTTCAAACTGAGCTGGGTATTCAAACTGGAGGTTTGGATCTACTTTTCCCCAAAGGATTGTTTGAGCTTCTCACTGAGCAGGGGATTCATCTCCACAAGAAACCGTTCAAGTACCATTGGAAATCTAAGTGGCAGTCAGCTCCTCCGTTCCTCAAGGAAACACCTCAACCTGGGTAAACCCTGTCCGCTCTCCAACAAACAAGTTAATTACTGGAACAACCCACACCGACTGGATTCAGAGAAAGACACCTTTTCTGGAAACGTGAGTTCTGTTGCCTTAATTCCCTTTTGCAAATCAAAGCTCAAATTTCCCACTGAGCCTGAACTAACCACAGGAACTTCCCCTTCACTTTTCAGTCCCGGTTCGCCACTGTTCTGAGCAGCACTGGACCCAAATCTACAGGTTCTCAATAAACCTGTTAAACCTTCCCTTGGTCTCTCTGTTTGGTTTTCTGAATGTGGGTCAGATCTTTGAATAAAATAATGACACAGTGTAGTGATTGGTTAAAATGGCCTCAGATGACTGTTGGCCAAACAGGCCACACCCCGATTAAAGGGTTCAATGTCATCTATATAAATTCAGACTCTGTAAGAACCACGCTGCTGATATTATTGAAACTTGATTTTATTGGAGCATCTGGAAAACTGGGTCTGCCTTTCTGCTACAGCACTGGACTGGTTTAAATTCTATCTGAAGGTGTTGATAGGGATCTTTAAATCAGTGACCAGAAAAAAAATCACATGTGGGGTTCCTCAAGGCTCCTTTCTGGGGCCCTTTCTATTAAACATATACGTGCTCCCCTTAGCTCAGATATTTCCAGAAATAAAAATGAATAAAGCCCAAGCAGGGTCTAGAAAAAAATAATTCATGTATTTTAGTAGAATTGATTACTGCAACAGTGTCTTCATAGGATTGCCTAAAACGGCTGCCTAAAAATAACTGCAGCCTATCCTGTGTTCTCACTAGAACTCAGAAAATAGAGTACATCTGCCCAGTTCTGAAGTCCTTCTACTGGCTCCCTTTACCGCAGAGAATAGACTTTTAACAGAAATCCTTCTGTAAAGCCGGGCATACATTATACGATTTTTTTTCCATTTAGGGATGATTCTCCAGTTGTGCCAGAATTTTTCGTTCGGGCCCAGTGTCAGCTTCATCATGCATAGGGTGTCGTGTAATATACAGGTAGTAATGAGGAGCGATTAGGCTCTCAAGACCACCTCCAGATACAAAAAAACTTGCCTTGCATTACTTGTCGATTAACTCTCCTCATGTAATCCAGAGCAGTGGGTAGACTGGTGAAGGCAGCAGCTTTGCAAGGTGTAATCTTTGTCAGCTGGAGGGAGCCAGTTGCAGGAAGTGGCAACAATCATCAAGTTTCTACTTCCAAGGGTAGGATAGGAAAAAAGGAAGGAAATCTATTACAAAATACAGTTAAATTACTGACAATACCTCTGGATAATTTAGATTTTTTCAAAATTCATATGTCGCCCCTGTTCCAAGAAACACTTTATAAGTATAATTAAAGTCAAAGTAATATGAGAACAAAAACCTTGGGATCCAGCAGCATGTAACTAGATTTTATAATTTGCATAATAGTGACACCGATACTCTAAATTAACTAAACTTCTCGGTTCAGTTAAAGAGACGGAGATGGAGTTTGTGTTGCAGCTCGTTGATATGGTGCAACAAGCAAAGCAACAGATTTCTCCTTCAAAATCTGCATTTCGGCCTTCATGCTTATCACTTCCTTTGCAGCGAACCAAGCAGTGGTTGAGAAAAACTAAAAAAATAATGATGTAAATTAGAAATATAGGACAGACTACTTCAAAATTATCCTTTGCTACACTTTCATAATGCTTTTGTTGATGTGTTTATTTTATCTCCCAACAATAAATTTGCTTAAAATATCCACCCATGTTATAATATGAGTCTATTTAAATTACTGATTTAGTCTTGACAGAAAAAGTCAAAAAATGTCTCTACCAAGCAACAGAGCTGCATGAATTCTGCATGCTACTGAGTAGTTCTGTGCAGTTTTGAATTACATGTTTACAGTCACTCATTACTGTGTATATTTAAAAAAAAAATAGCAAGCTTTGTCTTACAAATCAATACTCAGTGTAAAAATCATAAGGCCCTCTCACAGACCTCTGTCATCCACTAAAGATTAGAATTTTCAGTAACGCTTTCTTTTACAGTACATCAAGGAACATGTGATAACAGGGCAATAACATATCAAGTTACACTATTAATTGGTAACAAGAAACACTTTATTGAGAATTCTGGAAAGTGCTGTGGTTCAGATTGTAGGCAGACAAGGTAAAGTAAGACTTTTTAGATTTCAAACTGTCATTACCAGGTAACTCAGTCATTTCACCAAAAGCAATAAAATAATGTGTTATTATCTTGTACAATGCTGTTTATTACCTGGCATAAAACAGAAAACCAAACCTAGAAGAAAAAAAGCCAATCTTTTTAACTAAATTCTTGTTTATATGTAACTAGACTTCAGTTTTGTAATACTTTATTTACTTGATCATAATTTACAGTCAGAGATGGCAAAAGTACTCACTTTCCGTACTTGAATACAAGTACAGATACTTGTGTTAAAAAATACTCTGGTAAAAGTGGAAGTACTGATTAAACTTTTTTACTCAAGTAAAAGTAACAAAGCACAGGCTTGTAAATTTACTTAAAGTATAAAAGTAAAATTAGAAACCACTTTTTTCATGCCGTTGCCTACATTTTAAATGGATGTCTGCCAATAGGACTAGATCTCCGTTGTGTTCATTTTCAATCATCTTGTCGTCCATGCTACTATGCTAACGCCACCGCCACCAAGCTGCAATGATTTGCCGCCAATGAATACCGCCGAATCTGTCGATTCATCTTGTAGTGGTGCGTCAAATGCAACGTAGATTCCCATCCAATTAGATTGAATTTGGTATTGATGACGTGAAAAATAATAACGGTAACTCCATTGAAATGATTCAAAACTAAAGTAACGAGACAATTTTTTTAAATGTAAGGAGTAGAAAGTACAGATATTTGTGTACAAATGTAAGGAGTAGAAGTAAAAAGTCACCATAAAAAAAGTAGTAAAGTAAAGTAAAAATATCAGAAAAATCTACTTGAGTACAGTAACGAAGTATTTGTACTTCGTTACTGTCAGGAGGCTCTAAACCTTGGATCCAATATTCAGACAGACAGAGCTGGAAGAGTTTTACAGACTTTATTTAGAAAGCAGCGTGAAAGCGGCGCGTCAGCAGGGGCGGACTACACGGATCCTCTGTGGAAACAGAAACTCAGGTCAGTGACTAAGAATGGTTGGCTGGAAGCAGTTGAGAGCTAAAGTCACTGACCTGGTTCAAAGTTCAGTCCGATCCCAGAAGGAGGGGAGGAATCCGCGAAGGAGTCGGTCCTCTGCCGCAGGCAGGCGCAGCCCCCGAAGCGCAGTGAGGTGAGCGGCGCTGAAGCCAAGAGGCGCCGAGGAGCAGGTGTTGCCAGAAAGGGAGATCCAAGCCGAAGTCGAAAAACAGAACCAAGTTCGTTTACCAGGAGATCAGAGAGCCGAAGAGGTACCGATGAGGGAGTCCAAGCCGTGGTCGGGAAAACAGTCCAGGTTCGGTAAGCCAGTAGAATCCAATTCACAGTCCAGGGCCGATCAGACTAAATGAGCTGACAGGGGCGAAGCAAAACTTGGGATCCACAAGACAGAAACAGGTCACCATCAGAATAATCAGAAAAGTAGTTTTAACGCTAGAGTTACTCTCACCAAAACAGCTAGAATAATCTGGCACTGGAAGCTTGAAACCAAACCGTATATATAGGGGCTGGAACCAGGTGGAAGGGATGAGAAATGATGAGAACAGGCAGAGCTAAACAGGTGGGTGGAATAAGCAATCAAGCCACCAGTGCCAGGACCATGACAGTTACTTCCCATTTCTGTTTACAGTTTACTTTGTAATATTGTTGAAGGTGGTGTCCAATAATCAAAACTGTTTTACTATGTCGTAACCTAATGGTAATTATCCACCAAATGTCTCCTACATTACATAGTCTAATGAAACTGTTACATGTTAACATGCAGTTGTAATAATTACATGCAGGTAATCACTTTGAAATTATATAAAAATAAACATAATAATTTTACTTTATTGATCTCACATTGTAGAAATGTACCTCTGCATTTAACCCATCCCCCTGAGGAGCAGTGGGCTGCCATCTTGGGGCGTCCAGAGAGCAGTGTGGGGTTAAGGGTTTTGCTTAGAGACCCAGAGTGGCAGTCTGTGGGAGTGGGGCTCAAACTCAGAACCTCAGGATTCCAAGCTCTATGGCCTAACCACTAGGCTGCCACTCTGCTCATGTAATAACATGGTAATAACCTAGCAAGTTACGCTATTACTCGATAACAAGAAACATTTCATGGAGAATTTCGGTAAGTGCTGTGCTTCAAATTTTAGGCAGACAAGGTAAAGTCAGACTTCTTAGATTTCAAATCATCATTACCAGGTAACTCAGACATTTCATCCAAAGCAATAAATACATTTTTGGGTAAATACCAAATTAAGTTTTTCTTGTTACCAAGTAATGTAGTGTAACTGGTTATGTTAATATCATATTATCACATTGTTATTGATGAAAAAAGAGAGCGTTACCAAATTTTATTATCTTTACACTGTAAACTCACATCATTCATTATTTTGATTCAAGAGTACATCAGTAAAATCTAGAGCTGAATGATATATTTTGGGTGCATCAAATTAGGAATTTTAAACATATCAGTATCAACTAGATAGGCAGAACAAGGCCTATTGTCTTTTAGAATGGGAGGAAAGGAGGATAAGTTATGTAAGGTTTGTTTGGCATGTGAGAGTGACAGAAATACAGCACAGGATTGTGAGTGTTTATCTGAAGAAGGGAAGCAACATAAGCAGTGTGGTTGCTTTTAATAATGTCAAAAGGTTGTTCAATAGCGGCAAAAAATATACATCTTGTGTTACTGCAGTATTAATACGATATTGATGTCAGCCGAAAGGTGTCAAAACATTAATCTAAATATGCTGATGAAGATTCTCAGTCATCCAGGTCATAATCATAGTCAGAATTAATCTTAATATTACCACATACTCACTCTAAAAAGAGCTGCTCCTTTTGAGTAAATAATAGAAAAAAAAATGTACCTGAAAAGGTTACTTGTTGTTTCAAGATTCCCATGATGTCTCCAAATTCAGCCTCAGTACCTTTGGGTTTGGCTTTTTCTCCCTGAATCCTATTAGCAGCATTGCTGCAAATACACACTATAAAGCGTTTCTGCATGTAGCATACAAACAAGTCATATTAAGTCTTTACATGGGCTTTGCTTCTTCAAGCTCCTTTTATAATGAAGACCAATTAAAGGGCACAGGTTGGAAAGTGGCTTGGCAGAGGCAGTGTGAGAGCAGGAACATTCTAACATGCCTCATAGCACCGGGATAATTAGGTGAGCTGGATGCAAGAACAGAAAATGAGCTGTGCTTATTTTGGACCGCAAACAAGAAATTGGCACGGACATTTTGGAGGCAGGTAGGAGATTGGCAAGAGTCGCCCAAGAGAACCTTCCCCACGGGGCAACATAGCTGCAGGCATACAGAGCCCGTGGCAAGGCGCTTTCTGAAAGAAAAACGGTGATGTGAAAGGAAAAAAAAAAGAAAGAAAATGTCCTGTTTGGCTTCTGGTAGTCTTGGAGCAAACAGGATTTTTGCCTGAGGTTAAGCTAACTTGTCTGTGTTTATAAACACTTAAGAACTGTTAAAAAATAATAGGCATGGTTTGAAAAAAAATTAATTTAAATGAAGTGTTTTTCGAAGAAAAACAATATAGAAGTTGAGTGCTTTCTGAAGATATAATATTCTTTGAATCCTTTGATACATTTGAATTCATTTAGCTTTAATTCGCAGCACATCATCTCCAAGCACTTTGCAAAGACACGCCAATCAAATCATATGAAGAGATTCGTTAAAGTTTTCAATATCAGGAAAAACAGCTGATTGTATCAAGTGTTTGACTTTGAAGGATTTGCTTTCCCTGGATGAGCATGTATCCAAAGTAGATATTGGTTGACATTTTTTCATTGACTGGAACAATCCCTCACACTGAACATGCATGCAGTGACAGAAGAGAGAAAAAACTCCCTTTTAATTGGAAGAAACCACCAGCAGAATCAGGTTCAGTGTGGTTGGCCTGGTTCCAGGAGTCATCCAAATGTCAACAAGTCTCTCCATTTTCTTCAAATTAAGCAAAACTGTTTTTAATCAATTTTGGCTAAATTTTGACCGGTTTGTGCAGTAAAAATTTTACTTTGTACTGTTTTACTCTAAAGTTATTGACAAAAGTTAAAGACAAAAGCAGTACAAATATTATTTGTTGTGACACAAACCAGCACAAGTGTAGCCAAATTGATTGACACAAAATGTTTTTAATTTGAAAAAGGGCTGGGCCATGATTGACCTTTGGTGACTTCTTCATTAGTATTATCTTTAAAATGATGGTGGTACAAACTAGCAGTGCCCCATATTTTTATAATTTTGTCCCTACAAGATTTTTCTCCTCCACTATACACTTGTAAATGTCACATGCCCTCTAGCGTGTCGTTCTCAAAGTAAAATCAGCGTACAAAGCAGGCAGGTAGAAACACACTAGTGGAGCACTTAAGCACACACCTGTCCTGTCCTCTCTGTAGCATCATACTTGTAAGATCCAATCCTGCAAGGCAAACATGTGGGTAAAAAACTGAGTAAATTGGCCCTTACACCTCAGAAAATAAAAAATTCACTAGCAGGACGGACGGTCGGACATACAGACAGACAGACGGACGGACATACGTACATCCATCCATCCATCCATCCATACATACATACATACATACATACATACATACATACATACATACATACATACATACATACATACATACATACATACATACATACATACATACATACATACATACATACATACATACATACATACATACATACATACATACATCCATCCATCCATCCATCCATCCATCCATCCATCCATCCATTTTCTTCCGCTTTATCCAGGGCCGGGTCGCTGAGATAGCAGTCTAAGCAGAGATGCCCACTAGCAAGACAGTCCGTATAATCCCTTCCATCTTTTTTATTCTATGGCCAAGATTTCTCAAATGCTCAAAAAGTAGCTCTTTCATTATAGTAGATAGAATTTGAAACACCTAGCCGGTGCAGCTTGAACACATCGTCAGTGAAGGACCCAGGGTCATAGGGTTGATCAGGCCCCAGTTTGTGTTCAAACAGCACACTACTCCATGCGTCTTCCCTCTTGATCCACAGCCACCTTGAGGCTTTCTCAGCGGCCTCACTGATGTTTCTGGTGGCTCTTCTCTCAAGCAACCCTCTGATGCCAAGGAGCCTGAATGCCCGATGCACGGTCTGACTTAGGAAGCCTCTGCAGCCCACTTCTATTGGCTCACAGCAGGCCCTCCATCCACGGCATCTGCATGCCTCAATCAGCTCAAGATACTTGGCCTTCTTCCTTTCATTAGCCTCCTCCATCCTGTCTTCCCAGGGGACTGTAAGCTCCAGTAACACAACTTGCTTTGTTGAGTCAGATGTTAAGACCAGATCTGGGTTCAGTAATGTCCTTACAATGTGCTCTGGGAACTTTAGCTGCCTTCCGATGTCCACATGCAACCGCCAATCCCGAGCCACGGCTAGCAGCCCAGATGTGCCCCTACCTGCTCTCTCAGGTTTCTCCCCTGCCCTGACAAAGAAGGTATTGTGCCTCAAAGGGGACTGGTGCTTTGACTCCAGGATTCCAGTGCAGATGGTGTCAGCTACTGCCTTCCACACCTGGTTATGGCGCCACGTGTACCTTCCCTCTCCCAGTGCTTTAGGGCAGCAGCTCAGGATGTGCTCCAGGGAACCATGAGCCGGGCACAGTGGGCATGTTGGTGCTTCTGCAAGGCCCCAGGTATAAAGGTTAGAAAAATAAAGCATTAAATAGAAATTATCTAATCAATACAATCACGGATAAAATGAGTTTCAATGTCTTGCCCGTACTATATAGACAAAATAAAATGGCTCATACATTTTTCTTATTTTTTTACATCATGCATGAATTGTATAAGATTCATTCTAAAGATATTTTGGTTTTTATATTTCCCTCTTGGTGTGCAATGATTAAACACATGTCCCAAAAGTTCAGAAAAATCATTAAAAGATCAGATATGAAAATCAAGCATTCATATCTGTCATTACAGTATTAAGGGTTCTGGCTACATGCACCACAAAATGACTTCTTCACAACAACTGTCCCTAGCAACAGCCATCTGATCCACATTGCAAGTCCTGCAGTTGAGCAGAAATAGTGTACAAAGAACTTGATTAGGAAAATCGGTCATCACTAAATCAATTCCTTCCCATGACTGAAGCCAAAACAATCCAGAGCTCCTGCAGGAAACAATGATAGTTTTCTACAAAGAAAACTTCATTCGATTTTATATGGCTCACAGTTCAGAATAAAGAGTCAGTCGCACACTACAAAGATTCATCAAACATAGAGCAAAAACAAAACAAAAACAAAATATTTCCCTAAATTGTGTGGCCGTATTCTCTAAGAGAGAGGGAATAGTCCTATAAACCTTCTAAGGTTAATGGGCTGCAGTATTAGATTTTCTAAGGTAACTACTGACGTCTTTCCTTCCTGGTATCATATTTAGAAACACACGCAAACTAATAGATAAGGATATTTGATTAGAAACGTCGAGCTGCTACGTTCAGTCCTAAATCCTAAGAAGGCAGGAAACGGTGTACTTAGTTTCTTGCTCCCAGATAATTCAGTTTAACAGTGGTATGGCTTAATGCGTAGTTATGAAATAATTGTTACATTTGTAGATTACTGTTGACTGCTAAACACATAAATGTTGTTTGTTTTCCTTTCTGTTATGTTGTTTCACTTAACGCTGATTGCATTAGTGAAAACAAATAAGTCAAGAGTAGTAAACACTGGTGAGCTGTTTGGAGAATCACACTTAATTGGATGACGTTAAAATCCAAGAGGCCAGACCAACTTCTTTTCTTCTGAGCACTGATTTTCCCTTGTACAGTTGTAGAATTTGTATTGTTTATCAGTCAGCAGAGTAGGGTTAGGATAGTAATTATTTTGATGAGTACAAAACATCTCTCTGATTGAGGAGAGCAGAGATTGTTTGTTGATTGTTTAATGGAAGCATTCATTGTTGGCTTCTCTCCAGCTTTTGCCGAAGCCCAAAAACATAGAAGACCTGACTTCCACTTCCTCCCATCACTGTTGAAGACTCCTGTTGCTCTTTATTCATTTTTCAACCAGCATAAATCCAGAAAAAAAAGCTTGTTAATGGCTTATCTTCAGCTTATCAATTGGCACACAATATAACTGTTATTATGTTATACTCTTACCAGGCTTGCAACTTAACGCACATCCCCACCCTAAAGAAAAACTGTGCACAAGGCAGGCAAAAACAAGCTGAAATCATAAAGAGCAATGATATTGCTTACAGGCAATGGCCCCCTAAAATAAATATGGTCAAATCAAAAGTATCTAGCTTGAATTTTACTTTATAAAGTATATATTTCAGTTTCCCCAGTGGAGAAATGTAATTGGAGAGCTTGACCTCAGAGACCTAACAAAACAGTTTCACAGGATTTTAAAAGCGCTCTGTGTAAAGCCACGGAGTAAAAAAAAAAAAGACAACAACCGTGAAAACCCGTAATTCAAAAGCTAAAATTCAAAGTTAAGGTGTACTGTACCAATTTTGTTCTGACCTCTTTCAATAAAATGATGCGCACATTGTTGGATAACCAAGTTACTGGAATAACTTATGCTCAAGAGTTTAAAGGTGGGTTCATGACACGTTCCGCTAGTGGATTAAATCTCCTAATAGTCTCACTTTTCTATTCATTACCAGTCTATTTTAATGAGAGTTTCATTACTCTACAGTGAAGTAGGAGTTTAACTTTATTCAAGAGAAAACAGTTACTAATGTTGCTCTATAAGTGATGTACAGTTTTTTTGATTACAAGTTTTCTTTTTGCCTTAAAATAAAGCTCACCCTGTTCCATTAAATTTAAAGCTAAAATCCAAATATAAAGCAGTTCATAATAATAATAATAATAATAATAATAACAATAATGATAATAATACTAATAATTTTACTTAATTGATTTCACATTGTGTAAAATTTACCTCTGCATTTTACCCATCCCCTTGTGGAGCAGTGTGCTGCCATTGTGGGGCGCCTGGGGAGCAGTGTTGTGGTTAAGGGTCTTTTACTTGGGGACCCAGAGTGGTACTCTGTGGGAGTGGAGCTTGAACTCAGAACCTCAAGCTTCCAAGCTCTATGCCCTAATCCAGAGGTCACGGATTAGGGACCAGGGTCCTATTAACCTGCTGGTTAATCCGGACCTATCCTGGGTTAAAACATTTATAAAGTACTGCAAGTTGCCCAACGACAGTGTCTAACTTCACTTGCGCCACTTCTCCTGTTTATGGTAAAGCCATCCGGAGTGCAGGCTGCATGTGATACAAATTAGCCAAAGAGCTGTGTCAGTCAGGGTTGCTGCTGGTAGGTAAGAAGGAGAAGACCAAGAGAAAAGGAGAGCAGAGAAAGTGTTAACTCCTGGAAGAGCTGTGGTGAACTGGTGAAAGAAAAGTGAAATGGTGCTCAAAGATGACCCTGCACTTTTTGAGTAATGTTTGGCTCAACCTGCTGCTGTGAAGCAGGATTCTCCACCATGAACCTATCAGAAATAGATATTGATCCATGTGGTTTGGCTGCTACCTTGGCCAGGTCTCTCTTGAAAAAGAGATTCTGAATCTCAATGGGACTTCCTGATTAAATAAAGGTTAAATAAATTAAAAAAAATAAAATATGAGCACTTTGATATATGCTTGAGAATGGCTTTTTTGCCATTCAAACCCAGGTTTAAAGCCTTGCAGGGCAGCCTAAAGCCCAGTTCCATCATTAAGCCATAAAAAATATTTAAAAAAAATGGTCAGTTGAGGTGTTTCATAAAAGATATGAATAGGGAGATTGTTTTTAAACCAAACTGAAAGAATGTTCTCTACCTCAAAAACACTTAAGATTTTAAAATGGAAAAAAAACTTTGTATTTTTATATTTTTTTTTTTATTTAAAAAGTAAATGTGTAAGATGGATGCATAAACACATGCATGCTATTTCAGTCTTAAGTTCTGTTCAAAGTAACTGATTATAATCAAAAATGCCTCCAGACCTTTACTGGTTGTTGATTTTCTTTATTTGCACCCCACTGATTTTTATTTGGTTACCCCTGCCCTGAACACTAGGGCGCCACTCCCCTAAGAGCCAGCAGTAAGAGCTACAGACAAGCACCTAAGCATTCCAGCCTGTGACTCCCAAAATAACAGTAATAAAGATTGGGGCCCCCAAAAAATTTTTTAAATTTGCTTCACTGTATATTCATTTATAATTGCAGAGCGACGGGGGTGACAGTGATGTCTGGTGCAGGAGTTCGCCCTGAAATCGAAGGGTCGATGGTTCAAGCCCCGGCTCCGGCTTTCAGTGTTCTTGTGTCCCTGGGCAAGACACTTCCCCTACATCATCTACTGATGGTGGTCAGAGGGACTGGTGGTGCCAGTGTACGGTAGCCTCCCTTCTATCAGCGAGCCCCAGGGCAGCTGTGGCTACAATGTAGTTTTCCACCATCAGTGTGTGAGTCAGTAGGTGAATGACATAATCTAGTTTAGAGTGCTTTGGCCGAATCTCCTGGCTTGAAAAAGCGCTATATAAGTACAGGTCATTAACCATGTAATTGAATTTATCTTTAAGCTTTTTTTTTATTACATGTAAATTTTATAAATTTGAATACATTTTTGATTATTTAATGGTAAATGTATTTATTTAGTTGTGTTGCTTTGTAATTTAATCGTAAATTCGGTAGTTGGATAATTTTAGATAAATTCATAAATGTGACTTCGCAGTTTGTGGGACATTTATTTATTCATTTGCACTATCTGCAGTTATTTATTTATGACTGTCGTGGATTCCTTTTGCAGAACATTAAACAACTAAACAGGCAAAAGATTTGCTTTCTCCAAACATTAATCATCTCCTTCAAGAAACAGCATCAAACGACAGCCAACAACACAATTGGCTGAGAGGATGATCACTAGGCTCTGCAAATTGTTTTTTCTTCTTTCAGTTAATACCAACAAATTTGTGTAGCCACCATATGACATTTTAAAGTTCAGAAAAGAAACAACTGATTGTAAATCTGTTCACTTCTCTGCATTTTGACCAAACTTAAGTTTCAGTAAACATTAAAATCCAGGTATAAGAAGAAACATTTGTTCATTGCTCTTTTGCATATCTTTTTTTGAAACAGACATGCAGAATAGCTCTTTGCATTTTAAGTCAACTAAACATGCACTGTTCTTTTGCAATTTGTTTTGTGTACTTAGTGATGTTTTGTCAACTGTGTGTATGTGTGCGGTGCCATATTTGTTTAAATCACACAGCCTCACAGCATAATGTCAAAAGAACAAATGGATTATTCTTCTTTCTGCTCATTCCTGGCACTAAAATGAAATTCTATCAAACACGGACCCCATATTTTCTGTTCCTTTGCTCATTCTACTTTGTCCTCTCCTGGGGTTACTAGATGTACTCATCAATTTAACATTTAAGTTCACAGTCCACTTGACCATCCGTGATTAGACCACACGGAAGAGTCTGTAAGATGGATTATACGGTATTTCATCAAACACCAAATATGACCCTGAATCACAGCCCCTTTTTTTCATATTAAATTTCAAATTACGTCCTGTTAATTTGTGGATGAAGCATAATAAATGAAACCTTGGAACCATGAAGCATAGAGGTTGAGACCAAGAGACGTCACTGCATTTAATTTGGGAGGTCAGCAGCCTGTCTGCAAAATGAATTAGTGCTTAAAGTCCACAGTATGTGTGAAACAGCGTTCCTTTGAGTCATTATCAATCAGTAAACTATGAAAAGGAGGTGATGTGACCAGATTTAATTATTGAATAAATTAATTTCTGGCCTTGGTGCAGTTTAAAAAGACTTCTGGTGGATCATGACTAAGTTTGCTAAACCGAAAATAGCAGTTTGGTCCAGAGTTGTAAATTACCACTTGGATGAAGACTAAGTAAATTTGAACATTTATTTTTAAATTAAGTTTTACAAAAGCAATGTCATGGTAAAGTACGTATAAATAGAGATTAATATTGATATGTAAAATCGTGTCATACTTTATTCTGCATTTACTGTTATTTTTCTTCTTTAAGTGAATAATATATTTCTAAAATTTTATCGTTTTATATTTTTGTAATCACTTTGTTTATACTAAAATCTGTTTTCTTAATATTTTTTAATGTACGCTTAAGTAATGCTTAAAGCTCCTATTTCATGCATTTTTAAGTCTTTCAAAGTCACATATAAGAAATATTTTAGGAAGCTATGCCTTTAGTACTACAGGTGCTGGTCATAAAATTAGAATATCATGAAAAAGTAGATTGATTTCAGTAATTCCATTTAAAAAGTGAAACTTGTATGTTATATTCATACATTACATACAAACTCATATATTTCAGATGTTTATTTTGTTTAATTTTGATGATTACAAATGACAACAAATGAAAATCTGAAATTCATCATATCAGAAAATTAGAATATTACTGAAGACCAATAAAAACAAAGGATTTATAGAAATGTTGGCCAACTGAAAAGTATGAACATGAAAAGTATGAGCATGTACAGCACTCAGTATTTAGTTGGGCCTCCTTTGGCCTGTATTACTGCAGCAATGCGGCGTGGCATGGAGTCGATCAGTCTGTGGCACTGCTCAGGTGTTATGATAGCCCAGGTTGCTCTAATAGTGGCTTTTAGCTCTTCTGAATTGTTGGGTCTGGTGTATTGCATCTTCTTCTTCACAATACCCCATAGATTTTCTATGGGGTTAAGGTCAGGAGAGTTTGCTGGCCAATTAAGAACAGGGATACCATGGTCCTTCAACCAGGTACTGGTAGCTTTGGCACTGTGTGCAGGTGCCAAGTCCTGTTGGAAAATGAAATCTGCATCTCCAAAAAGTTGGTCACCTGCAGGAAGCATGAAGTGCTCTAAAACTTCCTGGTATGTGGCTGCGTTGACCCTGGACCTCAGAAAACACAATGGACCAACACCAGCAGATGACATGGCACCCCAAACCATCACTGACTGTGGAAACTTTACACTGGACTTCAAGCAACGTGGATGAAGTGCCTCTCTTCTTTTCCTCCAGACTCTGGGACCTTGATTTCCAAAGGAAATGCAAAATTTACTTTCATCAGAGAACATAACTTTGGTCCTGTTTCTCTTTAGCCCAGACAAGACGCTTCTGACGCTGTCTGTGGTTCAAGAGTGGCTTGACACAAGGAATGCGACAGCAGAAACCCATGTCTTTCATACGTCTGTGTGTGGTGGTTCTTGAAGCACTCACTCCAGCTGCAGTCCACTCTTTGTGAATCTCCCCCACATTTTTGAATGGGTTTTGTTTCACAATCCTCTCCAGGGTGCGGTTATCTCTCTTGCTTGTACACTTTTTTCGACCACATCTTTTCCTTCCCTTCGCCTCTCTATTAATGTGCTTGGACACTGAGCTCTGTGAACAGCCAGCCTCTTTAGCGATGACCTTTTGTGTCTTGCCCTCCTTGTGCAAGGTGTCGATGGTCGTCTTTTGGACAACTGTCAAGTCAGCAGTCTTCCCCATGATTGTGTAGCCTATAGAACTAGACTGAAAGACCATTTAAAGGCTTTTGCAGGTGGTTTGAGTTAATTAGCTGATTAGAGTGTGGCACCAGGGGCCATCAATTTTGAACCTTTTCACAATATTCTAATTTTCTGATATGATGAATTTGAGATTTTCATTTGTTGTCATTTGTAATCATCAAAATTAAACAAAATAAACATCTGAAATATATGAGTTTGTATGTAATGTATGAATATAATATACAAGTTTCACTTTTTAAATGGAATTACTGAAATCAATCTACTTTTTCATGATATTCTAATTTTATGACCAGCACCTGTATGTGGCTATCGGTTTGATACATGTTTTCCTTTAATCTCAAAGAAAAAGCATGTGCCTTCAAAGCAAAGCAGCATCTCCCGTCCGGGTGCCACCCATTTCATGACATCACCATGTCAAAGCACCTATAAAGGTTGAACAAAAACCTCTCTAGACCAAAGAAACACATTTTGACAACTTCAATATTACCAAAGAAAGAGATGTTGCTGTCTAATGCATACTGGCTGCTAAAAGAACTTCTGTATCTTAACGTTGAACCAGAATCATTTGTTTTCAGAAAAAGTTACATTTTCTTCACCAGACACAGGTACAGAGTCTGCTAAAATGCTCTTTAATTTTAGTAGACATTAATCTACATGTTTAGTTATGTGCTGGGAAACTTACTTCTATTGTATTTTTTCATATTGCTTTTAAAGAATTATTTTCACTTTTTTATATCTTGGTTTGTCTTAGCCATAGTTTTTATAATTGAAATTTGTATTTTTCCAAGTTAGACTTAGACAAATTTGTGTATACAAAACAAAATTTTGATGCATATAGCTTTTCAACAGTGAATGAGCGGCTTATGACAGTGAAATGAACATTTCCATATATAAGGTGCAGCAGTGAAAAGCAGAATATAGTTAAAATGCAATAGAAACATTGAGATGAGTTCTAACTTCATGTTTCTATTGCATTTGCAACCTATTCTTAGTCAAGGTCACATATATTATTTGGCTGGAACACTGACCTCTTTAAATCTATAAACTGCTGATCTTTATTGCCATTTATGTGGATAGGTCAAACTGGATAGGCTGGGAGTAATCCAGATAGATTGAGCTCACTTCTTGGTACAGGCCTCTGCTATCCGGTTTTTCTTTTGTTTTGGATCAATGGATCTTTTCTGTTATTCTTTAGTCTGGTATCTGTAGCCACGATACAGGCTCTCCGCCCTTCACCGTCAAAATAAGGAGTGACTCCAATTTTCTGTTCGCCTCTGTGTTGCCTGGCTCCACCCCTACCTGTTACAAGTGCTCTCTTTGGATTACAAAAAACTTAGAGCAGATACAGCTGATGCAGTTGACATTGCTTTTCACAAACAGCTGTCTAAAACTGACTTGACACTGATAAGAGCAGAGGATGTGGAATCTATACATCAGTGCTGATTATAGAACCATCACAGGTGTGTTAAATGAGTGATCAGAGCGGGATGTAGAGATCAATGGAACAAAAACCTGATGACTGCCCAGAATCATGAAAGCTAATGCATCCATTGTAACTGAATTTCAAATACTATTTAGGTTCAAAAATCACACTGGGTATATTCTTCCACAAAGTAACTAAGTTAGTAACACACTGCAGTACAAGTATCAGGCAGAATAACCATGCATTTACATTTTACAATACAAAATGTCTAGGAACTCTGATTTTCTTGTTGTCCTCATTAATTTAATTGCAAGTTCATTCAATATATGCAAAATGTTATCAGTTAATTTTTCCGTGATATACACTAAATATCTAAAAAATTTCACACTACTGCCCTACACCGTTTTGATGTTTGTGGTGGGACAGTCTAGATGCTTATCAATTGCAAAATACGTATGTAGATTTATTCATCACTAAGTTCAAAGCTTGTCAGAATAACAAAAATAGACCATCCATCCATCCATCCATCCATCCATCCATCCATCCATCCATCCATCCATCCATCCATCCATCCATCCATCCATCCGGCCTCTATCTCTCTTTGGTTCAGTATAGTCAGAAAGCCTTACAAAATGAGTCGGCAAACCCTTAAAGACAGAAATAAAACATTTTGTTTGTCATATTTGTCAGCTTTTCACAGGCTGGATCACAATCTGTTATATTTTCATCTAGTAACTGGTTAGAATGGATTGAATCCTAATAAGAAAACTGCATTTTATAATTGCTTTGATTGTATTTGATAAAATGTATTTAGCATATGGCAAAAGAAAAACACAAAAACAGCAAATACACTCTTTTAGAGGGAAATAACTTTCCACATGCTTTAATTTGCATGAATACTTTCCATAAAAAATTATAATATTGGAAAAAAAAAACCTGCACGTTTGCATGCAAGAAATCATTAACTAGAGTCCCTTTTTTACAAGCATTTCTGCCATAGAAATTATTAACATAATTAAAAGGTGAGTAAATTAGGTCCAGCTTGTTGACCACAAGGCCTTTAATTAATGAGGACCTGTCGTACATTAAACAACTCTGTTAGCTATTGTGTTATGTTGGAAACATTTGGTGATTACTTCAGACTTCACCCGAGAAACACCACTGTAGAGTGACAGCCACTTTGTCAAGCGTTACCCTCCCCTTTTACTTCACGGTTGTCTCTTTGGGTTGCACACTTCCTGGCACATATAGTAAATGGCAGAGCTGTTTGAAGGCAGCAAGACGGATGGTACAGTAAATGTTAGATTCAGGATGGGGACCGGCACTGTTCCTGTCAGATAAGCAGAGAACGAAAAATATGGGATGCTGGGGAATCCAAAGGGAATACTCTGTTAGGTGGAAAAAAGAGACATTGGGAATAGGGGAAAAGTAACTAAAAATTGTGTTCATTGACTGCTTTGAAAGGCAGTCAGCTTGTAAAAAGAGGTTGTTAAAAATGGTATTTATTGCACATGGGATTTGATTTTTCTGTATCTGTTCGGTCTTGCCAAATCCCTTAGGAGGAATGAAATGGCCAATTGGCAACATCCAAACATCTGATCACGCTGCGCCTGTACAGCGATTGTCCAGGGCCTGTGTCAGTACAAGTCTGAATGGGTCTGAAGTCTCCGAAGCGCTTAGCGGATGCCCAATTCTTGAGTGGCGACAGTAAACATCGGCAGCACTATCAAAGGCTTCAGCTTGCCCTGCTCTCCATCAAGTCTCCTCTCGGCTAATGCCTGCATCTGTAATGTCCCAGTGGGTGCCTTATCTCCCCCAGCCACTTGGATTCGTTGCCAACCTCCAGTTCACGGCAAAGCTCTGATCTGAAGACAAGCAGGCGGCAATGCCAAGGTGGGCAGCAGAAAAAAGTGACCTCCCAGCACCACTGCACTCATCTCTCCCACTTGCACTGTGGACTCCAATGCCTCCCAAGCACACCCCGACTGTGTGAATTAAAACGCTATGAAGTGGATTACCCTGTGCTTTCCTTCTTTGTGTTAGCTCATAATGCAGAATCATGCAGTGGTCCTGTCAAAGCTCTAGCTTATTATCAATCGGAAACATGGACAGACATGACAGCGGATGAACTCGGATGTAATCCACATTTATATTATCTGGAATGAAGAGGTTGAACCATCCTAATTTTTATTTTCTCTCATCTAATTAGATAAATCCTGTCTTGAAAGGATTTTAAATGTGTTAACCAACAAAACACAGTGGGAAACTGTGGTGTAAGGCAAAGCATGGACAGATTTCAACATTGTTTACATATAAAACTCTAAAATGTGTGGCTCATTTGTATTATTCTCTGTTCTCCCTTGCATTTAAAAAGACTGAGATGCATTTTCTCTCAGAAGTCCAGAGATGGGAAGTAACGAAGTACAAATACTTTGTTACTGTACTCAAGTAGATTTTTCTGATATTTTTACTTTACTTTACTACTTATTTTTATGGCGACTTTTTACTTCTACTCCTTACATTTTTACACAAATATCTGTACTTTCTACTCCTTACATTTTAAAAAATTGTCTCGTTTCTTTAATTTTGAATCATTTCAATGGAGTTACCGTTATTATTTTTCACGTCATCAATACCAAATTCAATCTAATTGGATGGGAATCTACGTTGCATTTGACGCACCACTACAAGATGAATCGACAGATTCGGCGGTATTCATTGGCGACAAATCATTGCAGCTTGGTGGCGGTGGCGTTAGCATAGTAGCATGGACGACGAGATGATTGAAAATGAACACAACGGAGATCTAGTCCTATTGGCAGACATCCATTTAAAATGTAGGCAACGGCATGAAAAAAGTGGTTTCTACTTTTACTTTTATACTTTAAGTAAATTTACAAGCCTGTACTTTGTTACTTTTACTTGAGTAAAGAAGTTTAATCAGTACTTCCACTTTTACCAGAGTATTTTTTAACACAAGTATCTGTACTTTTACTCAAGTACGGAAAGTGAGTACTTTTGCCATCTCTGCAGAAGTCTCAGGAGTATTAAGCAGTCCACTTGTGTTTAAGCTAATCTAAGTACAAATGTTGTTGTCTTGTGTAAATGCTTTAGAGGATTGTTTGAGAAGATCAGCAAATGAATATTCACATGTAGGCCGATGAACAGGTCGAGGAGAATGTTAGGGAGGATTTTCAACTAGAATTGAGTCATTAAACGCATGATGGAAAAGGGTAAAAGTGTTAAAAGGGACAGGGTCAGAGTTTATTCCAAAATAGATTTAGCAAAAATACTGACCAATACAGGAACCTGGAAGGGAGTTTTACAAAACATACACTTAAAGCCTTTCGTCCATAGACTGCTGGAGATAGATACCTCCCCCACCGTGACCCAGACTGAGTAAGCATGTGAACTGCAGTAATTATTTTAGACAAAGAGAACCAAAAGAATTGGTGATGTGAAAAACTAAAGGTATCTTTTTTACATGGAATATAGAAAATGTCACATCATCTATTTGTGTTGTTCTTCAGTCTGTTGTTATGTGAATAGCTTGTTTCTTTTAAAATGCATTAGAAGTATTTCTTTAAACATTCAGCAGACCGGACTGCAGCACATTAGTTCTACTTTGCTGTATTCCCTCTTCATTCGGTACAGTTTTAGTCATATCCTACAGGGAACAAAAACATTACATCATGATAATGAAATGGTTGACTGAGGATTCAGTTCAATCCCAAAATATTTTATTAATCACAAAGGAAAATCAATTGTCTTTATAATTTGTACTATGCAGGGGGGGTTTTTGTACCACAATAATTTTTAACTATGAAACCATTTTATAAAGTTAGGGTTACATTACATCAAGTAATTATTTATATATGAAAACAATGATAAAACCTTTATTTGGCATTCTGAACATCAGCTTACTCTTTTTGGTTCAAGCTCATGAAGGCTCTGATATAATCTCCAAATCCCCTTGAAAATGTTACATAACAAACCAAAAGTAAGAGTTTTCTCATCCCACCTGATTCATAACCTCAGCTCCAGCTTCAACAAGTTTTATTTAGGTCCTTCATCTTCAGAACTTCTGGGTTTTTTTGCATCATTTCAGACTGAAATTCTCCTTTATTTCTGTTTGCTTTGACTCCAACCATGGAAACATGATCTAGTTCTTTTTTAAAGTACATTGCCAATTTCATACTGCTTTCCTCATCCTCTGTATTTAATCCCACATCCACAGAGGCATCATGTAACATTAAGACCTCAATAATCAGGCTACAGTACATAATTTATTCATGTTGAAAAAGCCAGTGATCCTATTGTGGTGCAGCCACAGGGTTCCTCAGGGACCGGACCAAAGGTTAAATAAACGGCTCCTGACATGCAGCCTTTGTGTGAGTAACAACCCAACAGTACACAGTGTAGTGTGGATTTGGGTGGGTTTCGCTGTGTGGAATGATACAACAAAAATCATCTAAAGATAAAACAGATAAAAGACAACAAAGACAGAATGTTAAAAATGTTTGACTTTGATGTGCCCTTTTCAAGCTCGACACCAATGTGAAATCATTGATTTGCATATGAAATTAATGCCACTAAACAAACCAGTCTGGTGGTCCTTGAAAGCTATAGGGTTTCATTATTTATTCATACACTTAGATGAATACAGTCAACTGGACTGCTTCAGGGGTGGGCAGAACAATAGGTTTATATCTTTGTAAATAAGATCAATGTTTAACACTTTCCACAATAAAATGATGACTGACATTTTTGATTTAAAAAAGAAGCACTTCATTGACAGTAAGTCATCATTAAGTTTGGAATCCAAAAGCACTGCAGCCTGTTCTTTCTATTTGGAAAATGTTTCAAAGCTTTTGAGTAGATTAAACTTTCATCGTCCCACAATAGGAAATATAGGAGTTTTCAAATCCAAGTAAGGGGAATTCTAAAACAGAAGAGGGTAGAAAAACCTTCCAAGTATAAAAAATGGTATACTCAGATCAATGAAGATGAGCGAATTGAATAAATTGAAAAATTATAAATTTAGAAATGTGCCTTAAAGAGACGGTTTTGTATGGTTTTACTGAAGAATAGTACCACAAGAAATGGTAATAAACTAGACCCTATACAGGACCACTGCACGATTCTAAGCTAATGCAAAGGAGGAAAGAACAGATACAGCAAAAAAAAAAAAAGATTGCAGATAAAACAATGATAATCAAAAGACAATTTATGAAAAAACAAAGATTAAAAATAAGACATACTCAGATTACAAAAAAACAGAAATGTGGAGAAGAACAGCAGCTAATTTAAACACACAAACAAATAAAAAACTGCTAATAGATATATAGATATAAAAATCACATATTAAGGAGGTAAAAAAATGAGAGAATAGGTCAGTGCCAAAAACTGCAGTGATTTAGTGTTATGATAAAAACAGTGCAAAAACACATCTTGATCAGATAGATTTTATTTTTTTTAATCAGACTCAGTTGCTTAGGTTTCATCAGCTAAAATATGCTACTGCTTCAACAAGCAGCACCTATCCAATACTCACAAAGACAAAGACACATAAAAAAATTAAGGGTTGAACTTGATTGACCTTAGGAAGAGATTCAGTGGACACAGTTAAAAAAATAAAGAACAACAAAAAAAAATTGCCCACAGGCAAAAACAATATTTGGGCTTAGAGCACCATAGCCCTCCCTGCAATACTCCAGCAAAACAAGCATTTTAAGCTCAAACAGCCCACAGAGCGTTAAACTTCAGCAGTCAGTATTTTTACACATCTGGACCAAGTACAACTGCTCCAGAGATGTATTTCAACCCAGATATAATCATTTAAAAATCCACTCATTATAAAAAGCTTGCCCAAAGGACTGCAAAACATGCAGGAAGGTTAATATGGAGGACGAAGAGAGTCACTGAAAAAGAAAACCAACCATTTCAATAATCATTTAATTTATTTATTAATAAATACCTTTTCTAATTACACATTTGAAAAGGTTATTGCTTATTCTATTTCCATTTTCTCTTTCAACTTGCATTTTCAAATCCCATTTAAATAGCATTTTCTTCTTGCTTTTCTCACTCCATTTTAATTTTTCTCTGGGAATAGATGCCCAAGTGGTAGATGATAGCCAACAGATTTGCTCTCACAATGTCTCACAATTATGACTGTTGCCATAAGGTTTCGCTTGATACTATATGACACTTTATAAAAAATTATTTAGGGTATAAAATCGTATATAATGGAGATGGATAGAGATGCGAGACAGAAAGAGGGGATAAGAGAAAGATGTAGAGACAGGATAGAGTGCATGAAAATAGAGAAAATAAAACAAAAGAGCAAAAATACACAGAAGATATACAGTAACTCCTAAAAGTCTGCTTCCCTATCTGTATAAGACAAGAGGAACAGAAACAGGGAACCAAGTAAACATAAAAGGAGTATCACGACTATCGCTTAGATAGCCCTTAGATATCCATGTGTAAAACCTATGGTTATTACAAATATTATTCAGGGTGGTATATATCTGTAGCTGTGGCTTAGTATTTAGTATTAGTGTGTTTCAGTGAACAACTGGAACCAAACTCCTATGACATTATGCATGGGCATGTTTGTTTATAAAGGATTTACAAAGCTTCTTCACAATGAAAATATGCTTAATACCAGCTGTGGGTGGCCCCATACTTGCTCTACAGGACCCTGATAGAAAAGGAGGGCATGCACGCCCCAGATATCCAGGGGCAGCCCAGACCACTGGGACACAAGAAGGGAAGACACAGGGATGGCCGCACCCACAAGAGAAAGGCAGATAAGAGCACCCGGAGCTTGGCTTATGGGGTCCAGACCCCATGGGCATTGTGCCTGAGGTCCCACGGGGCAGCAGCAGTGGGCCCATGGGCTCTGCCGCTAGCCGGTCATGCCAAGCATGGACCCGGGTGAGAATCCCGTGGTCCAATGTATGGTGGTGTACCTCACACTGAAGTACCCATCCTTGTACCTAGAGAACCATCAGAACACCAGAAGGCACAGGCATTAGCATGCAGTATAAGAAGAGGAAAGAGACAGACCCTGCTCATATGTAGGGTTCTAGAATTTTTCAGTAGTTGGGGTGGAGGAGGCAAACATAATCTGACAAGTAAACAAAACAACTTCTCATTCTGTCATATTCATCCATTGAACCTTTCCAGGACCCTTCTGGTTATACATTCTCAATGGTTTCCCTTCTGGTCCTTGAGCACACTGAACACACAGTTAAGCCAATCACAGATACTCTTCTTCATAGTGGTATGATTCAACTAGAAATCTGTTAACATCCAAAGAGTAACTCTGATTGATTTAATTGTGTTTTCTGTGGGCTCAAGCCACGAGTCATACCAGTTTAAGGTGCCGGCTCAGAGATTCTGTCCATCTGTTCCCTCTTCTTTAAAAGTTAAACGGTCTCGTTGGAATTACACCTTTTTAAGAGACTGACTTTACAATAATGAATTTTTAAGCTGGGTGATTATTTTTTTATTCAAAAAATGCCTGTAAAATTCCCACTGCAGAAACTCACATATAAAAAGCAGCTGCAACAGTTACACAGCAGAAATTTATCTGCAAATATTTGAAAGCAGAAATACATCAAAAATTTTAAAAATGAAAAAACTGCCCCTGCAAAAATTTAAATGCAAAATTCTACCTGTAACTATTTCACTGGCAGAAATTCAAGTGCAAAAATTCAGATGCCAAAATGTGATGACCTTTTGATTTCCAAGGCAAAACCAATTGGCTCTAGATAGAGTCAAGCAGCTTTTAGCCAATTAAATTACACTAATTTAATCACAAGACACACCAGTCATTTCCACAACAGGTTTCCATAAGTACACTCTAGCTCTCATCACTGAGGCCTTTTACCCAACGTAATTTCAATCAAAGACCTTTTTTTTAATATAACTAGTAAGGTTTGGGGTGCCATGGAATTTCAGTGATTTACTAAAACCCTTTTCCACAAGTTTTGGAAGCCAGCCTTTGTCATTACCAGTGGAAAAAATACAATGCTGAGGCAGAGACCAGCTGTAAGGTGGTGGATCTTCTTCATCCTCTATGAGTTACGTTGTGCAGCAGCTTGCTGATAGCATCCTTTGAATAATGGTTAACGACCAGAATGTGTTGACTTTGCAACAACCAATGTATGTACAATGCATATATGTTTAGTATCTACAAGTCTTACAAAAACTAGTAGTTTATTAAAAAGTTTGTACACTGCTAAAAAAATAAAATAAAATAACAAATGGAGGACATAAACAACACAATGTGACTTCAGTTAAATCAAACTGCCCGCTTAGGAAAACTGACAGTCAATTTCACTGGCTGATTTGCAAATAAAATACAAAACAGGTGGAAATGATTGGTCATTTGCAAACCAGACTCAATAAAGGAGAAGGTTCTGCAGGAGGATACCAAATACCACTTCTCAGTACCTTTGCTTCCTGGCTGATGTTTTGGTCACTTTTGAATGTTGGTGGCACTTTCACACTCGTGATAGCATGAGATGGACTCTTCAACCTACACAAGTGGCTCAGATAGTGCAAGTTATCCACAACGGCACATCGATGCTAGCTGTTGCAAGGTTTGTTGTGTTTGTCACCATAGTTTCCAGAGGCTGGGATACCAGGAGACTTGTAGGAGACCTTAGTGGGGCAACTGAGCAGCAGGACCGCTATCTCTGCTGTGCGAGGAGGAACAGGAGGAGCACTGTCAGAGCCCTGCAAAATGACCTCCAGCAGGCAGCAAATGTGCATGTGTCTTTACAGTTGGTGAGAAAAACACTCCATGTGGATGGTAGGAGGGCTTGAGATCCACAGATGGGGGTTGAGCTTACAGCCCCAAACCGTGCAAGAAGCTTAGCATTTGCATTTGAGAGTGTGTCAGAAGTCCTGCAAGATGAAAGCATTGAAGCTATCGACTAACCCGCCTGTTCCCTGAATACGATTGAGCACATCTGGGATATTGTGTCTCGATCGATCCAACAAACATGATGTTGCATCCCCGACTGTACAGGAGTTGGCTGATGCTTTAGTCCTAGTTTGTAAGGAGATCCACCAGGAGACTATCCCCCATCTCATCAGGAGCATGCCAGGGGGTATGTAGGGAGGTCCCACAGACACATGGAGGTCACACATAATGCTGAGCCTCATTTTGACCTGTTTTAAGGATATTACATCAACGTTGGATCACCCTTTAGTGTGTTTTCCACGTAAATTTTGTGCATGACTCTAAATCCAGTCCTTTATTGGTTAATGTATTTCATTTCAATTGACGATTATTGTTTGTTTTTGTTGTCAGCAGACTCAACTTCATACAGAACAAAGTATCCATTGAGAATATTTCATACATTCATATCTAGGATTTGTTATTTAAGTATTCCTTTTTTTGTCTGTTTTAGCAGTGTATATCAACTTAGGAACTCTAAACATTGCAGGGCTTCAGTTTGGATGTATATATGGGCACAACTGGAAACATATTGACATGCAGGAACATTTTACACAGTTGTGCTTGGGACAGCTCTACGTCGCTGAGCTGTGGCTGTTAGAATGCTCCAGAAAGCTGCTGTTAGAATGCTCCAGAAAGCTGCTGTTAGTATGTTTCAGAAATCTCCTGTTAGAATGCTCCAGAAAGCTGCTGTTAGTATGTTTCAGAAATCTCCTGTTAGAATGCTCCAGAAAGCTGCTGTTAGTATGTTTCAGAAATCTCCTGTTAGAATGCTCCAGAAAGCTCCTGTTAGAATGCTCCAGAAAGCTCCTGTTAGAATGCTCCAGAAAGCTGCTGTTAGAATGCTCCAGAAAGCTGCTGTTAGTTTGCTCCAGAAAGCTGCTGTTAGAATGCTCCAGAAAGCTGCTGTTAGAATGCTCCAGAAAGCTGCTGTTAGATGCTCCAGAAAGCTGCTGTTAGTTTGCTCCAGAAAGCTCCTGTTAGATGCTCCAGAAAGCTGCTGTTAGATGCTCCAGAAAGCTCCTGTTAGAATGCTCCAGAAAGCTGCTGTTAGTTTGCTCCAGAAAGCTGCTGTTAGAATGCTCCAGAAAGCTGCTGTTAGATGCTCCAGAAAGCTGCTGTTAGTTTGCTCCAGAAAGCTGCTGTTAGAATGCTCCAGAAAGCTGCTGTTAGATGCTCCAGAAAGCTGCTGTTAGGATGCTCCAGAAAGCTGCTGTTAGGATGCTCCAGAAAGCTGCTGTTAGGATGCTCCAGAAAGCTGCTGTTAGGATGCTCCAGAAAGCTGCTGTTAGTTTGCTCCAGAAAGCTGCTGTTAGAATGCTCCAGAAAGCTGCTGTTAGATGCTCCAGAAAGCTGCTGTTAGGATGCTCCAGAAAGCTGCTGTTAGGATGCTCCAGAAAGCTGCTGTTAGGATGCTCCAGAAAGCTGCTGTTAGGATGCTCCAGAAAGCTGCTGTTAGGATGCTCCAAAAAGCTGCTGTTAGGATGCTCCAGAAAGCTGCTGGAAACTGGGATCACCATCTCACCATCACCATAGGTGGATCCCAATAAATAAAAAGAAGAGATAAGGTGGACAACCTTTACCCAATGGTTTATGTGTACTTACTTTCATCCCAAAAGTTCATAAATCCTCAAAGTTTCTGCCTCTGTACTATTTGCCACAACCACTTTTTCTCTCCTACTGTATATATAATTAATAGGTAGTTTGCCACGCGCTGTCCCTTGGTTATAGGCAGCAAACCACATGAAATCACAGCTGACGTAATTACCTAGAAAAAGGGCAGAGCATTCCCTCCTATAGAATTTGTTTTTCTTCTAGGTTAACTCCTTATCCATTGAAGGTCTGAAGGGGAAACTCTGTGGGTCCAGATCCAAGAGCTAAATATCACAGTTCACTAGCTCAGAATGGATGTGAATAAAGACTTACTTTGGCATCATTTATAATTGTGTAAAAGCAAAAAGAAAAAAGAGATAATGGAAACAGGTCTTTCTGACTATCAGCAAATTAATTCTGAGGCAGCTATTTCTGGGTATTGAGAGTACTGCATGTAGGTTCGCTCAACATTTACTGTCAAGAACTTGTATGCATCGGGAATTATTAGAAATACCAGAACAGGCTATATGGGTAAATGTATTTATTAAAGACCTTAAATAAATAAAATACATTTAAAAAATAAATATTTATTACACTAGTGTGTTTTAATTTGGATGCAACTTAATTGAAATACCTATGGAAATGAAGAACATAAAAGCTTTTCTTTTTTTTTCCTCCTCTATAACATAGTTTGTGGCTGAAAGGGTCTGATTTTCAAAGATTTCAAATCAGGAGCACAAACTTTTGTTGGCAGAAACAGTTTTTGGGCAGGCAGTAAATGGGTGTGTTGATCTACAAAGACTGCTCATACAAACGATAAGACATGCAAACCAGTTAGGTTCCACAAACAAAATGAGCAGATTGTGTCTGCTACTGGCATTCTGAGAGTGGCGGTAAGATTTGAAAAAGGTATATAGGTGAATGCAATAATGATTATAATGGTTAAGAACAAATCATATCATTGTACACTTCACATAAATATCTTAAAAAGAAAGCTAAAAATAAAAGTTAAATATAAAAAATGTGAAAGTCTTCTTTCTCTGCTCATAAACACTATATCATCTCAGAAGAGGAGTCCAATTACAGTAGATTCTAAACTCTTGGATTTACTCCAACAAACTGCTGTAAAAATGGCTTGACCAACTTTATTGCAAATCAGCGTAGTTCAATATTAATTTAATATAACATAGCTTCACCACATGTGAACCCTGTTAGAGGAAAACGGAAAAACAACCACTGTTGCCACAAGTAAGAGATTTAAACTCCGGGGCTGGTCTGTGATGCTTTGTGTTGGTAGTGCCTCTTTCTCTTCAACACTACCAACCATCCACCCGGAGTTGCAGGTAAAGTCTGCAGGTAAAATGTTGCATTTGAATTTTTGCTGGACAATTTTTGCATGTGATATTTTAATTCTGTGAACATCTGCAGTGGAATATTTACAGCCAAACTTTTTTGCTGGTGAATTTAAAGTTAAAAAAATAAATTAATAAAAAATACATAATTGCGCAGGTTAAAAATTCAGTGATATAAGTTCCATGTCTAAAAAAAGACTGATTCCAATCACACATTTCCACTGCGATACTTCTCCCTCAGAGGTTCTACAGCACATCGTCAGACTCTCGAAAAAAAACAAAAAAGTTACTTTTATGTTTTCTTATTCACTGATGCAAAATGAGTGACAAATAATTATTTTCAGCTAGATAGATAAGGCATATTATCTTTTGTCCAATTTTCATGTTTTTACTATTTTTGTTTTTTTCTTTTCAGCATTATTGCTTTTTTAGTAATAGTTTTAGGTGATGTGACTGACTGGCAAAATCTAATGTTAAGTCAATAAACTAGGATGGAGATGAAGCAGACTTTTTTTAATCCAATTAAATTTTTTTGTGTGTGTATTTTATTAACAACTAAAAAGGAGAAAACTATAATTTATTCTCCTTTCCTATCATAAGAAAAACTATTTATTGCATAGTTTATTGTCAGTCGCTAAGTGGACTGCCACTGCCCAGGGTAAAGCTACTGTTGTCAATTCTCCTTAATTATATCACAAACCCAATAAGCCTATAGAAGGAATGTTGATCCAATAATCCCTTTTTAACCCGAGGAGGCAATCAAACAGGCAGTTTTAGACACAAAAACAGGATTTCAACATGTGCAGTACATTATCAAATTAGGGCTTGGACCAGTGGTTGTATCCACTGTGACTAGTGGATTGTTATTACTAGTATTTTCTCCAATATTTTTGTACAGTGTAACATGTAACAATGTAATATATATATATATATATATATATATATATATATATATATATATATATATATATATATATATATATATATATATATATATATATTTTATAAACACAGAAATATATATACAGAAATATGTCTGTCTAGTTTTTATAAAACAGCATCCCAGAAAAGCACTGCCTTGTTTCACTATGTGGCTGATGTTTTTAGTATTGTGTTGAAATAAAAGAATACATTAAGGTTTATGGTTCATACCACTCAATTTTCATTTCTGCAGCACACATTTGGTTCAGATTTACTAGCTGAACATAAACAAAGAAGGTTAAGAAAGAACATTATCACATGCAACAAAATTTAGAATATATAATTGGTAATTATATCAATTTTGACATTTAAACATGTAGAAAATGCCAAAGCCTTTTATTATACCAATAACAGATCAGCCTGAGCTGCTTGATGTGGCAGAAATCTATCAAACTGTGCAAAATGAAAAGGACACAGTCTGTTTTTAAAACTGCCAAGGATCTGTTTAATGAGCCATTCACACCAAGGGATTTACTGGCTCATTTTTCACGGAACTTGCCTTAGTTTTTTTAAGAGCCGAAAGTAGTCATCAATGTAGGAGAGCTAACAAAAAGACAAATATTAAATAATAGTGTTTGATTTGCTTCTAACTGAATGTGACAGAAAAATACCTTTAACTGTAAGAAAAATCTCTATGTGTAGAGCAGGTGATAGAAGAGAAACACTAATGTCAGACAAAAGGCAATAAAAATAAGCATAGACATAACAAATTACTTTAGTTTTGTGAATAACTGGCCATTAAGGACGCACACTAGGCCCTGAATTTGACGCTAAGTAGCTCCCTTGACACCCATCCTTCTAATGGCTTGTACGTTGTGTATCCTGCTAGCTTAAAACAAGCATGTCAGCCCCACATAACAGAAACCTTTGCTGTTCTTTTGCTGCTCATATATCTCCCGACCTGCGTGTGGCTGTGCTCACAGTGGTGCTTTTAATCAGTGTTATGGATAGTTTTAATTTGCCAATGTTTAATATTCCTGTCCCAATTATACTCAGGCGGTGTTTAAGCAGCAGTATTGAGTTTTTAGAATGAGTCATTGTAACTGCCCCGCGCACCGGTAGCACAGATAATTTACGTTGGGAAAACAACCACCCTCCCGCTTCTGCCCGACGAGGATAAATAAACTGCTGCAAAAAAAACATTTTCAGCATCACGTGCTATACTACTGTGATTACTGTTGGGGCTAAAAAACAGAAAGACTAAAAATATAATGCTGCATATGCAGGCTTAATATTGCTTTTGGAAGTGCAATGAGATTGCACTTCTGCTAAGGGGGGTACATTAACATAACACAATAATGTGGCTGTACAACAAACCAATAAAGAAACCGGAATATAGAAGTCTACACTGTTATAATTATTGCTCACACATTTACCCTTAATATACTAGAACACTCATACATAACATAGAAAAAGAGCTGTCTCTTCCCTTTGTTGAGAAAAAAGATTGCTTTTAGTTTGGTGCATATATACTAAATATAATTTGAAATCCAGGTTTGTTTTTTGGAAATTTTGCCTTTTCTCCCATTGTGTTGGTTCTCTCAGGGTACTCTGGCTTTCTTTACAGTCCAAAAATGTCACTGTAAGGTTAAATGGCTGGTGTCATTTGCCCATGAGCATGTACTCTATGTATATGCTGTGTTTGTCCTGGATGTCTCTATCATGCCCCGTGATGGACTTGAAACGTTGCCAGAGTGTATGTCCCCTCTCGCCAAATGTCTGCTGGAAATAAAAATCAGCTTCTGCCTTGACAAGGTCAAGCTGGTATGGTATAAACAATGGATGGGAGTTATTTCTCCAGTCTTAATTATGGGAATAAGTCAGCATGGTAGCTTTAGCTCAATGGTAGCATTGTTAATGTGTTGCTGGATGGCAGGGATTTTGCTTTGTTGTGTGCCAAGCTGGTCTTTGCCAAGGGTTGTTTTGTGTCCATCTGTCAGTCTATTGCTTGTCGCTTGTTCAAGGTCAATTGTCAATGTTTACCAGGTCAAGAAGAAAAACTAAGATGTTCCACATTCCCTCTCCCACTCAGGAAGTGGTTCTTGGACACCCTGGCATTATCAGCTGAGGAAATAATTGTCTATTCAGCAATTTCTGGATCTGCCTGGAAAACCTCCAAAAGCTTTAACTAATGTACAATGGTCATTTTCTTAATGGACAACTAGGAGTTCACATTGTGACAACAGTCAATTTCAGTCTGCTGTCTGAGTGTGAGGCTATTCACTGGTTTGTCAATCCATTAATTCTCTTTAACCTATCCAGGATTGGATCGCAGAGATAACAAGTCTAAGTAGAACACTACCTGAAAACACTAAGAGGTTTTGCTCAGTACCTCTGCAGCTTCAGTTGTTGCAGAAGGACAGATTCAAGTGTCAGATGAATTCTGAGAGGCTTTCTCTTTTCAACTGCAGCCTAATGTAAATGTCTTACAATTGTTTTAGACCTCACCAAACCTTGAATTTAGCCTAGACATCTGTTTGCAGTTAATGCAATGCCTATATGAATTTTAACACACAGATTCTCACAGAGTGGTTCTTACAAAGAAGTCACAGACAGTCTGGTGCCAATCTCCAGGAGTCAATAGCCCCACTTACACTACCCTTTCATAACCGTGCCGAGGTTGGTCCGAGCACGGTACCCAAGATAACTGTTGAGTGTAAATGGAAGGCACAACTGATCCGGACCATGCTAGACACAACTGAACATCTCTAAACTGGTACTAGTTCATTATTAGGGCTCAGCATGGTGCAGATCTGGCATGGTTCTGAGATAACAAAGAGCGTATGAGCAGACCGTGTCATTTGTTACAGTCTCCGTAATCGCGAAATTTCTGACATTTATAAATATACAAACCTTCGTACCTTGCCACACGATTTCCAGTGACGATTCTGCCAAGCAGTGTGATGAACCATAACATCTGTTTTTGTTTTCAGCATCTTTAATCCCTTATTAGACTATTGTTTGTTTTATCCACTTCCCAAAAGCCAACTCTGTCAAGTAATTTCACCAAAGGCTGCCTTTTTCGCCTGACTCTCCGCAAACAATGAAATATCACAATGATAACAAAACATAACTTCCTGAGTCTTACAGGAGCCACCAGGTTGGTTTGCTTGTTTACCTCCAGAGAGCACTAGTATCGAATATCGCCACTAAGAGGGAAGAAACCATGCTAGCGTGGTTTGTAAATGGTCGTAAGGAACCAAGCTCGGCACAGTTAACTAATCCAAGCTTAGTTCGAACTCGGCATGGTTCTCTTTTCAGAGGGTGGTGTAAATAGGGTAAATGAGTACATGTGCATGTTGGACACATCATCAGTCACCATCACTGGGAAATTCCACATGCATCAAAGTAGGTAACCAAATACATGTTAATTGCACTCTTTGCTATGGTGTTACATAAAGATTCTTGCATGAACTGCCACAAACATTGAAACTTAACACTGGCTTTGTTTTGAGATGGTAAAAAATACCTTTGGTCTTGACTTCCATCTTGCAAGCCATTGCTTAATAAGGACAACTTGATTATATTCAAGATGATCGAGCAAAAGGATTCACAGACTTAAGGCAAAATAGTATGAATATCTTCTCCATCCAACCAAAATGTTTGGTTGCTATTGTGAGGTAAAGTAAAATTAGTATAGTTCTCCTTCCAAGTTTTATAATGTCTGTCTGTACTCCCAGTTGTTTTATGGGGACAGTGCAGTGAAATACTTATGAAGCTGTGCATCTTTTATAAGTTTAAATTAAAAATTTATTGAGGAAGTGTATTTACTCTGATGACTGGAACCTCTTCAGATACTCAATCAGTGTTCTGTTATTCTGATTAGACACACAAAACAAATTTATAAAGCACAGATTCTACATACTGATGCTGTAATGAGACATGTATGCAAAGTAATGTAAATGAAGTGATCTAATTGCATATATTTTGCCTGGATTTGGAACACTGACTTTATCATCCCTATTGCTGACTTACTTTCATCTTAAATGCAGCTCTAATATATTATCTAACTTCATATATACTGGAGATATATAAGTTTCTAATCCTTAATCTAATTTAGATGGAGACCTGTTGGGATTATTTCCATGTCTGGATGTTTTAGAAGTACATTTATCTCAGTATGTGTCCATCAATAACTTCTCCACACTTTGGGATTTTGAACAGGAAAGTGTTAGCCTGTTGGTTAAAACAGAGTGCTTGCATTTTAAGAAGGCTGCAAGTATCCAGATCAAACCCCACAGACTGCCGCCTGGGTCCCTCAGCAAGACTCTTAGCCCCATATTGCTCCCCTGGGCCTTGTAACCTGCCCACGCTCCCTAAGGGATGGGTTCAGTGTAGAAGAAAAATGTTGTTGTAATGTAAATTTGAAATGAATAATAACTCTCAAAGATATCTACTGTATCATTACCTAAAAAAAGACTGATAACACATAATCTGATTCAATGAAATTTTGATCTGATTACACAAAACTCTATATAACCAGATTAAACATTAAAATGAGGAAGTGGAATACTTGTTTTTACCTATTGTGATGTAGTTTGATGGTTAGATATGCCTAGACCAAAATGAAAGCATGAAAATGATAAGAACCTTTTATAAACATGTCTTTCGGGGTTTCTTTCAAAACTCTTTTTGAAACCTTTTATATGTTCCAAATAAAATACAGCAACTAAAAAGATAAATTCTGTTTTGTTTTAAAGTTCAAAGTAGTTAAGAATCACAATTATGAATCACAATGGTGTGGAGGTTAATAAAGAATGTTTTTGTTGTACCTTAAAAGGTCTGGCCATGGAACATGACTTTACAGATTTCCATGCTTGTACCTCACTCAGGTTGCCTACCAAGGTTCTATGATGAAATGATCCCCCTCTATAATGAGGACTGTACCTGGTGTCATGATCTGGCCTGATTCTTCCGTCTTAATTGGTTATTTTTTTTCACCTGCCGTTTTCCCTCCCTGCAGTAATTATCATTTATTCCTCTCATCTGTTTCCTGTGCTTTATATTCAGTTCAGCCAGAGCTTTCTGGGCCAGATCATTTTATTTTGTTTTCTTTTCAGTCTGTCTGTTCTGTTTATTCTAGTGCTCATGTCTTTGATCCTGGTGGCCAATGGAAAGACAGTTTTGTGTCTGTCTCATCTCCTAATCGTCCGCTGTTCCTCACCCGCTGAGTCCTCAGGGTTTTGGCTCGAAACGTGGGGAGGATCAGTTTTTATACCTCATAAGCCTGGCTCTTAGGAGGAGACCAGTTTAAAGTTTCTAGAATCAAGTTCTGGTTCCACATCCTGTCTCTGCTACCCTCTACCACTGAGCCTGCCGTCTGCACCTGATCCTGTCTGCTACTGTGTGTGTCCGCCTGGTCACGCTCAAAGACTCAGTTAGACTCTGAACCTGCCTTGGAGCTCCAGGATGTCTGGAAGCCTGGATCCTGTCACTGCCTGATCTGTATCCCTGACCAGGATTGGCTTCCTGCAAGTCCTCCGGGACTGCAGCACAGGGGTCACTGTGTGACGAGCGTTGCGTCAGTCCTAGGCCCATTGGCTGGATCGCACTCCTTTTCTAGGGAGATGGACCGAACTGTAAAACCAGGTAAGTGACTCTCTTAGATCATCATCTTCTGTGAGATGATCATAGTCACTTACCTGTGTTTTTCCCACAGAGTGTCTGTGATTGGACGGTACCCCGCCCCCCTCCTGCAGTCGCCATGAGCCACATACGTATCCTCAGCTGCTCCACCTTAATTCCATTTGTTTGTTTTTGTTTTATTAAATGTTTTGAACTTTCCTACTGGCTGTCTCACCTTTAATACTGGGTCCATTGGCACCGTGTTTGTAGGAGCTTTAGCAATCGCTTTAGGGTGTGGGGTCAGGACAAAGATTTCTATGATCAGGCAAGTGGAGAGGACACAATACAATGTTCATCAACATTTTTCATACAGCAATAACATATGTATGGTTTCTAGAATGAAAAAAAGAAAACAAAAATAAATTTTAAGTAAATGTCTTTGAGTACTCTTATTAGAAAGATTATTAAAATTGTTACAATGAGGAATAACCATGTGACCAAAGTCTATCATAAAAAAAGAGTTAATGTTCTTCTTTGTCATGTGTATGAATATTAACACGAGGCACATGAGTACACTGAGGACCATATTGAGGAACATCAGATGTGCACAATGAGGCAATAGACCCTTGTTAAAACTGTTTGAAATCTGGGATCATCGCAAGTTACATTGTTTGTTAAAGGAGATTGGACTAGTCTGAGGCCACCAACATGTGCTATTAAGCATATGTTCATGATCTTAACACTGGTGACTTGCCTAATTATTCATGTCATTCACCTATCTAAGTCTGATCTGTTTCTCATTACTACTTTCTCAAGGGTCAGATTATTCTCTTTCTGATCACCTGATCATTAACTGTTCTGCCTCTCAACGATGAGGCTGTCTATTGCCATCTGGTCTCTTTGTTTGACTAAGAATAGGATTCCTGGACCCCTGCGCCTGCCATCCTCCTGTTCTGATCTGTTTGCCTGACCTTGCTTTGTACTCCTGCTTGTTCTCCGTTCTCGAAGGCTGCAGCATCTGGGACCCTCTGGCTGGTACCCTCTGCTTCTTGTTGGCAGCCCACCAACTGGATCCTACCTTTTTCTCTGCAGACCTCTGGAGACTGAACTTGTAAACCAGGTTAGTGACTCATGTTAATAATCTTCCTCTGTTAGTGTTGATTGATTGATTTTATTAATCACACAGTGGAGAAATTTATGAGGTCACTAACCTGTGTTTCCTTTCTGAAGAGTTCCCTGTGATAGAAGCCCCAGCCACTGCTACATCAGATTCACAGTAAATAGTTTTTTTTGTTTTTTTAATAAATCGTTTTTGAGTAACTCCACTGTCTGTCTTGCCTTAGAATGGGTCTTCTGTTTTGAGTCGTGACAGATACTTTTCTTCTCAAGAAACATTGTGAATCCTTTATACGAGAGCATTCTCATTCATTTGTTTGCAGGTGTTCATGGAGACACACTAATAACACTAAATAAGGTGCAGCTACAGATATATACCATGCTGATTAATATTGGGTAATCACCATATGTTTTGTTTCTGACACACATGTACATCTAAAGGATACCAGCTGCTCTTGAAGCTATTTTTTAAGTCTACTTTGGAGCTGTTGTCTTATTTTTGCTGTTGTTATGTTCTCTGTCTTTTGTTCCTCTCATCTCATAATTGGTGGAAGCAGACTTCTAGGAGTTACTGTATATCTTCTATGTTGTCTGTTTTTGTTGTTTTGTTTTATTTTCTCTCTCCCCTATATCTCTCTCTCCTTAGTTCTTTCCCCTCTTCCTCTCTAACCTCCATTTTTGTATCTGTTGTATACAATTTCACTCCCCAAATAATTTTCAATAAAGTTTCATATTCAAGAATAAAGCGGAACCTTATGGCAACAGTCATAATGGTCTGCTTGTGAAAGCAAAGCTGTTGGGCTATCATCTAGCTCTGAGACATCAATTCCCAGAGCTATGTTTCCTAAACAGGACAATAAAAAAACAAAAAAGAATAAGAGATTACAGCAGCAGTTACCATTAGTTTACTGATGATTTAAGTGATTTGGCCGACAAAAAAAACAGAATAAAACAAATCACTAGATGACAGGCATTGCTTTTTCTGTACATTAAAACGTTCGCGTTTTGCACAATGCAATTTATGAAGCTTGAGATTCAAAAGAAATTCCTGTAACTCTTTGTCTGTAATTTTTTTCAATCACAAAGTTGTTTATTGTGTGAAGTACACAATATGAGAATTTTATTATTGAGTGAGATCTCCTTCAGCTCCTCACATCTAAGAGCTGCAGCCATCATATCTGAGAATATGTAGATTGGCCCCAGTTTAGGTTTTTTTCTTCATATTGTACTTTAATTTGGCATCACATAAAGACTCATGCTGTGTGGTCAACAGGTGAATATTAATGTGTTTGCATTTTGGATAGCATGGTTGTTAAAAACTGTGCAGTTTTATTGTTCCAGAAGCATAGACTGATAAATTATTTGGGCCGCAACATATTCTTCTTCCTGTTGGCTTATTTATTTATGCACCTGTAGCGGTTTTTGATGCGAGGAATAAGGATAACTTATTTTAAAGGAAAGTAAAGTTTTATTAAACATACTCATCCAAAGTGTATTCAATTAATACATATTTATCATAAATGATGATAGTCATATATCAAATTAGGATTGAAGGGTAGATCCAGCAGGCTGTGGTAATTTGTGACAGCGGTCATAATGTAGAGAAGCTATAAGAGCCCAAAATGAAATAAACGTAAAGATGAACATATTCTCTATTAATTTGTTTTTAAATATATTGAATTTAGTATGGTAGCAAAGCATTTTTCTAATTGATTTACAGTTTATGTTGGATTTTATCTATCTGCTACAAAGATTTTCTTGTGCGCTGACAATGCTTAAGCATTTTGCTATTGTGCAGGTTAGAGGGAACATTGTGGTAAACTAGTAAGTAGTTATGAAAAAGTTGAACATTAATGCAGAGTGATAATAATTACAGCTGCCAATAATGGTGTCATAATAAAGGTTTACATCACAAATAAGTTTTATGCTGCTTCCTCTCAGAACAACATAATGCCCGACCTCAAGCAGTCACTTTACTGAGAGTCACTCAGTTCTACAAGCTCTCACAATGGTTACATACATTTTTGGAATGTTGCTTTTATTGAAAATTTTGCAGGAGTTTGTGTCCTAAACTGTGTCTGCTCATCCTGCCCACTAAAAAAAAAATTTTCAGGCTCAAAATTACTAAGTAAACACTATCATGATTACCACCAGTGTTGTGCCTGAACGCGTTCATTGCACGAAAGTTCATGAACTCGTTCATATTTCGGGCGAACGTGAACTGAATGTACTGCATTACTGCCTGATGAACGTTATTGTGAACTCGTTCATTCTGGTGTCTGTGAACGGCACGTTCTCTCAGTTCAACTTCGTTCAATAGGTTGCCAGATTTCTATGGAGCTCTCCAGGCGAAACCCCGGCTAAATCACACCGTAAACAGGCCTTAATATGTAGCGGGAAAAACACCCAATCTGGCAACACCAGCTACTAGCGTCGTAGCCTACAGCCGCGTGCGTCATCAAAACAAAATGCAGCGTTGAAGCCACAGCAGCATGGAGGCGACCGTGGATGCGAAAAAGCAGCAGTATGATCACTTAAAACAGTTTTATGACCAGGTGGTCGGTGAGGATGATGGCAACAATCTTACATTTATCTGCAAACTTTGCCCGCCGGCTTTCAGTAAAAAAATCCGCACTTCAGTAACCTTAAATTCCTACCTCAGCTTGGTCCCTCAGTTTGTGTTAGTAAAATGTTCTTGAGGGTTTTACTATTCATGTAACTTGTTTGTTAAACCTGCCTGCAGTGATGGGCAGTAGCGCCGCTACATGTAGCGAAGCTATTAGTTTAACTACATTTTCCAGTAGCTTGACCGTAGCGTCGCTGCTTTATTTATCAAGTAACTTTCCAGTAGTGACGTTATTGTTTTTATCAAGTAGCGACGTAGCGTCCACAAACGCTACAAAATCCAAGGCAAAACTAAGTAATGAAACCAGGTTTTCTATTTTTGAAACAACAATCAGAGTTATTTGCTGGACATTCACGCATGAGCCTCTATTCTGCCTCTCCTGTCTGTGTCTACGAAACATGCGCATGCGCACTGCAGTGGAACTCAAAGACTGACACACACAGACACACGCAGACACACACACAGGGTGGAGGAGGAGACAGGAGCAGAGCGCCTTATCTTCAGAGATTTTGAAACTTGTTGAATCCTCTGATAAAAAGTACGTGTTCAGATGTTTTAAGGCTTATTTGCACAGATAAGATTTTTTAGGTATGGAGGAACAGCTCTCCCATGTATAAAAATAAATAAATAAATGCTCAATAAATAAATGAACATTCAATTAATTACCCCCCAAAATACAAAGAATAAATATGTAGGTATAAATTAAATTATACAGTGAGACATAAATGTATATATATCTTAATTAACTTCTTTATTTTTTCACCTTTTTTGTAAACAGTTTCATTTGTTACTTGAATCGACTGTGTAATTGAGGTCTGAAGAAGTTTTCTCTAAGTTAGACCCTAAAGAAATAAGATGCCTTTTGTAGGGTTTTGTTTTCCCTAGAGATGTCCATTGAATGTAAACTCATAGCCATGTCTCCATGTGTAGAACACTACACAGTACCTTTCATTTGGTTCTAATAACAGCAGATTGTTGTTGTTTTTTGTCTACTAGTAAATACATTAGTTTTTTTTTATTATACTGATCATAAAACAATTTTTACACTGTGTTATGTCATTGGCTGATCTTTAATAAATATTTTAACCAGTGTATCAGACTCATTTTGAATTATTATTAGGTTGGTACAACGTTATTGAGCTTCTGATGTAGTTAAGCTACTTTTAACACATTAGTGTAACTTAGCTTGCTATAATTCTTTAGGTGGTAGCTTTGGTGTAGTGAAGCTTAATTTATTTTTGAGTAACTGATAGCTTAGCTCATTACACTGGACAAGTAGCTTGCCCAACACTGCCTGCCTGGTATAATTTTCCAGGATTCCAGGATTCATTTTTAGTATGTACTGAAATGGAATTTTAAATTGAAAAAAATATTAAAATTAAAAAAAACATTTGCACCTTAAAGACTACTTTCCTGTTTTTCTTTTAATAATTCCTCATAAAAAAGACCAAGCAGCACATTTTTCCTGATGTTTTTGAGAATATACTGTAGGGGTGAAAGCTGCAGCTGCTACTAGTGTGAAGTGAATGGACAGCAACAAAGCATTAAAGCAACAATGGGGAAATGCTGTCCCCTCAATGCTAATGTAAACCCTGGTTGGATAAGGATTCAAAACTGGATATGAAGATGCAATCTGATGCACAGTTTCAGTGTTACAACTGATAAAATAATTGCTGTCTGTGGTTCTACAGCAGGCTATGGTGTAATTGAGCAATATATGAAAAAAAAAAACTATGAACTAGTTCATTGTTTGGAACTTTGAACTTAGTTCAAAATTTTGAATGATGAACTATGAACTGAACTAGTTCATTTTAATATGTATGAACTGAACTTTGAACTAGTTCACGTAGAAAGAGAACTTTCCCAACACTGATTACCACTTGGAGTGATGTATGGCCCCTTTAAATAAAGCTAAGAAATTGTGTTTGTTTTTTTTGAGAAAATTCAATATTGAAATTCAGTTACTGCTAAAAAGAATAAAATCTGTCAGTTAATACTTGCAAATATTTACTTTTAGTACTTAATTAAGATCAGAAACTTTGTGGATTTTCTTTGTACCTGTAAATACAATTTGACAGCCTACTGGATATAGCTGTGTTCTGATATATGCAAAGGTAAAAGCCACAGGGTAAATGCAGTGACATCTGACAACAGATGGAGACAACATTACAGTGTTTCAGGCCTTCATTAGAAAGCCTGCCAGCTGATGCCTCTCTACCTGTTATTCATATTGATAGCTGGCACATAGCGTTCCTGGTTGCATGTCACCTTTGAAAAATTAAACCGGTTCTCTCATCTGCCTGCGCGCTGTCATTTAATTAGCAGAGTTGCAGCCCCTCCCCCATCCCATTACTCTCTCTATGAGCCAGCATCCAAACGAACCATTAGTTGTAAAAAAAAAAAAAGGACAAAAATGTTGTTTTGCGAAAAAAGAAAAAAAAATCCATACACTATGTCTAATTGAAATGTGAGGATAGAAGCTGAACACTGAAAAATCTCTAACTGTTTACGTACACTATTCCTGTTTCCGAGCATTTCATGTATGCTTGACCAGCTTTAATTTTGCAACTAGCTATTAGGTACTGGATGATTTTAGGTGGACTTCAGGGATCAGGTGTGATAGAGCCTTGAGATTTGTTTTTCTATGTCTTAGCTCTCAATCCCTCCTTCTCCACCATTTACAAGACATTTCAACATTGGCCACAACATGTTGGTGGTAACTGCCATGTAGGGCTTTGCCTTTCCTGTCATGATCTTGGCACTGACACCTGGCTTGATTGTTAATTCCATTAACCTGCCTAGCACGGCCCAGTTTCTCATTACCACTCATCTGTATTACCTGCTCCAGTCTCTATTTAACCTGCCTGCTTTTAATCATCAGAGCCAGATTATTCGAGCCAGTGGGGATAGTCTTCTTGCGAGTAGTATTGTTTTCTGATTTCCTGATCCTGGCCGGATCTGTTTCCCTGACCTGTCTTGGGATTCCTGCTGCTTCCTTTCACCGACATGGATTTCCCTTTGGATCTCTGATCTTCTGGCCTGGACTCCTGTGAAGCTCTTAAACACTGTCCTTGGCTTCGCCCTTTGGATTGCCCTGCCTTACTTCATCAGCTTGGATCTGATCATCTGCCAGTTCCACGGTGTTCAAGGCTTCAGTGTCTGGAACTCTCTTGACAGCTTTCGTTGTGCAGTGTTGCCAGCCGTTTAGCTGGAATCCACCTCTTCCTCTGGGCACGGCCTGAAGTTTAAGACCAGTTTAGTGACTCAGACATTCCTAATCATCCTTCGCCAGAATAACGTGGTCACTATCCTGTGTTTACCTCCTGCAAAGATTCCTGCCGTAGACACCCTAGCTGCTCTCTGCAGTTCCGTCGTTTTTAACTAAGCACCTTTTAAAACATCCTACTGTCTGTCTCAAAAGTATTGCCTAATAGTTTGTTAGATTTGGATATCAAGTGTCAAGTCGGAATATCCGCTAGAACTCCTGCAAAAAGTCACATTTCTTATTTATTGTCAGAGATATTGGAGTCGTTTCTCGTTTTGCATATAAAAATGTCTGATTTTAATGAAAAAAGGAGTTAATTTAGCAAGCCTATGTATTTGAAAACTTACTGATAAACCAAATCAACACACAAAACTAAGTAAAACATATCAGCATATATAGCAAAGAACACATTGAGCCTGGATATCTAATTTTCTGAGACAGAGAAAGTATTGTAATTCATCGTCCAACACACATTGCAGTGCTAAGAACTGTCCAACAGTTAAAGAGAGGGTCCACTGCTATAAGAGTTAAAAAGGGGACTTTTTTTAAATCTGTCATGACAAGGTTTGTTACATATTGATTGTAAGATATCCTGCTTTTAAGTCCTAACAATTTTTTCTATGGACTATTTGGTGTGCCTTAATTAATTTTTTCTTTACTTCTCAGTTTACTAACAAGCTGCATGCTAGCTTATCAGCATCAGGATATTGTATAGATCAGTACCAACTACCTGATATACAAAAAACATAAAGAAAGAACACTGGGTTTAAATAGTGTGTTGTTTTCTCTTAGAAAGAAAGGAATAGCAGAAAAAAAAAGTAAAAAGGGTAAGAAAAGGTGTCTCCCATGTTGTTTAACCATATTTAAATGTAGGTGGAAGAAAATTGGGTTTTGTGGCTAGTAAAGAGGGATCGGATACAGACATTTCAGTTTTTTTCCATAATCTAAACTGATTTTGTAAAAGGCTAATAGATGGCATCCAATTTGCATATAAATGATAGGGGCGTCTCAAGTGATCTATGACTCGCAGTTGGATTCAGTTGTGAGGGAAGGCAGGGGAGGAACAGTAAATATAGCTAGGAAGATACAAGAAGGAGAGAGTAGCGGAAATTAGGCTTTAGAAATAAAAAAAAAATAGATCTTCATGTATGTTGATGAACTGTTTAGTAGATACTGTTGAAATGTCATAAAATGAAGATTTTATTTTTCCTCATACTCATCTTGTTTTCCTATACAGAAGAATTTACTGAATCTCTCATTTCAGAAAGTCAGGTAGAAGTTTCCCCCTAACACTAACCCTTAGTATAATTTAGTAATTCATAAAAACTATAAGATTAAAGTTTTAGATTAATAAATTTTTTGAAATTTCAAAATTACTGAAATTAAGAATTTTCAAGCGTAAATCAATTTATTAGATTATAATAAAAAAGCAAAACCAGTCGATTTCATCTTCAAGTTTTGTTTTCTGCTTTTGATGCTAATGCTATATTACATTTTGAGAGGAATAAATGATTTTTTTTAGCAACATTTATTCTGCTTCTGCATAAACATTTTCCTCACCTTTAAGTGTATATGATTCTTCCTTCATTTCCATCCGGCTCAATTCCTTAGCAATTTATTGTTGGAGTCATAGAGGTAAAATTGAGCCAGTTCTCTGTAGATGTTGAGTAAGATTGCAAGAATCAGTGTTCAACTGCTTGTTATGCAAATTGTTTTTGGCTGAGAGACACTAAATCGTGAAGATCATGTATTGGTCTTATGCTCAGGAAATTCATTAAAATGACTTTAAAATGAATCTCTTCACTGTGAAAGCCATCTAGTACCTATAGTTATGTTTGATACCAGTTGCATCAGGAAAAACACAAACACACATGCACACAATTTTTAAAAAGCTTTTTGAGCCTAATGTATGCACTAGAGTTTATGTATTTTGTATATCTATTATGGTATTTATTCATTTTAAGCTCGTATGTTTGATGGTCAAATGCATTAAAAAGCTTTACTTACAAACATGACCTCCACAAGACCACTTATCCCAGCATTAAGCTTTGGCCCTCAGGGTGTCTTGGCACTTATTACTTTAGAAACTTTTTCAAATTTTTTGGGCTATGTTTTTACATAAAAGTAAGTGGAGACTCCTTCACAGGGTGTTTTCACCTCTTGCAAGTTTAAACTGATTTACACAGTGACAGACAGTTTTGTTAACATGTCATGTTAAGCCCAGAGGGTTTCAAAAGCAATTTCCACCTAAAAATACACAATTGAAAAAAAAACAAAAGCAGCCTTTGAATGTAAACTTTCTTTTTCCCTATGTAAAGGTTAGATATAAAATAATATTTTTTCAAAAAAACCACTACCTATCACTACAAAAGTTACTATGTCAAATTTATTTATGAACGATCAAAAAATTTATTATTTTTGGCCTGTCCAATATTTTTCATATAATTTTTTTCAAGAATCAAAGCAGAAAAACTAATGTGACATTTATCATCATCTTTACAATAGTTGTAGCAAATTAGCACTGAATAACTTGGAGCATATTTGTTCCACGAAGGTTTTAATATGCAGTGTGCCAAGTGCAGCTGTCGTTTTGGCTCGATGAGCCAAATGTGCCAATTTCTTTTTAATCGCTTCATAAAAAGGGGTCTGGTTAAATAAAAGTGTTGATATCCATGATGAGTCCTTCTGTGTGAAACAGTTCCCTTCAGATTAGATTTAATTACATACTTTATGTACAAAGAGACACACTCACAACAAACAATATTAAAGACAAACACATAAATAAGTTGTTTTTTAACAAAACTGCACTAATGTCTCCATATCCTGGACTTGTGATGAATGGCACCACATATGATATCAACCAGTGACATACCAACTTTATTCACACACTCATTCATTGGACAGTTAAGACCATACATGCTCTAAGTTTACAAAAGATAGCTCGCAGAGTGTTTAGATCTCCTGAGTCAAACATCTCAATTAAGCTGGGCATACACTTTACAATATTTTCAATAGTTGAGCTCAGCTACAGGTCAAAATGTATGACCGGACCACAGGGTTTGAAAGTTCACAGTTCCCGATGCATGCCTTTACACTGTTTGGCCTGACGCTCTGATGCAATCTAACTGCTAACAATGCACTTACAAAAACCACATCTCGGACTCAGTGCCGAGAGATGGCTCCCTTGTTTGCACATGCGCATCCCATGAGGTTCTGGTAAATTAGTTTGTAGCTCTGCTTCAACAGCATGATTTGCCCACGAAAACCTCATGAGGGCCAACTGAATTTTCAGCAGTTTGCTTTTCTCCTGCACTTAAGATTCCAGATCGTGAGGTATTCATGAGAGGCTAATTGCCCCTCCTTACCCCCTGTATACTACACAACACATGACTACACTTTCACAATCTCTGTTATTCACTTAAACTGGAAGTAAGGTGGGACAAGAATATTGTGTGTCCTATAGCATTCTTCTGGTAGAGTCTGCCATGTTTGACAGACCTCTAAATTAGATCTTGTTGTTTAAACTGTGATATAAAGAAAGTTGTGACCAGCTTCAGGAACAGCAGATAGCTTGCCTTTAAGAATAAACAAAACAAAAATAAATAAAAATAATAATGATACAACTGTGTTCGACCTGCTTTTAAAGATTGTGTAAAATAGACACTATCTCTAACTGGTTTCCTGATTTGGCACAGGACTTTGTTAGAGCTGGTTATGGTCATTTCTCTAATCAAAAAAAAATTTCAGCTGTCTAGCAAATTGAACAAGGTGTTAATCTTTAACAGTTTAGTTTGCGCCTTCAACTCGTTGCCCACAGGAAGACGTCACTTGGATTACAAAACTTACAAATCTTCAGAACAGTTCCAAATGACACAAAACTCATATGGGTGAGTGAAACATGATTTAATAACGTAAAATCAAGGGGCCCTTTAAGCTTTTTACTCAAGAAAAAGTGTAAAAGTACCATTTTCAAAATTACAAAAATTATAAAAGTAACAGAAATGCAGAAAAAAAAAAAAAAGACAGATGCTTTAAACCTTACTGCGCTACCCTATCAAAGGAACATTTTTCTGCAACGTTAGATGATAACTTCCTTATACTTAATTTTCTCAGTTTTATAACTGATGGCAAAAGGGTCAAATTTAACTTTGCATTATCTTGAAAAAATTATTTATTTTGTAATGTGTTGAACAAGAGGTTAGTACCGAGTCCAACCATAAAGGAATTAATTTTCTGGATGAAGAAATTATTTGATGGTTTTTATTTAATTTTTATTACCAACAGTCCATAACGAAAATGAGCTTAAATGAAACAAAACTAACAAGTCTTTTTTAAATATAAGGTAGGAAGTATAGACAATTGCAAAAAAAAATGTAAGGAGCCGAGGTTAAAAGTTGTCTGATAAATAATTACCTCAGTAATGTATAGATAGCAAAAATTTCTACTCCAGTAAGGTAAAGAAGTATTTGTAATTTGTTATTTGACACCTCTGGTTATAGGCTTATACAGATCCATCAGCGCTGACATACTGAGGAGCAGTACTCTCCCATCAAGCAATGTTTACTCATAAAGGTTCAGTAAAAGCCTATTTCAAAGATGTCTTTCAATAAAATCTTGCAAAATGTCTCTTTTTACAGAAAAACCTAGATGTGGCCCGTGAAATAAGCCACACTCCAGACAAATCCCCTGCATCCAAAGCAACCATAATATACTGCTAAACGAGATGTTTTGTTTAATTGTGTTATATTCCACTAACAAATACAAAAGAATGTAAGAATGGCTTATTGTTCTAACGTGCATACTGAGCAGTCTTGCTTTGTACCTGAAACACAGATTAACACTAATTTCATTCCAAAATCACATTAAAGAAAATCTAAAAAAAAAAAGGTAAATAATGCAGCATTAATCACCATGCTCAAACACCACCATTGGTATAGACTTTAATTAAATGCATATTAAATGTCCAGAAATGTAATTTGAGTTGCCACATTCATTTGTTAATTAAAACTTGATTTGTGTTTCATGGTATATCCCAGGTGTATATTAGTCACATTTTGTATGTTTACTGGTTGTTAGCACTTTTATTTAACACTCACTTAATCAACAATTGAACTATTTATCGTTTGACACATTTGAAAGGATGAAAGAAACAAATGTGAAATATAATGAATCATTAATTAGATTGTTATATACTTATTAAAATATTACTTGTTAAACAGGAGAGAAAAAAAAGGGGTTCTTTAACCGCGCAGAGAGAATGCTCTATCATGTTATCTGTATCACAAGTGTAAAGTATATTCATTGGTTATCCCATGTAAGCTGTCAAACAAAACCTTTTATTCATATTTTGGTTTCATTATACTTTAATGTGCACCTGATTTATATAACTTGAGACATACTGATGATAATGAACACAAAAGACTATCCATCCTCTGTACAAATGCCAGTTCCATCGTAAAGTGCTGATCAGCCTATTTCTGTATGATGCACGGTTAATGGCGGTCACCTAATGACTTCCCTTAGTGCGACCGATCATTTCAGCAAGTAGTGTATTATCTGAATGTAGTTTAAAGTGTTTGGCCTTCGATTTCCTCCTTGTCGTGCTGCAGCTCTTTTTATTTAAATATTAAGCATCTTTACAGCTTAGGATACATGAGGGGAAGATGCTGTGGCGCTGAGAGTTCAGGGTCAATTATTCTGCTGGCTTTCATTAAGAGGCTGTCTGTAAGAAAATCAATCTCTTCTGTTTTAATCATACATGCTCAATACAGGTTTAAATAGAATGACAGGGTGAAATATGTGCTGCTCTAATGAGTGAAGTCAAGCTGAAATTAGGAAAGACACACTAGCATCTTCGGGAGCTGTAACATGGGATTCAAAAAGTATGATATTTATCAAACCAAGGACAGGTTAATGAATTCCTGAATGGCCTATAGCTTTATTTTGCTTGCTAAACCATTAGCATACCAACACTCATGACTTTCATTGAAATGCATCTGAATACATGAAGATAATCATCCAAGTGGCAGTTGTGAAGAAAAATTACATTTTAGATTTATATAGCTGAAAGTCAGTGTAAGGTCATAGCTACAACTGTAATCTTTAACTATTAATAATCTTTCAGTCATAGTCGATCTCAAGAACATCTAGAGTACTAAAGCATAAAAGTTCTAATTTTACTGAACTAAGTATATAAAAGAAACAGTTTTATTTATTTGGGTCCAAACAATATACTACTGGTTATAATTCCTACATCGACACTAACAATTCCGATCTAATAGGAATGATGCATTAAAGTAAAGTATTATGGAGCTTAGGCGTTGCCAGATTGTATTAGGTCAGCAATAGCTCTGAGAAATGGCTTCACCTCTGCCTCCATTTCTCAGATTCAAGTGGACAAAAAAATAAGGGAAATAAGGGTGAACATTGGTCAAGCCTTGGAGCATTGGTGGTGACTCAAGATAGCAAAGTGGATCAGAGGCCTCTCGTAGGTTGTTGCTTTCCTTTCAGACGTAAGTTACTTGTTTGTTAGCATTGGCAGACCTGGCAACCAGCTGGCAAAAAATACGACTGAAAACTGGATTGAGAGCAGCTAAGCGTCACCTACTGGCCATGGGGAATTATGTATTACTTCAACTATCGGTGCAGTTGATCAGTGGCTCCCTCTTCTGTTTTCATGGCAAAACTGCAATACCCAAGGACACTCTCTAAGCCAGGATCCAAACCTTTCCTCTCAAGCTACTAGTAGCTCTTAAGGCCATTTCCATAAGCGCTCCAGAGGTTTATAATATAAAAACACAAATTTGATCAGTTACTCTGGAAACACCAAATTTAACCAGCCACAAGCTTCTTAACTTCAATATCTCTGCCCCCTACTCAGATTATTAAATGTGATTATGACATGGTTAATAACTGTAATGAAGCTTTATTCAGAGACCATTGAAATAAATGGAGAGTCTGTTGCTGCTGAAGTCTAGCTAGGTCTGAACACTGTGGCTGTCAAACAGCTGGAGAGAGACAAGTACTCCTCGTTCTCTCTTCAGTGCTATGAAGGATTTTACTTATACATCACAGTTGGCTTCTCTTGAGAAGATGGTGTTTGATTACTTTTTTCTAAAATAAAGGAGTTTTTAACTCAAAATAGGATAGCTGTTGTGTTTCACTTTCTGAAAGTGCTTAGGAGGGGGGTGATGCAGCCCTCACTGCTTGCTGAAGACAGTAAAATCAGAGAAATATGTGTTTTTATGTTTTTCGCCAAAACACTGAAAAAAGTTGCTAGATTTTTCCCTTGTCGCTTTCTGAAAAAAAACAAAAAAAAAAACTCTACAGGGATTGGAAAAGTCACCAAGGTTATTTTCACACTGCAAAGTTGTTGGGTCTTACCCTAATGGTAAATATCACTGCCACTGCTCCACATAAACCCATAGGGTAATTAATAGTTTAGCTCTCTTTGTCTGCTGTATTATCTGGCTACTTCCATTGCTTGAAGAGTTTTAAATCCAATCATAGACATTGACTTCAAAGGCTGCCCTCTTTAAAGTGCTGTATAACAATTCTAATTGATCTTTTATGCATTGCAGGTCACTTCCACTTCATGCATGGTTTGATGTTACTTCTTACAATTTTTTGATAATTCAGGGCCAAAATTAGAGACAGTTATATGAAGAACCACACAAAACAAAGAAATTACCTGACAAAAAAATCTCAATTGAGCATTAAGACATACAGTTTAAATAGAGCTTAAGATTGCAACATTGCACCAGTGTGTTCATTCATACTCTCATCTGTCGGATGGTAGCACCAGCTTCAGGCTTTACTAAATCACCTTCAAGCAAGAGACTTAAACTGATAAGACAATGGCCTCCACATAGCCTCCCTCAGCTTCCCAAAAGATCTGGGGCATTATTACCAGTATCCTTCTGCTGACTCTTGTTGTAGATTAATGTCTTTTTCATTTTCTGTATTAAATTTGTAACATATATATTTAATGCTCTGAACATCCATATCAATGCTTTTTTGCACCATGCTTTTTTTCCCCCCACACTTTTTACATTTAATCACTGCTGCACTTTATGGAATGGAAATGTTCATTTCTCTGCTAAGCTGTTGCTCATTCACTGTCTGAAAGGTGCACTAAATGAAATGTCGTTTTGTATACACTGTGTATACAGAATAAAAAGTCCTTGTTAGATTATTGTTACTTCTTTCTGTGTGGGTTTGCCAAAATGAACATTCTTAAATGGAAATGTGATGGCCAGAGTAGCTCCAGCATCACGCTGTGTAGGCTTTGTAAAAGGGACTGAATGCTGACTGGGGTCTTTGGGTGTAACACTTCCTGGCTGACTTTAAAATAAAAATGGAAAGTATACAGGGGTTCTCAGCCATTCAACTGGTTCTGCCGCCGAGTGATGAATATGCAAAAAGGGCCTAATAGAAGGTGAAACATTACTCTGCAATTGTGCTTCTAATGATTTTGTTAACCATGACTGTAATTAATTATGTTAATGCTTAAACATGTTTCCTCCTTTATGAACACTATTATAGAAACATTACCTCATCAGATCTGGACCTGGTAATAAAAGGCTGATACAGCACTCTACATACTTTAAATATACTAGCTGCCACTTTCTAATGTTATGAACAGACCGAACTAATTCCCTAAATCCCCAGCTCTAAAAAAACGCTTTGGCTGTATTTTTCAAACTTTGTCTTCACGGGTATGTTTTCACATAAGTTTCCACAACACAAAAAAACAGGAAAACTGTAGGCTTAGAAATTTAAGTCTTTGGCATACAGACAAGGAGTCATCCTAAGTGAAAATGTAAAGGTGGGCCAGGATTTTCTTAAATATTTTAAGGTATCAAAAACTGCAGTTGCACTGCAATTGTCACTTTGTCTCTGTGTACAAAACCAAAGGGAAACAATAAAGAATGAACCAGAGCTGAATGGTAATTAGCAAGCAAAGGCTGAATGTTTTAAGGGCTGGTGAAGGGGGAATAAATGGATAAGCCCAAGAAGGACAAGCTCCATAACACATAAAGAACTACATCAGAGAAAACAAAGGGGAAAAAATAACTGCACGTTGACATAATAAAATATAAACCACAGCAAATAAAAAAAAATATTTAACACATGCAGTATAACACATTGGTTTATTCTTTATTACAGGGCAATGAACTCTTCAGATCATTAATTTATGCAATTTACTTTGTAATGAGTCGATTAAATTTATATTTTAAAAGGGCTGACATGTTTAATTAATTCGTGTGGGATAATTTGCATTACAACATTTGAAGCACTCCCAATTGTATTAAATGAAGGCAAATATTTTTTTATTGTTATTTCAAATAAGCAAAATATGCAAACATAATTTCTGTTCCTAGCTGCAGTTTCCAGAAAATTCACTTTATATTATATTATATTATATTATATTATATTATATTATATTATATTATATTATATTATATTATATTATATTATATTATATTATATTATATTATATTATATTATATTATATTATATTATATTATCCAAAATACAAAACCTTGATCAATGCATTTAGGCAAAAAGTGAAGATTATATATTTAGCCCCGTAAATTGATGAGTATGATCTAATGCATATGAATTAAAACCTTCTATTCTGACACTAGGTGATTGACTGGGGCAATAAGAGGGAAAAATCTGCCTCCTTATATAAAATGACCAATCATTAATTATGTATACACCTTGATGAGATGCTTTATTTTTAGGCGCTGCTGAAATCCCCAAAGCATGACCTTTTCACGGCGCCAAGCAAACAACAGGGTATTTATTACATGCCTACTTCACATGAATATGACAGTAGGGCTCGCAAACAATACATTCATCTACCAGAGTCTTCATTATGATGTTATGTGACTGCACCACCATTTGTTTCTATATAATTTTTAAAAGAATCTTCAACAATATTGCCTAATTAATGTCAAAGAATTTCTGTTAAATTATTTATTTTAAGAATGCTGTCTTCTGCAGTCACTTCTGTTGTTGGGAGGATGAATTGAGCAACTATTCTATATCAACAGCATCAACAGCTAGTTATCCACCTTGTCTTAATTGTGGAAATACTGAGATGCTTGGTATCAGTCTCTGCTGACCTCTTGGGGTCCACAGTGTGAGATCTGTGGTAATGATAATTAAGGCTCATCAGAAAGTAAGGACCCAGTGGGTCAGGGCTAACCATCAAGAATTTATCTGATATTAGTTTTGCAGGATTGATGTGGGGGGAAAATGACTGGACACATTTCATGTAAACCAAAAAATATATACAAAAAATATATTTTCAGGAAAATCATTTTAGTTTGGCTAATGTGTAATAACCATATTTAAAAGTCAGTGTTTGTGTTTTTTGTGTTGTGGGGCTGTAAGGTTTGGAATGCTGTATCATTTACCACCAAAAGAAACTACAGACGTTAAAGCCAGTCATTTTGAAACTGGATCACAAATATTTATTGAATGAATACAAGACAATGACCTGCTTGTACAAGAAAGGCTATGGTTGGTGAGCTATCTAGCAGCAAAAGTGAACAAAAACAACACAGATTTATCTTGATTAAAAACCCTAAATTCACTATAAAACAATGTCAAAAGCTTTGAGAATGGTTAGCTGTTAGTATAACCATCCTTTCTCCTGGAGAGATGTAAGCTTGCATTGATGATATGATATGTTAGATTTGTCTAAGAAGCTGGAACTTAGAGCTGGGAATGCCATCCCACCAAAGTTCTTCCTATACTGAATGCAAGATGGAGAACATTGTGCTTGCTTATTGTTTTGGTGCCAATTTATATTACCAGCACAAGAACATGAAAATGTAGATAACTGTATTTTATGTTTTTAACCAAATTGTTGGCACTGATGACTGGATTATTGGCTTATGTCATAGGGTTAGGGTTAACTCCACCCAGTTTTCATTATCACTCATCAGACCCACCTGGTAGTGGACTGAGATGGAGCGGGAGATCGATAGGGGTATTAGTTCAGTGTCTGCTGCACCGGTCTGTTGTGGTGAAGAGAGAGCCGAGCCAAAATTTACTGGTCAATCTACGTTCCTCCCGTCATCTATGGTCATGAGTATTGGGTCATGACTGAAAGAACAAGATTCTGGATACCCGTAGTGTGTCTGGGCTCTCCCTTAGAGATAGGGTGAGGAGCTGGATGGATTGATGGATTGATGGATGGACAGACCCACCTATTCCATTTCCTATTTAAACTACTTGGTCAAAGCCATCAGTGCCATATTATTTGAGCCATAGGTGAGAGTTCTCTAGCTTACCCGAGTGTGTTCGGATTGCCTTCTTCTGACTAGTTTCCTCAGCTTGATGACCTTGGATCTGTCTCCCAACACCAGCTTGGATTTCGTTCGCTACCTCTTCTGATCTCTGATCTTTTAGCCTGGATTTCTGCTTACTCATCGACACAGACTTTGGATTCCACTTCCGGATACTTCTGCTCTTCCTCGTCAGCTGGTTTCTGCTTATTGGTCTGCTCTGCAGCTCCTTTGGCTTCAACTCCTGGAACTCTCAGGGCAGTTTCCACCACATACTGTGGAAAATCATCCGGCTAGATTACCTCCCTTTCTCTGGGCTCTGACTCAACTTAAAAACCAGCTTAGTTACTCACATGATCGCTATCGATCCCTGTCAGCGTTATGTGGTCATTAATCTGTGTTTCTCCCTCTGCCGAAATTCCAGCCAACTCATCCTAGCTGACGAGACGCAGAACTCTGAGCAATTAATAAACACCTTCTATAAATCACTTCATTCTGTCTGCGTGAATTCTGGGTCCAACGTTCTGAGTCCTGACAAAAATATATCACATATATTTTACAGCAGGTTGTTTTTTTAGAATTGCACAAAAAGAGTTCATCACTGGCACAGAGTTTCACTCATCCAGGCTATGGCATGTGCTAAAGAAGAAGGCCACAGGGTGTCTTGTTTAATGGGAATGTTTTACCTTTTGTCCAAAAGGTTTTCTTATCATTTAATGTGATTTGAAGGAAAATTATGAGCTGTAGTGAAAAGAAAAAATCTCAGTAATAAAGGTCACTACTTTTGGCAATCCAGACACATGAGTAGTTTGCCCTAACCTCTAATCAGCTCACTGTCTGAGTAGCTGTTGCCATCATGAGATGTCCCTAACAATGCTGTATGAGTTGTTTTTGTCACATGCCCCTAGGTATAAAATCATTTAAAACAGACTGAAGATAAGACCTAGAGAAAGGGTGTTTGGAAGATAAAATCTACATGTAAGATCACCTCTGCTCTTTACAGTGTTTGTTTTTTTCTATAACATTCTTTTTGTGAATTACCTGTAATCCATATCTTAAATATTCAAGTTTTTCAGCAAGTGTCCCTTGTCCTTGAGATAAAACGAATTGTAGATTCATCCTATGATATACAAAAGTTTATCATGATTCACCTTCAATTGGAAGGTCCTGAAACTACATTTTGGGGTTGAAGTGAACTAGGGCTGCAACAACGAATCGATATAATCGATAAAAATCGACTTTTAAAAGCGTTGGCAACGAATTTAATCATCGATTAGTTGTGTCGCGCGATTAATGCGTCATCCGCCGCCGCCGTCATCCGGGGGAAGAAAAAAAAATATGACGGAGCGAGTCAGCGCCGCAGTTGCAGTGTTGCCAACTCAGCGACTTTTCAGACCCCTCCAGCGACTATTTTTCAAAAAAGCGACTGGCGACAAATCTGGCGACTTTTTACGGTGTCACTGGCGGCTTTTGCCTGCCGTGGGGCGCCTCCCCCATCCCAACCCCTTTCTCCCTCTCCCACAGGAATCCCTCTCAGCGCGGCAGTCAGAGTCAGAGCCGCAGGATTTTAGTGAGGAGTTTACCCTCAGCGTCCAGACTGCAAATGAAGCGCGCATGCGCCGGGATTGACGGCGCAAATTGATCACAATAATTAAAATAGCCTGCGCTTTGTAAAGTGAAAAAAGTCGTAACATGCAACTTTTGTAAAAACAAATGAACATGGCACGGAAGCACCACTGTTATGACGCAGCACCTGAAAAGAAAACACGTTGGAGCCTTCAATGGCAGTGAAGAGAGCTGATCAGCAGGATGAGTAACCATGTTTGTTTCATTTTAAAGAGGGGAAACGTAACGTTAGTTTCTCAGTTCGCTCATCTGATGCTTTCCTTACCTTGTTAGTAGGTTACAGACAGTGATAAGGTTGGCTACTTATTTTACTTTTAATTTCATTTAAATTTGGTTAAGCAGCGTTTATATTTTCTTTATAAATAAATTAACTTGCAAATTATGAGGGCAAGGCTTTTAAAGTTTAAATCTTCTGGCAAAGATAAAGAAAAGAAGATCCTGCAATTTATGGAAGTAAAGCAGAACAAAATCCAGCAAGATCAGTAATATGTCAATTAATGCTTGTTTGTTCTGTCCAAAATGTTTATTTTGGAATAAAGAAGTTAATATAAAATTTTTTTTTTGTCCGATTCATTGATTAATCGAAAAAATAATCGGCCGATTCATCGATTTTTAAAATAATCGTTAGTTGCAGCCCTAAAGTGAACCCATATGTAATATGAACTCACTTAACCACCTCAAGAGGTCTGTAACCATTTAAAGGTTTTATGGAGATTTCACATTGAATGTTTTTCCTACTACTGGAGCGAACAATGTAAATATAATCTCCATGAGGAGTCAAGATTACTGTTTTTTTTTCAATCAAATAGGAGGATAGAAAAAAAATAATATTTAACTAGAATTAAGTAAAGAATGCTTTTGAGTGGCATTTTAAAAAAGCGGTTTGAGCCCTAGAAGGACTGTTAAATCACTCATTGTTTGTCTTTGCAGTGTAGCTCAAGAGCCGGTAGTGGCCATTCTCTTCTCCATCCATTCTCTGCCTTCTGTCTTGTTCTGATCTCCCTCTGTCCTTACTTAGCTCCAGAGCTGTTCCTTGTCACCCACTGCCTCTCCCCTGCTCTGGTGCATTAACTGCCAGGTGTCTTGCAGAGAATGCACCAGAGCAATCATTTATCCTTGAGTGAAGTTTCAAAAGATGTATGAGTGACTGTTATTGTTGGGATCTGGAGGCTTTGTCCACTTTCTCCACCAGAGGGCGCACGAGATCTCCTGGGGGCATGAGCTGACTGCAACACCTGTCTTCCATCTGCTCATCAGGAAGCCCTATTTAAGGAGGAGGAGGCTAACACTTCCCTGCCAGAGTGTTTGCCAGTAATGGTAGAGCTAGACCTGAACCAAACAACCAGATCTGAATCTCTGACTTTTGTGAACCTGCCTGACCCTGTTTCTCTCTGCCTCACAGATTGAGTCCTGTCTGAAGACCTGAAATCCTGGAGAGTGATCTCTGTCTGGAATCTGCCTGCCTGCACTCAGTTAAGCCTCTGCCTCAGCCCTCTGCCTGCCGACTAGCCTCTGGACCCTCAAGGTTTCCCCCCCTGCAGCTCCGTTTAACCCTTGAGCAGGTATTAACTCCAACATCAGAAAACCTGCAGATAACCTGGATCAACACTAACCTCTCTGTCCTCCTCAGTGGTGTTCCCCTCATGAACTGTCTGCCGAATCAAGGACCAGTTCATACTCATTGTATATTTTGTAAATAAAACTTTGAACTTTTTCCCTGTCTCACGAGTGTTTATGCATGTGGGTTAGACGCCTTGAACCCAACATGACAGTTATAGTCTTCCTAATTGACAATCATTATGGTGATATGTTTACGTAAGGCTGTCCTATGTGCTTGTGCTGTTAATTATATTGCTCTGTGCATGTGTACATGCTGGTGAAGATTCTCAGTCATCCAGGTGATAGTCATTCCAAAAAAGTAAAAAAAAAAAAAAAAATCCACTGGACTTTGTTTTCAAGTTTGAAGACATTTAGCTTCCCGTTCAGGAAGCTTTTTCAATTCCAATTGTCAGAATTAGTGTTGAGTTCGGCCAAAAACATCTTGCCTGGTCAGCCAGGCTAACAATCCCCCTACTGACCCCCTTTCAGAGGCATAGACCAGTATTGGGTATTTCAGGCTAACAAAGAACCCAAATTAATTCTCATTCCTTTGTCCTTCCAGTCCAATTTGCATATTTTTAAAGCCAAAACAAGGCTTTGTTGGATGGGAAGCGTCACATCTTCAAACTTGGAAACAAAGTCCAGTGGATTTTTTTTAAACATTTTTTGGAATTTCAGGCGTATATGTGTGGTGAGTTATGGTTTCAGACAGTCATTCAATCTCACCTTTCTCACAGCGGTTCTTTGAAATTGTCAGAGGGTCGTAAGAGAAAAAGTGTCTACAAAGTGTATGAAAAGAAAAGAAAGGCCTCATAAGAGGCAGATTTATCCCGGGATGGTTTGCACAGAGAGCTCTCCTCACAAAGCATTATAGGATTTGTGGTCACAGCGGCCCGCTGTTGCCATAGGCTGTTGCTACCCGACAGCAACTAATAACGAAGATGGCGCAGGCACCGCACAGTGGAGGAGGATTGACGTGACCAACAGAGAAGTGATCATCTGTCTGAACGGTAACTTAACTGAGTGTGCTATAGTCTCCACGCTATATGGTAATCGAAGGATTTAGGGGTCAGGATGGACGATTCGGCACAGTAAGCCTTTATGAGCTATGAGACCAGCAACTTTTAAACAGAGCGTGTACAAGGAGAAATGGTCTCCTGCATGCTCTCGCATGTGTTAAATAGGTGTTCCCTCTCGAGAGCGAGTACAGAGTTATGTCTTTGCATTTTTTTTTTTAAGTGGAGAGGGGGGGTCTTTTCAGAAATTTGCGAAAATTCTCCACAATCCCTTTAAGATGATTTTAGTATTATCTTGTTTCTACAGTTGGCACAAGATGCTGTAAACATAAATAGGTTTTAGCCCAGTTAGAATTTAACTTGAATCAATGTAATTTTGAGTAGAAGGCCTTTTGCTAGAACAATGTATTTTTAGGCATAGGAAAGTCTTAAACAATAGCTGCTTACATTTAAACAGGAAAACAATTTAACAACACTGCACTTTAATTTTCTCAATAAAAAACAAAACAAAAAACTTATATTTAAAATCAAGATAAAACTACCGTCACGTGCTGTTTTGCACCCCATATTAAAAAGCGTGGTTGGGAGTTAAAATGTATTTTTTGACAATTTGCTTAACAAACAAAAACCCTTCCTTCAAATTTGCTGGTAAACTTGTTAGCATTTATTTTTAACCCTGGCTTGCAACTTTAAAGAATCTTTATATCATATCTTTCTGTATATGTGAAAAATTAAGAAAGATACTGGAGTAAAGAGAAAACCATATATAAAAATGCAATCTATATCAGGAAATAAAAACACTTGCAGACCTAAAAATATTTTAGGTAAGATAAAAACAATCCACTAGCAAACTTTGATAAACACATTAGGTCCATGGTATAATTTGGCTCACTGATTGGTACAGACAGCTGAAATGAGGATAGATATGCCAGTCTCCCCAGCCTGACTGAGAGTGATTGATGACTGTTAGGTCTATTTTCCTGCATGGAAATCTACCTGAGAGTCATACCAAGTCCAAGCTGCCCTTAGTCTGTCACCTTCCAGTATATCATTGAAATATAAAAACACATTTTTATATACACAGATAGCAAAGACATGCACAAAATACACAGAGTATGAAAGTGATTAATTAAAAGGGTGTAAAAATGCTATTGAAAAAAAGCTTAAACATTTGCCTGCAACGGTCGGCCTGCAGGATTACTTAAAAGTAAGTAAAGCAATGCATCCACCTTTCACAGAATTATGTGGAAATGTGGAGATATTATAAGTATAAAGTAACTCTGCCCAAAAGCTTAACCCAAACAAAGATTTATCAATGTCATATAAAATAAACTTTATATTATGGAATTTCTCCAGTATTCTGTGCACAGTCTATGAATGCCCCCAAGTGGTCAAATTAACTCTAGCCAAAATAATTAGCATCTTGCCGTTTATGTCATTTCAAGCAAGTAGTATGCTAAAATGTGGGAATCTTTTTGGCGGATCATCTCTACAAAAGATGGTGGTATGATGTAACATAAGTGCAGGGTTACCAAACTTCCTTCACTGAGTGTGACAGTCATGCAATTTTACCAATTTTCCCGCAACACACCACATGACATTTCTTACACATGTGAACGAGTGAGCTCCTCTCCTGTAGAACCAACTGCCAGTTTTAGTCCGTGAGGCAGACACCCTGTTTACTTTTAAGGGTAGGCTTAAAACTTGCCATTTTGATATTTCCATTTCCACTTTTCATTTGAGCATAGTTTGAGAGGCTCAGGTGCTAGCTCTATAATTATGCTGCTATAGGCTTAGACTGCTGGAGGACACAGAAACCTCTTTTTCATCATCCTGCTTCATTCTAACTCTATTCTTCAACTCTGCAGAGACGCTGTGCTCTCTCTGCTTTTCTCATAATTGCTTCATCTGGTCTGTTCCTGTGTGGCTGCGACACCAGAGAAATATCAGCTCTGCTGCTGCCATCAACACCTTTTTTTTATAGATGTTCAAGCTCAGCCTGTTTTTTCAGTGTAGTTTTGTTTATCTGACTTTGACTAACTGGATGCACTCTCTTTCATCGTCTGACATCGGAGCTGACTTTAAGCTCATCTGCTTGGCTGTGTGTATCCTGGACAGGGCCGCCTGTGCAGCTGGTTGACAGTTGCCTTTTGTATCTCTGCTTCTTTTGGTATATCTGCTTCTGTGTGCCAGCAGATGGCCGCACACAAGTCTGGTTCTGCTGGAGGTTTCTTCCTGTTAAAAGGGAGTTTTTCCTCTCCAGTGTCACTACAAGCAGGCTTGGTGTGAGGAATTGCCAATCCTGTAAACATTTCCTGGAGCCACCACTATTGTCAAATTTTTGCCAAATGTCTTGTTTTGTTTCTAATTTCTGGTTAATTAAGACTTAGATTAGGAGGCCACAGTTTAGGGAGAGCAGCTGGCATGGAGATGAGGACGTAGGTGTTAAGGTATGAATCAAATAAAAAAAAAACGACTGTGTTTGTGGCCGAATGCATCATGATGTTTCACTCTCACTCTTGTAATCTTCTGAAACTTGGCACCTCTGTAAGTGGTTACTGCTTACATTTGACTAGCACATGCTAGTGGTGCTAACGCACAGTATATCAGGATGAGAACCAGCCTCTTCTTAAAGTTTGCACAATCAAACACTTAGTTTGAATTAAGTTATACTTTGATCTTAATGGAACAAAGTCTTAAATAAGAATTTATATTAAATGGGGAAAAAATGTCATTACCTATTCTTGAAATGTTTGTACTAAAGAATAAGGCATGGTTTATTTTGTAACAATATGCACATTAATGATGTGTCAGATTGACAGCTTGGGACAGAAATAAGTATGTAATGCCAAACTCAAGGTAAAAGCTTCCACAATTTGTATCCAGGATGTGTTGGGTCTATTTGGATGTTAGCTGCCAATTTCTTAACCCTGGATCTATTCAATTTCTTGATATACAAACCCTGTTAATTCATTTGTGACCTAATTATTAGCTGCAGTTTGTATTTCTCCTGTTTAACGCCTGAGCTAAAACACAGTGGTGGACTAACACAGTTCAGACTTAATAACTGTAGTCACAAAGATAGCCAGTAGCTCCAGTGGAGTGTTGTTCTTGATTTCCTGCATTGAGTATGGTTTCGGCTGAGCTTTTCTGTGGACCAGCAGAGAAAGGGCGGTTCTTTGGACCCTAAAATCATCCTCAGCAGACTTATTTGTATAGGGATGTGAGGAGAGGCAGCTTGGGGTTATTCTCCTATAGTCCCTGTCCATTTTAGACAGGTTCAGCTCCAGGTTGTTTTTACTGCACCAGTGAACCACCCAATACACAAGCTGTCACTGTCCCCAATGATATTTGGGCAACCTCCAAACTTCAGGGGTTCAACAGTCCTTTCTTCTGGGGCAGAGTTTTTTGTGTACAGAGAGAAGAGGAGGAGAGAATATGCTCCTTGGGGAACTGGTGGTGATGGGTCTTGTCTTGGGATATCTTACCCGGAATTGCTTGTCGTCCAAAGAGGTGGTTATCCACTAACTGAGCTGATTTAATGGGGTTAAAGGCTGAACTTAACTTTATAGTCATTGCTACCATTGGGGATTTGTAACCTAGCATAGTTTAAATGATTTACAGGATTTTTAAAAGCTCACAAAAACTTTAGGTTTCCATTTGTATTCAAAGCAATAATAAAGACATTTATAACTAGAATAGTTAAAAATAGTTATTAACAGTAACAAATGTTAGTCTTATAACTAGCAAGAAAATCAGAATGAAAAGGTAAGTATTAGAAAACTTGGGGGATATAAAGTCTACATTAGAACTAACAAAAAACAAAAACAGCTTGTTGTTTTGGTAATGCAAAGAAAGAGTTTCCTTTGTTCCCTCATAACATATATAAATGTACAGAGTTTACTGAGAAATGGACTACACCTGTATGCCTTGGTTAAATTAGGTCATAAACTTTTAGATGAATATTTTGGTTAAGACTGACATGAAAAGACATAATGTGTAAAAAAGTACAATGTTGACTGAGGTGATGTTGTGGGTCTGGGACTTTGCCACAATGGCTGTCATCATGTACTCCTTAAAAATCCCACGAGTTAAAGATCTAAGACAAAATCTGGCAGCCTCTTACAAAAAACTGAATAGAGAAGCTGTAAGATCTTTCAGCAGCTCTGAAATGACAACACAGTCACAGCTACTCTAAGATGGCTGATTTCTTCTTACTCATTGCTTGAGGAACTTTTTTGAGTTACAAGCCAGAAATATACTTTTAGTAAAGATGGTTGCCTTATGACCACCTGTCAAAATCTTATCGTCCTTTGCATACTAAGTACACAGAAAAGAGCACAGTAAATAATAAATTTGAGCTTATCACTAAAATCTTTATACAGATCCTGAATCAACCACACCTCATCCTTTTTTCAAACGCAAGTCTCACAGCTTCTTAAGCTGAGACCAAAATCTTGAAATAATAACAGTGCAATTAAACCTACAGTGTGTAACAACTAACACGATTTGCTGATAGAAATGTAATGTATATATTATACTGTATGCAACTGCTTTTGGCATTACTTAATCATATTTAGTTACTTTAACACAATTGTTTTATGTCCTACCTTGCTAACATGAAACAATTGTGTTAAAGTAACTAAATATGATTAAGTAAATGCCAAAAACTGTTGCATTATTCTTTTCAGTTTATGTTATTTACTACCATCTACGACCTGAAAGTCCCAATCCCTGTGTTCACATTGCCTTAGAAAAGGGATATATACTTGGATATACTGCAAAGGAGCGGGTCTCATATTTATTGAGGCAGACATCTTTATGCTACTGCAGTGAAGATCTGACAAACTAGTAAGTCTGAAGATCGTCTGTCATTGCAGCAAGCAATGTCATTGCAGCAAGTTATGCCTATATAAAGTTTATATTCTTCTCTGACTAATATAATACTATGTGTAAAATATATCTATGCAAACATCTAAGTCTAACCATTAGATGTTGCTAAAAAATACATGATAGAGTTTTAAAATTATATTCCTGGCAAGATAAACACATCTCATGTGCAGGATAAAACATGTATTCACTATGTGAAACACCTCTCACTTCCATTATGTTTTATTTGTTGAAATCCAATATGAAGTTCTTTAATAATCAAGCCATTTTTATGACAGCTACAGTAGGATGGCAGTAGGAACAAAGTAGGACAAATAAACACAAACTTTGTTCACCAGACATGAATTAACCTCAGTCCATGGCCACCTCAGTCATCTAAGCTAAATCCTAGAGAACAACTTGAGGGGGAGCTGAAGAGACTTGTGCTTAAGGAAACGCAAGAATCGTCAGAATAAAAGCCACAACTATAGATGGGCTTTTGGGAGGTAAGCTAGATAACATCTGACATCATCCGTTTCCTCTCCGATGTCTGTGTGCTCCTTAATTAAACAAGTGCATGAATGGACCAGTTTCCTTCAGACTACCACTTAGTACTCAGGTGGCATCCATGAGATGGCTGTTAAAATTAAGGTAGCTGAACGTCTACTTGTATTCTTCAACATTGAAAACCACCACTAAAGATGTAGTGATATAAAAAGTTGGTTGATATTCCTGAAACAAAGTCTTCACTATTGTTGTCAGCAGACTTCCCTATGATCTAACGGACACGTCTAAAGCTCAAACGCTTATGCAAAAGAGCAGCACAATAAAGATTTAATTCATGTCATACGCCTCAGATGCAGCTTCCTGTGACCCCTGACTAGAACTGCACTGACGAGGAAACAAACTGTCACTGTGTCTGAAACAACGGGCCCCGTCAACCTCATGCTTCAAAACCGCTCCAGTGATTTCTTAAGAGTGAACCAAATCCGAAGGGGGAGAAAAATGAATTAATATTATGTGCAGTGACAGTTTATGACAGCATCATAATTGTATCTTGTTGGCCGCTAGAACAAAAGAAGAAAAACCCTTCATATGATTAGAAAAAGTAATGCATAATTTGTTATTCTAGGAAATGTGAAACTACTGTATTTTCTGTGGTGTTGCTTTCAAGTACAATCTTTAAAATTAATATACACAGTAAGAGAAAGCATGACAGGATTTCTCAGTAGAAATGTTTATTTCGCAACGCAGTACCACACCTCATGATATTTCCTTTTGACAGAAAACATACTTTTATAATTTGACAGAATTCAAATTTTTTGGAAAATTGTTTTCTTGTGCATGACACAATAATTAAATTAAACTTTCTAACTTGTCTGCAAAAGTAATAATTGTTTATGTAAAGGGTTGTCAGAAGTTGGAGGATGCTATGAGAGGTTTCATGAAGTTCTCAAAAATATGCTTCCTGGGCTCAGCTACTTGTGGCTGCAATAAGTAGCACTGTTACCTTGCAACAAGAAGGTACAGTATAAGGTTTGTTTCCTGGCCTAGGGTCTTTCTGCATGGAGTTTGCATAATTTCCCCATGCATGCATGGGTTCCTCCCACAGTCCAAGTTGTCCTTAGATATGAGTTTGTGTGTGTGAATGGTTGTATGTCTCTGTGTTGCCCTGCGGCACAAAAGTAACCTGTCTAGGGTTCACTCCATCTTTTACCCATTCAGTAGTAGAAATTCAAAATTTTCCCACTTTCCTTGATGGATCCTTGGCTGGTCCCCCACGATTCTTTTTTTAAACATCAATCTTTGTGTTGGGATCCTCAGGCTTGCCCACCAGAGGGCGCCGAGGATCCCCTTCTGTTCTTTGTTATTTTCCCTTAGGACTGAAGTTACTGTTGGGACCTGGAGATTACCCTCTGTCTCCAGCAGAGTGCGCCGTGGGTCTCCTAGGGCTGGAGTCTTCCTGCACACCTGTTGTTAATCCACCCATCAGGAGATCTCCCCTTTATAAGCTCCTGCCAGACCTTGCTTCCACGCCGCAGTGTTGATCTTAGTTGGTTAGCTTCCTGAGCCTCTGTTACAGATAGAATCTTAGTTGTCTCTAGTGTGAGATCTGGTTCTAATCTCTCCTTTGTCTGTGCCTCACAGGAAACCTGTCTCTGGTCTGAAGCTCAGGAAGAGCTGCCTCACTGGAACCCTGTCTCTGATCTGAAGCTCTGGAAGAGCTGCATCACAGGAAACCAGTCTCTAGCCTGAAGCTCTAGGAGAGCTTAACCTCGCGGCAGACCCCTGGAGCGTCATCTTCACCGCTGACCCCGTGGCAGACCCCCAGAGCGTCAGCTTCGTCTCTGACCCCGCAGCCAGCCACCTAAGACTCTGCTCCGTTACCGGATCCTCGGCCGGCCTCCAGAACCTCTGCCATGCCTCCGGCCCGGCGGTGGTTCCCCTAAGACGCTGCTTCATTCCCAGCCCCGTGGTCGGCCTCCTGAGCATCTGCTACGCCTCAGCTGCCGGTCCCTCGGCCGGCCACCTGAGACTCTGTCCCGCTGCCGGTCCCTCGGCCGGCCACCTGAGACTCTGTCCCGCTGCCGGTCCCTCGGCCGGCCACCTGAGACTCTGTCCCACTGCCGGTCCCACGATCGGCCACCTGAGACGTTGCCCAAGAAATTTTCTGGGTTTTCTTTTGTTTTCGTCCACCATAAGTGGATCGTTTTTCGTTCTGAACTCTGGTTTTGTTTTCTGCCCTCCTGGCCTGTTTCCCCCTTCGCCCACCCTGGGTGGGTTGTTTTGTGGACTTTTTTTTCTGTTGGTTCTGGTACTCCTTGCCCTAGTGGCCCCTCCGCCCGCCCTGGGTGGGTTGTTTTTTGGACTTTTTCAGGGGGCGTCTGGAATCCGCCCTTGAGGGGGGGGCTCTGTTGGGATCCTCAGGCTTGCCCACCAGAGGGCGCCGAGGATCCCCTTCTGCTCTTTGTTATTTTCCCTTAGGACTGAAGTTACTGTTACCCTCTGTCTCCAGCAGAGTGCGCCGTGGGTCTTCTAGGGCTGGAGTCTTCCTGCACACCTGTTGTTAATCCACCCATCAGGAGATCTCCCCTTTATAAGCTCCTGCCAGACCTTGCTTCCACGCCGCAGTGTTGATCTTAGTTGGTTAGCTTCCTGAGCCTCTGTTACAGATAGAATCTTGGTTGTCTCTAGTGTGAGATCTGATTCTAATCTCTCCTTTGTCTGTGCCTCACAGGAAACCTGTCTCTGGTCTGAAGCTCAGGAAGAGCTGCCTCTCTGGAAACCTGTCTCTGATCTGAAGCTCTGGGAGAGCTGCATCACAGGAAACCAGTCTCTAGCCTGAAGCTCTAGGAGAGTTTAACCTGCTAATCTGCCCTGGTGAGCCAACCTGAAGGTTCCTATGTGGAATCACCCTGAAGATTCCTATGTGGATAGTCCCTGTTGTTCTCTGCAGTGAGCTGGAAGCTCAGATCAAGGTCTGCCATGCTAAGCCTGAAGCTAGACGCTTAGCTTCCCATGAACTCTGCTAACCAACAGTCTCCAGTCCCAGTCAAGACTTTAGCCCTGAACCTGTTCCAGAACTTATTCTTTATCGTGTGCTTGTGTTCCACAATAAACTCAGTTGAACTTTTACCCAGTTTCCGTGTGTGTTCTGCATTTTGGGCTTTATTCAGATGCCCATCATGACACTTTGTACTAAAATATTATTTTCCTGTCATAATTTGTGGACATTAACATCTAAAGAGTTATCTCCTGGTCAGACCCTGTAATTCAGTAAAAGGTTGGAGTCAGAGTAAAAAAATATGCATGCCCAGGTGAAGGAGGGGGTCACTCCAGTGGCTGGAAGTTGGATGACATTCGGATGCCGTTTGACTGTGAAGGGCCATTTTTAATGCTGCTACTGTAGACTGTCAGGTATAAGCAGTGCTTCACTGTGACCCTGGCAGATGGATGGTTCTTCAGCTGGTTTGGCTTCTTCCTGAGCTCTACCATTAAAGCAAACTTTGAATGTGTACCAAATTAAAAAGAAAAAAAAAACAGCTTTTATTATACGACGACTCCAAAAAATGACCATGCGAAGGCTTTACAACACCTCTCTACAACCTGAAAGAAGATAAAGAGTTTTAATCAACATTTATACAGCTTTCTTCCGTGCCTTCAACATATTTGGATTTTAGAAGTGTTCTTGCTTTTCTGAAACACTATTGTGTCTAAAATCACTTTTACAAAAAAGTCCCATCAACATGTGAATCACTCGCGACCACATGTGGATCCCATCTTCCACATGTGGTTCACAATCCCCAGATGTGTTTCACATTTTCCTCGTATGTTCAAGTATTTTGTTATTTGTTCCCATGTCCCATTCAACTCTTGATAATATGTGCAACTTATAATCACTTTCCATACATGTGCACCACAGATGTTTTTCCATGTGAATAGAATTAGAACGTACTCTGTATAACATAATTTTTGTGTAGAAGTGTAAAATAATTGGTAAGTATTCATGTTTTTTTATGTGTTTATGCATTTATGTGTTTTGTTATAGAATTAAGTTTTTTGTAAGCATCTTATTTACTGTACAGTACATTAAAATGTAAAAAGTGGAATAAATAGTTTGAAAAGTAAGCAATTACACCAATATTCAATCTCAACCAGTAATTTAGTTTTAGTTTCTTATCCATCATTTTACCATGAATATTACACAAACAAAGCAATTATCAGTTCGGACTGCAAGTTGTTTGGCAGGAAACAAAATATTTAGCCATCATTGCTCCTTCTGAAATAAAACATATGTTTCCAACAGTTGACTGATGTCTGACGCAATCATATCTGTGAAAGTGGACAATAGTGGCATTGGATGCAGTACTTTCCACTACAACTTGTTGGTTTAATACCTCAGCTCCGGCTTTCAATGTTGTGTCTTTTTCCTTTCTTACATTTAACATCCCAATTCCCCTCAAATACAAGCAGTTTCACATGTGATTCATATGTGAAATTCATGCAGGTTTTTGTAAGGGCACACTTCTGTGTCCAAGAGGTGTACAGGAAACTTGAAAACCATCTGATTTATGAGAGTTGAGTAGCCTTTCCTGTGCTTGAACAGCATAGTCAGCAGTTGGGTTAAGACTGTTGAACAATGACCTTGTGACATTATTATTTGATAGGCGTAAATGCTCCACAGGTTACACATACATCAGTAGAATTCACTGACATACTTACAATTATCCATCAACCTGAGATAAAAGTTCTATTAGAAACTCAACTTGTTTTTCTAACAAAATGTTTAAAGGTGCCATGGTCAAATATCACAGGCTCCTACTTCTAATAATCAAATATATTTGACTGAAACAATGACTTAATCTTCTTTGTCCATTTATAAACCTTAATAAAACTCTATTTAATTTATATTGACTCTTCAAAGATGCAAGGTGCCGTATATCTGATAAAGACATAAGCTCTGAATCCTCAGGGGTTGATTAGGTTGAAAGGTATATTTGATTTATTTATATATCGCATTAAATCTTACATTACATTTCTTTTCTGTCCCTTTAACACTTCTGCAAACTACAAAGAAAAAAAAAAAAAAAAAAACTGGGAAAATTACTGTCGACAGGCACATAATTGTCTTTGCAAGATCCCAAAGGTTCACATTGAATTATTCAAAAGAGCCCTCTTGTTCTCTCAGTCTGGATAGACCTCATTACAATATAATCTAAGCTTAAACACTGATTTACCGCACCCTAGAGAGTGTTCACAAAGGGTTGAATTCAATATCCCCAGACTGAACAGCCTTTGAAATTGTTCAATCTTTTATATGTATTTATGTTCAGTTATTAATTTAAAACATTCATTTTCATTTGGCTATAGAAAAAATATATCATGATCAACCTAAATGTTCGAGCCTAAAAATTATATATATATTTGACAAGGCCAGTCTAACATGAAAATTAGTAGCAAACATTATATAATACACTTTATGTGTCAGATATATCTGATTTCTGTTTAATTTCTTTTTTTTTTTTCAAAGTTAAGAAAAAATAAACACTACTAAATTTCTAATGCATAACTTACAAAGTTCAAACATCTGGATAAAATACAGTGAGGGTTTAACTTACAGTAGGCACAAATGGAATACAAAGGCAGACTAAGATAAAAAAAAAAAAAGGTTCAGACAGGGCACAGTGCTTCTCTTCTATGCTTCAGAGCTTTCTGTGTTTATTCTTTCAACTTCGGTCTTCAATTTTCCTGTGCAAACTGAAGTGTATTCACTCAAACTTGAGAAAAAGCTGAACTCTGACTCAAACTTAAAGGAAATATGACAAGAAAACATCTTACAACTCAACATTACACAGAATGGTATTCTAAGAAAGACAGAAGAAAAACATGAACACAAAGAGAAAGTGATGGAAGTTCGTTTTAAAGCTGAATAGCCATAAAAGGTACATGGAAAGCTTATTTTCTTCAGGACGGTGTGATATTCAAAAAGCAAAACAAAAATAGTTTTGCTGTTTAATTTGCTGTATTAATGCTGTATTTTGCTGTATTTATGGTCATACCAAGTAGCGATATTACAGGTGCTGGTCATAAAATTAGAATATCATGAAAAAGTAGATTGATTTCAGTAATTCCATTTAAAAAGTGAAACTTGTATATTATATTCATACATTACATACAAACTCATATATTTCAGATGTTTATTTTGTTTAATTTTGATGATTACAAATGACAACAAATGAAAATCTCAAATTCATCATATCAGAAAATTAGAATATTACTGAAGACCAATAAAAACAAAGGATTTATAGAAATGTTGGCCAACTGAAAAGTATGAACATGAAAAGTATGAGCATGTACAGCACTCAGTATTTAGTTGGGCCTCCTTTGGCCTGTATTACTGCAGCAATGCGGCGTGGCATGGAGTCGATCAGTCTGTGGCACTGCTCAGGTGTTATGATAGCCCAGGTTGCTCTAATAGTGGCTTTTAGCTCTTCTGAATTGTTGGGTCTGGTGTATTGCATCTTCTTCTTCACAATACCCCATAGATTTTCTATGGGGTTAAGGTCAGGAGAGTTTGCTGGCCAATTAAGAACAGGGATACCATGGTCCTTCAACCAGGTACTGGTAGCTTTGGCACTGTGTGCAGGTGCCAAGTCCTGTTGGAAAATGAAATCTGCATCTCCAAAAAGTTGGTCAGCTGCAGGAAGCATGAAGTGCTCTAAAACTTCCTGGTATGTGGCTGCGTTGACCCTGGACCTCAGAAAACACAATGGACCAACACCAGCAGATGACATGGCACCCCAAACCATCACTGACTGTGGAAACTTTACACTGGACTTCAAGGAACGTGGATGAAGTGCCTCTCTTCTTTTCCTCCAGACTCTGGGACCTTGATTTCCAAAGGAAATGCAAAATTTACTTTCATCAGAGAACATGACTTTGGACCACTCACCAGCAGTCCAGTCCTGTTTCTCTTTAGCCCAGGCAAGACGCTGTTTGTGGTTCAAGAGTGGCTTGACACAAGGAATGCGACAGCAGAAACCCATGTCTTTCATACGTCTGTGTGTGGTGGTTCTTGAAGCACTCACTCCAGCTGCAGTCCACTCTTTGTGAATCTCCCCCACATTTTTGAATGGGTTTTGTTTCACAATCCTCTCCAGGGTGCGGTTATCTCTCTTGCTTGTACACTTTTTTCGACCACATCTTTTCCTTCCCTTCGCCTCTCTATTAATGTGCTTGGACACTGAGCTCTGTGAACAGCCAGCCTCTTTAGCGATGACCTTTTGTGTCTTGCCCTCCTTGTGCAAGGTGTCGATGGTCGTCTTTTGGACAACTGTCAAGTCAGCAGTCTTCCCCATGATTGTGTAGCCTATAGAACTAGACTGAAAGACCATTTAAAGGCTTTTGCAGGTGGTTTGAGTTAATTAGCTGATTAGAGTGTGGCACCAGGGGCCATTAATTTTGAACCTTTTCACAATGTTCTAATTTTCTGATATGATGAATTTGAGATTTTCATTTGTTGTCATTTGTAATCATCAAAATTAAACAAAATAAACATCTGAAATATATGAGTTTGTATGTAATGTATGAATATAATATACAAGTTTCACTTTTTAAATGGAATTACTGAAATCAATCTACTTTTTCATGATATTCTAATTTTATGACCAGCACCTGTATTTTAGGAGGGCTTGAGACCTCCTAAGACTTCTAAAGCTCCCCCTAATTATTTTTTTATTTAACATATTATATATTTTTTATGTTTATAAATAGCTGGTGAAAACTATGATACATTGTGATCTATTGAGTTCAACAATCAATCAAAGATATTCTTTTTTAGTTTCCATTTCCTTCATATTGGAAGTTAGAAAGCTCCTTCAGGAAGTGGTCATCTAATCTATTCCTCTTGTTCATACAGGGAAGCTCACATCACTTGAATCCATTCCATGTCTTCTCTGCCACTTTGCTTTCAGCATATAGCACACAGCCAAGCTGATTACAGCAATAAGTATATCCAATAAGCAGGTCTGGAGAGGATTGAGAGCGGATACTAAAGTTTTTTTTTTTTTTTTTAAGTTCCAGCCGAAAGCTAACACCATAAAGATTCATGTAATTAATGAACTAGAGGCTTACTGACAAAAACTTGGCGTACACTTGCCATGAGAGATAATTATGGTCCAGCTCTATTTAAGCGCTGCTACTTTGCCATTAGTTAATCTAAAATGTTGTTTTTGTTTTTTTGTTTGTTTTTTTTACCATTTTTGGGTTTACTTCCTCCCATATATCCAATTTCTCACTTTGAACATGGATGCTTGTATTAATATGAAACAGGAGCTGAGTTAATTCACTTGAGATTGTTATGAGTGGATAATAATATAATACACAAGTAATAAATAATTTACCATTTCTATTGACCTTTAGGAATCAGGACAAAGGAGCACAGAGAGGGAGAGACCATCTTTGGAACGGTCAGTCTACAGAAAGGGTCACCAACAGGCAAGGGCCTAAAGGGTAAAAACACAAATCTAAAATTGTTGAAAATGTAGTTTGGGAAAAGTTTTGAATACTAATTTCCCTTGAGTCTACATAAAAACAACAGTGCTAAACTTTGTAATGAGTAGAGAGAACTAGGGTGCTATGAATGGCTCTCTTTGTATTAAAAAGGTAATTTGCTCTGTTCAGCTCAATTTCAATATTTATGATTTTCTTACCACTGATGTGATATCACACCTCTGACCTTTTTTATTTCCTTGTTTGTGTGTACGGCACTGGTTTTGTTGCAAGATTGGGCAAAAATTTGCAAAAAACTGGTGCTTTTCTAGTGCTTTTCTTCTCTTAATATATGTATTTTTGGACTGTTGACTTTGCAGATGTCCCGTAGCTGGACTAACATGTTAGAAATTATCCATCCATCCATTTTCAGACACACTTAATCCCAAATGGGGCCGCGAGGGGTGCTGGTGCCTATCTCCAGCTGTCTACAGGCGAGAGGCGGGGTACACCCTGGATAGGTCGCCAGTCCATCGCAGGGCAACACAAAGACAAACAGGACAAACAACAATTCATGCAAACACTCACACCTAAGGAGAATTTAGAGAAACCAGTTAACCTAAGAGTCATGTTTTTGGACTGTGGGAGGAAGCCAGAGTACCCGGAGAGAACCCTCGAATGCTCAGGGAGAACATGCAAACTCCATGCAGAAAGACCCTGGGCTATGAATCGAACCCAGAACCGTCTTGCTGCAAGGGAGCAGTGCTACCCACTGCCTTACTAAGCAGCCCTGTTAGAAATTATGTTTGAAAAAATACAAAAGGGTTTCCACATTTGAATATCAATAAGAGAATCAAACTAGAACAAACATTTGAAGTTTTAAATTGCTTGTAGTCTTAATTTTTTGTAGCAATTCGTTTTTTTTAAGTGCAATGATGCACAGAAACACCACATCATAGCATTGTATGTTCTTATCATTCCCACCCAATGCAGAGATAGTTTTTTTTCCTATGGTTTCCATTAACAAGACAAAAACCAGAAGCAGCTGGGCACTGGATACTATCTTATCATCAAAAATGGCTGTCAGAACGGATAGACATTGTCATGATTTTATCAAGAGCTCGGACCCACATGCAGATAAACCAGCCCAGAGAGACAAGGGAAAAAGTTTAACAGGTTTATTGAGAAGTTTGGTGGAGATTCCAGTGTTGCTCTGAACACTGCTCAACCGGAACTGAAAGGTGAGGGGAAGACACTGCGGTTAGTTCAGGTTCAGTGGGAGAACTGATTCTCGAACTTGAAGAGGAGAAAAGGTTGGCAGACTCCAGTAGGTGAGGAATGTGTTCCGGTGTTTGTCTCATACGGTGGAGGGCGGACAGGGTTACCCAGAATGCGGTTGCTTGTAGATGAACAGAGAAAGACTGACTGCCGCTCAGATTTCCTGCGGTACTTGAACGGACTGTTGTGCAGATGAATCCCTTGCTCAGTGTGAAGCTCAAAGGTTTCCTCGGGGAAAAATGGATCCAAACGTCCGGTTTGTTTCCTCAGCTCAGTTTGAAGCTCAGTTTATCCTTCCAGGGAGAGAAGGTCCAAAAAAATACATTTTGCAGGATAACTTCCTGCCGAGAGGAAAAGACAAAAAAGCAATATTAAGACTCAGGTTGACAAAAACTCAGTTTGACTCAGCAAAACTCAGCTTGGCTAGAGTACCCAAAACTGGCAAACATTCTGGCGTCGAGGTAGTGGCAGTCAGCAGCTTAAGAACACTCAGTTAACGAGGTAACCCCTTGCAGGTGTGTGAGGAGGAGAATCAGAACCAGGCGCTGCCTGGTGGAGGAAGGAAGGCAAACACACAAAAACACAGACCACACAGACTGGAGTCCTAACAGACATGAGCCCAACTGTTTTAAATGGAAGCCCCCTACATCCTGATTTGAAAAAAACAAATGTGCCACTAGCACATACAACATCAGTCAATACCATTTATAAAGGATTTAGATACACACCCACAAAAAAACACAATAACTAACTTAAATGGTTTGGGTCTATACTTGGGATAGTATCTGTTCATTTTGTTACAAAATTAGTTTGTAATTAATTTGTATCTTGTTGTTAATCTGTATATTTAACAATTCATTAGGAAAAGGGGACTTAATTACTTATCTAAATTTGTAAAAAAAAAAAAAAAAAAAAAAAAAAAATGAATTCTAGACCAGTATGGGGATGGTTTATATATGTTGAGCAAAAACTAGTTTAGGGAAATTGACAAAAAGCAAGTCAGATTAATCTTTTACCAAGCCAATTAACTGTGGAGAAATTTATCTTTTAGAGCAAAAGAGAGTGGCCTTTGTATGTGACAAAAGTACGAAATACATTTTTATTTTTTTGTGAGTGTAAGTTAATTGATTGAAAGCAGTCTGCACACCCACAACTCATCAGTTTGGTCCTTTGTGAGTGTGAATGTTTTATCACTCTAGTTGTTCAGTACAATATCAAATAAACTGTGTTTTATCAAGAAGAAAATATGTTTTTATGTTGTAAAAATGCTCATCCACAAAATAGCTTTTTTTTTGGCTATATTAGGCACAAGGTATTTGACTTTAGGTACTGCTGGTAGACCATCAAAAACATACATTTAGGACACCACCTTGTTAGAATTTAAAACTTATTACAATGGAAAAACTCTAAGCCAAAAGATTTCTATTATATAACAGTTTTTTCCAGCAGTGCTTAAGTTTGATATTTAAAAAAAAAACACTTAAAACGTAGACTTTAATCAATTTAATATTCTCTGAAGAGTATTTTTCTTTCTGATTGATTTGATCTTATCATTATAATATAAGGGTCTGTTATAATGAAATCTCATTGAGTCAATGAACAACCTCCCATCATCCTCAAGTGTCACTCGGCAAAGGTCATGGCTCCAAGCTAATTCCTAAGTAATGATAACCTGCATCCTTTGTGCAGTTTGGCTCATTTGCATCAATCGTCCTTTAAATCATTTTCATCTCTGTGGTGTTTTGCGTTCACAGAGGATGAAGGAGCACAGGCAGCACATAAACTCTGATGGTATACAGAAAGCTCATTTTGAACCTTTTAACTCAACAAAGCAAGACATATTTTGGCTCAGACCGGGCCCTTGGACACCAACGTGTGACAGAAAAGATAACCAGTGTGTGTAAAGTCAATTCAGTAAGGGTACATTACAAGATGGTTTTGTTATTTTTTGTTCTGTGATCAAGTAGCAGTTAAAATATTCAAACTTTAAAAAGGTGTGCTTCAAAAAGCTGAAGATGGTCAGTGATTTCCAGAAATCAAAGTGAAAGATGTATGACAGAGTTTTGTTATGATACTGCCACCTGTCATGATTTTACTAAAGTTCAGACCCAAATGCTGAAGACCAAACAGGGAGACCAGGAGAAAAGGTTTAACAGGTTTTATTGAAGAGATAATGCAGAGAGAAGTGTTGCTCAAGAACTCAGTTTGACTCAGCAAAAACTCAGCTTGGCTAGTACCCTAAACTGGCAAACACTCTGGCGTCGAGGTAGTGGTAGTCAGCAGCTTAAGAACACTCCGTTAACGAGGTAACAATCAGCAGGTGTGTGAGGATGCGGACCAGAACCAAGCGCCTCCTGGTGGCGGAAGGGAGACAAACACAGAACACAAACATACAGACAGGAGTCCTGACACCACCTGAGTCAATATCACCATAAGGTGCCTTTGAGACTCCCCCCGCCCCCCCAAAAAAAGATACGATTTTCCATTGAACTTCATATATATTGTATTAAGTATATGTTATGCTGTTAGAAATACATATTGGTCAAGCTCCCACACTTTTTATAAATTAACTGCAAGCAGACAATTTACATGCAAACAGCAAAATATGTCCACCCTGTCATGGACAATTTTAAAACAGAGTAAATACATTGTAATTACATAGTGATTATAAAATGTAAATTTTCAGAAAACTATTTAGTCACTTTCTCAACAATACATTTTAGTTAATGGGAAAAGTATTTGGATAATAATGAAATTATGGAAAACTATTTGTTTCTCTATAAAATCTGTGAGAGTTGCACTTTCTTTTCTAAATAAAATCTAACAACAAAGATATCTGGTCAAATTTTCGAACAATACTATTTGGCCCTTATTTGCTTATAAAGCAATCACACAAAAGATTTTTCTAACGTGTGGAAATAATTTGTTTATTTTCATAGAACATGAAAATAACAGGGTGGACAGAGACATGACAGGGTGGACCCTGGGCATGACAGGGTGGACATGTTGTGGAATGTCATTGAATTGCCCCATAAATGCAAGGAACAATGCAAGAAAACTGTGTAAAAAATGCCTTTTCCCATGTACTAGTCGAACAGACTAGTTTTGATTCACTCTACCTGCATGCAGCCACTGAATAAAGATGCTCAAACTGAGACATTAATGTGGCCTTCTAGCGTTAAACTCTGCACAGTGAAAGTCAAACATTCAACTGTAGAACAAAAAGAAAACATTTTTTAAGTGGAGAACAGGTGATTTGAAAAAACAGAATATTTCAGAAAGATCACTTGGAAGCATCTCCAAACAATCTCTCCCTTTCTGAAGAGACATGGCTCGCTCAGTTCTGCAGTTGCTGTTCCACATACTTCCACGCAGACGCTTCAATCTGTAAAGAGCGCTTGTTCAGAGCCTGTGGTTCTGGTGTTAGGCAAAGTACCTGCCAGTCATGGTACCAACAGATGTCGTCCCGAAGACCAGGCCATTTGAACTGGTTTATGCCATGGCATTGCATACACTTAACTTTCACACTATGCCCTTCTGCATCCATGATGATACCTGGGTATGATTCATTGTCATAATTAACAACGCACCACTCTCCAATGTGCTTTACTTCAATAATTTCTGGTCTCCTAGGATTATCTGGTGTCTTTCCACATGCTGGGGACTTGTCAGATGAAACAGGAACATTAGCTAGAGTGACCTCTTGAAGATTAAAGCAGGGGTAGTCCAAAACACCTTTCTCCCTTTTACATAGACATGAAATGTCTCTGTATTTCATTTGGCCGGGTCTCAGGCTGATAGCTTGATGGATTCTCATAGTGCCTTTTACGGCAGCTAATGCAGGTATCTCAGGCATTGATTTAATATCCCTCTCTGGGATGAAGAACAGCTTGACAGATGTGTCCAGGCTTTTCAGCTTGTTATACAAGCTCTGGGCATCAGGGATGTCACCTCCATGGGCTACAATCCGGTCTGCTGACCTCTTGAGGGCCACACCTACACCTGGTGCCCCCTTCCCATGATTAGCCTAAAAGAATTTCCATATTATTTCTTTGAAGCCATACTTGTAGGGTTCCATTGAGAGGTAGAAGAAATTTCCCTTTTGTCGATACTGGTTATACTATGTGTGGAGAGCATCCATTCACCATCTTTATCTAATTTTTGACGTAGGTGGCATTTAGAGGCTTTTGCATCTGAACCCTTCATATGTCACTTTATGGGGACATAAACAGTTGATAATTGTCCTTCAAATAAATTTAAACTTTCTAATAAGTCTCATCAGCTAAACTTCCAATGATCTAACCTGGAGAGCCCTGGCTCACGCTGATTTTCAGGAGTTTCAGCAGGGGAGTTGGGGGGTGTCTCTGACTGTAGCAAAGCACTGGCCCTGTTTCTGGCTCTGGTTTATCTTTTTGCCTCTCTCCATTTCTTTCTTTTTGCCCTGTTCACTCTCTCACTGAGGTCATTGACACCCTTCTTCTTTCCAGTCTCTCTGTCTTTTTTCCATTTGACCCTTTCTTTTTCAAGGTACTTTCTTCTTCTGTCTGGGTCAGCATCACGACGTTCCCGATATCTCCTTGCTATCTCAGCTCCTTTTGATCTCATTCTTTGAAAAAGACGATTCAAAATGTTCGGTTACACATTTTAATTGGCAGTCCCTGTAAAATAGGCTTGCCTTATCAAACTAGGCTTGGTGATACAGATATCGCCAAAAAAATTGTCCAAATTGTCCAATTTTACTAAGTATAGCATGTACTGTTATAAAATGTGTGTAATACCTGTTGTAATATGTGTAACATTATCAGCATGTGGTCTAAACTATGCACATGTCCTTCCTGTCATGAACCATGTCCACCCTGTCATGGAAGGCTTGCTGACAGGGTGGACAAAGACAGGGTGGAAATTTTTGGCTAATCTTAGCATTTAATGAGCACATTGTGGACCTTCACTTAGCAACTTGCTACAGTCAGCAAGCTGACTATGTACTGATTTACAAATATATTTCAAAGTTTTGATAGGTTTTTCTATCAATTGATATTTCACTATGACAGGGTGGACATGTTAAGCTTGACAACATCCAACTACACACATAATATGATGAAAATTAAGAAACATAAGCGTAAATACTTACTCTGCAACTCGCCACTGCTTCAGCCTCCATTGAAGAAAGAAAAAATGCTTGTAGTGATGTCAGTGAAAACATCAGTGGGTTTCTTAAAGGGACAGTTACCCCATAATGACAGGGTGGACCGCAATTTCAGGGACACATGCAAAATGTTCAATATATTTATGAAAATACAATATACATGAACAAAATGACTTGTTTTATCAAATAACTTATTGTGGACAATAAAACCATGTAAACATTTTTTTTGATTTAGTATTATTTAACCACTTATTACACACACTGTAGTTAGCCGAGCAGTGTGTGGGACATACCAAAATCACGTACATCGAATAAAAATAAATTGTATAAAATGAAGGAAACAAATTTTAAGAGACTTGTCATTGTACTGATATGTGTGCAAGTGTTTGGCCACTTATAATAAGACCTCAGACTTTCATTATTCTGCTACATTTTCATGATGACTGAGTGAGTCTGATGAGGACACCAAAGGCACTTCATAGTGATATTGACTCACCTATGGTCAAATCACTAGCACTATTTTGCTCCTTCTTGTATTGATGGTCTAAGACAAGTTTTATTTTTAATTTTTTTTACTGTTTTAAACCTAACTTTGGGTTGTGATTGTTATTTGAGTCGAGCTGGATGCCGGTTGCTTCTAAGTATCTGTAGAATCCACCTTGAAAATATCGCTTCAATTGTTTGCTAGAATGGACCCATTTAGCATCGTTGGTAAAAGGAGGTATTTTCTTAACCTCTTACACCCTCAGGGGGTATATATAAATTTCTGCCTGACAAAAACACACAAAAGTAAATCACTTATAGCCTCACATAGATTTAAGAATAAACTTTTGGTACCTCTGTAAAGGTAAGATGTCATAGAATGGTTTTCTGGTGTCAGCACCATTGTAGCTTTGACTCTGCCTGAAATATTAGGGAAAAAATACAAAATATTTTGCATTTTTTTGAACCTCGCCAAAATTTTCTTTGAAATAAACATTGCAAAACACTACCAAAATATTATTTATAGCACAAAAAGTAGTACAGACTTTTAAATCTAAATGTTGTGTAAAAATATACCAAATCTGGACTCAATCAGATGAATCATATTTATTTTAGAATGGTATTAGTGAGAAATTTCTTAGGTGGAGAGGCCATTTTGGCACATTTATCCAAAAATGTCACCAAACTGTGCCAAATGTGTTTTTTACATCAATACTGGGGGTTTGTTAAAATTACGAGGTCACGTAGCAGCTCGACCCACCGGTGGGTCCGTAGGGTTCAAGGGGTTAATGAATTGCATGATTTCTGCTGAGAGAGATCAGCCTTTTTTAATCTGTACAACTCCCATGTTATCTGATTTGATAAATATAGACTTGACCATTTATGCCCCAAAAGGTTGACTGAACTGAGGATGGGACAACACTTCATAGAGTGTGGATGAGGTTTAACTAATTCGTCCTGAAGAAACCTGAACTCTTGGGGCCAATGAATAGCAAACCACTAGCCTCTGTAATGACATCCAAAATCAATTAAGAGAGCTGCATTTGTAAATTTAAATGCATCAGGATGAGTGAAAAAGTTGATGTAAAAGAAACATTAAGAACCTTAAGAAAATAAAATGATCAGTTTCCATTTTGCAGGATCAATCAACGGTGACTAAACCATGAAGAGAGGGGAGGCCGGTTGCTTTCAACAGGAGATCAGAATTAATTATCTGATGTATGATTTGGATGGCGTAGTTTAGATGGTCAAGAGGTGTTAGCAACTGTTGCATTAAACCCCTGTCTGTTAGTCAAAAGATAGAATCAACCATTGAGCTTTTGAAAGTGGAATAGATCAGAATTACTTCTACAGCTGAAGGTGAGAGGAAGTGCAAAGTAGGAAGATGCCAAAGAAGTGCCAGAAAGCTGGGTGATGGAAAGCACTTTGAACGCACAGGTGATTTCTAAATTAAGAAAGCCAAGCAATTTTGACTTCCAGATGAATTAATTTGATTGATTGTTACATACTTCATAAAAAGTTCTGGAATTGGGATTACATTGATACTGGGACATTGAGAACAGTGAGGAGCTGAGAGATCTATGGGTAATCTTTTCTTACTGGAGTATTGTCGTGTAGCGATACCAATAGGGCTGACACAGAAAATTGGGAAAGGTTAGGGGAGCATTCAAGATGAGCAACAGTCCAGGATCTTATTTGTGGGAATGGCTGGGAAACTCTGGAAGCCTTATTCGGCTATGAGAAATATAGGTTTCACCTGTCTTTTCTGTGTGGCCTGTGGAGGACAGGAGAGAGGTTTTAAAGGTGTGTTGTGCCTCAGATAGATATTGAGCTGGTGATGGACTGTGTGACTGAGCTTCAGGTCTAAAGATCAAGGAGATTTATAGTTTGGAACTTGTCTCAGTACAGAAGGAGGAGAATAATCAATGGGGGTTCAAAATGTTGAATACAGGCAACGGTTGTGATTCCCACTGTTGATGAAGTGTAACAGACTGGGTGGAAAGGGAGAGCAGAGTAGGCTGCTTGGGAAATTATGGGAGGGGTTATGTATGTAGTCCTGCTTTCGAATTCAACATATTGATCTAATTTAGTCAAGAGTGTCCACTGAATTTTTTATTATACCCAAAAACCAAACTGTGACTGCAAGTTAAGTTTCTGGTGTATAGACAAGGTACACAACAGAGGGTCTTGGCAGAATTTGATCACCAGACTCCTGGGTGAAAATCATTCTCACTGACCAGTCAGCCAAAGGGTTTTCCCATTGGCCAAGTAGCCAAATTGGGAGATCAGTTTGAGTCATAGTAACAGAAACACATTGTCATAAGAGTACAAATCATGAATTATGTAACGATTCTTTAAAGCTAGTCAGGGGTCTAAAGTCTCTATGTTTTAATTTCAATATGATTGGGGAATGAAAAACATGTAACCTCTGCACTAAGAGAGTTTTTGATCTTTTATCAATTTGTTTGTCATTTAATCAGTGGCACTCAGTCATGTAAAACATCTGTTTCTTTGTAGTGTTCAAAAGTAAAAAAAACAACAATGTTGTCAAGGAGAGCATGATCTCTTCTGCCATCAGCTGTTGTGGTAGCAGCATCTGTTCAAATAATTCAAAGACAGCGAACTCTGTCTTTGGAACTTATTTGGAGAACTTCTGGAGATGGTTTTAGAAAAAAAAGAACATTATGAGCATCCCTGACTCTTCTCTTCAGAAGAGTTTGAAACGAAAACAGAGTGGTTTCAGTCAAGGGCTTCTGCAAGACAGATTGCTACAGGAGATACTTTCTACAACAACTTCTTTAAAAACAAAAGCCTTATACGATACATACTGTACAACAACATTTAATAGATCTCTGAAATTAGTGAATTATTTTAAATTATATTCAGTTATATCATATATATATATATATATATATATATATATATATATATATATATATATATATATATATATATATATATATATATATTTATATATATATATATATATATATATATATATATATTTATATATATATTTATATATGATATATAATATATAAAATTATATGATATTTAAAACATTAGGTGTCCATTTCTATCCAGTCCACCATACTCTAGAAACCCTAAATAGAATTATATTTGCTTATGCATCTGCTTAGGTGCTGATTATTGGGGTTGTTTTGCTTACTTGTAAACACACACACCACATAAAGGGCAGCACATTTCAGTAAGTGCTGTCTTTTTTAGCTACTTCTGCTCTAAATGTCTGCCTGCTATTTCAGGTTTAGCAAGAGTTGCAATTTTATTTCCTTTCATTTTCTATGCTTTCAATAGAAATCTACACAGTTTAAGTTATTTTTATACCATCTCCGAAAAAATGTCCCATTGGGGCTGCAAAGACAGGAAAGGTCAGCCTACACTTGACTTATTCCAAGGTTCTTTAATAGCTAAAAGATAGAATAGAATGATGGAAAAGTGTGAACACTGCTGACATGATTTCTGAAAAATAGAGCAAGTAAAAATGTGGAACATTACTGCAATTTTTAGAAAAAGGGAATGGAATAAAAAGCTGCTCTGTCCCACATAAAAACACCTGGATTTTACACAGGACCGAAATAAAGAAATGGTAAAACCAGCTTTTGTTGTTGTTAAACGAGAACACTTAGGATGGCAAAGAGACCCATTTTAAAAAACTATATGTAAGGCACCCAGACAAGCTGTCAACATTAGGACGGATACAATAATGGTGATCTTTATTCCTTTTTATTATGTCATACAAATGGATTGATTAGCTGGTTATTTTATCATTATTGGACTTCAGTAAGCTATAGAGGGGTTTCACATTTCCAGGACTTTGACTTCACACTGCTAAGGCTGCTTTAACATATTTTGCATGCAAGAAAGGGTGACACCAGTCTAAGGGCAGAAGGGTCTAGGGCCTGAATTGGACCATGACCACAGGAAAATGTTTGTAGTTTTACACATGTAGGCCATTAATTCCATCCATTAATTCCATCAAAATTAAATCAACCTATTGTGCTCAATATGTCAAAACCAACTGTTAGTAAAGATATCTGCCAGGCACTCCAAATCCGAAGCAATGCAGACAATGCTCGCAGTGATGACCAACAGAAACTAAAACAATTAAAACTATTATTTATAATGACCAGACAGACTAAGGACTTGAGAATTTAGTCAGACACAAATGTGAACAATTAACAGATTAATTGAAAATAAATCTGCAGGAAAGCTGCACGCTGTCAGCCACAGGAACCACTAGGAATGGAGAAAAGATAGTGGCAGGGATGATTTAAACGATTTCAGAAAAACTCAGAGAAAGAGCCTAAAACGTCAGGATTCTGCTTGAGATGTGATTTGGATGCTGATGGCAGAGAAAGGAATTCACCACAGGTAAATAAAAAGCAAGACAGACTGGTTCTTTTCATAATGACAGCCACTTACAGATTTTTGGAGTTGACTGGATAAACCTTTGGGCTATGTAGACTTGACAATCCAACTCAGAAAACAGGCCACACTTAGTCACATGTACGGACAAACAGATCAGGGAAATGCGGCGTGAATCAGTGGTGAGAGTATGGAAGCAGGGTTAGAACTGTGGAAGCAGATTCAGGCAAACAAATCTGACGGGCTGAGGCTTGAGGCACGGGGGGGTCAAAACAAGGCAGGATATCTACTCACAATAACTTTTGATAAATCCGTTATTGACTGGATCACCATTGGAGGCTTATAAGGCCAGAAGACAAGTTGCACAGGTTGACATAGACACAGGTTTTAAATTTGGATAATATTTTCATTGGGTGTTTCAAAAAATAAAAAACCTGACCAAACACGATAGCAACACAACCATAACAAAACAGAATACATTATTCAAAGCATTCAAAACTTTAGCAATACAAAGGCTGCAAAAGATATCAAAACTTCACTCATCTAGACTATATTCTATACTGCAGTAATAGTATTTAGAAATATTCCAGGCTGTGCCCAGCTAAAGTGATATCTGAAAATATCTATACATTTGTTTTAGTAGTGGAGTTTTTTTTTATTTTATTTTTTTTCATTATACATGACTTTGTTATTTCTTATTTCTGTCTGGAGGTTTCATTACTTTTGTGCCTGGAAGTCAAATTATGATGATAACGCTGTCATGTACATAAATGGGGGAAAAAAAGATAATGCTTTCAAACTTTTAAAACTTTATAAAAGATGTATTTTTATTAGTAAGTATACTGACAAAGTTTTTTTAAAACAAAATCTTTAAAAACCTAAAAGCTATGACTTAAAACAGCTACAGTACCTTACTGTTGGGTTTTGTTAGTTTTTTTTTCCATTTTTTTTTATTTCTTAAATATTTTTCTGTGTTTACAGGTCACCAAACCTCTAGACGAACTTAGACATAAAATCATAAAGCCTTCAAATTTGCTACTACACCCATTTAAAGTTATTTAACTTATTAAATACAAACTTGCATTAAATAAGCACATTTCATTACGACCACTATTGCTGTTATCGCCCATTTCTCTGGAGCGGCTCACAGATTGTTAAAAATAAGCAGGGTGGTATAATCCTTTAGCTCACGGTCAGCAGCTTATCTGCATTGTCTTGGTGTGTAGTGCTTTACATAGGATCCAAATGTATTTATTTACTGAGTTAGAACTTAATTGTACTTCTTTATTTTCGATTTGACCACCAGAAACAGAAAAATCTGATTAACATTAGCATTTTATTTCTATTTAGAAAACACATTTAGGTCTACAGACAGTTAACTTGTGCAGAAAAAAAAAAGGAATTACCTTAGCCTTGAAAACTGATTGCAGTTTCGTTAGAAATTATTTTCCAGCAATCATTTTTGTCAGACAACCAATATGAGTGGGATTAATAGAATTCAGCTCATCTGAGACCTTACATTGAATTACAACCCACTTTTACACTTAAGTTTTACCTTTTTCTTGTCCAAGTAATGATATATCTCTCTCTTTTTTTGCAATCAGTTGCTCCTTTAATCCTTTTTCAGTCATTTTATTTGTGTGCCTTTTTGTGATGTCTTTCAGAAATATCCTTTTTAATAACCACATTCTGGAGGGTATCTTTTTAACTCCATGCTTATAATGAAATGAATACATTTTCGAAAATAACCTTGCCAGGCTGTGCATCATTATGATGAACTGTGCTAACACAGCAGGCAAAATATCACCACTGAATTGCCCTTGAGAATTAGCTTTTCTGTAATATATCCTAAAATGAAAAAAAAAAAAGAGGGAAAACATGTAACACAAGCTTTTTTCTCCTGAGTATCTGTACCCTAGAGCCAGAAAAGCATCTGGTGAAGAAGTTAAATCCATCCAGAAGCCATACTGTCGGCTCAGGTCCCGGCGGGCTGTAGAGAAACCAGTGATAGACATTCAAACCTTTAAAACACCTGGGTTCTACCTGTCCTTAATAACAGATTCACCACCGTAACATACTTTTTTTAAGAAGAAAAGAAATGGGAGGGGCTGACCCACTGTGCAAATCTAAAAAAACCTGTGAAGATAAAAACAGCATGTTCTTGTGTTTTTTTTTATTCTAGTTAATATGGCCGTGGGAAGATCTCCCATGTGCAAATGTATTTGAATTGCAAAAAGATTTTAATCAGCTATGTTTATAATGAGACAGCAAGCGTTAAAAGAAAGCTGGGTCAGGGTAGCTTTCTATTAGCTTTACTGATAATTTTATATGCAGTTCAACTTTACTCAGATGTCTGATAAACTTGAAAACAAACCTGAAAACTGAAACAGCTAGCTGAATCGTATGTACCATCCCCTTATAAGGGGCACATGTGGAGAAACGAAATCCCCAAACTGCTGCACTTGTACAAACATAACACATGGCCTGCTGTTCTGAGTTTTTTTTTGCTTTTCTTTTAAAGGTATTGTGGATGATTTTCTTTAAAAACCTGCCCTTTCCACTTTAAAAAAATGTGCACGAGAGAGCATGCATGAGGCAATTTCTCCTTGTACCAAGGGCGTAGGTTTGATTTGAACTTTGGTAGGGACACTATCAGTCGGTTGTCATTGGTGCTATGCAATATGCATGTCCTTTTTTATGCACGGTGTGAGGATCCGTACTGATAAGAGGAATTCATTGTTAAAAGAGAAAAGCATCATTTTGCTACATTAATAAAAATTGTATAAGCACTACACTCATTAGATGCTGTTTATTAATGTTTGAAGTATCAGCGGCTCTGATCAATGTGGAATAAGGACTGTTTTACACTTTGAAAATGGTTTCATTTAAGAGAGAAGGTAAATACAGTCTCTTCTTCTGAAGATATAGAATTGTGCAGAGTTAAACTCCACTCTTATATTTGTACCTACTATTCTCTCTCTGTATCAAGCAAAATAATACATTCATTTAAATATTAACTTCACTATAAAAGTGGAACATCTGGGCTGTAGTTACTCTGTGTCGCCCATTTCATGTATTTTATCTGGGACTGAAAAAATTAATCGTATTAATTGATTATTTCAATAATCGTCAACTAATTTAGTGAGTGATTCATCATTAACTGTAGAATAGAGACTCTAAAACATAATAAAAATGTAAAATATACCTTTCTCCGACAGAGCACCCCACTTAGATCAGTAATTATACCAAAATTTTAAAAATACAACATATATATATAATATATAAGATAAAAAAAATGTTTTTGTCTGTCAATATTCTCCATCCAGAACTCCTCATGTGGAAATATTTTAGTTTCACCTGGTTTATTTAGACATCACCTGAAGCACTGAACGACAGCTGCTTCACCTACAAGCTGCCCTGCATCATTATTACTGGATATCTGTGTTTCCTATAATCATATAATGTATAAGTGCATTTTTAATAGTAAAGGATTAAATGTAACACAACCTTTTATCATCGTCCTATATTGCTTACTGACTGTTTAAATAGCTCCTTATGTCTATTTTCTTTTTTAGTGGCATCATCTACAAACACAACACTGAGAATGAGCCTAAGTGTATTAAAATATAAAATCACTTTTATCAATTATAAAAGACAATATAACACTATCTTATCTGTAATTTAATAATATCCAAATTAAACAGACAGATTCAAGCATTTTTACAAGACATTAATGTTTGTACTAATTTACTTATAGACTGTGTGGAAATCTATGTAAGATAAAATCAATGTTAATATTCTTCCTCTGTTTGTTCTTGTCTTTATCCTATTTCTAGAAGTATAAATAGTCAATTAAAATATTGTTATTATGTGGAACCCTAATTATGCTTTTTAAACAAAAAATAGCAGATGTTTAGGCACCATTTCTTGTTGTTATAAGCTACTCTATAAAATAAATAACACCTGCTAATAATTATACCTGAAAGAGTCATCAAAAAATGAAAACAGTAATAGCAACTAAATATCGATAAAAAGGAAACCCTCACATTTTCTTTCTTAATTGGCTGTGGCTAAGAATCAGAAATGTTGATGGCTTACAGCCTTTATTTGCCAATTTTTCCAGCAGTCTTCAGAACTCCTGGCTGACTCAGAATATTTCGTTTTAAAAAAGAAAAAAAAAAGGTTTTTGTTTTTTAGTGCACATGATATTCCTTTTTTTTTTTTTTTTATTGGGACTTGTTTTGTAGCCTAATATTAATTGCAGTAACCGCGGAATTCTAGTGTGAATAAATTTTCAATTTTGTGCTCCAAGCCCACTCGGACTAGAAAACAGCCTATCAAGGAGAGAGAAGGCGGGACCTAAGGCAGAACAACCAATGAGAGTGGAGTTAAACAGCGCAGCACAGTTCCATGCGATGCTACGTGAAAGGGACAGGAGAGACCAGGCAGAGGAGCTGCGAGAGGAAAAGAAGCCACTGCTGCAACAACTACTGCTGTAAATTATAAACATGTTGTTTACATCCAATTATTGGTAGGGACAATTAGGTCGGTTCAAAATTTTGGTAGGGACATGTCCCTATGGTCCCTATGCAAACCTACGCCCATGCCTAATACAGTCTCTGTTTAAAAGCTGCTGTTCTCATTGTTCACACAAGCTTACTCTGCCTTGAACGTCCGCTCTCACCCCTAAATCCCTCAATCACTATATAGAGCAGGGAGTATTTACAGTAGTGGACTTAATAGCAAATTCAGTTAACTTACTGTTTGGACAGATGATCACAAATTTTTGCTCCATTGCTCATGTAATTCCATCTCTACCACGTGGTGCCTGCGCCATGTTTGTTATTAGTCACAGTTGACTAAAACTAAAAACTCAAACCAGGGATCGTTTCACAAAGTAGTTTCAACAAACTCAGTGTCAGATGCTTAACTCTGAATTAATCTGATGTCGGAAAATTTGAGTATTTGGTTTTACAAAGCCTGATGTGAGTTAGTTTAATCAACTCAAGTGTGTGTGTAACAACAATAAAAAAAACTTCATCAGTGGAGCCCTGATTCAACGAGTTAGGCAAGGGGAAGTGCCTATTTCACACCACTGGAACAAAATATTTTAAGACAGGTGAGTTGGAGCATTGTGTTAAAATAGAGGGCAATAGAGAAACAGCTACAAAGGAGAGAGAGGGGTCTGGCTGCAGACTTGCAGTATCAGTACCCAGAGCTGCACTGTCAGCACCCAGAGTTCAAACCGGATGCTTATTCAAAGACTTTCAAAGTAAAAGTAAAGTTGATTCGAAGCCTTTCTAAAGTAAAAGCTAGCGTTGATAAACTCCTCGTGAAGTTAGATTTCTTTCATAAATAAGTGTCATGATGAAAACTTATGTACATGCACAATTTTACTCCCCACCAAACTCCTATCTGGAAAAATAGATCTGTGCTATATAGAAATAACTCTCTGTATTGGGATCGCTGGATGGAAAGGGGCATTTGGTCTATAAGAAATTTTCTAAACGTCAATGGAGGTTGGCTGTCCTATGAGAATTTTTGCTTACTGTATAATTTTAATTGGTCTTTTAACACTGTCATAAACTCTAAATCAGCAGCAAACACATGCTGAGCCCTATTTCAGAAGGCTCCAAATACTATTTTCAGAATAAACTTCCAGTCCTGACAGTGCAGGAGACCCCATTTTTTCAGGTCTGCAACAAAGGGTCCTGACAGCGCAGATCTGCAGCCAGACTCTCTTCAAAGGAGAGAGAGATGTTGTGGGAGAAGATTTCTGTTGAGTTAATGCATAAGATTTTATAAAATGTGTTTTGCAGGCGATTGTTCAATTTGCAGATCACTAAAATAGGACCTGTAATAATAGAATTCCTCAATTATATTTGTGCCAGCAGAGACTGAATCTCAGAATGTCAAAAAAAAAAAAAGTGGATTGTACCAATAAGAATCAAGTTTCGGAAACTTAGAGTTGTTCACACATTTTATGGGCCATTTTGACACTTTAAAAGCTTGACTGCATATGTATTTCTGATATATGAAATATATTCTTAATTTACCTAATAACTGTTAAAATGTCCTGCCATTGTATGTTGTAACCAGGTCCACGAAAACTTCCTGGTGGAAACTAGTTTATAGCTTGAATGCCAGTGTAAAAATGTACTGTATTTAGGTGCAATCCCACAAGGGGGAAGCGCATCTGGCAGCGAATGAAGAGCTCCACGTTCTTTTGATTCTGCATTACACAGTGAATACTAAGAGATCGTTTGACTGTGCAGTAGTTTTCTATAATGCAGTTACCACACACATCAATGTGCTCTCACCAATATCAAGTTCTGTTTAATACCTGTTAAAAGATCTCTGTGTACTGCTGCAAATGTGAAGACGAATAAGGTAGTGGATATGTCTCATGGATTGTGAGGTGAAAAGTTATCGCTCATAAAGATAAATGTCGGAATATAAAGGACATCTATATGCAGTCTGAGGAACTGCACTTGATGCATTTTTAATTATTTTCAAATTAATGCTGTTTCTTCATTGATTGGATTCTTAAAACAAAATACAATGTTTGTGTTTTGAACACCTAATGTGTCTAATGGACCTACTGACTTTTTATTGTTCATACAAAACTTTGACAGAACACTCCTGGCTAAATTAGGAAATAAAAGGTTGTAAGTGACATTAAGGAGGGCAGAGACAGAGGACACTCAATATCAATTGAGATAAAACTAGCTCCTGACCAGGTTAGCTCTATGTTATTAACAGACACAGAGGTTGAGTAATCTTTTAATAAAATCTGAATTTCCCTTATTTCATGATAATAAGCTTCATATGTTCGTTAAACCTGCTTTGTAAAATGGCCTTTAGGTCAGGGGAATAATCAGTACACCTCAAACCTCCTCTTTGAACCCTAGAATACCTCCCTGATCTCAGAAGATCCCTCTCATCCTGTATATCACTCATTCAGTCCCAATATGCAATACCTCCCCTAAAGTCTAAGATAAAAATGTACTTTTGCACACTTTTAATTGCTGCTTTTAACAGTGCCCTATTACTTGTTTTAATGTCTTTCTTATGTGTGTCTTTTGTATCTCAAGTGCAGGAATACTGTGGTTGTCAGCTAACATCTGGGCTAGACCATAAAGTTTTCTTTTCTAAGTTATTATTTTATTTCTTTTGTTTATTAATGGAAGAAATCCAAAATGCAGTAAGGCGGTCTGTGTTGGTGATGGACCATGGGAGAGATCTAATACAAGATAACTTTAATTTCTCAGAATGATTCTCATGTGGTTTTACCGCCAGGCTGCCTGGGAGATTTAGGACTTCCTTGGAAACCTCATCAATGGCGACAGACTCACCTTCCTGAAGCCTTGAGATCTGTATCCCCATGATTGACAAGGTTACCTGATTAAGAAGGTCTTAGAAGGGAACAGGAAAGTGCCTCAGTCCAATAAACTCTAAATTGGACCAAATGTGACAGTGTGAATACATCCAAAACATTTTAGACTTAGACAAACTTAATTGTCTTTTTGTATGCACAACAGTGAATGTATACTGACAGCGAACGAGCAGCAGCTTAGCAGTGAAAATTAACATTTAATTTTGTCTGTCTTCACAGTATGTCAGTATGCCCCCCATCCTTATCCTCAGCCCCACCTCCTTCTCCCTTCTTCTCCTTCTTCGTACTGCAGTAGCAGCCATTCAAAATGGCTCTTCCCAGTCAAACGGCAGCCAAATGGCAGCCTACTTCCCTGCATCTCCATCAAAATCCCCTCCAACTTCCAGCCACTGGCCTTTTCCACCCTTTCTCTAAATTACAGGCTCTGACCAGTAGATGACGCTTCTCCTTGGATCGTAACGTCCACAAATCATTACAAAAAGAATATTTTAGTACAAGGATTGATGTTTAAAAAGGAATCGTAGGGGACCAGCCAAGGCCCATCAAAGAAATTGGGGAAATTTTGAATGGTTACTACTGTATGATTCCTACACCTACCTTCTCATTCTTTATCCTCCTCTCTTTCCTGCAGGTTCCATCCAGGAGATCTTAGGTGAAGTGTCCTGAAGACTTCATCTTCAGGACACTTCAGTTTCTTCCTACTAAGGCAAAAAAGTCTTCCCTGGTGACCCGACCTCACTTCCTGTACATTCATAGCCTTATCCCCTAGAAGAAACCTTTAATCACTTGTTTTTGTGAGCTCAGTAAGCTAGTGGAAGAAACCCATTCTTTAATAGATGTTCATAGTAGCAGCCTTTATGAACAGATGCTGGATTTTACGCACCATGGAAGTGTTTGGAAGACCTCATTCCAATTATCTGCATGGGTGATTCAAAAACGTTTGGCAATGGAGTGTACATCATGCATTTTAGTTTACGCACTTTAGGAATCTTTAGAATTTTGTAGCAATTCTCAGAATTAGGAAAAACAATAAAACTGTTCAATATATCATAGCGCTTTAGGTTATGACATGACCTTTTCTTTTAATGCTACACAGCCAGCTACCACAGGGAATGAGGCACTTTACCAGACATCCATGGTTGTCTGCTTGTGAAGCCGCTACTTGAGAGCAGTGCTGCTCGATACGTCATGATTTGATTTGTAGCAGTGGAGCAAGATTCAAAGGAGCAATGCGGGGAGAGGAAAGACGGCTGGCAGCCCCGAAGTGGAGAAATGTGAAACCTCCTCCATAATGGGGGAGGAAAGATCGACAGTTACTATGTCACCACTTGTCAGAAAGACGAGTGGAGGTGCACTGCAGAGCGTGAGTTGTTCTCAAAGTAGTTTTACATGGTACCTTCTGCTAACTGTCAGAGAAAGACTTGGAGTAGGAAGGAGTTTAATAAAAGATGGAGCCTGTTGGGCACAGAAACTGATAGAAGAAGAAAACAGCTGCAGCAGGGCATCAGGCCACAGTTTACTAACTCATTCTGTGCTGAAAGTGGACCAAGCTTTTTTCCAGGAGCTCTAGTCACACCGAAACAAGAAAAAAAAAATCCACAAGCATCTTCTGTACCCAATTAGGGAGTAAAGCTAATTAACTCTGTGACAATGCTCTAGAAAATAAGAGGGTGGTGGTAAATAGGCTTTTGCCTGCCATAGATTCAAACCCCATCAGCCAAAACAACAGAGATAATAAGGCGGGAATTACTGGACCTAATAAATTCAAGTTAATAACAGTGTTGCTTCATGTTTGCAGGCCCTAATTCTGCAAAATGAACCTTAAAAGGTAAGGATGAAGCAGTGGCAAATGGAAGCTATCACAGTTTGGAGATTTATTCTCTCTATATTCAATTTTGAAAGAAAATTAAGGTCTGTGGCCATCTTTATGCATTGTGTTTTAAAGCTTAGCAGGAATACCCTGAAAAAACTGGCTACAAATACAAACATGATTCACTGGCAAACAGGGTTTATGTTACCATTAAGTTATAGGACTATACTTTTTTTTTTTTTTTAACAATGTAAAATGGACTAAAAGCAGTGATGTAGGATAACCATGTGACAGAAGATTGAGCCTGTTCCTGAAGAGAGTTATTCTATTGTACAGCTTGGAACACCTGGAAAGAAGCTAATAGTCCATTTTCATTTGATACAAGAAATGAGATCTAAGTTAATTTGATAAAATGTAGTTTTCACATTTATTACAAAAAATGAATACATATATTTTAAATAATTATCAATGATCTAATCAAAGTAATAATTAGTATTTGTATTCCAAAATGTTTCCCTGTGTGAATATATAATGAAAAACAAATTTAATCTTTTAGTACATGTTCCCCAAATGGAGACCTCAAAGACCCGACAACTCAATGCAGTGGTTTAAAAATGTTTTTCACATAAAAAAATGATTTTCAAAGCTTAATAAAGGGGCCCAGTAAAGAAGGACATCTTTAATTAGATCCATATTGCTAAATAACTAAGATGTATTCCTTTTCTTTGACATTTTAGAAGGGATGACCCTCTGTGTAGAACTGTGTAGGCCTACAAGGGGTGGACACAAACAACAATGATATGTGCTACAAAAAACATGAAAGACGCAAACCCATAGAAGTAAAAATAACAAAAAGACCTTAAGCTCATCCATCCATCCATCCATCCATCCATCCATCCATCCATCCATCCATCCATCCATCCATCCATCCATCCATCCATCCATCCATCCATCTTCTTCCACTTATCCGGGGTTGGGTCGTGGGGGTAGCAGCTTCAGTAGGGAGGCCCAGATGTCCATCTCCCCAGCCACTTGGGCCAGCTCCTCCGAGGGAATCCCAAGGCGCTCCCAGGCCAGTCGATAAACAGAATCCCTCCGGCATGTCCTGGGTCTCCCCCTGGGCCTCCTCCTGGGGGGACGTGCCTGGAATACATCACCAGGGAGACGACCAGGAGGCATACCAATCAGATGCACGAACCATCTCAACTCCTTTCGATGTGGAGGAGCAGTGGCTCTACTCTGAGTCCTCTGCGGATGACTGAGCTCCTTGCCATATCTCTAAGGGAGAGGCCAGATACACTATGGAGAAAATTAGTTTCAGCCGCTTGTATCCGGGATCCATTCTTTCATTCATGACCATAGCTGAGGTAAGGAACGTAGATTGAACAGTAAATACCGAGTTTTGCTGTTCGGCTCAGCTCTCTCTTCACCACAACAGACCGACTTTGATTTGTGTCATTCTGTGTTTTGTGGCTAATTGGTTTCATTTCCTTTTTGTGTTATTCTAGTTTGTTTTGTTGTATTTCTTGTCTACTCTCTGTTGCCCCCCTGTGTCAGTCTCCTTCCTCTTGCTCCCTTCTAGATCCTTCTGTTCACACCTGCTCCCAGTCAGTCGTTTACTCCATTCTTTGTTCTGTTTGGCACTTATACACCTCTGCAGTTAATGTTTGCTGAATTCTCTTCATATCTTTATTCTTTCCATAACCCATGTGTTCACCTTTGTTCTGGTTCCTGTTTTCCGTAATTTGATATTTTCTCTATTCTCTGGTCTGTTTCAGGATTTAGGTTAAACTGGCATGACCTGCTAAACAAATTGCACACTTGCACAGTTGAATGGAATCTAAAAGTCAGTGTGAAAGCACTGTTACCTCCACAGATTTTAGAAATGCTTTATGGCAGCTGTTGTCCCCGAGGGTGCAATTACATTTTTATAGAGCGCCAGGTTGGTTTGAATGGCTCTTTTGACTTAATAAATTAAACCATCATTTAATATCTGCTTTTTGTATTTATTCAGGTTATTTTAGTCTATTATAAAAATGTCTTTGATGATCTGAAACATTAAGTATGATACAAAAACAGGACTGTTTTAGAAAACTTATTTCTTTTGTATTTATGTTCTAATAGTAAAACTATTTTATCCTCATTCTAACTTTTTTGTTTGTTATTTTTAAGATAGGTAAATGATTTACATTCTATATGCAACCTGTTTAATCAGAATTAGCAGATACATTAAATTCAATAAGTGAATGAATTTTGAAATTAAAAACTACAACATAACTTTTGAAAATACTGTTACATTACACTCATTTTTTCAGTTTTATCCTTCCAAAGTCTTGGTTTTCATTGTGTTCCAATATAAATGTGAAGCAGTAGAAAGTTGGTGTTGTAGAGGAGGCTTAGTCTTATATTTTAGTGTTTGCAAACCTTCCATAAAACCTCAAATTCAGATGAGCAAATGTCATCTTATGCAGAGACCGATGGATTAGTGCTTTTCTTGAGATTTCTTGTATCCAGTGGATTTTTCTCCTCTTTTTTCAAGGGCTCAAGCTGCTTCCATTTTGATGTCACGCTGTAGTCATTAATCAGTGATTATGGTGATGAGGCCAAAGTTTATGGAGAACGAGTGGGAGAAAGAGAGCACGTTTTAGTGGTTTGAATTTAAGGTCATTTTCAGTTAAATGCTTCAGGTTATTACAGTTAGTGGTAATACTTCTGTTTTTAGCTTTATACTTCAATTAAAACCTTATTCACTTTTCATAGACATTAATACATGTATGCATCTTTAAAACAAGGCTCCTCGTCTTGCAAACAGCAGCAAATCTGATTTACTGTAGATAAATGCAGCATCACCAAAGACAAGTGCCACACGGTTGATGTCAAATCTGCTGGGTGTTGCACATTTATTGCAAAGAAACACAACAACAGCATAGAGAAAAAACAAAGGGCTTGTGGGCAGAGGGCGTGTAAATGGGTTTTATTTATAATAGCCTTCTGCATCATATGCTGCATTCAGCTTGGCTACTCATTCAGCAGCGTTCCACAAAAAGAAGTTACATAACCAGAAACCGCTGGATGGATAATTCAAAATAAAACGCTATATGGGTCAGTTAATACAGAAAGGAAACAAAAGACAGTAATCTATTCATAAAGTAATGTGCGCATCTAGACATGTAAAAAGCACATAAGGAAAATCTAATAACCACAGGAGCCATTAAGGAAGAAGAAAGATTATCACCAAGTTGTTTCATTTGCAGTTCTATAGTTTCAAAAACTAGGACACCCTATTATCTGTTTTATTTAAAATAATTTAAATAAACACCATGAAAATGAGGAAAGCATATAAACATTTTTGGACTGTGGCTTTCAGAAAGAATATCACATCTTATGATTTTGATGGAGGATTTTAAAAGGTCTCTAAAGACACCATAGGTCACATTGTACCTCCTGTTTAAACCCCCAATTTGAATGGATTGTTGTCAGGGCAGCAATCCTTACAACTCAACAAAAAAATATCAACATAAATTGGATTTCCTGATGTTAATCTGTACCTTGTTCCAAAGCTGGGACACTTCAGGAGGCAAATCCTGAGAGCATTTAAAAGCCTGGATGCCTGGTCAGTGGGATGTAGCAGCTTGAAAAACTCAGATATTTTGGTTTTGAGGGAACAGGTTCAGACCAACAGTTTAAGATTTTTCCCTGCAGGCATTTTGTTGCACAGATGGAATTTAATGTTATCTTAGGTGCAGCCAATAACATACCATGTGAGCACAGCTTAGGAGAAAAGGCTTGAAGGCAGAGCTAACTTTCGAGTAAATTTTAAACTTTCTGGATTTTCAGGATTTCTTTTCAGGCCTCCCTTAACTATGCTTTTGTCGTCAATATAGGTCATAAGGGGAAAACTCTGTCCGTTGCATCTCCTGTTAGAATTAGGAAGTGTATTTATAAAAACAAGTATCTTAGTGTATATTATGGTTGCAAACAAATTATACCATGCAATTTTGGTGAAGCTGTACAGGTAATTACTACCTCTCCTGACCTGAAGCTGCTGTTATGGTCCAATATCCTTCTCACAAGTCTTATTTGTAAGTGGAGTTTTAGATAATATCTGAGTTTCAGAAAACGAGAACAACCATAGGAATTAATAATCATGTCTATGGTTTTCAAAGAAACCTGAGGTTGACAAGTAACTAGACAGCCATATTTGAAATACTCTGCAGCCATGTACTGGTCCAAGCTATGTCTATTTATGCTTGGTATGCAAATTATTTTTCAAGCAACTCAATATATATCAAGGAATTTGTGTTTGGTCTGTGATCAATTGTTTTACATATATACAGATAACACTGTCATTGTTTTGCATCACAGCAACACCTTTGGTCACCTTTAAAGACTTTGAAATTGCTTTTATTAAAATACAGCTACAGTTGTGCTATCTACAGTTTGTTTAAAAATGCATTTATACTGTGTACAATTTGTTCTAACCTTTTTAAAAATTAAACATCAGAACTTCTTAAAGCTACAGTGTGTAATTTTCAGCGACATCTAGCGGTCAGACTGCAGACCACAGCAACATGAACATCTCCCCCCCACCACTTCTCCCCCCCAACAGTACTGCGAGCGTTACGGGACAAAATGTCTGCCACGACGTCGGAATCACCTACCTTCTCAAGTGATGAGGTTTGTTTACATAGATCATTTTACAGATAGTATTTCATTAGTCTGTGTAGGGTATAGATTTCATGTAGACTTAAGATAATAAATATACCCGTTATTTTTTCTACATCGTTGTGACGTTTTGGTGAGCTGCTTTGCATGGTGATATAAACAGACGAAGTAATTGTAGTCATTAGTTTAACAGCGAGATTGTGTTCGCTGGAAGAATATATATTCCCCGTTTACAGAGTCCAAGTCTTGTTTGTGGCACGAGGGTTACAAGGCGAGGAAGAGGGAGAGGAAGAGGGCGAGGGCAGGGAGGCCGTGCAGCTAGGGCCAGGCGAGGGAGGGGTGCCAGCGGGGTGACTAGAGCAGAGGAGGAAAGGCTTGAAGATCTCCAAAGGAGCCGGAGAGAAGTAACCGAGGTATATATCCAGAAATTTATTTTACAGAAAATTACTGAATCATTACCTGTAAAACGTCAGGGACGTTGCTGAATAAGTATACTGGAGAGTAACAGCATCATCACGCAGCATGTTATTGTTTTAGACAGGTCTGAGCATCCTGTACTCCAAAAACTGCAGTGATATTAGACAATTGTGTGTGTAGGATTAATTACCTGTCCAAGAGAAAACTGGCAACTTGAGCGTCACTTTGAAAACCTTTTTCCTCCATCAGTGACTTCCATCGTGTAAATGCCGTGCCAATGTTGATCCGTGTTTTTGTCGTTTCTTGTCACGCTTGCGTTTATTCTCGTCATGTTTCCGCTTTTTAGATGACGGGGGTTCGGTGTCCGCCGCTTTTCGTTGTGATACAGAGTAGGCATGATCCTCCATTCGTCTGATGTTTGGCCACACAGTGCGAAACAGTTTGCAAAGTCACTCACGCCTGCCGCCTTGTTCACCTTTCTTGTTATGGAGGCGCAGTATACCTGCTTCTTCTTCTTCTTTGGTTTCAGGCAGACTAAACGCTTCTCAGGCATAATACTGCCATCTACTGTTCAGTACCGTCTCAGTTCATCTCTCTCAACTTGCCGTAGTTATTTTCTTTTTTTTTTTTTTTTTTTCGAGCGTCATGGGAGATCTCGCAATCGCTAGTTTGTTGCCTCTGCGCTTGCCATAGCGCAAAGATGTCAGCCTCCATGGCTGCGAGACCCACTCCTATGTAATTATAAATAACGAATTCTAAGGCAACGCAAAAATTATGGTTAAAAGGCTGAGCTCATAGGTGATGATAAATAACATAGTTATGTATAATATATTAAATTTCTGACTTTATATGCCTGTAATTATTACACACTGTAGCTTTAAATAGATAATAATACATTACAAGTTGATTGGGCTTTCACTTTTAAATATTGACTGTTTTGAATTGTTGATAATTTATAGATAAGGTATATTCGTCAAATTTTGTGTTATAATGAAAACTTACTGGAAATATTTCAGAAAAAAGTCATTCTGCAAAGTAGTAAGGATATATTGCAAATTAATGTTTTTGTTTCCCGTTTTCATGGAGCTTATAGTTTTATTCACAGTTTATGTATTTTAACTAGTTAATTGGATCTTCAGGTGCCTTCTGCCACAGCACAAAAACCATAAGTGTCAATGTGGGGGTGGTGGTTTGGTTGAGGAACCAAAGGCAGAGATGAGGAGGCAGAGATGAGTTTTGCTGATTTATAGGCAACAGAAACAAAATCAGAGAACCAAACCACAGGAAACAAAAAACCAGGAGATGTCAGTGGAAAACACTCATGGAGAGCTGAGTAATAACAAGAAACCAGCAAAGAGTAAAGGGCTGGCTTTACTCCCCGCAGCAGTGTGTCGCAGTGAGCTTGTCGCAGATATTTTTGATTTATGCCCAATAAAGTGTGGTATGAGCTATGTTATTCCTCGCCACAACGCAAGAGGGACAATCACAAACAGCTGTGGGACTAGATACAGCAGAGGCGACGGGGAAGTGGGGGTTTGTGTGACAAAAGAGGGGCATAAGTGCAAAAAAGAGCAGGGATCCATTGTGAAAAAGGGTCCCAGCGTTCTCGAGCACAAAGCTCTTCTAGCTGGTTCAACATCAAGAGTCGTTTTCCACAATGGTGGTCATACAAACAAAACAAGCTGGTAAGGTAAACAGGAAATATGCATAGTGTAGAGCGGATATAGATTTGACCAATCAGAGGCCTCCTGTCTGCGGCACTATCACCTGCAATTTGGAAGAGGTGCAGAAGAGTGTCTGCGGCAGGGGCATATTTGCATTCACTGCGACACACAAGCAGATGGCCTGGTTTCTGAGTATAAATCAGCCTTAACTGAACAGGATGTGTATTTATGGGAGACAGAAAAAATGGGAGGACTAATTATCAGATAGGGAGCAGGTGTAGACAGAAGTAACTAGAAGGAGCTAAGGAAAAGGAGATTGGCACAAGGGGCAACAAATAGTGACTCAGAAAACACAAGACTGCTTAAATATGACACAAAATAGAAAAGAAACCATTGAACAAGAAAACGGAGAATAACAAAAATCAAAGTGAAACTGAAAACTCAAATCACATAGGGCACAAACGGGACACTAAGAACCATGAAAGCCATGTCTTCTTTTTGTCCTGTTTGTGATATCACATAATAAAAATAAGAAATGTCAAGGACCAGAAAGCATTTTGATTTTTGGCACCAAATTTATGGCATATATTTCAAAAGGAAACTAAAAACAAACTTAAAAAAACAACAAAAACAAAAATGAACTGAACGTTGGCTTCAAGCCAAACTGACTAAATTGTTGATGACGACAGTTTTTGTTTGATATTTTAAAGGTGCATGCTCTAGCTCCATTATAAGACGCTTTTAAAATGTATACTGCAGTAGCTAACTCTTATTGGATACAATGTTTTTTGAAAGATTACTAATCCCAGCTAGAATTTTATTTGTTAGTTTTTCTTTTACACATATTTTTTGCCTAATTTGTTCTTAAACAAAGCCCCTAGTGTTAATTTACAACAACAAAAGCACTTGACTTGAGATATGATACCGCACAAGTGTGTGTATGGGGTAAAGAAGGAAGTAATTGGCTATGCTCCTCCCAGATTTGTGAAAATAATAGAGAAAAGTCAAAGATCAAGTAAAAAAATGTCTAAATACTCAGATAGAGCTAGGAATAAAATATGAGTGCTGCTGTTCACTGAAGTGGGAGCTAAAGCTGCAGATACATTCTGCATATTTCTGTTAAGCTGATGGATGTGTGAGTAAATGTCCCTCTTAAAATGATACTAGTGATAGCTATGCTATTTTTAGTCGTTACATGTCCAGGCGGAATTTAAAAATCGTCTGGGATTTTGGTCGAGAACAATGCAGCACGTAGTCGAAACACACTGGGCACTGAACTTAGCCGTGAGCACCGGGGCTAGGAACTCCGGCGGACGGTGGGAGGGAGCCAGCGGGGGACCGAGTGACCTGGTGACGATCGGGTCGGACCCGGACCAGCCGCGGAACACTCCCCATATGGGGAGGTTTCAATAAAACTTATGGTTGCTGTAGATAATTGTATTCAATTGATATTGGTTGGTCTTCAAACAAGCTGAGCTTGTTCTTTACCACAAGTCATTGCTGTCAGGCAGTCAGGCACTATTTTATAGCTGCATATTTTCATCATCAGGCTTTCTGGTAGTTCCACGGTGCTGTTGACAGATGGCCCATGACTTTTTATGTCCGCTTATTGCGCCTTGTGCTGTAACTCTATTTAGGCTCATAAATCTTAATACTATTAGGACAGATGATTAGTGTATTTAGCCTTATTTTCATATGATCAAATGGATTTCTTTTTCTTTTTTTTTTATAGGCTCCTGACAGTGCCCCTTCAAATTAAAATAAAACAAAACAAATTTGCAACAGTAACCATGTATGTATTTCCGGCAATATATTTTTTTTAATTGCATACAGCCAGATAGGCTTTGGAGTAGGCCCCAAATGCAGACAAGAATGTTGGGTGTGGAATAATACTCATTAATGGCAAGAGAAAGCATACAGAGCACAGAAAACTGGCAGAGTCACAGGAAGAATAATAGAGACACAGGTAGGTAGTCAGAAAGTACAGGAGGGGTCAGGAAATAAGGGGAGGATACACCAGAGAACAATGACCAACCAAAGTGTGGAAATAGAAACCTGATGTAGGCGTGCTGATTAGGAGGTATATGGAACAGCGGAGGGTAAGCTGAGAGACCAATGTGAGGTAAACTAATTAGCACACAGGGACCGGAAATAAGAAACCATAAATAAACTTAAAGGTGAAAAAGGCAGACAGTAACCCAATGCAAACTAGAGGGAAGAATATAAAAAAAAATAAGTAAGCATTGGAACAAACTAGCAAAACAAGTAAGCATAAATGATTAAACTAACTAGAAAAGCTATCTGAGGGCTCAGACCTCAGCCAAGCAGCAAATTTTCCCACATACTGTGACTCAAACCTATATGAACTTCTGGATCATTACTTAATTTTGATGAATCTTTCCCTTACACATGGCACTTCTCTGGTTAAAGCCATTCATAATTTTTCAAGTTATCCTGTACAGAGAGACAGTCAAATACACACAAACTCCACTAAAACATAACCTTATTAGACCTTCTTGTCAGAGATAATAAAGCGAACCATGTATATCACAGACCCTTACTTAGTTGCTACATTAGTTCAACTACATTGAGATTTAGTTTGCATTATCATGAACATAGAAGATGCAAACCGAAGTTTTTGTTTTACACCAAACATATAACAAACAATCATTTCCTGTCTCAAGCAGCTGAGGTAAAAATAGTGACAATCCACCACTTTGAGGAAGATGCTGTTAACTTTATTAATTTTAGTCCATTTAAATTGTACTTTTATCTTTTTTCTTCACTTTTTTAAAACTGATACTTTATTAAGATGTACTTTTAAGCCTAATATGGAGCCTTTTAGTTATTATATATATACATATATATATATATATATATATATATATATATATATATATATATATATATATATATTTTTTTTTTTTTTTTTTTTTTTTTTTTTTTTTTTTCATGGAATCTGTCAGAGAGCTCTTAATCCTCACCCCTTCCAGTTCTCACTGAGCAGTAGGCCAGTGCCTTCTCTCAGCCACATCCTCTATCCTTACTTGGCAATCCTTTGAGGCTATATGGGATAAAGAGTATAATCCATGCAGTGTATCCCAGCTTCTGTTTGTATTTGGACATTTCCTTACTGATTTCCTCTCTGTTTGGACACCTCTGCAAAGGACCATCCTGGTCAGAAAACTCCCTCTCCTTCAAAGCACATAATTACATATTTTGGAACTTTTCTTGGATAATAAAATGACAGGATCTAGATTGCAAGCCCTTCTGTTAGTTTAAGTAAACGCCAGCTTACAAAGTTTTAACATAATAAATCCCCAACTTTCTAAAAAGGTTTAAGTGAAAACAAAGCAGAGACAGTAGGCTTAACTGCATTGATACAACTCTGTGGAGGATTTCATTATCTGGATCCAGACTGGATTAGTTGGAATTAGATGGTTATGTTTCTCCAATTTGCTTGAGTAGATTTATCCAAATAAATTGAATAAATTAACTTTTTCTAACACTTACCCGGACAGTAAGATAAATTAGATAACATGTACTGGATGACATGTTCCTAATTTAGATAAATTGTAAATTAGATAACATGTATTTTAGAATTACATGAAGCTAAATGACTCAGTTTCAACAGGCCGCTTGTCAAATTGTTCAAAAACATAGTAATATATAATAGGAAACTTCTTATTTCCTCTTCCATCTGTGCTGTTAGTAGTCATCATCCCAAATGTGTACAGTAGGGATGCATAGAGGGGGAAAAAAAGACTTTTCTCCCAGAAGACTGTTTTCACCATCTGAAGTTTGATAAAGATCATAAGGACAAACTAGAGAGCTTATGTAAGAGTCTGCACAGATAAAAGGCAAAACAGAAGATAAGGGTAGAAATTTGTAGAGCTATTCTACAACAGAGAAAGAAAAAAAAAACTTGCATTTAAGCTCAAGCACCTTCCCCATCTGTGAAAGATCGTCTCATGTTTATGTGACTATTTGCACAAGAATTATGGCATTATATTTCTATCCTATTGTGAATCACTGAGGCCAGGACAGCTTATACCACTTGCTATCTCTTCAGGCAAATGTCAAAATATCCATCTGTGGAATTAATGTTCAGGTGGAATAAAAACAAAACAGAGAATAAATGAATAAATAATATCCTCCATACATTAAAATAATTAAGTTATAGAGGAATTCTATTAGTACTAAAGGAAAAGAAACCCAGTCAACAGAAATAAACGCTTGAATACATTAAAATTTTTTTTTAAATCTAAGCTACTTTTGTTAGATAAACACATCTGTAATAGATCCGCAACTTAAGAATACTAAATTTACCTCTTTAAATTAAAGTTTACTATAAAGCAAAGATTCTAAAGAATCAAAACTGACACCACTACTGTTCTTAAAGGTAATTTATATATCATAAATTGCATTTAAAAACAGCAACATAAAAAAAAGTTTTAATGTATATTTTATAAATACATGTTTTAATCTTAACCCCCAAAATTGTTCATACCTGAGGCAGATTTGGATTAAAGGAGTAACTAGAAACTTGGTATTTTACATGTACGCTCCATAATAAATTGTCATTAAATATCTTTTAATCATTTTAGGAGGAGAAAAAAATCATATAGGTTCTTCAGACCACGTTTTTCCCTCTCACAAAGTGCAGAATTTTTTTTGTGTGTGTATGCACGTTTAAGCACTGAAAATATTTCTTTGGACAGGTTTATGTTTTCAGCTTTTATTCTACATAGTATTGAAAGCTTTGAGGAAGAGAAAAGCATAATGAAAAAACATATAGTACATTTCTATTCTGTTAATACATTTTCACATAATTCGGTGTTAACTTAACTGGCTATGCGCAGATTTTTTTATTTTACGTCATGCTAAAAACTGAAAAGGGTAAGGAATAGTTAGGAAACAATCAAGCCTCTTAGGGCTGCATTACAATATTTCAAAGCATTGCTTTTCACGCCTTGCAGCTCTGAGGTGAGTTAAAAACCTACTGGCAGTAACAAAGCCTTAACACAAAAATGTTGCTGAGGCCACTATTAGTCATGACCAATCAAATTGTCTCTTATGCTTCCCTTTAAAGACGGTAATTGAGTCGGCTGCAATTTGAGCCTATTTTGACACGGTCTGGAGTGTAATCACGATTCAGGCAAAAAAAAAACACAGTGTCCACTGTGGTAGGTAGGAAAGGGAAAGACAAACCATAGACTGCAAAGTTTTAAAGGATGCTAAAAAAAAAAAACACTAATGTGCATGGTGAGGATGCAAAGAGGAGGCTAAGGTTTTCAAACTACTCTCTGTTGTCCAGATACAGAAAAAACTAGGGATACACAAATAAGCCTGTCCAATGTTGAACTTAGATTTCCTCTCAAATATCAACCTGGATATAAAAATATAAGATAATATGGTAATATAATCAAAGAATGATAACAGACACTTTATTTCCATTTTTCCATCATACACACAGTGTGGGTAGACAGAACACATCTGTGCAAGGCTCTCAGTCTGGCTTTAACTACAAAATGGAAAGTGCAAGAGTAAAAAAACATAAGAACCGTAACAAATGGTACAAGTTTAAATTAAACCCAAATTATTGTACTTTAAAAGTAATTTCAAACTGATTTTCACTCAAAAATTGTCAAGTTGGCAGGTTTCCGGGTCATGTGGAAGTTTCTCACCAAAACGCCCTCTTCCAAAGAGGCCAAGAAACTGCCTGTGATTTTTATCCTTTGAAAAGACTCACAGGCAAACATGTGCTAAAAGGGTTTTGAGGACCTTTTTATTTTTCGCAGGTATAAAATGGTTCCTAAGTGCATAAAATGGTTGAGTTCAACAAGGCATCAACATTTCAAAAAGAAAAAGAGAAAAAGAAAATTGTCCTCAGGCGTCACAGGAATGACTTTAGTGTTACCAGTGTTAAGAACACACGTTTAAGACTTGCCAATTACGCACACTTATGCATTGATGGCAGTTGCTCCAGGAGAATACACTGAGAGTTTGCTGTGTTGCCTTATGACAACAAATAGATTTACTTTTAAGATTTCTGTTTCTCATCAATTTTCACAAACTTAAGATGTTAATTTGCTTTCTATAATTGGCACTCACTCTTTAAAGGGGTCATAAAATTATTATATAGGGTATTTGGTGCTGGTCCTTAAGGTCTCTGAATAGGGTGTGTAACATTGGTTGGGCTGAAAAAATATTTGCTGTTCTATAAACCCTAAAGCCCGGTTAAAAGCCCTACAATGATGTTATGCTCATGAATATTTAGATGAGCTGTGCACTGATTGGTTGGTTTAAAAGGAGAGAAGCTGCTGAGCAAAGACGCATCATAGCAACAAGCACTCACTCACTGAAACATCTAAATTGTTGATATGGTAGGGTGACCAGACCAGTGACGTGCGGTCAGGGGAGGCAGGTGAGGCAGTGCCTCACCAGCCATCATGGAAAGAAAGAAAATATATAATCATAAAGTAATTTAAATTGTTATATTCATCCGGTGGTTTGTACTAAAAAATATTCATTTTTCATGTAGCTTCACCAATTTCGATTTTTATTTGTTCAAAATCGCTGAATTTTCTTATTTTCCCATTCAAATGCTTGGAAGCGATGCCGGTGAGGCAGCAGCGAGCTCTGCCTCACCTTGGATTGCGCAACCCCTGGCTCTGCGCTGGCTGCAAAGCGGAGAGAGCATGTTGCTGTACGGCGTCAATAAAATGGTTTAAACAAATGTAATATGTGAACTTATTTCTAATAATTTGGCTTATGTATATAATGTACAGAGCTTTTTGTCACCAACTGTGTTTGTGTAACGTGTTTCGTGTAATGAGCGATTATAAACGGCATAGAACAAGTTCGAGGTGAGGCAGGCAGTTCTCTTGCCTCATGGCAGGGGGTGCTCAAGAGACTGAAAACATAAGGCAGGAACAGGACGGATCAAGGAAGGCTTTCTTCCCTGGCAGTGATCTCCATTGAGACAGAGAGACTTTTAAAACTGAAGGAAGATAAGGAGGACTTCTATTCATTTATAAGTAAAGGTAAGACAGTAATAACATTTATTTTGTTTTGTTTTTTAAGGAAATGTGTGTTTTGTGAGCTACAGTTTGTATGTGTAAGGATGCAGAAGTGAAACATAACCTGTAAACTGCTGTCAATCTATGCATCTATTTGCAAATCTGATTCTGATGACGTCAGTGCCTCACCAGCTATGAACCTCACCGCACGTCACTGGACCAGACGTCCTCTTTTTCCCGAACATTTCCTACTTTTCATACCTAAAAAAATGTCCGGGGGGAATTTAAAAAACTTCTGGGATTTTGGTCGACTACTGTGCAGCACGTAGTCGAAACACACTGGGCACTCAACAGGGGAAGGGAGCCAGCAGGGGATGAAGTGACCGAACCTGACACGGTGACGGTAGCCTGGACACCGGCGGCACCGTGCTTCCTCCCACCTGCCTTACGTTAAGGCAGGCGGGGGAAAGCATTCGTCATCGGGTCAGGTTCAGTCTCTCCGTACCCCGCTGGCTCCCTGCCTCCATCCACTGGGTTTCCCGGACCAGCCCTGTGGTGACGGCTCGGTTTGAGTGCCCGGTCTGGTCCAGTTAGCAGGGGAAAAAAACTGTCCTCCTTTTCAAAAACCCAAATCTGGTCACCATAGATATGCTAGCATTGCTATCAACATCTTAGCGACAGAATAATACTTACAGCTTGTGGTTGTGATGGCCTTAAGGTCAGAACAGCCCCTCGTTTCAGTAAAAGAAGTTTAGCAAATCCTGCTTTGAACTGTCAAAGATTTTGAAAGCTGTTTTGGGTAAAATGTTTAGAGCAAATAAACAGCTGAGAATGAAACTTTGCAGGGATTTTCTGATAGACAAAAATAATCCATGCCTGTTGAGTCTTCGGATCCTTGGGAAGAATGTGAAAAATTTTGGGTCGTGACAAAAGTATAAGCCAGAACCAAATAAGGCAACATCCCAGAGTTTACGTCAACTCGGGGCCTCGTTTGGATTTGCCCACTTTATGGTGGAAGTTTAGGAGAGATTCATTTGTGAGATTTGCAAAGAAAGTAGGTGTTTATGGGGTTTGAACTTCTCTGTACGTCTATTTCACCCACTGAACAATCGTTATTCATCTATGACAATGTAAACTCAGTGTTGCATTCTATGACCCCTTTAAAGCATAAAGTTTTTTTTTTACCAAAAGTCAAAAGAAACGGTTTTTAGGTTCTTTTAAAATCCATTGTCTTCAGATGGAGGATGGACCAGAGGATGAGCTCCAACCGGAGGCATAACATTCCAGGTTTAGAGTTCCTGTCCCTTCATATTAAAAGAAAGACCCTAGGAACAGAACATATAAGCCAGGCCCGGAGTGACTAAACAGGAGGATGTGGACAATTCCCGGTGGGCAGGTCTTATTGTTAGCCCATAAAGAGCGTTGATTTTTATCTATCTTGTATACCAGTGTTCAATCATGATCAGTAGATCACTTGCCCCCCCTACCGCCATCCCTGGGCTTCCCCGCCTACACCGGCAGCTTTGTTTTTTCTCGGCTCACCCATATGTAGCACGTCAGTTCACTTAAATGGTGAATGGTGTCTAAAAAATGGAGAGTAAAAGAGCAAAGAAGGCATGGAGAAGACCAGAATTAAGAAGTGAATGGCTCTGAAAACGGATGATACATAATAAATGTACAAAAAATTTCAGGTTCTTTTAGTAAAATGAGCTCCATGTTTGAATCTTGGAAATACATCGATAAAATGTGTCTCGCAAAGTGTCGAACATTGCCTGAACTCCACTGAAGGCGTTTAGTATCCATTCATTGCAATTTGTGATGTCACGGTAGATAATTTCATATTATATAGTTTAAATAGTAGCATGATGCAACTGTACCTAAATAGAAATATTTGTCTTGTAGCCCCTCCAAGTCAGAGGAGCTATAGAGCAGCACCAAGTAGCCATGAGTACATAATGCCAGAGTTGGCAGGTAGAATTACTCGTTCAGTGAATGTTAAATTAATCTAATGAAGAATATAGTGCAGTTCACTATGCTCAGAAGCAGGACAATTTTATTAAATGTTATGTAGTGTCAGAAGCAGTATGGATGATGGGACTGCTCCTCTTAGTATGGAAGAAACAAGTGCTGTTACAGAGTGTGAACAAACAATCATAGGTTCTTAATGCTTTCTATACCCAAGCCATACAAGTGACCAGTTATATTTTTAACATTAAAAGTGAATGGTAAACACACAAAGCCCAAAGGTGAAATGAAATATAATTAAATATAAAATAAATTTGAATATTCTCACCTTGAAATACATAATTTTAATTGGTTGAGTTCATATGTTTTTTTCCATACTGAATATGTTAAAGATGTTTAAGATGACTATTTTTCATGTGATTTATGTCCAGGAAAGTCTAAAGAAACTGGAGGAAGTGTAAAATATTAATATTTTCAGTCATTTTATTTTAATTTTATTGGCTGGATATCTGTGAACAATTAGTTGATTTGATATTATTGAAAAGGTTAAGCTCAAAATAATAATGATTAAAAAAAAGAAATAATAATGATGGGAATTTTCTGTCATGCTTAAATAAATCTGCATTGTGAAGCAACCCTAACATGTACTGTATTAGAAGTATTTAAGAAAAATGCACTAAATTAAAAGCCTTTACTTTTTTTTTTAATGATACTATGTCATTATCTTAAGTAAGCTTGTCTGAGACGTGAAACTCCAGGGCTGGGGGATCCATTTTATTATTTTTTTTTTATTTGTATTTTATAAGAAATTCAGATAAAAATGAGCAGAAATTAACACTTAAGATTGATAAGATTTTCCGCAGTTGATGATATTTGGTCCTTGGAATCAGCCTGGGGACCATTGTTTCTTTAGTGAGGACTGTTCCTGTCATCTACGGTACGCATGTGTTGCTACTGGAGTGAACAGTTAACCCTATTTATGATAAGTTGTGATTTATCAGAACAATACATGAAAAACAATAATCTGGAAAAAAAAAAAAAATCAGTTCTCCAACTTGCCTAATCACTTGTGCGCCAATATAAGGATTCCAACAGCAGAACAGTGTGGAGCAGAGTGTTATGAAAACTTACAGAGTGCAGCAGAGCATTAAATGTCTCGGATATATAGCCAGCTTAGTCAATAAAAGCAGATGTTTCACTTCCATAAGTAAGTATTCACAGACAGACAAAACTGTCATCACTTTGGCTGGGACAGGAGCATCCTCTGGGCTTTTCACTGTGAATCTGCCACACAACACTTCATCATGCCCACAACCCTTCCCCACACATGTCACTGCACATTACAGAGGATTTATGCCAGCTAGTGATGGAAGGTCCTCACTAAGTAATGTGCAATATAGACTGTTAACTCTAATTAATCACTCTGGGTAATAAATTACCTCACAGAAGGGGTGTCTGGATGTCTAGGGCAGTTAAAGTCTGTAAAATTACCATTGGGAAGTGTAATACTGACCTGCAATTGCCACAAATAATTGTCAATTAAGTTCTAATCTGTATGAACTGCAAAAATATAGCAGTCTAAGGTTTTTGAAGGCAAGTTTATTTGTAAAGCACACTTCACTGACAAGGGCTTTAATTGATGAACACGAGAAAGGAAAACACATAATACGGTGAATTTCAGTGGCCTATAGACTTAAAATAATTATGCTTCTATTAATACTTTAAATCCAGAAATATATAAGTTGCTTAAAAGAAAAAAAAGTGGCTGCTAACCTTGATTTAACAAAACCTAGTTACAGTTTTCTGGGAGTTTGTCCCAGAAAATTGGAGCACAAAAATGGTTCTATACATAGCATAATCATTTCTGTTCAAAGTTGAGAAGAAGTGGCTCTTTTAGCAGCTAATCATCACAGTGACAGCAACTAGTATTTCACTTTAGCCAATGTTGAAGTATTGCAAGTGTGTTATTTGGCTGTGAGAGGTCTCAGACTTTCTTTAGCAACTCTTAAAAGGAGCTGAATCACTACAAGCGGTTTGATTCCATGACTAAATTGGCCACGAGCACAAAGGGAGAGACTGTTTTGCAATAAAGGCAAATGTCTTTCTTCTAGGTTGAAAGAGAATAACTAATATTTTTTTTTAAATGTACACTCTGTGTCTCCAAAGGAAATATTTCCTCTTTTCTATAGTCAATTTTGTAAAGCTTAAAAAGCATTAAATAGCACCCTTAAAAGTGACAGTATAAAGATGAAAAGATGTGCCAGAGTTCCTTAACTATTAAGTTACAACTACAAGGATTGTTATCTTTCATGATCTTCCCCGATAACTGACTTTAATTGTTCATGTCATTCACCTGCTTAACTCTGCCCAGTTCCTAATCACTCCTTATCCTATCCACCTGCTGGTTCTGCTTTACATTCGGTTTAGTCCAGCTATCGGGGCCAGATCATTGTTCGTTCCCTGTTTGATGTCTTTAGGTTCTGTTTTCAATAGCTTTAGTTACTCCAAGGTTGATGTCCCTGTTCTAGTGTCTTCAGGTGAGTTTATTCCTTAGCCAGTGGTGAGAGCGTTTCAGCGTTTCCTTAGTGGTTTATGACTACCTCATTCTGTTCTCTCTCACCCACTGGTCCTGTCTGTATCCGTCTGATCTGTTGCCTGAACTGTCTTTGGACTCCTGCTGGATTCTGCCTGTCTGGATCTGTGCGTGTCTGTCTAAGCCTGTTGCTCGACGCATGGAACTCTGAACCTGCCTTCACACTCTGTGGATTCCAGGAACCCTGGATTCTGTCTGTTCCTGTGCTGATCGGAATCCCTGACTGAGCTGTGGACTCCTTGATTCCAGAACTACTTCTGTCTGATTTGTATCCCTGTTCTGGTTCGGAGTCTTAACTGCTAATTGGGGACACTCAGCAATGGCTCAGGGCCTCATCTCGTTGGCAGTGCATCGGCTGATCCTGCCTATGATTGAGAGGATGGACTGAACTATCAAACCAGGTAAGTGACTCACTAGGATAATCATCTCTTGTCCGATGACCGTGGTCACTTACCTGTGTTTCTCCCTCCAGAGTGTCAGGGATTGGGCAGTGCCCCGCCCTCCTCCTGCATCTGCTGCGGTCCACAGTTCCACAGCTCTGTGCCTAGGTTCAGTTTGTCTGTTTTGTTTTAATAAACTATTTGAACTTTCCTACTGACTTTCTCACCTTGAATACTGGGTCCATCTGTGACAATTTCATCTGATCAACCATCACAACATAGAGCAGAACTCTGAAGTAGAAAGTTATGCAAGTGATTTCATATTTTTCCAAGTGTTGCAAATCAATCTTTTGTGATATGCCTATTCAAACTTTTGATTTTTAGTCTCCTTCACATTCTGGTCTTAACTCATATTCCATAATGTTTTCCTTTTGTACATAAAAATATGCTTTCCTTTAAAGGACTTCCTTGCAGCTTGCTGTCCTTCTGAAATATAAATCTTCATCAAAATCTCAGGTTTTCTATTAATACTTTTAGGTTTTCTTTCATTCAGCTACACCTATCTTCCCATCAACTCTGATAAATTTCCGGTGTCTATGCTACAGAAAAAGATCCCCACAATATGATACTGTATCATGCTAGCATTTCTTACTTTTTGCTACATTTACTGTTTTGCATAGGTGAAATATTTGATTTTGATTTAATCTGTGCTATCCATCACCTACTTAAACATGTTTGAGAGTTTGAAGTTAAAGCAATCGACTAAAATGGTCACCTGTGAAACTGTTCATACAGGTTATTTCTTAATAGTATCGGATAAAAAGAAGCTGAATAATACTGCCATCCTTTTTAATGTAGTTTATAAAATTTATTTTTCTTAAAATTTTGTCTAGCATGATTTCTCTTTGGTCTCTCCCATAAAATACCACTAAAATATATTGAACACTGTGTTTAATTAAAAACAAAATGTATGAATATTTTTGCAAGCTACTGTAAGCTTATGCTGTAAAACCCAGGGAAGATAGATTATTTTCATATATACCTTCTAAGACTTCACCTCCTCCCAGGCACCTTAATGTATTTGGTAAAAATGAGCCATGGAGTCTGCTGGGAGATGCAGCCTGAAGCCTTGTAAACACTCCACCATTAATGTTGGAAGTTGCAGGCAAAGAGCCCAGATCTGAGGAGAATCGATGGCTGCACAGGCAATTACTAGTGTCACAAGGCTCACCGGTTCCCTACCAAACAGATAGTGGACTAGTACAGACTGGTCAGAGTAAGATTTCAGGAGGAGCTGGTGCCAGCTAGACTTCTTTCTGAGATTCCTTCAGAAGAAAATGCATAAAGACAAACAGTAAAGTATTTTGAAGACAGTATTGTGTTTAGGCTTAAGGAGCTATTTTCAGCATGCAAAATCACAGCTGAGTTGGAAAAAGAAAAAAGCTTAGTGGAGAATATTGAGGTTTTTTTTTTTCTCAACAAGATGTTGAACTGAAATGACTAAATCACCAGGAACTACATGGATTGTGGCATAGAACATAGCAATGATGCTAGAGAGGGATTTGTCTGCCTGACGGCTCTAATTCCTTGATAAAGATCTGTTAGATAAAGTGGTGCCGGTTGGGGGAGGGGGGTGATCTAGTGAAAGAACTCACAGAGTGCGACCCCCTGTTGCGAATCATTCGTGTAGAATGAACATTGTGAGATTCTTAAACTTTAGATTAAGCGCTAAGCTGCAAAGTGCGACGCAAAAGACTCCAAACCGTGGTGTCTTAACTTGGCTTAAAGGAAAATTTTAAATTTAGAGCTGGATTAAATTCAAGTCATGAGAAGACTAATCACTTTGTCTTCGCAGAATTCTCAGTGGGATCTTCAGAGACTTCTGTGGGTTCGAGGGAGAAAACATTCAAATGCACAAATAAAAACAGGTGAATCGGAAATATACAGCTTGCTTAAGCAATATATAGGGAAAAAAACGAAATAAAATAGCTCTTTATAAAGATAGCTTCATTCTTTATCATAAATAAAATTGTGGCTTTGACTTACAAGCCCAACCCAATGATTGGCTTTTTAATACAAATGATGGAAGCCAAGCCAATTCCTATTTTAAAGAGATGCACACACTGACCTCTAATTGAATTATCACCCTGTGGGGAGCCCGGTGTACCATAGGTGCAAATATGCAAATATAGCATAAGCTAAACTAGATGTAACTGAACATTTAAAATAAGGAAAACAGGAGTATATGTAAAAAAAAAAAAAAAAAAAAAGAAATTAAAACGTAAACCAATATACTCAGGGTGTTAAGTGGGCAGTGGGACATACTTTAAGGACGGTTCAATATCAGGATGCACCCTTTAGAAAAAAAAAAAAAAAAAAACAGTAATACTGTATATAAAAACTAGTCTTAACTGATTGTGCTATGAGAAGGTTGCAAGTACCTGTAACCCCACTCTGCTCCCGGGGCGCCACAAAATGGCAGCCAACTGCTCCCCAAGGGTATAGATTAAATGCAATTTCTCCAGTTTGAAATGAATAAGATTCTATTATTATTATTAAGTAAGTCACCTCTTGCTGCTATCTAGATTGTTCTAAGAAACATTTAATTCATGTACAGATGGTCAAGTTTTTTTTCCTTTACAATTCACAGGTGATGCAACATGTGTACGCAGACTTGTAGTGTAAGAAGTTCTCTGTATTGTTAAAATTCAACTTAAAGCTACAGTGTGTAATAATTACAGGGATATACAGTTAGAAATGTAATATATTATACATAACTATGTTATTTATCATCATCTACGAGCTCAGCCTCTTAACCTTAATATTTGCGTTGCCTTAGAATTCGTTATTTATAATTACATAGGAGCGGGTCTCGCAGCCATGGAGGCAGACATCTTTGCGCTACGGCAGCGCAGAGCCAACAAAATAGCGATTGCCAGATCGCCCATTACGCACAGTGAGCTGGATCCTGAACACAGCATATCCTCTCCCGGTCCGTAGGCATGTCCCTGCAGTTACCACAAGTAAGTAAAATTATCTATGTAAACAAACCTCATCACTTGAGAAGGTAGGTGATGCGGACGTCGTGGAAGACATTTTGTCCCGTAACGCTCGCCGTACTGTTGGGGGGGAGAAGCGGTGGGGGGAGATGTTCATGTTGCTGCGGTCTGCAGTCTGGACGTTAGATGTCGCTGAAAATTACACACTGTAGCTTTAATTAAGCATATCTTAAAAATAAAAAAAATTAGGCAGTTTTTTGAGCAGCTTTTTTTTTTTTTTTAAACAACTGTTTGACAACAGCAGTAAAGCCAATATCAAACTGTAACCTAGACCAAGGCTGGTGTAAATTAAAGAAAGTTTGGGTCCTTTGATAGCCAATGTGACTAATAGAAACCTCAAACTGTTAAAGTGTCCTTGAACTACAATGTGAAGCGCTGCGGTGGGGCCTCACCTAGTGTTCGTTTACCTCAGTATAAATGAGGGCAGATTAGAATAAATCCTCTAATTCAGCCAGTGTACCTTGTAAAATCAAATAGTAAGTCATGGATCAGTGAAGAACATTCAGATTTTTTTCTACACCATATGTTTAAACTTATATATATTTTGAACCAAAAAAGACTGCTCACAAACCCTCTTTGTACTTTCAGTTAAATTAAAATGCTGATTACAGGTCAGTTTTCCTTTTCTTGATTTAAATTTTGCTAAAAATTCCTAAAGAGTACTTACAGTAGAATTAATCATTTTACTATTAAAATAATAAATTAAGACATTTATGGTAATGCGAACATTGCAAAAAATGAGAATCCCTATAGGAGCATCAATAATGTGCTATGGACCTCAATATGTTCATTTTGCATCAATAGGTGACCCTACAGCATTTAGAAAAACTTTGAGAAAATGCAAACTTAAAAAATATTAATTGAGTTGAATGTCTTTCTCTCAGTAATAAACAAAAATTTTTACAACTTTATTTAAAAAAAAAGTTTGTTTTTTTTGCAGCCAGTGATGTCACAGGTTAGAATTTAAATCATTTAAATCGTATATCTAACAGGTTTCTAGAATTTGCGTTATTCATCTCCAGAATTTTGCAAAAATTTGAAATATCAGACTTAGACTTCCTTTATTGTCATTGCACAAAAAACACAAGGTGAATCTTGACAACGAAATGTCGATTACTCTGGATTACGTGGTGTTAAGCAGTCTGATGGCCAGGGGGAAGAAACTGTTCAGTAGTCTGGTCGTTCTGCAGAAGATGCTGCGGAACCCTTCTGCCAGATGCCAGGGAGGAAAACAGTCCATGGTTGGGGTGGGTGGGGTTGGAGAGGATCTGGTGAGCCTGGGATAGCCAGCGCCTGTCAGCGATGTTCTTAATGTTAAAGAATAAAATTATTAATCTAATTTACAAACTCATCTACATAATGAAAGAGTCTGCAAAATAAACAATGGGATACAAAATAACTCAAAAAGTTACTTTAAAGAAAAACAAACAAAGCATTACTCCAAAGGAAACCCTCTAAATGGTAGAACCCGGCAAGGTAATCAATGACATCATCTAGCATACTTTAGCAGGAAATACTGGGACAAACAATATTGAGTAAAAAGGAAAGCAAATACCATGAGCATACTTTGAAACAAAATACACAATTTCAACCAATAATCCAGAAGTAGGAGCTTTAACCTACACAGAAATAGATGGAAACAACAGCAGCTAAATGCTAAAACAAACCTGGGATAGTAGCCTAAGTGAAGCAAAGTTGCAAACTAATGTTTAAATTTAAGCTTTTCAAATCTGAAAAAAGAATAAGGGATAAGTGGTGAACACAAACTGAACCACTTTGTCACATTGGACTCTTTCCTGTCTCTATCGCTTTCTCTCTCCACTTAGTTCATATACCCTCTTTCTTTCTCACCTTCCTTTCTGTCTCCATGTACATTGTATACAACTTTTCTCTCTAAATAATCTTCAATAATGTTTAATATATGTGTATCAACTGAGACCTAATGGCAATGGTCATAATGGTCTGCTCGTGCAAGCAAAGCTATTGGGATATCATATAGCTCTGGGAAATATATTCCCAGAGTCATATTGGAAAAACAGAACACAAAAAAAAGAAAAAAAGAGAAAGAATCTAAAAACCAACTGTTGGATGCAAAGTACTTCACATATTGTTAAAGAAAGCTGTATAAGAATCTCAAAAATAATAATATAAAAGCAAAGAAGAGAGCGGTTGTCAAAATGTACATATGCTGGTTATTTTGTGTATGAGAACAATAATCAGGTTTTAGCAAAAAACATTTGTAGATGAGGATCACCGTAAGGCAATATGATGATCTAAAAGACATCTCATGATTTAGGATATTTTACTCTGTACACAAACCAATTTCTAATCATTCTAGAAGGAGACTGAGGTTGAAAAACAAACCTCCAGAATGATTCCAGAGCACCTCATGTCTGACCATCCTAAGGGATTTGAGCTCTCATACAACATTTACAGAGTTCCAAGACCATAATTAGCTTCCCGTGAACAAGCCAAGGACCCAAGAAGCTAATTAAGTATTCAGACCCTAATTACCTTCTTGAATCCATCGTTTGCTCATTTGTTCAGAACACAAAGCCTGAACTGACTGAAATTTACTGACTATATTTGATATGTTGGACAACTGATTGAGAATGGATTGTTGAATAGTGATACCAACAAATCAGATATCCTTAATTAAAGCAAATATTTTGTTTTATTTTATTCAAATAATAGGGTTATAAAAATGATATAAAAATAGTATTAGTATTTCATCCCCTCAACATTGTTTATTTAAATGTATTGCAATCTACAATCTCTTCAAAACCTCTCTTCGAGGATTTACGGGCTTTTTTAGGTATCTGCATTTTTGTAGACAGTCAGTTTTCATAATATGAATAGATATTGTCATGATCTGGCCTGTTTGCTCCTCCTTAATTGATAATCTCTTTCACCTGCTGTTTTCTCTCCCTGCCTCAATTATAATTTATTCCTCTCACCTGTTTCTTCTGGGTTATATTCTTTTCAGCTTGAGCATTTGGGGCCAGATCATTATTTGTTTATCTGTTAGTCTGTTATGTTGATTCCTTGGTTCAGGTTTTGGATCCTGGCGGCCAGTGGAAAGAGGGTTTTGTGTTTGTCTTGTCTCCTGATCGTCCACTGTTCCTCCGCTGCAGAGTCCTCAGGGTTTTTGGCTCTATATGTGGGGAGGTTCCGTTTTTATTCCACTAGGCCTGGCTCCAAGGAGGAGACCGGTTTAAAGTTCCTGCATCAAGTTCTGGTTCCACGTCCTGTCTCGACTACCTTCTTCCACTGAGCCTGCTCATCTGCACCTGCTCCTGTGCGTGACCGTCTGGCCATGCTTCTGAACTCTGTCAGACTCTAAACCTGTCTGGGAGCTTGTTTTTGCCTGGAAGTCTGGATCCTGCCACCTGTCTGTTCCTGCCTGATCTGCATCCTGTTCTGTCCATTCCTCCCTGATCTGTATCCCTGATCAGGATCGGCTTCCTGCAACTCCTCCGGAGCTACAGCACCGGGGACACTCTGGGTGACGCGAACCACGTCAGCTGTCAGCCGATCGGCTGGATTGCACCCCCCTCAAGGGGTATGGACTGAACTGCTAAACCAGGTAAGTGACTCACTGAGAACATCATCTTCAGTCAGATGTTCGTGGTCACTTACCTGTGTTTCTCCCACAGAGTGTCTAAGATTGGGCGGGGCCCCGCCCCCCTCCTGCAGTGTCCGCGAGCCACAGCTCCACTTTAGTTTTGTTTATTTAATAAATGTTTCGAACTTTCCTACTGACTGTCTCTCCTTGAATACTGGGTCCATCTGTCCTCGGTTCTTGAAAGATATTCTTTTAATACTCAATCTCAAAGGTTTGTTTAACCTAAGCTTGAATATTAGAGAGCAGCGAATTGGGTGAAATAGTAGCTGTAAATGCCCTAAATTGGCTGCACTTCATTAAAGTGCAGCAAATTGAGAAAATCCTGCAAACACAAAAATAACATTACACACAAAAAGCAAAAAAAACAAAAAAACATCAGCAAGCGGAAATGCTGCAGAGGGGATATTCAACAATCACAAAAAATACAGTGCAACAAACACATTGTAAATATACAATATGCTGCAAACCATGTTAATGCAAATGCTCTTAAAACATGAGCAAATACAACCTGCTGTGAATGACAAAAAAAAAAGTTAGGAAAATCTGCAAACTATGGCAGCATAGGTGAAGTTCTCCAGACCACTAGAGGGAAACAATTATTAACTCATATGGGACCAGATCCTTTGTAAAGAAGTAGATGGGATGCTCCAGAAGAGGCCTGATTTTTCAGGTTTGTGTACCAAACAATGAATTCAAACATGCTTGTATGCTCAGATCACATGCAAAAGCAAATTTTCCAAATCAAAAGCTTAACTTCAACTGCAGTTTTTGTCATTTTTTGTACTTACGAAAATCAGTTGCAAACTGAAAAAGAAAAATATTTGAAGTTGTTGCAATACAGGAGGCAACAGAACAACAGTGGAGAAAAATAATAAATCAAATAAGAAAATAAATTAATAAATAATGCAGCGGGATGGTAAACTTTATTGATACAATTAGATCAACTTGACAAAAATGACAGAACTTTAATTTTATGGCATGACTATAAAAATTTTATATAAAAAAAGTGTAACAAATTTGTAAATTTAGCTCTTCTTATTTTCAATCTTTTAAAATAACCCCTGAAAAGATCTGTTTTTGCAACAGATTGGGTTGAGAGCCATTAATAATGTAATGTCATTGGTCTGTTTTGTGTTAGTTTAATCTTTGTACAGTCATGCGGTATTTATTTTTTTATCGCGTTTCCACCCCTGAGCCACCATACCCCCTCTTCAAATATGTTCCTTTAGAAGTCGCACCTTTGGGTTGAATATTCTTCTTGAAATAATTGGTACAGTTCAATTAACCAAGTGATTTTCTGCCATGGATCCTGCTCTTAATCACAGTCCACACATTTTAAAGGCAAGGAGTCCTTAAATGGCATTCACACCAGTAGAGGTGAAAGCAAGTGGAGTGCTCCCGTGACGCTGATGGAAGCTGACACTCAGAATTAGGAGAGGATCAAGAGACACCTCTTACTTAAGGAAGCTGTTCCTCCTGGCTGGAAAACTTTGATTTAATGTAATGGACTCCTCATCTAGAGAATAAAAGGGGAAAAATGCACTGTGAATTATTGGCCTCAGATAGGGTTGTAAAGTCAAGATGAGAAGATATTGCTTGTTTGTGTGTTTTCTAAAGAAGTGGGGTCTGAAAATGTTCACGTATTTCCTCAAGCAGCTTGGAACAATGCTTTCTCCTATTCTCTGATGTTTGCCGAGTTGTTTGGACCGCGTAACAACAGCGTAATTAACATCCCAGGGGTGTAAATAGCAACTAAATTATTACTAATTCTATGCAGAGAGGTACAAAATTGCCTCCTTTTTTCAGAGGCTTGTTAGCAAGAAAGCACCACACACAGACTCACACATTCATCCTGTAAACACTGTGCACAGGGGGAACAAATGCAAACACACACACGCACCTACTTCTTAATCTCCCAGCACCATGAACCCAATGAGGGGCTGAGTTATGGAGCGCGAGGAGGACTTGGCTTGGCATCAGAGGGAGGCTACCTCGCCACTCGTTTGGATGTTAATTAGTTTGGCCTGTTTGCATTTTTATTTATCTGGTGCAGCATGTTAGAGCTGATAATCTATGCACACTGATATCAGCAGAATAAAATCTGAGCTTAGATTGAAGCTGGCCAGTGGAGCCACTTCTTTTCTTACATTATTCATCAAGCACAAGCTGCAAGCAGTGTTTAAAAGTCACTTCACCCAGCCATTTATCAGATCTGTTATGTTTTAGGGATTCATACCCATATCCAAAGATATCCACCACCTAAAAAAAAGACTTCATTGATTTTTGCATATTTGTTCATATTTCCTCACAAAAAAAAAATTTATTACAAGATTTTATATTACAGACAACATCGGTTTAAGGTTCTGAATTTTTACAACATATTCTCATTATCAGTTCGTATGAAATCGTACGAAAAGTTATGCACAGAATTTCGTACGTTTTTGACATTTTTCCTCGAAAAAACAGATTAGTGCGCATGCGCAGCCAGACAGACGAAAAAAGCAGATCCGCGGATGGATGTAAAACTGGGAAAAACAGTGCAATAATTACTTCTTGAAGTCTCTCACTAGGTTGCTTGCTGTTTTGTATCTTAGGGTTAGGGTCAGGGTTAATTGTATGTTAAATTCTATGTTATTGAATGGTGCGTAAGATGCGCATGCGCAAGGATATCTTGTCTCGAGGCAAGACGTAAAAATATGACGAAATAAGACGAAAAAAACGTCAAAAACGTACAAAATACTGTGGATAACTTTTTGTACGATTTCATACGAACTGATAATGAGAATATACTGATTTTTACCAACAGAAGTTTGATAAGAGTGGTGGTCCAGCCCTCTTTTACACTGTCATTCATGTAAAGTCCCGTCAAATCAACTATCTTTAGACTTAACCTTCACAAAATTTTTCAGTGTTTTACACTTGTATATATATATATATATATATATATATATATATATATATATATATATATATATATATACAAAGTTAAAGTTACATAGACACGTTAAATGCCTATATTTAAAAGTAAAATATAGCAAAAACCCAGGTAATTATGATAAAATAAGGCTATATGCTTGATAGTCCTTTTTGAGCCTAAATAGAACCCTAGCACCAGGTGCGATAAGCTGACCTAAACGCCATTTACTGGCAGATCTGCTGAACCACAAGAATCCGGATGGTGGCCAATGACACGGCTACTAAAGAAGTGCTGACTGTGGCAAACATTCTGTAATAACCTATGGAAAACTGACAGCTCTGAGGATAGGGCTTAAAGCATTGCTAACACTAGTAGCAATATTAGCAAGGATATGCAATCATGTGTTAATCAACATTAAAGCAACATCAGAATGCTTCCTGAGCTTTAGCTCCAGCTTTAGTGTACTCCAACAGTCAGTTCATCCAGTGCAACTCAAGTTTTATCCCTCTTGAAATCAAATATCTTCTTGCACCTTTTGAGAGATGATCTTGGAATTTATTTATTTATTTTTCGCAACTATGTTGGGAGTTCCACTCTTTCTAGCCCCTAATGCTGGTAGGGTCACATAATGTTGATATTGTACATATACAAAAAAGGCTATATATACTCATCTTTGAAGCAAAACCAAGCCTACATCTATGTTCATGTCTGCTGATCACCGTTATTTTCTGTCCCAAAAAATACCAAGTAAACACTACTAGGAGTAATGCTTGGAATAGATTGTTTGATTCAATATGAACATGTGCCTATGTATTTTTTATAGGCATAAAACTTGACTAGGCCCTTTTAAGATCAGTAAGAGTGGATGGGAAACATCTTTGAACAGCAATTTCAGTCATCCTACCCAGTCCTAATTTTATATAGGCTCAAATGTTGTTTGGTCCATTTCATTGCATTAATGTACTTTGATCATTGCAGCTCTAGCTTTATATTTTGGATTGTTGGTCTGCCGAAAGTTGAACCTCAAGTTTTTAAAAGCATCCTATACAGCAGACTGTTTTCACATTATCTTTCATGCACCCCCTTAGCATGACAATGCCACTACCACATTTGGGTATGGGGTAAGTTTTCTGCTAAATGTAGTGTTTTAACAGCTCTGCTAAGATGAAATACAAAAACAACAGTTTGATATTTAAAGAGGGGGAAAAACGGCCTTATCTACACAGAAATCAACCCTGATATTTTAGTTGCAGTGTTGGCAGATTAGAATATCACTAAACACTTTTCAATAAAATAAAAAACGTCAAACTGTACAGGTGTAAATAAAACAAGATAAAAAGGAAGGTCTTCATTTGCTTTGGAAGAGGATCAACCATCCTTGACAGTAATTAGCTTCCTGTTACTGCTGCAAAGTCTTTTACATCCCAGTGGATGGATTTTGGACCACCTCACTTTGCAGAATTGTTTTAATTCCCTAATTACATTTTAAAACTTAGATCACTGAAAAACGGTTATATTTGTGGGAAGCTAAAACTCGTTGACAGCCTAGCACGCATTCGTAGATCTTACTCTCCATATCTTCATCAAATCCATCACATGTCATTCCTCCCTCTGTTCCTTTCAGCAGAATTGAAATGTTATATCGCTCTCAACAGCCTGTACTGTATGGTGACGGATTGATATGCATCCAGCATGTAAGGAGAAGAGATGACAGAGTGCCTGGACTATGTGTGTGTGCACCTGCCACACACAGGCGGCCAAGACCGGGAGAGGCAGATGATGAAGATGAAGCTTAACAGGTCAAAATGAAGCCCACCTTCCCCTCCTCCGATTTACAAGTTATGGCCTCTTTCTCCTTCATTCCTCTGTCATTGAAAGAAGATTAGACGGAGCCGATTGCTTCAGACATCAAGAAGCAGACTCCGTCCCTGCTTCTCTTTCTCACACAGTCAACCCATGGTGGCTCCTATCCCTCCATCCACTCTCCCCCATCTCTTCTTTTCATCCCCCTTTATCTGGAACTTGTGAATGGCAGCCAATCACGGGGCAGAGTCGCCTCAGCCTCAGTGACATCCACTGGCAGGATTGATGCACTGCTGGGGGAAGAAAGAGAAGAGGAGGGCACTATGAGACGGGAGGAGATGATAGAAAGAAAGAAAGTGTGGAAGGAGAGAGGAGGAGGAGTAAGAGAGTGAGAGGAGGGAGTAGAGAAGCGAGACCCTCTCTCTCCTCCACACACAGAGTCCCATACACATTCGCAGCTGCTGTGCCGCTGTCAGTCCTGGAATGTAAGCACTGCCGTCAGGAGTCCGATTTTCCAACCACTAAGCACAGAGGAGGAGTACAAACCCAGCGGCGCTCACTCAGACATACAGATGGATGCTAAGCAGAGCGAAACCTAAGGTAAGAGGTTTATTTTCTCTTTCTTGCCTTTGATCTATGTTTTACATTTCATCTGCGTCTGGACTCTGGGGGGATGATCTGCTGTCACAGCGCAAGGAGCAGAATAAATGCATCACTGAGCTCTGGAAAGAACTTCAACCATTAATCACTCTAGATCAGAAGGAAAAATAGTCAAACTCCTCATAAATCAAAATTTCCTCCAGTTTTCAAGATCTATTTTTTATTTATTTTCAATTTCCAGCTGTTCCTTCCAATTAAGCTGATTCCTGTGACACCTGTCACTCATCCTAAGGTCTTCCAGTGTCAACTTGGCTTTGCATCTAACAAACCTCACCAGGCTGAGTGCCGGTGCGCCTATAGCAGGTGTTTGCACCTGTTTGAAGGCAGGCATGTGTGACTTTCTGAGTATGCATGAACATGTGAGAGAGTCTCCACGAAGCGCCCTGAATGGAGAGAGTCGCACTTGTGATGCGATTTGATGGAGAGGCGCTGTAGCGTTCATATCTCGGAAAAATACCTCAAGGTGTTTATCGTGGAGAGGGAAGGGACATGTGCTCCAAAGCGCAAACTTAATCCAACCTTGACCGGCTTGCAATTTTTTTTTTTTCCTTATCTCTCATTCGGTATAGGCACCAAAGTGATATATGGTGGCTTTTTCTGCACACAGATTCCTTGGTCAGCCATGCAACGCCGTTATAGCTTAGTGCAAATTAGCCTCTAATGTGCCCCTTAAATTATTCTCAAAAGGAGGCTGACCTTTTCAGCATTAAAATGAAAGAGGGTAGACATACATCTCCACTCTAATCAAGACGGCAGCCATGCTATACATTTTAAAGGATCAGATAAGAATGAGTCTAATAAAACCCCAGTATTTCTTTCCTCAGCTAAAAGTCAGTCCAATAAAAATGTCTCATTTTTTTCTAAAAAAAAATACATATATTTTGAATTTTACGCCCTGCTTTAATTGTCAAGACTCTTTTCAAGAAACACCCACCTCAGCCTCTTCCTTGCGAGGAAGTGTACACTGTATCACAAAATTGCTTTGAGGATCTCCAAACATGAGTAAAGCTCACAGAGGTCTGCCAAAGACTGCAGACTGGGCCCCGCTGCATTGGGAATGGTTAGGGCTCCACCAAGTGGAAGCTGGCGTATCTGCACCGGCACCCCCTCCCCACCAACACCCATCCCACCCCCTGATAGATTTACCCTCTGTCCGTGCAGGTCTGTCAAACAGCAGCAGGCAATCACAGGAGCCACTAAAACCGCCCATCAGATTGTAATAGTTTGGAGATCAAACCTTTATGTCATGTGCATGAATTATGTAAAACTATATAAATAAAAATACATTTTAAAAAGAAAGTCCAGGGTGACTTAAATGCAAAGCAGCATTATGACCTTGTCATCCACTCCCCCCTTTTTCTCAGTCTGATGAGAGACCTTCACTGCTGAGCGGTTCGATTGCACCCCATAATGCTCGATTTGAAATAGCCAGCAGTTTCAAATGGTGCGTAGGAGGTTTTGGATTGTTGACACTTAATTATATGGTCCAACCCTTATGTAACACTGCACCTGCTAATAAATAGATCTATATATACGGGTATTTATAGCCCAATTTAGAGAAAAAAAATAGGAAATTCCAGTAGGCATATGAGATTATATGAAACAGCCGTATTTTCAACAGTCTGTTATTCATATGGGAGATATTTCTGGTTTGCCGCCCAGTATCATTGATCATTGCCTCTGGTAAAATAGCTGTATATTTAAAAAGGGTAAAGGAACTTCTTAATGTTAAATAATGAATATGAACACTAAAGGAAATACATGTATGGAAGAAATTAACTTTATTCTTCAATCGCCTAATGAGAAGTTCAAAAAAAATTGGAGGAAAAGGGCAAACTGGTTTAAAAATGATACAGCATTAACATCCAGTATTTTTAGTGGGTGAAGTTGGATGTTAATGAGCATCTTTGCACCTTTTTGCCCTATAGATGATTAAGATGTAGTTCATGTTATGACAGAAGGAAAAAAAAATACTGACAAACTACTTTTTAAAATAAAAACTGAAACCTTTAGCTGTCGTGTAATCATAATCCTAAAATGTCTTTTTGTACATTTTTTAAATAATCAATAAAATATATTAGACGTGTTAACTATACAAAGGCACGGAGGTCTCAGGACTTGATGTATCATAAAGGATGCTTGTCACTGAAGGAATGAACTTGTTCTTTGTTAAAAACAAATTATTCATACCCCTAGAAGATTTAGGTTTTAAGTTATCTTTTAATTGGATCGGCATGTGTCTTCTGACTGGAAACAATGTTGTAGAGATGCTCGGCTAGAAGCCCGACTTTAATCTGAGAATCCTTGGAGGAAGTTAAAGATCGGGGTGATGGTGAGGAACCCTACGAACTTCAAAGAATCGGAGCTCATCGCTAAAAAACCTTTTTTTAACTATTTGTGGAAGCTTGTTAGAAATTATTTAAAAAATTGTTTTGAAAAAAAATAATTTATTTGATTAGGCATCCCATCTTTCAATTGTTTTAATAATCTTTTTAGAAATTCCTGTCTTTGCCTATCTCTCTGAATCTGCCAGCAATATGAATACATTTGGGCTGAACTGTATACATTATACGCTTCTAAAACTCTAATGCAAGCTTACCTCCAGAGCATACTGCAGCTATAATTATTGTCCTCCTCGAGTTAGAGAATCCACAAAAGTGCTTAGTTGCAGAGCTCAGTTAAGGGTTTTTCTCTGGAAGCTTGCACGTTCATTTTTTAGGGCAGCGTGTCCATGAAAATTCATACAAACCAATGTTGCAAAGGCTGCGCTTTTTCTTTTTTTTTCCTCCCAGGAAGCAGATCCTGACGAACAGCTAGTTTGTCTCTGATCAAAGATGTTCTTATTCAGCAAAACAAGAATGTATAATTTGCAGATTAAAGCTATGTAGCACGGGGAAGTTGTTGCCAGCCAGTCGATATGTGTAGTTGCCAAGATTAAGAGAAAACACTCTGAGACAGCCACTCATAAAAGCATATTAAACAATTCGGTCCTTCCACATCCGTGTGTGTTGTAGTGCCAAGCCGTATAAGCTCCCTACAAGTTAATCTAGTCATAAACAATTTCTTTTAATGCGTCCCGCTTTTTTAATGGGCTGAATAAGTCGAGATAATTCAGCTCGAGCCTATAGGATCTGGCGTGGATTCAGCATGCTCATTCATCCTTTAATGGAGTGTTTGGAAGAATTTTGAAAAAGAAACACTGGTCTAATGCTTAATAGGCATGCCACATCAAAGATTAATATCCAGAATGCTATTAAAATCTCAAGGACGGGCGGGAATGATAATTAGAAAATGCAATCACAAGCGTCAGGCTGGATTAATTGCAAGGCGGGCGTTTCCCCTCATTTCAGCAGCGTCTGTGTTACGCTTATGTCACATTTTATACCTACAGTGAACTCCAGTTGGCATGATTACAACTTTAACTCCTTTTAATGTTTAACACTTTGTACTGGATGCGTGATGCTTACTACTAGAAACTGTTTAAGTCCTGAACTATACAGGAAAAAATGTCACAGTCAAGTCAGTTAATCTGGTTTTTAAATCAGTGGCATGATAATGCTTTTTGTTTCAGTGGCAAGTGAGTGATAAATATATAGAAAGCCAAACGGATAGTGTGGGTTACAAACTTGCATACGGTCATCATCATCAGGGATTTTAAAGTTAGATTTGGCTAGAACTTATTCCAAATTGAAATCATACAACTTAAATTAGGGCTTTAAAAATGTGATTCACCTGCAGTACCTTCCCACTTCTAAAACCATGGAACTGAATGATTTGTTTATTTTATTTTTCTGTTATCGACAGACAGCAATCATTATTTTCATAAAACATGGAACATATATCAAATGTTAGGCAATACTGGTGGGAGTATTATGATTTGGTCATGTCCTCTTGATAGTGCTACTGGGACACGGATTGAAGTGCCTCGGTACAGTGCATTGAGATGATGTGTTGTAAATTGGTGCTAACTTGATAAAGTGAACAACAACAACGTGAATATACAACATTCTCAATGACACAAGGAAATAAATCAAATTTCCGTACAAAAGTAATCTGTATCTGTCACTGCATGCATAAAAAAGTTCTCATCGGTTTGCCTAGTTACGAATAGGAAATAAATAAGCAGCATCCTATGTCAGGTTGGCTTTTTTCGTACTGGATATTTCTGGGTCTATTTTCATCAACAGGAGCAGGACATGATTCACTATTGCTCTATTTAGGCAAATTTATCCAACAAGGCTGTTAAGACTGGTTTTTAGGGAAAGTCACTGAGTGTTTCTGCCCTGTTTACTGTCAAACTAAATATAAAACAACAACAAAAAAGCCTTGCATGTAGTATTGACATCAGATTTTTTATATTATCTTTGCAACAGTAAAAAATACACTAGCATCTCTCTCTCTCTTAGACTAAGCTGGCAAACAAATTCATACCACTCATGAATTTTGATTAAGGGCCAGACAAAATACTCCCTGAGGGGTCAATAATGCCCCCCCTGGCCTCTATTTGTACATGGCCGATTTAAATACACTCTAATTCTGGAATTTATGCATTTGAATTCTAACTCTAGTACATATAGATTGCTAAAAATGAAATAGTAAAATGATTAGATTTTATTTTAAGCTGTACTGACTTTCTCCTGCAACTATCTCCTGAGGGACATCAGCTCTTGTTTAAATCTCCAAACAAAGGAAGAGAAGCCTCCCCTGAGGTACATGATGAATCCTTGTTTTTAATCAGCAGTAAGAATAAAGGCTTCCAAAGAGTTGGGCACACTTGTGTCCTCAGACGTACCCGCAACTTAGTGCAGACTCAAGACACACATCCTTTTGCGCAATGTTCAATCTTTATCCACATATGCAGTATTACATGTAAACTATTTGGAGGGAAAGTCATGCTTTGTCTAAACTGTTACAATCATTCAATGAAAAATACCAATTTCATCCTGCGACCATCAAAGCTGATTAGCCAGTTCTTGTGCAAACTGTAAGTAAAAGTGAAGGAACTGACTTATATATGTCATTACTATAACATACCCAGAGACATTCAATGCCTTTCAGGATAATTCTACTACTTCTGCTTTCACAAATGGCTTTAAAGGAAAGAGAAAGATTTATTAGGATTAACTCCCAAAAGACAGTAAATTATGCATGCACACCCAAATTACCTGTCAGGGGCCATTCCTGCTGGGGATACAGCCTTATACTGAGGTCTGGAAGGAAGACTGCCAATGACAGAAAACAGCTTATCTGCAAACACAAGCTTAACCTGTACCTGAGGGTTAATTTTTATATTTTAGCCATTACAATCACACTGTTTTCTATATGAGTTCAGTTATAGTGGCTCTAAAATTAAACAGTTTTCCCAACAATTCAAGAAGCATCTAAAAACTGTGAGGGATTTTGAAAAGGGGGTAAAGATAAAAAAGAAAAAAATGACTGACTTCCTCTGGACAACACACAATCTATTTTCGCCTGTTTTGGAAGCTAGAGTTTGAAACAATGCATACAAATATAATTATAAACCTAAGGTTGGGTTGCGATTGTAGCTTCCAATTTGGAAAACAGCTAACGAGCAATTCCACTTCATTCTTTATCACCATGAGCATTTCAAACCCCTAAACTAAAATAAAAAAAAGACCTAAAATACATCTCCAAACCTAATTTTGTTCTTGAGCTATTGGGAGTAGATTTATAAGCCTGGTGTCTTTGTTAAGGTAGCACTTATTCATTTATTTAAGTGAGCAGTCCAAGTTGTTGTACTGTTAAACTGTGTTTACTTAATGAATGCAATGTTTAGAAGTACGAAATACACTCCGACAGGATAACAGAGTCCTCATTAGAATTAAGTGGTGGATTTCCTCTACTTAACAAAATAGTGAAACTCTTCAAAACTTTAGAACAGTAACATCAGAATTCTTCAAACACATCTTTATGATTAGTGAAATGTTAATTTGATTTCGGAAATTTTAGTAAAGGCCATATGAGAGCCATGCGAAATTGCTATTATAATGTTGTGTAAATAAAGAAATAAAAATCTGCGTCTATTGAGCTTTTACAAATCAAATGAAGGATTCACGAATAGCAAACTGGGTTTAAAATATTTTATTATTGTTGCCTAATCTATTATTGACGAGTCTATCAAGTTTATTTTTTGAGTTGGAGCAGTTCTGTTGTGGTCTGAATGCAAAAAAGAACCAATATGGTCTTTTATTAATACATTAATTTCAATTCAATTCTGCTTATTTATATAGCACCCAGTGGCGGCTGGTGAAAAATATTTTTGGTGGGGCTGATATAGCCTAGTGTATGTCTCCAACTAATCCGGAATAAGAATTCAAATAAACAATTGGACAATACATACAATTTAACAGTAATGATTTAATTTACTATATAATAACAGTAACAGTGATGATTTGGGTCACTGTGACGGGGTTCTTTGGCCTCCAAGAATCCAGGCTCAGTCGGGTTACCGGTGTTGGTGATTTATTGAGCTCAAAAACTCAAAACAGGGGGCAAAAGAAACTAAACATATACAAGATACTCTGGGCCTCAGCCTCCCTCCAGTTACCAGCAATGTAACAAAGAAACAGAAAACAAAAATTGCCGCTTTTCTTCCCACAGCCCTCATTAAATAGTTTAAGCCCCTCATCTCAGGCTCTCTTATTTCTGATTTCTTCTCATTAATCAGTTTTGTCCATATATTACCTCCACAAACAATTGATGTACAAAAACAAACAAATAATTTTTAAAACTTAATTCTTTTACACAGATTCATTGACTTATTCAATTACACCAAACTGGGTTTGAACCCAGCAAAGACGCAGCCAGACTGAAGATGACAAGTCCCCATAGCATAAACACGTACACACCCACACCCCCCCACACACACACACACACACACACACACACACACACACACACACACACACACGGCTAACCCCACTGAAATATTAAGTGTGCACCCTCAATATGCCAGCAGGTAACCAGGAACAGCTTGTGTGTTTTAAGTTCATGGAGCTACTGGTCTCAGCGCGAGTGTATTGGTCCTCACAAACACAGTATAACAGGAATGTGTGTGTGGCGCGCAAAGTTAGAGAGGTTGTTTTAAGCGACGAGGTGGATTCGTCACAGTCACAATAACCATGACATGAAATGTTCATATCCTACAACAGGGATGTTCTTCTGGCAAACGGGTAGATAAATAAGGATCTCACCGAATTTGGTGGAAGCTGCATCTCGTTCGTTACATTCGCCATCGTCCCTCTCATTGTGTGCACCTGTGCTTGGGTGCAGAAGCCTGTTAAAGGGCAGTATTTTCAGCACCCCAAGACCATAAAGTTCTGAGACGCTGATTGGCCATTAAATTCACCTAGCAATAGTACATGATTGACAGATTCTCTGCAAATGTGGGGCTGTCTGATCACAGCCCCCAGAACAGAGACGGTAGGAGTCTGTCTGTGGAAATCCACAAATTAATGACAGTAGATAGGGAAATGTAGTTTATTTAATTTGTTTTGCTTATAGGTACACACTCTAGAGAGTAAAACTGACATTTATGAGTTAATTTCTAAAAATATATTTTACGTTTCTCTCTTCTTATCAGGGAGGGCGGTGCCCCAGCGCCCCCTATGGGCCGGCCGCCACTGATAGCACCAATTCACAACACATGTCATCTCAAGGCACTTTACAATTCACCAGATCATTCAGTCAGATTGATTCATAGTTGAGAAAAGAGACACACAGACAAGTAACTCCCGAATGAACGAAACACCAAACAACACCGTTAAAAACACAATAAGAACTTAAACATTCAAGGTGACCAACATTAGATGATTGCAGTGAGACAGAGTACTTTAAGTTTGCTCTGTCAGCGGTGTATGTTGCGACTTAGTTTAAGAGATTTAATCACAGCCCACAAGCAAGGTATGAGGTGATGGCATTCTACTCCCCTGATCTAGGCATCCCAATATCAGTGTTACAGTTTTGTAAAAAAAATTTTCTAGCAAGTGAGTGCATTAGGAATTAACATGAAGTAAACAGACGTAGGGCCACTATATGAATAAAAACCTAAGCAAAATAAGCTAGAGTATATTCAGTCAATCATCGTTATAAGTATTTCTATTTTCTAAAATTGCAAAAAGTTTTCCCATAACTTTTTGAACACACAAGATTTACTCTTAATTTTAAAAAAAAGTGACATCATTTTTTATTTAAGGGGGATTGCAGATAGTCAACTAATTGAAAAATTAGTTGTCTCCTAAATCAAAAGCCTAAGAAGCCATATTTGGCTTCAAAATGCTGTTTGTTTAGGAAACGTCGGGGTTGTGTCCAGGTTAAGTTTACCTTCCCCAGATGGAGATGCCTCTCTAAGGCATTTGACCACATCTGTGGCCAAACGCCGCTAATAATTAGTTATGCGCTTTTTTCTGTTATTATTCAGACATAATTAATTTAAAATATTGCCTACCAAGAGGTGAACATATTTTGACAACTTTCCCAGTTTTTCTTTATGGAAGGTTGGCATTAATAAAAAAAATAAAAAAAATGCAACTACAGTAAGTGAAGCATCTGTAAAATGCAATTTATATGTGCTACATGTATTACCAAAGACATACAGCCGACATTTTCATGTGATGAAAAATATACCCTTACCTAGGCGTGTAAACCATGTTTGAATACATTTTCCATTTATTTAAGTTTTACTCTGAGTACATTTGAATTTAGACAAGATTCTAGTATCAGATTAGAAACTTTAAGGCTTTACACCTCATACATAAATCATGCAAGAGACATTTTTTTTTCTTGGTTTTGTCATATTTTGTCTGGCTTCTGATTTTATGAAGCACAAACTGATGGTATGATAGAATATATTTGCTCAAGCTTATGGATAGTAGAGCATTCTCATGCTGTTATCTGTTTTTTTTCTTTCAAGCAAAGGTTTTAAGAGAACCGTGAAGTGAAAAGATGCGCAGACTAACTGCAGTTTTCTCTCTTCACAGAATCCTAAAGGACACAAGTGAAGGGGAATACAATGCCTGTTCTGACAAGGCTACCTTCCAGTGTTTACCCTTTTAGAAGCTTATTTCCATAATCACAAGTCATTCCGGACATTTTCCTACTGACTGGATACCATGATAGGCAATCAGGCTCTGCTCCTATTGATGCTCTATTTCTTGTGGCCCAGTACTGCTCTTCCTTTCATTCCTGGGAATATTGGGAATCTGTTTGGGATGCCAGAGAGTGACGGGAAGGTTCTTCAACGTTCCAAACGGGGATGGATGTGGAATCAATTCTTTCTGCTCGAGGAGTACGCGGGAAATGACCATCAATATGTTGGCAAGGTAAGCTGTCCAAGTGCATTGTCTGCAGACTAATTATAGCTGGTTTAGCTTGTTGGGGAAGTGTTTGATGTAATTGGTTGGAGATGGATGGGCTGCCAGAAGTCTGATTGTTACGGGCAGAGCTAACAGGAGCAATCAGATCCACATGAGTGCATACAAATGGTCTGTCTCCTCTGCCTTCCAATGTACTCCTAATCCAGTGCTAAAATGTACAGTTATACCTAAAATCAAACTTCCATTGATTCCTCACTGGGAGGCTGCCATCAAAGGTGAACACTGAGGAACATCATCTCGTATCAACTATCCATTAACCTTAGGATATTAAAATAGCAGTTGAACAATAGTTACACATTAATATATACTGTACAACTTAATAGGATAAAAATGTATACCTCTGTTTAAAAATGGGTGCTTGACAATTATTTGCAATGTTGTAACCATTAACTTCACATACAAACATATTCATACCATGCCAACTTCTTGTTTTTTCATTATACTTACACTATATTGCCAAAAGTATTTGCTCACCCATCCAAATTATTGGAATCAGGTGTTCCAATCACTTCCATGGCCACAGGTGTATAAATTCAAGCACCTAGGCATGCAGACTGTTTTTACAAACATTTGTGAAAGAATGGGTCGCTCTCAGGAGCTCAGTGAATTCCAGCGTGGAACTGTGATAGGATGCCACCTGTGCAACAAATCCAGTCGTGAAATTTCCTCGCTCCTAAATATTCCACAGTCAACTGTCAGCTGTATTATAAGAAAATGGAAGTGTTTGGGAACGACAGCAACTCAGCCACGAAGAGGTAGGCCACGTAAACTGACGGAGCGGGGTCAGCGGATGCTGACGCGCATAGTGCGAAGAGGTCGCCAACTTTCTGCAGAGTCAATCACTACAGACCTCCAAACTTCATGTGGCCTTCAGATTAGCTCAAGAACAGTGCGCAGAGAGCTTCATGGAATGGGTTTCCATGGTCGAGCAGCTGCATCCAAGCCATACATCACCAAGTGCAATGCAAAGCGTCGGATGCGGTGGTGTAAAGCACGCCGCCACTGGACTCTAGAGCAGTGGAGACGCGTTCTCTGGAGTGACGAATCGCGCTTCTCCATCTGGCAATCTGATGGACGGGTCTGGGTTTGGCGGTTGCCAGGAGAACGGTACTTGTCTGACTGCATTGTGCCAAGTGTAAAGTTTGGTGGAGGGGGGATTATGGTGTGAGGTTGTTTTTCAGGAGCTGGGCTTGGCCCCTTAGTTCCAGTGAAAGGAACTCTGAATGCTTCAGCATACCAAGACATTTTGGACAATTCCATGCTCCCAACTTTGTGGGAACAGTTTGGAGCTGGCCCCTTCCTCTTCCAACATGACTGTGCACCAGTGCACAAAGCAAGGTCCATAAAGACATGGATGACAGAGTCTGGTGTGGATGAACTTGACTGGCCTGCACAGAGTCCTGACCTCAACCCGATAGAACACCTTTGGGATGAATTAGAGCGGAGACTGAGAGCCAGGCCTTCTCGTCCAACATCAGTGTGCGACCTCACAAATGCGCTTCTGGAAGAATGGTCAAAAATTCCCATAAACACACTCCTAAACCTTGTGGACAGCCTTCCCAGAAGAGTTGAAGCTGTTCTAGCTGCAAAGGGTGGACCGACGTCATATTGAACCCTATGGATTAGGAACGGGATGTCACTTAAGCTCATATGTGAGTCAAGGCAGGTGAGCAAATACTTTTGGCAATATAGTGTATATTTAAATGTCTTTACTCTGATACCCTAAATTAAACTCTAGAAATTTACACTTGCTTGACTCATGTCTCATATGTTAAAACATCAGTGAACAACATCATGAACACCAATGAAGAGAGCAGACAGGTCAAGTAGAAAGATGTGACATATTAAAGGTATGGTGGAGGATGTTCTTTTTCCGGCTGGATCATCACAATAAGTGGTCCTCCTAATTGTCAATCATTCTGGTGATATGTTGACATAAGTCAGTCCTACGTGCTCATCCCCATTTTCACTTACTGATGTTGAGTCTGACAAAGTGGAAAAATTGCAATTCTTCTTTTGGAAAGTAAGCTTGTGTGAGCAATGCAAATGGCAACTTTTAAACAGAGCACGAGGAGAAATTGGCTTTTGCACGCTCTCGCACATGTTTAATAGATGTTCCCTCTCATGAGTGGGTACAGTGTTAAGCATGTGCATTTTTTTTTTTGAGTGGAGAGAATGGGTCAGGCAGTGGGAAAGTTCAAAGAGTTTATGATAAGCAAACAGGAGTGCAGGGCTGCTCGTCAGCTGAGGGGCGGATCTCTGCAGAGATAGATTACAGGTCAGTGACTGGATGTGCAGTTGAATATGACTAGGAGCAAAGTCACTGACCTGATTCAAAGTTCAGTCCGTTGACGAAGAACACATTTGAATCCGAACGGGCAGTTTAGACCACAGTAGCGGCGGGCGTCGCCCCACAGAGTTCCTAGAGAGCAAGCGCCAGCCAACGCAGAGCAGCAACCGAGTCCAAAGGGGAAATCCAAGGCCGAAGTCAGACGAAGAGTCCAGGTTCAGAAGCCGGTAGAATCCAGGAATCAGTTTGAAACAGATCAGACAAACAGAGCAGACGGGGGCAAAGCAAAACTCGAGATCTTCAGGGCAGAAACTGGTCATAACCAGAAAAAAAGAACAGGCTAAAGAATGCTAGAGTTTGTCTCACCAAAACACTCGAATAACCAAGCGCAGATGGGAGGCAAACACACAACATAAATAGCAGAGGAACTAGGTGGAAAAGATCGGCGTTAATCAGCCGCAGAACCAATTAGACAGGGGAGCAATAAGGAAAGGAAAAAAACAAACCATTAGCACCAAGATCATGACACTATTATACCTTTAAGTGAAGTTTGATCAGAATCAGAAAAAAATACCTTGAAGCTCTGAACATTTGACAGAGCTGTATTCAATTCATAGGTTAGACAGAGTCATGGAACAGCAGCAGACATTGCTTCCTACCTGAACTGACAGGCTGAGTGACAGAGTATTATTTAGGGTACTTTCAGAGTGTAGGTCCTGATGCTGTTTTCCTTTTTCTGAAATCTCATTTTCTTTTGTTGTTTAGGTCATTAACAATACTTTTACAATGTTCCCTTCATTTGGTGACATTATGATCTTTTTGTGGCTCCGAACTAACCCACATGTGATTAACTGCAATAAGAATGCAAACAGAGTGGTAGGTTGTCAACAACTTCACAAAGACTATGCTAACCATACATCAGCTCCATTTCTCCCTCACCCTAAGGCAGGACACTCATTGCGATCTATTTTATAGCATTGCAACAAGGACAGATTACCACCCACTTAGTTTCCTTTTAGCAATGCAAACTCCTCTGTTTGCAGGAGCGTGTGTAAACTTTGCATGGCCGTTAGCTACATCACTCATTCAAATGATTTATGTGCAACCCTTCCAGTTTGACTTGAAGGTTTCCCTTGATATATTAATGAGGTCTAACATCTCGCTGTCCCTCCACTCAGCAGTGCTGTCACAGCTGCCGTCTAGCTTTATGAAAGCTATTACTGCTGGCCAATGCCGGCGCAAAGTTGTAAAAGATGTCAATGGAAAATGACGTCAAGTTACATCAAATCCTCCTGTGTTTTTTTCAGTGGAGTCACATTTAAAAAAGATAAGACTAAAATCAGATTAAGGATCATATTTGTTAAAAAAAAAAAGAAGTGACCTTGTACCCTGATCCTAGAAACACACCACCTGCAAAAAACAAAAATAAGGTGTAGGTTCATCTCAACCCTTAAAAGAAACCTAAATATAGGGAGAAGAGGTTTAGATCAAAAAATATCAATGCATTAGATGTCCCTGTCAAAGTCTCCACCTACATTCCATGAAAAAAAATTTGTCACAATTTAAAAATGTGTGTTCAGAAATTCTCTCCTTTCAATCAGGTCATTATTCAAGGGTTTTTGAAAAGAGAACATGCTTAAGGATTTTAGTTTCTAGCAGTTTTATAAATTATTTGAAAAAACAAAACTAAGTCATCTCCCATCGACTTTACAACTACACATGTTGGTATTTTGATAAAATCTGAAGAAATACAGTCAAGTTTATGGATGTATTGAGAGAAAAAGTGTTCAGCAAGTTCATTAAAACCCTTTTAAAAGGTGGTCAGTTTTTTCAAAACAGGAAACGCAAAGGTACTTATCACATACCTATGTATGTGAGATTTAGGAAAAAAAATTTACCTAATTTGCCCATATGTAGTCGAAGCAATAATTAAAGAAAATTTGCAACCAGAACTTTGACAAACAGGATTGAAGACGGTCCTGGGTTTAACTTTTCATCAAATACAACAACCCAAACACCAGACGTCATTTAGACATTGGCTTTTGGGCTGAATATTGTTGACCCATCATAGTCCAGAAATGATTTTTTCCCACCTTAGTCCAATAGTAGATCTGAAAATTACAGCTTTTCACTTTTCAGCCAAATGTAGATGTCGTTTGGACGTAATTCATGTCGTCTTTTCAATGTCCGTTCAACCAATGTTTGGTCAGTGGGAATGATGAAGAGGACGATAAGAGTTTGTTATGAAAACACATTAAATGGGACACATACCTGACATAAGCTTTGGGCATAAATGGGAATTTATTTTGATACCGAACTTCAGAACAACAATGGTTTGGAGAGATTTTGGCACTCTTCATATCCAGTCCCAGAGAGATCAGAGTGGTTCCCGTCAGCTTGTCGGCGCACCGTAAAGGCAGGATGGTAGAACGGCGCCGTTATCAACTCAGAGGGAAATGAGGTGACTGTCAACACCCAATTTTCCCAGAAGAAGGCTTGCTTTCATCAGGCACCTCAGTCTCTGGAGAAAACAAGTGTCTGGTGAAAGGGTTGGTTGGGGTGGGAGTGTGGGGGAGCTGGAGGGGCTGATAACTTCCTCTGCAGAAACCATCATCCAGATGAGGTGTGAGGAGAAAGGTGCAGCGTATATAAAACAGAAAAGAGAGACAAAATGGAAAAGAAGAAAACATATCAATCAAAAATATATATAAATTCACTCTCTGATATGTGATGATGCAGCAAAGCAGGTGCTGTGAAGTATAAAAGGAGCCATCCGGTGAATCATCAATGACTTTTCCTTTTTCCTGAACTCTTTGATGCCTTTTGGCACCCAACTTTTGTGGCAATCATATTCGCCCGTCTCCACACTCTCCTTGTGTCTAAAGTCATTAAACTGTCAGAACATCATGACAGTTAAATAATTTACAGGTGGTGGCGTCGGCGAAGGTTCACTCCGCTTCAGTTTTACAGGGGGAGGCGTGGCGATACGCATCAGTAAATCTAACAAGAGAGAGACTCTTCCTGTGATGGCAAGGAAAAAGACAGAACTTCAAGAAAGATGCTGAAAAACAGGAAAAACATTATTTTGCTGACAAGTCCGATAATGAATGATGTGCCATCCTGTGGATTTAATCATTACTCTATTCAATCCCCTAAAACACTATGACTCATGCAGAACATAAATGTATTTTAAATTTGCTTAAATTTTCTGATTCTTCCCCAGTAGTTATCCCCGTTAAAGCAGCCAGACTATGAGATATTTCAAGTTTAACCATCAAACAAATCTCCAATCTAAAGTATATAGCACATGTATGTTGATGTTGTATGTCCGTCTAGATATTTCTAATAGTTTCTAGGTGTTAGTTAGCCTCTACTAATAAACAATCTATCTGCACAAAGCAGAGCAGAGTCTTCTGATCCACAAATATCCAATAATTAAAAACAATATTTCTGAGCATTTATGCATAGGAAATTGACTGGAATTTAGCACAGCTTGTTTTACTTATACAGCAAAGAAAATACCCCTTTGGCTAATAATACCCCGCCTGATATTTCTTGTAGTAACCTTTCATCTTTGAAAGTTTGGCGATTAACTGTATACTGTGGGTCAATGTCATGTGGCTTGGTCAAATTCTAGTTAAGCTTTAAAATGTAAGAGTTGCTTTAAATCTTGCTCTACAATCCTAAACTGAAGGTGGATTCTTTAAGGGAACTGTCATTTGCCTTTGAAGGTAAGCGTTCCCAAACAATAAGATTTCCACCTCCATGCTCCCCAGTTGGTACAAGGTTCCTTTCTCAAAATGCTGTTCTTCTTTTAAGCCAAAATAGTATCTATTCCAGTATTTGAATAACTAAATTATCGATATTCTGTCACATTGTTTCAGAAGCCCAAACTTGGCATCATTATTTTCTGACAAACTTTAGTAAAGTTTTTCTTAGAGGAAAAATAACAAGTGTCCTGCTTTTCTACTTTTTGTTAAAATTGAATTAACATCTCTGATTGAACAAACACACCTTTATATCATACCCACTTTAAATTTCAAATTAAGCAAACTTCAGAGTATGTAAGGAAAAATTACAACACTCTAAACATTGTAATGAGCAAAGGTTTCCTCCTCTGAAAATCAAACATACTGTCTCTTTCTAATTTTCTCAAGCATACACCTTTATATCAATATTTACAAGAGTGAAACATAATATTTCAGGATTTTTTAACATTTTCTTCAGGTGTTTTTCCTCGGGAAAATATATTGAGGGGTTGTTTGGTCAAGAGCTAGTAGACAATATTTTTTTGTTTAGTTTGATGGCACTTTTTGGAAGAAAACTCAAAATTTAATAAGGTACACGTATGACAATCATTGCTCCCACTGTAAAGAAATGACTAGGGCAGGCCAGAGAAAAGAAAAAAAAGAGAGAAAAATACTCATCGGCCACTTTATTAGGTACCCCATGCTAGTAACGGGTTGGACCCCCTTTTGCCTTCAGAACTGCCTCAATTCTTCGTGGCATAGATTCAACAAGGTGCTGGAAGCATTCCTCAGGGAGTTTGGTCCATATTGACATGATGGCATCACACAGTTGCCGCAGATTTGTCGGCTGCACATCCATGATGCGAATCTCCCGTTCCACCACATCCCAAAGATGCTCTATTGGATTGAGATCTGGTGACTGTGGAGGCCATTTGAGTACAGTGAACTCATTGTCATGTTCAAGAAACCAGTCTGAGATGATTCCAGCTTTATGACATGGCGCATAATCCTGCTGAAAGTAGCCATCAGAAGTTGGGTACATTGTGGACATAAAGGGATGGACATGGTCAGCAACAATACTCAGGTAGGCTGTGGCGTTGCAACAATGCTCAATTGGTACCAAGGGGCCCAAAGAGTGCCAAGAAAATATTCCCCACACCATGACACCACCACCACCAGCCTGAACCGCTGATACAAGGCAGGATGGATCCATGCTTTCATGTTGTAGATGCCAAATTCTGACCCTACCATCCGAATGTCGCTGCAGAAATCGAGACTCATCAGACCAGGCAACGTTTTTCCAATCTTCTATTGTCCAATTTCAGTGAGCTTGTGCAAATTGTAGCCTCAGTTTCCTGTTCTTAGCTGAAAGGAGTGGCACCCGGTGTGGTCTTGTGCTGCTGTAGCCCATCTGCCTCAAAGTTCCACGTACTGTGCGTTCAGAGATGCTCTTCTGCCCACCTTGGTTGTAACGGGTGGTTATTTGAGTCACTGTTGCCCTTCTATCAGCTCGAACCAGTCTGTTTCTTTTTAAATGTCCTCAACATGATGATTTGTGAACAGTAAAATTCAAACTCTGCTGAGGCTTTTCTATACTCCCTATAATACTCGTGAACTGTTGCTGTCTTTGGATCTAACCGTGGCATCAATCCTCTCTTCAACAGTCAGGGGCTCTTAACTAAATGTCTTAGGCGCATAATTCTTTGAGAATATGCCCCCAAACTAGCTCCTTGTGACACTCAAGGAATTCTAAAAAATTGATGCTTCGACTTTTCTTTTAGTAAGAAAGTAGCTCTTTACAAATGCAACCTATACTTTAAGAGAGCTGCTCAGGTAAAACACAAGAAGTTGTTAGTCTTAAGAGAGTATTAAAAAGGGAAAATGATGGAAAATACAGGGAAATGCTTGTCTGATTCACCACTTAAACAGTGGTGTAAATGAGGACATAAACTTCTCTAGCAGTCATACAGTTATTAATAGACCTAAAGATTTACAAATAGCTTATGATCCTTATAGCGGAAAATTCAATAATTTCAGCAGGACAGGGTAACGGTGCACCTATAATGAGGCCATTTTGAGAAGGAAAAATAAATAATATGGCAAGTGAAGAAGGGCACAAATGAAAATACAGAAAGGAATTTACAAACAAATTATTATAATTATTTTTTTCATGGTGTCCCGTCTGGCAATGTGGCAATAAGAATAATTGTCTTGGTGCCAAAAAGAGCCCAACAGATTTTACAAGTTGAGCAGTAGGGCTATCGCCATAGAGTTCCGCTTGACTTATGCTTATAAATAGCTTTATTATAATTCATGCAGAGAGTATTACAGATTATATGGCCACTGCAATGTACAGTAAGTAGAACAGGAAAGGAAAAACAGAAAAAAAAGATAAAAGGGAGATAACAATAAAACCTCTTCAGTCTGCTTTATCATCTGCAAAGAGATGTAAAAAGAACAGCACAACCAACGGATATAATATAATAGATACAATAAAGCAACACCTTGATGCTATCGTTGAAGTATAAGTAGTATTATTAGTATTATTTAATCTGATATGTATACTGTGGTAGCTGAAGATAAGGATATGGGCTTTCTGTATGGAAAAAAAAAAAATTTTTTTGAAAAATAGACTTGCCTGACTCAAGGTTTCGAATGAAATATATTTATATTATAATAATAATATAATGACTTGTGAAGGTTAGCTGGATAGGAAGAAGTATTTTCCCCTTACCATAGAGTACATAATTGAATGATTGCCATGGTAACACTATAAACAGTATGTATGAATCATTTATTCAATGTTCACAGAAAGCTCCCTGTAGTAACAGGAGTTAACGGAAATTTAAAGTTAATGTGTTATTATTTCATTCTAAACTAAAGCAAACATTCACAGACTGTAAAGCACAGACAAGAGCTTATAGAGCTTTTGCCAGTTGGGTTGCGGGGGTTGACTAGCAGACTATAGCCTATATAATACCTGTTTAAATTAGCTTCAGCTTAACTGTACAGAGATGCAGATACTGTATATGAAACTGCACTCTGCATTAAACAACAATGAAGGATTTAAAAGAAAAAAACTTTACCTAGGACATTTATTATTTTACCAACAATAGGGGGAAGTAACAGGCCTGTGTGAGTTTCAAAACTAAACCACTTGTTGGATCGCTTATTTCATAACATCTAGTGTATTTGTGTTTTTTCTATTTAAGTATTAATCAAGTACCTTCTAAAATGTAGTGTTAACTCTTAATAATTATGCTCTGGGACTTATTTCTTATAATCTTTTAAACTGATGACTCATAGTAAGTAGAAGTAAAGCCTCTAAATCATGTGCTATAGTAATCGATTGGGAAGACTGAACACTAGGGTTAACAATTGCAATGGCCTTTCTGTATAAAAAAAAAGCATTCCCACCAAGCAAATATTGGTCAGATCATTGTAAAGATCTTGAAAATTGGGTCTATCATTAGACAAACCAAACACAACCCGATTTTCAACAATGATTTCTGGAGAAATCTAAGACTATGACAGACCAACCCGATTTAGCCTAAAAACCAAATGATGTCTGCTGTTTGAGGGTGTTGATTTACTTCTCTTGAGCCACAAAAGAGAATGCATTTTTGTGTTGGGGTGTAAATATTACATATCTTGCTTTAATGTTGAAAATATTGCCTGGACATTTACAAGTATTAATTTTAGGTGTTAAGATACATTTTTGGAAAAAAATATAAAGATATAAAGTGTTCATGAGTGTTCAATCATGGTATTCAGCTACTGTTCAAACTCTACAACAAAACCACAGTGTTCAAAAGTTTACAGCTGAAGATATCTGTTCTTACACTGTACGCCCCGATGCTCTGATGCAATCCGACTGCTCACCCTGCACGACAAAAAATCAGATGTTGGACTCAGCCTTCTAGAGATAAAGCATTGGTCGGACTTGTCTATCCAGAAGTAAAGTCAGAGAAGAAGTGTGCACATGTGCAATACGCAAGGGATAGGTAAATCGAAACTCTCCTTCAACGGCATGCTATGATCACCTCACGAGAGTTGACGGAATATCAAAAATGTTGGATTTTCCTCTGACCAAACAATTTATAATCAGGAGCTGGTCGTGAGAGACAAATCTTCCCTTGTTACACTCTGTATACCACAGGACACAGGACACACAATGAGGCTGAAACTTGAACCAAAAAGGGCTAAACATTTTACTAAGGATAAAAGCTTCCTGGAGAGGTGGCGAAACATCGTCAAATCTTGGAAACCAAGTCCAGTTGATATTTTTTGAACTTTTACGGAATGACTATGACCTGGATCATCAGCATTTTACTGTGTATACCCACACTTAAATGATATGATAATATGCTTCAGTAAATCTCTTTCAAAGGCACAGCAAATAGAGTGAATCCTATGTAAGAATATTAATTTGTGTCAGAGATATTATTTACTCTTGAGGCAAATCACTTAAGACTTCCATCTGCCCTGATGACTGCCCAGTTGACTTGAACTTAGAGCAAAATAATGGAGGTTTGGACTAAGATAAAATAGGGAAAATTTGATTGTTAAGGTTATATTTTTTTGCATTATTGGATTTCATTTTCGCAGGAAACATTACTATAGAGAGGGAAAAGACATGCAGCAAAAGTCACTGGGGCAGGACTTGAACCCGTGATGGCCACCTCACTGACCGCGTCTCCTGTACATGGGTTGCATGTTTAACCCCTTAACCGAAAAACATTTGTCATTTACTAACGCAGCAAAAACTTAGGACTAAAACTTTTGGCTACAGAATACAGTCAAGTCAAGGATTCTTGTTTCAGTCTTTGAAATATTTGTCCTGAAAGCTGTGCCTCTGCTTCCACACACCTTAATTAGATAATCAAGTCATTAGCAGGACTCTGGATAACTTGACTGCATACCGAGAATGTAATTCAGCCATTTTATTCAGATGGAAGCAGGTGAAAACAGAGACATATCTAGAAGATGCAGGGCACTTGATTTGGACTTGGGTTTAGACTCAACTTTTTTATCCCTTGGCATTACTTCTTCAGGGAAATTCTGGTTGGAGTAGCTTACATACAGTACAGTACAAAGAGTTAAAGCAAGATGCCATTAAAGATACAAAAATACAACATATAATAAAAAAAAGAATACAAAAAGAAAAAAGCTGTAATTTCCTGGAATATGCTTCCCTTAGATATAAAAATGTCTGTACTGTAGAAAAATTTGAGACTGACCTGAACTGGTCTGCTAGAGACCAGCCTTCAAGTAACATACTAGAGATTGGACTCAGCAAAAACTAAAGACTTGTGTTTGACCTAAGGCACCAATATTAGGACCTGATCTTTTGAATGAAATAAAAATGTACATCTGAAAAAAATGACATAAATTAAGAAAAGCATATGAGCTTTATTCCTTTTTGTTAGTCTAAGGATTTTCAAGTCTCTGCTAAGCCCATAATTGCCCATTACATAAATGACATAGATTATATATTACATACATAACATAATTGTATAATCATAAGGTAGACTGAAAGAAACATAAAGAAAGAGGGAAACAAAGAAAGTAATAAAAGTGCAATAAGAACTCATGTTCTGTACAATGCTATCAAAGCCTTGATGGTCTTCCGCATAAAGATCACTTAATAGCCATTTGCAGTGCACTGTGGGAAACCTTGTTTATTTCACATTCAATCAAACCTCTCCAATCAGCCCTAGCACACTCACTAACTGTCACTTGAGGTTGATTTCTTGATTATGGCAGTGAAACTAGATGTAAAGAACTGTCAGTCTTTTATAGCCCTCTGCTCAGCTGAAAGAAAAAGCAGTGCACTTCTGCTCTACAATAATGCTTATCGCAGCGTTCAAAAGACACGCTGTTTTCTGGCTTAGCGAATGCTGCTGACAGATACCAGAAAATGACATAGACAAACAATTACTCATTCCGTTTGTAGGATTTCCAACCTTTTACCCTCTGATTTGTTACAGCTGTCGACGTTATTTGAAGAAGCAAAGCTTATCCGCTAGTCCACTCATATACTATGCAATCAAGTGCAAAGAAAGTGTGTAAACCCCTCCCATAAAAAAGTCTTATTTTAACATTCTTTCAGAAGGCCATTAGTGAGTGTGAGTACTGTGCTGTCTGCAGCTGCGGTGGCCTACTTCTTAAACGAGGCTGTGAAGTGTGAACACTTGCAATGCTGAGCAATACAGCCGCAAACTTTGGATTCAGGAGCACTGGAGTGGTGTGTTTGAAGTGAGCTAAATCCTATTAAATTCTTGGTACACTGCATTGTGCTGAGCCTTGTAAACAAAATGTGCTGGCCTAAATTAAAATATTCAAGGTAGCTTGCTTTGTTGTGCTAATATTTGGACAATAAGCATCCAAGGGAATTTGCGAAGGCTTCGTTTGATAAATTTTCGCGCAAGCAAAGCGCATTAAGAGATACAGTGAGCTGCAACTTTAACCTGCAGATTCGATATTATAGGACGGTGAAGAATCAGAGCCCAGGTCTTAAAAGGCACAAGGAGAGAGAGGGGAAAGAGTAATTATTCTGAATCCATTCTGTGCTCTATTTTGCTATCTCCTCTTTGCAGCAGCAAGCAATGCTTACCAGAGACCTGACAAGAATTGCCAATGATTTTTGCTGCTTTACTGACAATTCCTCAGTGTTTGTGCAAAGCGATTTAACTCATCAAGGCTCTCCTCTGTGCTTCTGTTGTAAGGCCTTGAAGAGGCTGTACTTGTGCAGCGGGGACTTGGAAGACGAGCAGCTAAGTCTCTACAAATATAGTGTGGATGTGCTAACATTTGATTTTCTAACAGGAGGCTGTGCAAAAACACTTTGTGGCACACTTATTCAAAATTACCAAGACATTTTTTCCAAGCTGTGCAAACTGAAACAGATTTAAGTCATGAATATAGGTTTTAACCGACATTTATATCTTAGCAAAGGGTATAACTTAATTTCATAGCCTTTGAAGCAAGATATATTTATTGGAGGTTGTACTTTTTTTGGATAAATCAGTGTTCCTCACATATTTTTAAATAATTCACTCTGTCACTGTTTGTACAAATGTTTGTTATTTGCAGGAATAAATGACAAAAAAGCTTACCGTCTAAATATTTAGATCTACATTAATAGTGCAGAAGATTATTACCACTGACAGGTGAAGCAGATAACAGAATACCCTTTCATAATGATACCCGTTAGAAAAATTTGTAGGAATTTAAAAATCCTTGCCTGTGAAATGGGGTAGAGGTGCACAGCAGGGAGAAGCTTTCTTCGTCACAATTGAGGGTAATTTTGACAAAAGGATGAAGTAAGGAATGCTCTTAAGAGGTTTGTCTGTGACTTTTAAGAAAGTCATTTTAATTTAGCCCTAAAAGGTCTTATCGTCATCCTCCCTTAGCTTGCTTGGAATCACCATCCAGCTGCTTCGGACTACTCCTACTTTGGTAAATCTACAACTGTATGGAGACTTGTCCAATGTCCTCGTTTTACCTCTGGCCTTTAGCTTCTAGAAATCCCTGTACTGGTAGGATCTCTAAACATTCTGTTAGACCCATGGGTACTAGTTGCTTTGTTAGGCACTTTAAAGTAAATAAATCACTGTGACTTGCTCCATCAAATCCAGAACCACCATGTTGAGGTGAAACTGACAACCAGCAAATCTTATGATGTAGTGAAGCCTTTAGGCCACAGAGTGAATTTGCTAGCCAGGCAAATTTCTGGCAAAATGTCAGGTGAGAAAAAATTCTTACAGTGCAATTGCCACAATGAACAGCCTTATTACTACTAGCAGTACTTCTGAATCAGAATGAATATATCACCCAAAGCCTTGAGCAGCTATACATTTAAAAAGTACAGCAAGTGGGAGGCTGCTTGATGGTTTGTGTTCATTTCATAATCTCTGGAGGAAAAGCCAAGATCCACAGCTCAGGTGGGAAAATCTGTTGTGCAGCAGTGGTACAGTCAAGAAATCAGATCTTTTTTAATACATGGGATGTAGGGTTTGTGGCAAACACATGAAAGTCAATGTTCCGGTAAGATAAAACAAAAACTATACTTATTGAAAATCATTGAAAACTGTCATTTAGAGCAAACCCTTCGTATAGACCTGACCCAACCGAGCATCGCCACAGTACTGTAAGTTATTATGCATGTTATGCTGTTGGAAAACAGTATAACAGGCAAGTTGGTCAGAAATGATAGAAATATACATATCATTAATGCAGGGTGATACCAGAAGAAAACCCTCCAAGGATCTTCAAAGGTTTGAGTATCTCCTGGAGGTTCACCATCTAACAAGATATTGACCTTATATAATGTAGATCCCTATAGAGTTTTTCTTTCACTTAACAATCATGAAAACAAGTTTCTACAAAGAATGAAACATTTGTTTTGCTTCATAGATTAAGTACAGGCATATTTGATGACTGTTTGTTTGTTTTGGTTGGTTCATTTAATATTTTAATTATTGTACAGCATTAGCAACACAGACAGGGAAGTATGGTAATCACATGAAAACCAGCGCTCAAAATATAATCACAATCTTAGTGGGGGGGCAACTCATGGTCGGAAATTCTTTTGGCCTAATTAAGAAGAAATTTGAAGAGGCTCGGCTCTGAATAACATTGATGAAATATACTCCTCTCATGTTGCTGAGGAGATCAGTCGTTGTCCCCTCCCCGCACTTCATATATCCTAGATAAACATTTGGTTTGGAAGTAGAGGATGAAGGATTACTGTTGAATTATGAGCTTTCAAAAGCAAGAAGGTGCTTCTGTGTTTGTTTCTCATTTATTTTTTATAATGGGATGTGGTTTGCGTTAACAAATAACGCATACTGCTGGATTCTTAGCCCTTGCCAATTTGCAATCCTGGTCCTCCCGTTTGCATCTAAGCTGGCTTTTTATCTAGAATAAGAAGCCTGTTTTGGGGCAAGAAAATTCATACATATACTTTCCTACTTAAATTATCCCATAAATTATAGTCAATAGCTGCAGCAGCTTTTACATCCATAACATCCAGTTTAAATCCTTGGTTCACTGGCCTCAAGCTCAGGAGGGAATTCTAATTCACAACAATGAATAAGTAAACATTCAAGCAGACTAATATTCTCCTTTAATAGACTTTGGAAAATAGGCTTCATCTGCATGACAATATCTTCAGACGCAGTGTCAAATTCCACGTATATTGCTCATTTGAACTTGACGGCATCTTGTTTCCTAAAGTTGTCCCCATTCTTTAATTCTTACCCTAGAACAGTGGCCGTTCTGGCATTGCATTTTCTGATTTCCATCCAAAAGTTGTGCTGTTGGCAACGCTTGTTCCAAACGTGGGGGAAAAAAATAATTACTTCCCCGCGCAGCATGCAGGCATTAATATTAATAAGCCACTGAGGTACACTCTGCGTCCCTAACTCCTTGTCATTTAAAATGTGAGCCCATGAGATAGTGCTCTAAATATATCTGCTGACAGATCCAGTGCAGTAATGAGCTTGAATCAAATGTCTTTCACAATATGCTGCCGTTACTCCTCAGTGACATCAGGCTTCTGCAAGGTGATGGATGGGTCAGAGGTGACTAATTTTAGTAATTGTTGTTGTGGCTCAGAGTTTTGTCATTTTTTAAAGGTCCAATCTGGCAGAAAATCTAAGCTAATTTGACCTTGACTAATGGGTGACATAGACTTTGACATAGCAGAAAGATTTAGTGACAGATTCCTTGGTGGATTTACATCATTATTTCATAGTTTACTATCAAGTTTATGGAGAGCTGTATGCACCATATTTTGAACTATTTAGAAGGATGCTGAACATTTGAATGAGGATTTCGTATAAGATACTGACAATAAAAAAGACAAAATAACAGTACAATTACTACAAGTTGAAGAATGAAATATACATAACTTAAAGGGATATTTTGAGATATAAAAATTACAAACTACTTCATTGAAGCCAACAGTACATGAAATAAAAATAAAATAAAATTTATAAGCACGTTTCTAACTTGCTTTTGGAAGAGACTAAAGATTTCTAGTTTTCTTTGAGCCACAGATATGATATTGTAGTCTTAAGTCAGACCTTTAAAAATAAAATCTTAATAAATACTGTCAAAAAGCTTTTAGTTGTATTTAAATATCTTTAACATCAATGCATTTAATACATTAACTACACTGCTATTATTATCAGCTAATTCCAAATGTTTACATTCACTGTCTCAAATATTAATATTATTTTTGTCTCACTGTTTGAAATTAGGTCGTTCTCTAACTTTTTCAGTTAAGACCTGTTGTGATTAACAAGATTGTTTCATTCAGTAAATTACAAACTTTACATACCTTAGGATTACCCGATTCTAACCATTAAAAATGCTGATGGCAATGCTATGTTGTGTAATTGTTCTTATTAATATCATGAATAATTCCAATTGGAAATTATACATTAGTCTTCTGATCTATGTTAACATACTGGCTACCAGGATTTAATGATTATGACAAAAAAATAAAAATAAAACACTTCAGTTGTTCAATTAACAATTAACTTAATGTATCAGTCAATGTGGATATCGAATCAACTGTGGACCTGGGTTTGAATTAACACATAGTTAACGTTAACAACTTTGATTTATAATTATCGGTAAAAAAAAAAAACAGAAAAAAATGTCTCTATATTAATAAGCTGTTAAAGGAACAGAATGCTCAGAAGTAGGATTTAAGACACCAGATTGCTGATATGAAATATCCACAGACAGCTACACTTTGCATAGGCTAAAATGTATTCAACCAAAGTGTGAGTGCAGGGAAAGACTGCAAATTCTACATTCATGAAGGCTTCAAGCTTAACAAGCCTTTTCTTGGATGGAATAATAGGGAAGGTAACAGCTTCAACCAGCGAAGGTGCAGCAACACATGATTCACCATTTTTTTTTTTTTTTTAAACAAGCTGGCACTAGGTTACGATGGAGCTTCTTTCCAAAGCAGTGGCTTACTGCAAAAGACACCAGTGGAGGGTTTTTTTCACCTCTGGTGTGACATCAGAGCAAGGGGTATTGGGAGCTGTAGTTTCAGTTTGTTATAGGTTCATTGGAACAATGCAATATGTCTGTGAATTTCTAATGGGGGCTAGGGGGTAGCAGGGCATGTAGCCTCTATTTCAGTTCCAGTAAAAAGTAGCTACTGGGAGGCTTGTCAATATTATAAGTCAACATTAGACTTCATGATCCATCCATCCATCCATCCATCCATCCATCCATCCATCCATCCATCCATCCATCCATCCATCCATCCATCCATCCATCACCATCCCCTTGTCTGTCAAGGTCACAGTGGTGCTAGTTCAAAGCTCACTAGTCCATAATGGGGAACCACCATGATTTATTATTTGACATTTGTAATCTAATTTGCAATATCACCACCTAATCTTTTGTAAAGCCTTTTCATGATTGATTCCAGAAATAAATGCAAACCCATTAAAGAAATAAAAGTTGCAAATGACTAACCCTCTTAGACTGTCTTAATTAGTTTCAAACTGTTTTATGGAGGGCTTTTGAATAATTTCTACAACTCGCACAAAGGCAGTATATATATTAAAGTGTTTTTTTTCTGTAATGGAGGAAACTCTTCAGGTAATTATGAGAAAGATCTTAGTTGGTTAGGAGGCTTTAATGCGATGCAATAGCCAGAATAGTAATAGAAATGTATAGTTATATGTTTTGATTTGTTTTTCTGACAAATTAATTATTGAAAGTGAAACTGAACTGTGTCTAGAAAGCCAAAAAAGGCTGGTATTTGATTCACAAATGTTTAGATCAAGTGATCCTTTGTTCTTTTTAAATTACTTTGTAAAATGCATTCTCAGTTTTTAATAAACTTCTCTTATAACTTTCAGCTGCACTCTAACGCTGACAAGGGCGACGGCACGGTGAAGTACATCTTGACTGGAGATGGGGCTGGCACCCTGTTTTTGATCGATGAGAAGTCTGGAGATATCCACGCTACCAAGAGGCTAGACCGGGAAGAAAAAGCCATGTACACACTGCATGCTAAGGTCTTGGACAGAAACACCAATGCAGAACTTGAACCCGACACTGAATTTAACATAAAAATTCACGACATCAATGACAACGCACCAAGATTTGTAAGAGAGGTGTACTACGCCAGTGTCCCTGAAATGTCTGAAGTTGGTGAGTTTTGGATTTTGTTCCAAGATAAATTTATCCACACAATGTTTCTTAAAAAAATAATCAGCCGCAAAAATCCAACAAATCAACAAGGATCAATCAATAAGTCTCTTTATAAAGCTATTCCCATTAAATATTATAATATAATGTAATCTTAATCAGACTGTATTGAAATACTTTTATAGAAGGATTAGTATGTGATTATGAATCCTCTGACATATTACTGTTGCTGTATACTTTACTGTCCCCAAAATGATCTTTTACAGTATTACATATGAAGAGTTGCAAGACTTTGTGGTATATTAGACAAACAAAATTATAGTTGTCAGATGTTTTCTCATTACAAGACTGATTTAACACCATTTTTATATATTTTTCTAGCCTTCCTGCTGTGAGAAGTTACAAGCACTTAGACAAATGGTATAAAGATTTTAAAACTTTGGGGCAGAGTTGAAAAGACATAAACAATTTAGCTCAGAAACATTACCCATTTACAGCAGCTCTGCCATAAAGGAATGGGCCAAACTGACAGCAAACTATTGTCTGAAGCTTGTGAAAGGTCATTCCAAAAAAAAAATAGAAAATTTTAAACAATCCACTGTACTTTCTTTTCTCTTCAAACTTGGAAACAAAGTCCAGTGGATTGTTTTAAATTTTCTTTTTTTGGAATAATACAACATTTAACCCATAAAAAAAAAAAAAAAAAATCAAGACAGGTCTCTCTTATTCAGTTTTCTACCGTTTAACAAAAAGAAACCCTAACAAACATTGAAAAGGCAGGGAGAAGAAAAAAAGTTTGTTTCTGAGCATGTTTAATGTTACACTTCTGTCTTAGAGTAAATGTTTAATCCAGATGCAGATGACTTCAGAGGGTTTATCTGAGATAATTTAGACCAAAATTAACTCAGATTTCTGAACGGCTGCCCAAATTCCCCGGAAGTTTGATAACAAAGAAAGTTTTAAATGCAATAGGTAAAATAATTAAAAACATCTCTTCCTGATTACAGTTGTTCCCTCTATCGCTGTTCTTCCTCTGAATTGTCTTTAAGCAACCTCATTATAGTGATATGAACTTAGTCTGCTCTCTTTACTCTTCCAACACTCTTCCATACTGAAGAGTGTTGTTGTCAGCATGTTATGTTGGCAATTAGGTATGTTGTATTTAGTAATCAGAAGTGCGCAGATCCCTGGACGTCCTAGGTGGATTTTTATCTTTAATTTTAATAATCTCCATAAAAAATGCAACAAACTAGTATTTAAGAACATATTTCATCACCATAATTAATCAAAAACTGAAATACCATAAGATATAAACAGATGTACAATGTTAGGTACATGAGAAAGAAATGGTAACAAATAGATTCATATTAACTAAGTAGTAGTGTGTTAGCTAGAAATTGAAAAATTGGTTGTGCCTATTTGGAAAAAATATATATATTTTCACATAAGCACCTAAGAATTATACTCTTCTGAGAAGGAGTGTGGTGTGAGGAAATTTAGAGTTGGGCTTAGGCAAATGTTTTATGATAAAAAGCTAGGCCAATATAAACATGCAGAACCTGTTTCTCTTGCCCTTTTGCAAGAAAAAAAAGTACAATGTTGGATCTACATTTTTCAGTGTTTTTGAACAATAATGCAGAAATATATATTCAAACTTCAGAGGTGTCAGGTAATGACGTACAAATACTTTGTTACTGTACTTAAGTACACTTTGTAGGTATCTATACTTTACTCCATTACTTATTTTTTTTCCTACTTCTGACTTCTACTCATTACATTTTCACAGACGTATCTATACTTTCTATTCCTTACATTTCTAAAATAAATGTTACTCGTAATTCTTGGCTTCATTTTTATGTTCGTGAATATTTATTTCACGTGATGTGCGCTATCCAATGCAGATCTTTGGCCCCTATCCACGTCTAGTGAAAACTAGTGTAATTGCCAGTGCTGGGCACGTTACTTTGAAAAAGTAATTAGTCATAGTTAGTAGTTACTTCTCCCAAAAAGTAACTGAGTTACTAACTGAGTTACTCCACAATAAAAGTAACTAGTTACTAGTAAAAGTAACTATTGCGTTACTTTTGCGTTTCTCACCCCCGTAACCCTCACCACCCAGCCCCCACCTTCTCGCCGTGTGTTTCAAAGCCAGCTGAATAGAGCGGATGACAAAGACAAGAACCTGCAGAGAGTTTTGCATTTCTTGTAACTCAACGTAAATGACATCAGGGGGGAACGCGATGTGACGTTTTTTAACAGGGCATTCAGATCTGGTGAGTATATGAAATTAATAACTGGGGTCTAATTCTGAAATCCTGTGTGTTTGGGTTGTTACAGATACTGTAACATCTCTCTATCTATCTATCTATCTATCTATCTATCTATCTATCTATCTATCTATCTATCTATCTATCTATCTATCATCTATCTGTCTGTCTGTCTGTCTGTCTGTCTGTCTGTCTGTCTGTCTGTCTGTCTGTCTGTCTGTCTGTCTGTCTGTCTGTCTGTCTATCTATCTATCTATCTATCTATCTATCTATCTATCTATCTATCTATCTATCTATCTATCTATCTATCTATCTATCTACCGTAAATCCTCTAATATAGGCCCGGGCCTTTATTTCACTCAAGTGCATCGCGGTCCAGGCCTTTATTGCAAAGAGGCCAGAATTAGAGACAGGCCTCTATTGCTATTTGAGCAAAACAGACTACCAGTGGAATGAATAAAAATGAGATTTTGTGTCTATTTGAACCTATAAAACACTAGGTTCATTTATTGAAAAAGTACAGGTACCATGTCTCGCTCGGTTTGAAGTAAAAAAAATCCTCCAATTCTGTTTAATCCTCCTCCTCAGTTTCCTCCTCCTCTTCATCTCTCCCTTTAATCTCCTCATCACTCGCGCCAGTCTCTATAACAAGTTCATTATTGTACAGTTCCTCTTCGTTCTCCTTATGTTCTGCTGCGTGTCTGTTCTCTTCCTCGCGCAGACGGGCAGCAGTCAGGGCCTGTCGTCCAGCAGCGCAGGGCTGTGGTACTTGTATGTTACTACCACAAGTATAATGTTGAGGTATGCCCAGAAAAAACGTTTATAGCCCCGGCCTGTATGAGAGATTATTTACCTCCTCTGACAGCGAGACCGGCCAATGTTAGAGCCCCGGCCGCTAATGGAATACAGGCCAATATTAGAGAATTTACGGTATATGTATACTCTGTGTGTGACATAAAATATGGATCTCCATCCCTGCCACAAAGGCCATCAAATAATGTTTAAAATAAAAAATACAGTAGGTTTAAAAGTCAGAGTATCCATCCATCCATCCATCCATCCATCCATCCATCCATCCATCCATCCATCCATCCATCCATCCATCCATCCATCCATCCATCCATCCATCCATCCATCCAGATTTCTCCCTTTCTTCATATAGGCTATCATTTGATCGTTTACGCTCTCCGTAGTTCCCCTGTGGCACGAGCACAGGGCGACTGTTGCGCGCCTTTAGCGAGCATGCGCGTTTTCTGTCGCTTGCGCGGTGACTCGTGCCGCCTGCGCTGTGCGGAGATGCAGAGGAAACCGAATCTGATGGGGAAACGCAGCTCGACGTAAGACCGGTATTTCCATGTTGAAAACGCTGTTTTGCTGCTGGAGTCATCCTCACTCTCCATCTCTCTGTGTGTGCTGTACGTTAACACCCGCCAGCAGAAACACCCACCTACCCAACTGCCAATCTCATCCTCCACTCTCTCATGACAAGGCGCGCACCTCTGGATGACCTAAAAAATAATCTTTAATATCTCTTAAACAAAAGTAGCACAAACAATATTTTTTTCTGCACAAATCTGCACTAACGTTGCACTAACCATTCAGTCTATTTGCAGAGTTTTTTGACGTGGGTGGGGTGTCAGCTTCACGCAGCTATCATGAAAAAAGGTTCATTGTGCGACCTGAGTAACGCGCAGTAACGGGGTGTATGCAATGGTAACTGCGTTATAGTTACAGTCAAAGTAATTAGTTAGATTACTCGTTACTAAAATAAGGTAACGGCTTTAGTAACGCCATTACTTTCAACGCCGTTAGTCCCATCACTGGTAATTGCATATAACGCAAACACGCATTGGTTAGCTATTCAACAAATTTGTGCTGATACCAAAGGAAATCACCAGAAGCAAGCAGGTGTTCTTAAAACTCTAAACGTAAATTGTCTATGCCAAGCTACAATGTCGGATTCTGAAAAAGATGTTGAAATGTCTGAAAGGTCGGACACAAGCAAGACTGTATCGGTAGATGGAGACGGAGACCAACAAGACCTCCCTCATCCTTGGCCCTATCTCAAAGAATTTTTCAAAGTAGTCAAAAAATTAGCTTCCAATTCATATAGCGGCATCTGGCTGTTTTTTTTAAAAGGTTACTTTATACTTTTATACTTTACGTAGTTTCGGAGCACATACTTTTTCACTTTTACTTGAGTAAAGAGGTCAAGTTGATACTTCAACTTTTACCAGAGTGTTTTTAAACTGCAGTATCTATACTTCTACTTAACTAACAAATGTGTGTAATTTTGTCAATACTGTATAACTTCTTCAGTTTGTTAGGTAGATTTCCTTAAGATTTTTTTTTACCTTGGTTATATCCTTTTTCTATTTTAGATAGAAATCCCAGAAGAAATTGTTCAGCTCTTTCTATCTCATTGATTCATTTTTCTATTGGCTGTTTTTAGAGTTATTTGAAAATATTCTTAGTTAATCTGCATTTTAATTCTCAAGCTGTAATTATAGTTTCCTGTGTTTGTTTGCTTATGTCTTAGCTTCTTCTTTCTATTAAAGATGTGATGAAAGATGTTAGTGTCATGGTGCGTTGAGAGGGATATGCTAATTTTAACTTATTCGTAATTTAGATCTACATAATCCTTTGAGAATAAAATACTTTGTTTTGACTATGGAAACTATGGATATTCTACATTAGTATTTTCTTTCACATGGGACAGACTGCAGATAGCTGGCTCTTCTATTTATAGTGTTCTTTTTTTTTTTTTTTTTTTTTTTAACTTCAGGAGAGGTTTTGTTACTATTCCAAAAGAGGTAAAAAACAATCCACTGGACTTGGTTTCCAAGTTTGAAGATGTTTCGCTTCCCATCCAGGAAGCTTTTTCAATTCAAAATGTCGGATGACTATGACCTGGATGACTGAGAGTCTTTACCGGCATTTTGTTACCATGTTGGTGATGAATATTGGTTTATCAAATATTGTGTTCCTTCCCATTAATTGCAACTTACTTTTAGTAATATCCACATTTTATTTTGCAACTGATTCCATATAACCTGGTGAATCAAATTAATTATAGCTCTCAAGTTTAGTTCTACATATTGTTTAACTAGGGTTGCTCCAATCCAATCTCTTCAGGGAAATTTAGGATGGGATAGATACTGCCTGCTCACCAAAATATGCTTTTAGCCATGAAATACCACAACAATTTACTTTTTTATGCTCTGACTGTTCCTCTTTAGAAGATTAAATTATGGCATCTTCTAAAATAGCCATGCGAACGTCTTCCTGCGTTGCCATGTTTTGGTTCAGCTGTGGGCCTGGCACCTCTTGCTTTCATCACAGCTGTAAGTCTAGCTTTAAAGTGTAATACTGCAAAGTGATTCGCCAACGGTTTTGAGTCTGACCGGAAGGATCTCAGCTGGAGCTGTATAAGGTGCATTCTCTTGTATTTGTGAGTATACAAATACATCTTGAATTAAGCTTGCGGACAAGGTTAGATTCCATTATATTAACAACACTCTACTCTATATTAACAACCCGCTCACAAAAATATCATCAATATTCATGCAATTATTTAGAAAAGCATCCTAGTATAAACAGAATATTGTTTAGTCTGCTATTACATTTTGATAAGATATATTGTATATTTTTATTTTTAAACTAGATTAATGGCTAAAAAAGAGGGTAAGTGACTTTTTGTCACACAAGTAACTTCAAACATGCAGAACATACATTTCTTTAAGTTTCTGGAGGCTTCTTGTACCAGAAAGTTTGCATTAGTTCCCCCTTGTCCCCGTAGATTTGGAGGATGGTTTTGCCTTACTTCCCGCAGATGCCATTAGATTGCATCACACTCGGGTTTATTGAGGTTGACGGCTTGGATGAACACCTCCGTTCTTTTTTCTGTGTTCTTTGATCCCTGCTTACACCGTTTTGAAGATACTCACTGCTTTTCTCATGAGCTGTTTTGGCAGGAGGGCAAATGTTATAGGAATGGAGCTAAGAAGTCTTATGTTGCTCATTTTACAGCTCAGTGGTCATAATGTTATGGCTGATCAGTATATATTTAATAGAATATTCTAAGACACTGTTAGATGCAGAAATGGCAAGCCGCAGTGATAATGTGCTGCTTTTATTCAGCATTTTTTTCTTCAGGTCTCAGACTGTTGGTCAGCCTCATTGGGCATTCATAATAAGTAATGCCATTTGCCATTTTTAATAGGCAGCAGAAATATTGAAAGTTTAGATTGTCACAGTCTTTCCAATTAAGTGTTTGCTTCATTGCACTCCATTCGAAATCAAGTAATGGGAATAAATCGGTTGGCATGAATATAAACAAAGCTTATGAAAATAATGCATGCAAGCTGAAATCAATCCTCAATTACGAAGCTGCAAATTAATACACAGGAGCAATCAGGGGTAAATCAAAAAACCAATTGCCTTTATGACAAATAACAATACCCAATTTGGAATTCATAAATGGGTGTTCTCAGATTTCCCAGCTGCACCGACTGCGGGGAGAGGTGTGTGTCAGGGTCACCGCTACTCATCTGTGGACTAATAAGCTGCCTCACATGTTGAAACTGAACACGTTACTTTATCAAGGCAGCCAGCCATGAAAAATCAGCACCCCCACCTCCTCTACTGCTTTACGCTATCAGTGGAGGAACTGAGTGAGACAGATGTTTGGGGGATCATTAGTATGCACAGAGACACTCTGACCCAAACAGGACATGGCAGAGGTCTCCTGAATGCCAAGGACAGTATCAACAGTGTGCGTTACTAAAATCTTCGACCGGATGAAGCAGCTTTATTATTGCTGTGGTTTGTTAATGTCTGAGAGGTCTACATTTGTTCTTAACTTTAAATGCTTGTTTGTTTCTCTTGATTTTATAATGGTGTGATAAAAATACTGAGTTGTAACACTAGGACGGCATTAAAATAAAATGAAACTCCACAAAAATAAAATATTTCTAACCTCTTTTAAGGTTGAAAATGTAAAAGCATGCATTTTAAAAATACATAAGAGCTTTGCTGGGCTACAGAAAAAAGGAGTCAACTCATATTTTCCGTAAAAAAAAACATCCAAATTAACCCCTAAGGCTTTTGGAGTATTTATTCTTTTAAAGTATTTAAAATAATAAACATTTAAAACTATTTGTTGTATTATAATGTTACTATTTGCAACTCCATCAACTGGACAACTTAATATTAATGTCCAGCCCTACTTTACAACTTAAAACTGAAGGAGGAAATGTGAAGGAGTAGTTTCCAAAAATTTTATCTCTGAAATACTTCCCTAAAGGTGATGATCTGAAAAACTTTTGTGGACAAACAAGAGAAATGTGGAATCTTTAAGAAAATATCCCTCTAAAACACGGTGAAAGGAAAAAAAAAAAACAGCATTGTTCCAACAGTCAAATGTGGTGGCAGTAAATTAATAATGTAATCTTAATAATATGTATTAATAAAGTCTATTAAATGCGTGCAAAAGCATGCAGGAACCCAAATTTCCTCTTGTACGCTCTGTTTAAAAGTTTCTGTTTGAATCGCTCACACAAGCTTACTTTCCCAAAGAAAATGCTTAATTTTTCAACTATGTCAAACTCACCACCGCTAATTAAAAATGTGGACGAGAATGTAGGACGGCCCCATGTAAACATATCCGCAGAATGATTGACAATTAGGAGGACCACTTATTTTGATGATTCACCTGGAAAAAGAACATCCTCCACTGTACCTTTAAGCTGAAATACACTTTTGTTTTGCAGCCAAACAACAGTTTAAGAAGTTAATGAAGATTTTTAAGTGGCCTGTTGAAAGCATAGACTAAAATCTCATTTAGAAATTCCAGCTTGGCCTTCAACAGGTTGCTGCTGCTCAAAAATCCATCTGCCTATTTATCTAAATTTGAAACAATGCTAAAAAGAAGAGTTGGTCAAAATTTCCCCATATCGATGTTACAGACATAGGATACACAGAGATAAACAGACATAAATCTGTGAAGGGAAATATATTAATGCTAATGATAATCTTATGACGAGATGGGTTTTGTTAAGCATTTTCTTTACCTTTGTATGTTTAAACTGTATAAAGAAATCTAAATCTGGTAAAGCAGATTCTTCACAGTTATGAGAATTATAAATTAAATAAAAAAACAATGGAATTTAGCCTAAAATAAATGAATAAAGTTTGTTTCTGGATCAATTTCATATCAATCTAGCAGTGTCTTTAACTATGCTACAGTAATCACAGTTGCTTTTAGGCCACCTAGTCAGTCCTCACTGGTTAAAACATGAGTAATGTCAGAGCATGGAGTGGTATTAAAATCTGTTTGTCAGAAAAATTGCACGGCTGAAGAACTGCTATGAGGCCTGCAACCTGCCCGTGCAAATTAAATAGAAACAAAAAAATATCTGGACTCAATCTCTACATCACTGCTTGGTCACAGCATTTGCGAGAAATTATAGTGTGCATTTTCTTTGCCTTTGACAGGTACCTCTGTCGTTACTGTAACCGCCACTGATGCAGATGATCAAACGTATGGGAACAGTGCCAAGCTTGTGTATAGCATCCTGCAGGGACAGCCATATTTCTCTGTGGATTCAGAAAACGGTAAGACAAACGCTACAAGGTCTCTGACAGGTCCTCTAATGTCATAGTAACTGACATGTTTTCACAACAGGAAATGTCATTTTAGCATATTTCCATTATTTCCATATTGAAAACAGAAACAAAGCAGGGGGTATTTGATTTTTTCTTCTTATATCAGCTACCGGTTGACTAAATTTAGAAATACTTAACCATTTACCTTCGATGGAAGAGAAGAGATGAATAGAATGAAGTGTTAAATTTTAAGCCTGCTTGAAACTTTTTAATTCAGTATATTTGTAGGTATTTTTCAATTTGATTATTTAACAAAAAATACCACTACATGTGAGAATAAAGTCAAACACTGATGCAAGGCGATAAGTTACAGCACCTATACAAAATCAGCGTGTTAAACAACAAAAACCACATGTAACACATGTATCTTACTATGTGGTAATTGGAATTACCATTACAATGGGTTGGTATTAAATTGCAAAAGGAGGATTATATGTTGGTAACCTAAACATGAGAGTTTGGACCATAACAGTAAACATTAACGTAAACATCTCTCAGAACATCTAAAGAAGCATGATGCATCATATATTGAACCTTTATATATTTCTGAGGCATATAAAGTTTAGATCCTCATGTATGTGACTTAAAATAGGGTAATGGTGTGTGTTGGCAAAAACAAATTCCCATATATTTCTTTTTTCTTCCATTTTAAAACCTGAATCTTAGCTTTCTTTGTTTTGTATATTGTATAAAAGTATTAAGTAAGGCTGCACACCAGCTTGACAAGGCTAGGCATTAGAGTTACCATTTCGACACCTGAGAGTCTGATGTGTTTTGGAAATGGAGCCTCCTTTAGGTTCGAGGTTATTTAACATCCCTCTGTTTTGTTGCTAACTGTCTGTAACCTGTTTTGGTTGTAGTACATTTAAATCCCTTTCAGCTGTTCATTTGAGTGTTAAGTAGTTAGTGAAATCTTTTGTCTGACCAGAAAAGACACAACACTGTTCTGCTGTACAGAATTAATAAATACTGCTTGAATCAATCTATTTCTTGTTAAATAAGACAAGAACCAATTTTCCTGATAGAACGCTGTTAAAAAAAATAAAACAGGGATCTGAACCCAGTCAACCATTTTAAAGACAGTTAACAATATTGTTTGATTAGATTAGAATGATTGCCCATCTTGATATATATCTAACTTTTAGCATGGTAAAAAAAATAAAAAATAAAAAAATCCAACGGTCTTACTTTTTTTCTAGGAACCATTAAGACTGCTCTACCTGGCATGGACAGAGAAGTCAAGGAACACTACCAGGTGGTGATTCAGGCCAAAGACATGGCTGGACAAATGGGTGGACTTTCAGGGACCACAACAGTCAGCATCACCCTCTCTGATGTCAATGACAGCCCGCCACGCTTTGCTAACCGTAAGAAGTTGGATTTCTCATATGTGTTTACATATTTATATCTATATCTAGGAATTCCCACTGTTTTAGCAGAGATTTAAACACTAGAGAACATGTGTGCTATGTCATCTCGTCTGAATTTGATTTAGACTCCTTCCGCGTGACCACTGTGGAGTCTACCGAGATAGGTGGTGCCATCGGACGCATCAAGGCCGATGATCCCGATGTGGGCCATAACGCTGAGATGGAGTATAGCATTGTTGGTGGTCATGATACATTCAACATCATTACTGACCAAGCTACACAGGAAGGTGTCATCATAATTAAAAAGGTATTGGCCTTGCCTTCTAGAAGTACTTCTTTGTCATTATAAAGTGCGGAATTCAGTTTAATTTAGTGTTATTTTTATTATTAAGTGAAAAGTGAAAAGCCCTTTGGGAAACTCCTCCAACTCCCATTGTCATTGTGACACAGCACACACAAGTGAACACTGCACACCATGAAATTGCATTTATACCTCACCCGTGCAAGGGGGCAGCCCTCAATGGCGCCCCAAGGGAGCAGTGTGGCAGGACGGTACCAACCTCAGTCATGGAGGAGGATGGGGGAGAGCGCTGGTTAATTACTCCCCCCACCAACCTGGCGGGTCAGGAGTCGAACCGGTAACCTTTGGGATCCAAGTCTGACACCCTAACCGCTCACCCACGACTGCCCCTGCTCACCCACGACTGCCACATTATCTTCTGAATCTAAGGTCAGAAACAGAGCTATTCACAGGCATTCTGAGCTTCAGCCATTTTGCCAAGAATGCAAAAGTTTTTGGTTAATAGCTGGGAAAAGTTGGTAGAGGCATACCGTTATTTTTTTTTTTCTCCCAATTCCTAATTAGGTTGGTCTTTGTTCTGCTTTGTCATAAAAACCACAGTAATGTCTGCTTGTACAGTAGTTGTGACAAAACAAAATGAGAGATAGGATGTGAACACCTTTATAGGACACGGATAATCAGATTTTCTGTCTACTTTATCAACTTTGAAAGTTTTTAAAAACAGCTTAAAGATTCTAAGTTTGATAAAAAAAAAAAAAAAAAACTTTAAGCCTAAACTTATTGAATGTTTCCATTTCATTCACATCTTAGCTGTATTTAAAGCCATTCTCTGAATGTACAAAATCTCTCACTCCCAACAATACCACAGAACATTTAACTCCAGCATGATTTCTTATGAAGAAATAATGTCCCCTGATAACATTTATTCATGTAAAAAAGATATGACGGGATTTATTTTTTGAAGCGCAGTGTAAAATCAGATATCATAAGCCTGTAAAATGAATAATATAAAGGAGTCTTTTGCAAGGAGCTCTCTTTAGTTTTCCCCTAAGATCTTCCAGTTTTCCTGACTTGGATTTGTTACTCTGAATTTGGAGAGGGGGTAAGATAAAGGCAGACAAATGAAATGCATGAATCACATATCAAAATCCCGGAGGCAGGCTTTCTTTTTTAAATGGAAAAGTCTACAGCTTTCTTTCTTTGCTGCTCTTTCATCTGCAGGCTCTGGATTATGAAAGTAAGAGGGACTACGATTTCAGAGTGGAGGTGAAAAACACCTACTTAGATGCCAGGTTCATCCACGGTGTGCAGTTCAAAGACTACGCCACGGTCAAGGTGACGGTGGAGGATGTGGACGAACCACCCGTCTTCACCCGTAACCCTTACATCATCGAAGTGCACGAGGACACGGCCGCAGGCAGCTTCGTTGGCGTGGTGCTGGCCAGGGACCCTGATGCTGACAACAAGCCAGTAAAGTATGTTTCCCAGAACACTGATCCAAACTGGTTTTCAGGGTTTTTTAGATTTTGATTTATTTGAAAAAAGAAAAAAGGGAATGGAAAAATAATTGTACTACCTGACTTAAGTCCTAATCCAATACTCAGAATGTTTCCTTTCTCCCGCCAATCCTTTTTCGCTTCCTTCTTGCCTCCTAAATCTTTTCATCCTTCCTTCTGGATTTTCCCTCCATTTCATCGTTATTTATGTCCTTACTCCATTCTTTGTGTCGTATTGTTCTTTCTTTGTTGGGTTCTTACAACTTGAGTCCTACATTCTTTACTTTCTTGTGTTGTTCCTTTCTTTTTTTAATTGTGCAAAACTGCTCCTCTATTTGGTGCTTCGTGATGCTTTCATCATTGCTTGCTTTTTACCTCTTCATCTCAAGTATCCTTTTTCCTCTCAACTTGTGTCATTTCTTCTTTCCTTCCTTGTGTCATGTTCTCTGTCTTCCTTCTGCTTATCCTTCCTTCCTTCAAGTTCTCCTGTCTTGTAGTCTTCCTGTTTTTGCAGGTTTCACATTTAAAGCCTGGCTGCTCCAGTTTAATATCAAAAGAAATACAGTTTAAGGTCTAAAGAGCCCTAAGGTCTGCAACTTTATGATATATAAATATATAATATATAAATCTGATCTTAAGGGTTATCAGAATCTGCTAACATACGACGTCACAAAAAAAATAAATAAATAATAATCCTAATTTGCCATATCGATTCATTCAGCTCATAGCTGCCTTTCGGTGCACATATGGCAGCCGCCTGTCCCCTGTCGCTGGAGAAATGCCGCACCACATGACGTGCTGTGTTGCATATTCAAATCTCAGCTGAACATGAGAGGTTACTATGACAAATGAGCTGACTCGAGGAAAAAAAAGAGGCGTCAAATTTTTGACAACAGAGAATACTTTTCCTTTAGGGGGGCTGCTTCTTTCTTTTCTGTCTTCTGAAAACAAATCTATGCAAATTAAACAAACAAAAACTAACTTACTGCCTAAAGCCAGCTATTTCAATTACAACTCAGCAAAGTCCAAGATATATTTGGAAAGCTTTTTATTTATAGTTAAAATAAATTCTAAGTTGAATGATACTTTCCAAAGTATTAAGAAGTCTCAAACTATCACATTTCATCAAGTACAATCACAAAACTCTGTGTTTAGTCAGTAGATTCCACAGGTTCTGAGTTCACGCCCCACTCCCACAGACTCCCACTCTAGGGCCCTGAGTAAAACCTTTAATCCCACACTGCTCCTCGGGTACCACAGAATGGAAGCCCCTGCTCCCCAAGGGGATGGGTTAAATGCAGAGAGTTATTGTTGTTTTGTACTTGTTGCAATGTAACAACAATAAAGTTGAATTGTATTTTCTATTCTATTCTGTTCAAACTAATGATGTCTTGTGTTCCTCCCGCAGATACTCAATTGACCGACACACGGATTTAGAAAGGCTTTTTAACGTTGATTCGGTAAACGGTACCATCACCACTCTGAAAGCACTCGACAGAGAAATGTCCAAATGGCACAATATCTCTGTGGTGGCCACTGAAATAAGTAAGTCCCTTTCTCTGTACCTTTAAAAGTTATCCTCAGTTCTGCAATTATTGATATCGGAGCATCGGGAAGGTTTGAAATCTATTTTTTTTGTGTGTGTGTGTGTGTGTGTGTGTGTGTGTTATAGATAACCCTCGCCAAACCACTCGAGTACCTGTATTCATCAAGGTGTTGGATGTCAATGATAACGCCCCAGAGTTTGCCATGTCCTACGATACATTTGTCTGTGAAAACGTCAAAGCAGGACAGGTGTGTCAAATATTTTGAAACAACTCAGTCTTGCATTCTGGTTTTAAATTTTATTGCCAACACACAGCTTGACAGTGCAGTAATGTTCATTTCAAATGGTCTAATACTATTAGACATAGAGTTTTCTGTTTAGTTCTGATTTTGACTCTTTCTCTGAATTTTGTTTATTGGTTACAAGGTTCAAGCACCCAGAGTTTAGAATTATGCCTCAGTAGAGTTTAACATTCTTAAATAGTCGCTACATATACATAGAGTCTTGCCTGAGTTTCGGTTTGTCTTTGTAAAGAGTGACTCTGATTCCTACTTTTCCATAGGGCCCTCTTCTTACTTCTTTTAGCAGATTTCATTCGAACAAAAGAAATAAGAATAAGGAAAAGTAGTGATACTTCCCCACTTTATTCCTAATCCCATTCTCAAAATAAAATTATCTTATATTTTAAAAATTCTTATGTTTTATTTATTTATAGGTGCAATATTTTAAATCAAAATGTAAGCAGCCAGCTATGAAAAAAAAAATAGACATAAGAGATTTAATACATATAGATTATGGGAATAATAAAGGAAAAACTTAGGGATGCACGATATAATCGGCCCCCTATCGGTATCGGCCTTAAAACTGAATATCGGACATCAGCCACCACACCGATATTTAACCCGATATTTAATCAGCTTCTGATTTCTAAAGTCCCAAAAAAAAACTTCTTCTTCCTCAAAAACTTCTTTTTTACAGACTTAAAAAAAGACGATGGAAAAAATATTGATACATTAAAATATCACAATATCTTCGTATGCTGATATATTGCCATATCAATCTCTTTTACTAATTAAATATTGCTATATGTCATCGTTATGCTACGAAATCCCCTGAAAATTAATGAAATTTTGCCATATTTTTATATGTTGATATATTGACGCGGTATCGATCTATTTTACTAACAAAATCTCACAAGAATTTGCAAAATATCACAAGAGTTTGAAACAGAATGATGAAATTCAACGAGATTTTGAAAGTAAAATAGATCGATACCGCTTTTTAAAAAATCAATTTGATATCAGCATATGAAAATATATTTGAGTATGTTATTTTTCAAAGTGTCAGAAATGGATAACAAAACTGCTATTTTTAATGACTACTTATTTTGATCCAGCTTTAACATCAGTATCGATATCGGTTATCGGCTACATGAGTTTTAAAATATCGGCATAATGGATATCGGCCAAAATCCCAATATCGTGCATCCCTAGAAAAACTATATTTTAGCTAATATTCTAACAATTTTTAGAAGATAGTAATTTGATTGTGAATATTTTTCCATAGCTTCCATAACTTGACCAGATGACCAGAAAAAAAGAGATTCTAGGGGCCACTTGCAGCCCTTGAGCCACACTTTTAATACACCTGCCTCACATCATAAAGCTTCAGCAATGGCCTAACTTTTTTTTTTTTCCTGAAGTAAATTAATTGTAACAGGCTCTGTAGATTTGAGTGTCCATAGCCCTAAAGAAAAATAAAGGTCAAAGTGGGAAAAGTTTTACCACTCCTAATTAAACTTATAGGGGATTTTAATTAAATTGATAAACAGCAGTTTAAACTTTGGGTATTTTTTTTCAGGCAGTAGCTGAATTTGCATCTTTAAAAAAATCCTACTAAATTTAGTTTGAGATTTTTTGGGCTGTTTAAATTTCTATATACCGTACATTCTTAGGCGTATCCCAATAAACTGGATAGTTTCCACCATGCACAGCATCTTTTTGTGTCTCCATCTGAAGTGCGGAAATGCTTTCAGGTACCAGAGTAAAGGGGGCTGTATATTAATCCAGGCCATACTCAATTTCACATCACAGATATAGGCTTCTCTGTCATGTATATTACAAAAAAATGGATAGTTATGAACAAAATTGAGGAGCAGTTAGTTGTATTTACATGTTATGATATGCTGTTTGCTACAAGAATCATGCACAAATGATCTAATTCCAGAAAATCCCCTCCAAGTCACATTCCCAACAAATCAAAGCATTAAGGAGAATTTTATTGTTTTCTCGTGTCTTATACTCTTTGTTTGTATTTTCCCTATTTAGCTGATTCAGACAATAAGTGCTGTTGACACAGATGAGCCACTTGTTGGGCACAAGTTTGTCTTCAGTATAAGTGGCACCAACCCAAACTTTACAATCGTCGACAAGGAAGGTAAGATTAGACCAGATCAGATCTGACCTAAATGTTTGATAGAAATTAAAACTGGCATTGTTTTTTCTTTTTTTTTACCAGAAACTCTTGATGTATGTGAAGACAATTTAATGTGGCATTCTCGAAACCTCTCAGCATAGACTTTTAAGTCATCAGTGTTAATAAAATCAGCCATTTTCCAGTCATTTGCAGAATTTTCCATGTACAGTAGATGAACCAGAGTGAACAAAAGCCCGTTTCATAATTCTGTGTGAGCAAGTGGAACAGTAAATGATCATTTGAATGCAAAGAAAGAATAATAGTCAACACTTTAGCCATGTGATGAAATTACAGTTGCATGAGGGCAGCAGACCGAGCATGACCTTTTAAAAAAAATTATGAAACAGTGTCCCAGATTCATGACGGACAAAGAAGTCCACATGGGAATAAAACTCACCATGTTGTGTTAAGGTTCTACAATTAGTAATAATCCTGGGAGAAGTATGGAGTTTGAAGATCATGGGCTTAGGTGGCCATATGTCAGTTTCTTCACAAGGTTGTCTTTGTGAGGTTTGAAAGTGATGAAATGCTCAAGCAAAAATGCTAAGGTCACAAGAAATTGTATCTGTTGTGAGATCAATAAAGTTCTATCTTATCCTATCTTATACATTTGGACTGACTCTCTGACATTTTCCTCTGGAGTGGACAGAAAGTTCTCAACTGGGTTTAGGTCAACTGATAAAGCGGATATCATTATTTTTTATTTTAAAGGTCCTATTTGTCTGAGGCAAAACACCACTGTGGTACATAGAACTCATGGTTCTAATTAAAGGTTGCAGATGTTTTTTTTTATATATATATCTGTCAGAGAAGGTACCTTTTTAAACCCAGTAGTAGTCGTCAGAGTTAATTGTGAGTCCACCTTCAATTTGGTTTCAGGCTGCCTTATCTGCCTTGGCCATATCTCCAATCACTGCTGAACACCTCGTATATCAGGCCACTCCCGATAGGATGCAGTTCTAGGATATGAACGAGCTGCAGCAGAAGTTGTCCCTGTTGGCTTCAGGTTTTAGTCCTCACCATTCTTACAGTGGTTCTACTTTTATTTTTTCTCAACGTGGCTTTTTGGTTCCTTCTCACTTCTGGCCAGTTGAATGCATGAGAGCTCTCTAAATTCCCCCAGATATCTTGGCAATTTCAAGACTGGAGCACCCCTTAATATATGACCTCTCATCTAGTTGATTCTCATTGTTGGTCCAGTTTTCTGTTTTTGCTGCCTTATGTGTATGCACATATAAGTAGAGAGTGTTGATCCTTGCTCATTATGCAAACACACATTAGCTGACATGCCTAAATCCAATAGGCATGAAGTTTATGAAGCTTGGAGTTGGGAAACGTCCATAATAATAAAGATTTGAATGCACAGTCTAGTATGACTCTATGCATACTTAATCTAACTCTTTCCAGCATTGTCATACTAGCTAATAAGCTTGATCTTAAATTGAACTTCGTATTTTGTTTATTTTTCCATACCAAATAAAAGGTTTATCTAGTGTTGACAGGAAAAAATGCTGCTCTTAGTCTTCCAGTGTTCTTCTTTCAAGCAGCATTTATTTTACCTTGCAAAGGTGAACAGATAAAGTGGTAACAATGTTCCTGCCTGATCTGTTCCCACAGGTTTTCCTTAACTACTTAATAAGCACAGGGAGATATTCTCTTAGACAAAATAGTTTCTCACAAACCAAAGCTTTTGTTGAAATGGCGTTGAGTCTAAAGGAGTCTATTCTCTAACCAAAACATGTAAAACTGAAAACCAGCTTCTGATGCTTCAATAAGATAAGAACCGCTTTCAGCCTAGTCTAGCAGGTGCTCTTATAGAGTAAATTTTTTTTTTAAAGTAAGTGAAAGAAAAAAAAAAAACAGCACTTATAATTAGCAGGAAAAGGAATGCAATAGTAATTACCTTTTGATATACCTGCAGAAATTTTAATACTTATGATTCCCTTTTTTGACTTGAGGAAATAGAAAAATTTTACTATCCGTATGGTTGACATACTTGTTCGACCTCCATCTTTCTGTAGATAACACTGCCAACATCCTGACCAGGAGAGGGGGGTTCAGCCGGCGTGAGATGAGCATGTACTTTCTCCCCGTTGTGATCTCCGACAACGACTACCCCATCCAGAGCAGTACCAGCACGCTGATAGTCCGTGTGTGTGCCTGTGACAGTCGAGGAAACATGCAGTCCTGTAACCCGGAGGTCCTGCCCTTCTCAGATGGCCTCACCACCGGAGCTCTGGTGGCCATACTGCTCTGTGTGATTATCCTGCTCAGTAAGTACGAGCATGTGTATGTGACTGTGGATAATTGGACCTTCTTGTTATTCTTGTGTTGTTTCTTTCTTTGTTCGGGTACCAAAGATGGTAAATACTTTACTTATGTTTGTAGTCTACTGGTTTATACATTACATTATTAATTATTTATTTATTTTTTTCCCCCAAAGGCTGGGAAATGCAGATCATATATATTTATTTCCAACACAGGAATATGTCTTTAAAGAGTACCACTGGCAATGATTAAGCCTATTTTATATGTAGCTGTGATTGAGAGGTTCAGGGTTTGACCTCTAGAAAAGTCTGGGAAAATACGAAGTGTTTCAAATGTTTTCCAGGACTGGAAATATATCAATGGTTGTATTTGGAGGCTTTATCTGAATGGGGAACATGAATTTATATGAAACAAATTGCTTCAAATAGGCTCCTTTTTTATCTGTACTTTAAAGATTGAAATTATATATAAATCAGTCTCTCATCGTAAAATTCATCCATGCTTCATCCAATTAGCTGCTTGTTTATTTATTCAACTGTTCCTCCACCAGTATTTCCATTATAGTTCACATTATCCAACAAATAATTCATCCAACTGGCTATCCATCCCTTACTTCATCCGTTTGTCCATCCATCCATCCATTAGTTTTGAAAAGTAAAAACTTTTGCAGTGTTGGACGTTGGGTTTACTGATGAACCGGTGGTCATTATACAGCTTTAAGCATTTAAAATTATACCATATTAACATGAGATTATTGGGATACCTTTGATATATTCTTATATGGTACTGGTAACCCCTGCTGTCTTTTATTTAGCAAAATGTTGCCCCAAAAAACAAAAAACAGGAAATAAAAGTCATAAACATCTGTACATTTCTGTGTGTTGTAGATAGGTTTTACCATATTCCATTGGTGCATTGGCCTAATAAGCAGTTGTATTTTATAATGCAATACAAATTAAAACTTATATTATTTCAGTGACTCAGTTCAAAAAATCTAACTCAAAGAGGACTTTGAATCTGGAAAACAAGCCTAATCAGAATGTGTATTCTAATTTATTCAGTCTGGCTGTACTTGTACTTGTGTTTTTTTGTGTATCCAGTTCAGTGTGTAAAGGTCTGCCCAAATGGAGAAAAAAGAAAACAGTCTTTCACAACAAAATTCAACCAAAAACTCACTGAAAGGCAACAAAAAAGATGCTGCTCTTCCTGCGTCTCCCTTTGTCTGCCAACAGCCTGGCATCTCAATGTATTAAAGGCAATGAGTGACTCACAGCACATTAGCACATTGATAGAAAGAGATGTCACCCTTAAACTTCACTTTCTCAGAGTGCTGATAATGAGAGATTCAAGAGTGCATTGCAAGTAATGGCTATTTAGTAAGTCAATAATAAAGACAGCTCAGAAGAGAAAAAGAGTGAGTGAAGGAGAATAGTCTTTTTATTCTTTTGTAAGAACTATCATTGAGAACACAGTCTTTGCCCCACAATTTGTTTTAAACTGTATATTTAAAGGCTTCTTGAGGTCTTTATAATGAAAATGTTCAGCAGGACGGTGTTGGTGCACACCTTACTGGGTCTTATTAAGCTGGGTATTTTGTTTCTGACTATATATTAAGCTCTTTTTGTTTAACCAAGTCTACATCTTTTGTCAACTTCCCAATCTTTCCAAACTAAAACATTGATGCAGTATGAGCTACATCAAAATTTCCAGAAAAAAACTATATAACAATCAACATGGTTTAAACATATTTACTGTCATTTACAGTCGGTCATTGGGTTACAGCCAACCTTCATTCTTAATATAGGATTTTATAATGTTATCCTTAAACATTTTTAAACTGTATTAATTTTGAACTATGCATTAATTCTTGTTTAAGTTTATTCCATAGATTCACCTCATCAACAGAAATGCGGTGTTGCTTTATGTTCGTTCTTACATTCAACATATTCTCATTATCAGTTCGTATGAAATCGTACGAAAAGTTATGCACAGTATTTTGTACGTTTTTGACGTTTTTCCCCGAAATTACAGATCAGTGCGCATGCGCAGGCAGACAGATGAAAAAAGCAGATCCGCCGACGGACGTAAAACTGGGAAAAACAGTGCAATATTTACTTCTTGATGTCTCGAATTACGTTGCTTGCTGTTTTGTATCTTAGGGTTACAGTAGGGTCAGGGTCAGGGTTAATTGTATGTTAAATTCTATGTTATTGAATGAGAAATTGAATAAGATGCGCATGCGCAAGGATATCGCAAGACGTAAAAATACGACGAAATACGCCGAAAAAAACATCAAAAACGTACGAAATTACTGTACATAACTTTTCGTACGATTTCGTATGAACTGATAATGAGAATACACTGTTACATTAGGTTTTTTTTAACGAAGTAATGTGATTCTCCAGTGTAAAAGTACATCACAGTGTTTTAATGTGACAAAACAGTATAAAATCAGATGGCGCCAAAACAAAAGACCAACCAAATACTGTTCAAGTGTGACATAGTAGTGTGCAGTTAGTGTGAGATTAGAGGGTAGTGTTACCTGACAGCTTTTATTTAGAAATATATATACATTGTTAAACTCTACTAAATTAGGTTTACATTAAAAAACATTCTAAGAAAACATGTTTTCAGGTTTACACTGCTTGCGGCTCTACTGCATCTTTGTCAGAGTTGAGCGAGCAGTACCGGAGTATTCCGGCCACCTTTCATCCCTGCCGCTGCTGCCGTGGTCCATCTGTGGTCATACAGAATGTGCAGCGCTGCACGCCAGGTGGACGGACCACAGGTCATAGCAGCACGGCTGATACTGCTTAACATATTACAGCTCGTTGATGCATTTTAAACGCCTGACAGAACACCCGCTATTGTTTTTATTTAGTCTCATCCCGTCAACGAAAACTCACACCCATGACTTGTCATATTTTAGTCATCAAAGATCCATGTTTAGCTCGTCGGTTGTCGTTATGGTCATGAAAAAAGGAGCATTGACAAAACTATTTCATCATTGTTGACAAAAACAACAATAACTGCACTCTTAATTTACAATGCAAGCACAGCAATTCTCTCCACCTACACTGGAAAAAGTATAACCTTGCTCAAATATAAAAAAAAAAAAAATAAATGATGTCCGGGTATCACATCTAAAACATTTGACATCACAAAATCTGAATTTAATCACTCGTTATGATCTGATTATTTTATATAGATGTAAACAATAAAACTGCACTTGACCCAACTTTAAATCTGTTCCAAATGATATTCTGAACATTTCAGTTGATCAACCAAATTAATATATTGAAATTGAACCAATGTACCTTCTTTTATCTAAATTAACATGAATTAATGTTTGTTAATTAATTTGAATATAACCAAAATATAATTTTCACATTTCCTTTAAATTTACTTCAAAAATAATTTCCATTTCCCATATTACTAAGTCTAAAAAAAAAAAACAAAAAAAAAAAATAAATAAAACACTTGGCCAACAGATTGTTATACATGTATTTACTAATTGTTAATATAGCCTAAAATGGTGTAAATCCAGGTCGTGTAAATTGATTTGAACTAACCTTGGCAAGCGGTAGCAGTTAGCATTTGTCGCTAACTTGCTCAGCACAACAGCCCCCCCTGTTCTTTATAACATAACACTGGAGGCTCCAGCTGCCAGTAATGGCTGGGTACCTGCAGGTCATGAATATACATATTTAGAGAAATCAAAAACTATGTTTTGGGTTCTTTGTACTTGTCTTTAGTTTAGGTTAAATCAACCTTGTTGCCTCAGAATCCAAAAATAATAAGTTACACATTCAAATCAATAATTATATCCAGTTTACAGTGACAGTTATTAGTTTGAATGAACAGCTACACGTTACACTTTTTTCAGTGTCGCTGAGAGGCCCAAAGTTGCTTCTAGAAGCATTTGCAGGATATGCATCATTGCATAATAAAATTTTATGACAGTTGCAGTAATTTTTGTTGCAAACCCGACATCAAGGAAAGTTTAGCAAAAGTGCTTCGACCAAGCTCCAAAATGTAAAGAATATCATTGGCAAGACAGAAAACCATTGTAACTTAATGTAAAGTTAAAAAAATTAACTCTATAAAATAACTTCAGGGATTCATTTATTTCTTTTCCTGAACCCACATAGATATATTTTTGTTATGTGATCAAATTTAACTTAAAGATTGTAGTGGCACAGTAATAATTAAAAGGAAAATAAAAGCATTACATTAAAAATATATTCACATTTAATTTACATCCCTCTTTGTAATCCAGGGGAATCAGTAGAGGCATTTTGTATGTGTGACTCATTTTTAATGGGAAAACAAAAAGGTGAGTCAGTCTCTGCTCTGGTATTATTGCAAGCAGTATTTTTCTGCTGCATAGCTGCAGAGGCTAACCTCTTGTCAGTAATTTAGAGGTGGGAGGGGCTCACAGCAGCACTTGCTACTCACTGGAGATGGTAAACGGAGCGATCAATGCTTTCACTAAATATAGAGAAAAAGTTGCTAAATTAAAAACAGTGGCAGTAATTAGACTAAGATAATTGGAAACTTGAGATAAAACAGTGAAACTCTTAGGTGACTCAATACAGGGGCCACTAGCTCTGTAGAAGAGGTTCTGATATGGCCCCTTTACTGAGGACAATGCCAAATCAGTTTCTATGATAATATGGACTGGCAGAGAAACTTAATTTTTTTTCCTTTTAAGTTTTACTTGAACTTAATAAATTTAGTGTTGCACTTTTAGCTTACCTTTTTTAAATATGATCTCAGTTTGCATCTGCTAGACCAGGGGTCTGCAACCAGCAGCCCCAGAGCACCTAAGTCTCTCGGCTCACTTAATATAATAACCAAAAAACTAATAACTTGTTTTGATGCTTATTTTATTTTTTTCATACCTTTGTTCTTTGACTCTATAAAAAAAACACAGCTGTTAAAACTGCTTTGCTTTCTGTTTTTTTCTGCAGCCGAGTAAAATGTTTGTTTCACAGTGGTTTAGTACAATTGCTTAGGTAAAATGTTTCTTAGTTATTATTTTGGGGAGTAGAATGTGTGTTTAATTACAACCAAATGGATGTATTGATATAAACACTTATTTTTAAAGCAAGGCCATCATGAAATTCTAGTTTCTTATAATGAAATATTTCGAAAATACAAATGTTTTCCATTCAGTTTACTGATGGTGAAGTGTGATTGTTTAGACTAAGTACCAAGCTGTCCTGCATCTGGCAAAAATGGACTGGTCAAGTTTAGGTAGACGGCCCAGTGCACGCTACTGCTGTGCTACGTCCTGCAGAGGCAGAGTTAATGTTCTCATTAGCTGTAAAGTAATTACTGCGGAGTTTGCTCTGTGGCTGGGCTGAGAAGAGACAGACGCTGTGTAAATTGGGGCTGACATTGTGTTGTCGCATGCCGTTGTTAGAGTGTGGTATTACACTGTGACATTACAGTGGAATATTACAATACTTCATTACAATAAGCCATAACAGTGTGGTTTTACAAGCTAATAATTTGGTATAAGTGTGACCTTAAACTATAGAGGTAAAGGGTGTTGTTACAATGCTGTACTAAAAGTTATATAATGGTGGGACCTTAGAGTTAAGTTGCACACTGTAATGTCATCTATGTAAAGCCACGTGTGTGGGTAGTGCATCTTTCAACACTTTGACTGACTGTGATATTATAGTGAGCATTACCAAGTGAGCTTATAGTAAGCAGTCCTTACTTTGATATGGTTATAGGCTCGACCACCTGGGCTGAAAAGTAACTAGACTGCATTTGATCATCTCCAGTTCAAAATATAATGTACTGATCAAACGCAGCGGGAAATTTTATGAAACTTTGATTCTGTTTGTGAGTCTAAAAGAAAGAAGATAATAGTATTACAAAGCGCATATATCATGCGGAATCAAATGAGTGTCGTACTGTGATTTAACGGTATTTCTTTATTAAAATCATGCACAGGGTGGTATTTTACTTGATTGAACTAGGCTTTTTTAAACCTTCAAAAGTTAATACAGCAAAATTATGAAAGGAATAGCACCCAGACCGACGAGGCGGCTTTGCTTTAAGGAACTGTTTTTCTTTCAGGTCGGAGGACAACACATACATTTTCTAACAAATGAATGCCCACGGTTAGTTAAAAGCATTATTTTATCATATGTTTGCTTATAGGGGACTTTGAAAGCTTAAAACTGCAAGTCCTTTAACATAGAAATAAAAAAAAATATATGTCTCTATTAACTATATCCTTTGTGTTGTAAGAGATGTTAATATTTATGTTTAAAAAAATATCTAGAGACAGAAATAAACTTATTCTTACAATAACTGTGGCAGCTCTTTTATTACATCTAAAGATTACAGCTAGGATCTTAAAGCAAAATGACTGAGAATGAGGTGCTAGAAAGAGGTTCTTAACCCCTGATTTTACAGTCTGAGAGTCTGAATATAAATACTTGCTTTACAGGTTAGTACTCACTCTTTTTCCAAGTTAAATAAATGGACATGTCTAAATTCCCTTTTTAATACAAGTTATTAGTCTATTTGTGGACCTATTTGCTATTATTGTACATTAAAAGAAAAAAAAAATAATGACAAGAGCTGAATACTTTCTTTTGCATCTTAACTTTTCCATTTTAGGAAGATTAAAATATCTCTGTAACTTTTTTAAGGCCTTACATCGGTGAAGATTGCACCCTAAACTCATTCAAATGTGTACTTGCATCAGTCGCATGAGCTGGGAAACTTAGGCCATTCTTTAGTTGTGATAGAGGACAGCACGCCCTGCTATAGAGGAAGATTTTTCCATAGCCTTGGTGCCCCGGACTGAAAGGTTGTCTTTCCTTGGTCTTAAATCTGGTGTTTGGGAGCAGCCATGAATTCTGAGCCTCCAAGCAAACACAGCAAGCAACCATTTGTTTTAAAAGATTTGTTAATTAACCTGGAGCCTATTTAGGTTTATCTATTTTTCCTTTTAGAATGGACAATTAAATTCATTGGTAGCAAATATAAAGAGTATATAAAGGGGGTAACATGAACTTTCTTAAAGGTGCTGGTTTTAATATCAATAAAAATACATTTTATTTTTGGATGCCTTTCAAGAAGCTCAAGGTCACCTTACATAAAATATTATTTAAAAAACACCATAAAACAGTGGTGAGAAACAGCCAGAAAGTTAAAGCAATTAAAACCATAGAAACACCACAACGGCAATATAAAATCAGCAGGTCAACAAGTTAGCAACACCATAAATCAAGGTGGATGAAGTACCTAAAGCTTGTCCAAACAAATGTGGTTTTAGATGGGATTTGAAGATTGTAAAATCATAGAGATGTCTTACAAACATTGGAAGAGAGTTCCAGAGAAGAGAGGTGTAACAGAATGCCCTTGACCCCATAGTGATTGGACGGGCAGGAGGTGTTGCGAGGAGCAGGCAACCTGCAGCATTAAGGCAATGTGGTGGAGTGTTGATGGAAAAGAAAATTTATAAAGGTATGGGGCTGAGAGTCTGTGGAGAGATTTCAATGTGAGGAGGAGAATTTCATAATCAATTTGTTATTTTATGGGGCTCCATTTAAATATTTTAATTTTTTTAATGGTTTGCATGGATGAGAATCAAGTTATAGCTGTGTAATTTGGAAAACCTGAAGTTTATGGAAGAGCTGATGCAGATGAGTGGAAAAGAGTCTGGCCTCACTATATATATATACAAATTTAGAAAGACATTTTAATTTTCACGCAAGATGAAGCCCAGAAAAGATTTCGATATTGCACCAAGAGTGCAGCATCAATAGGATGGATAAAAATGACCAAGCTTTGTATTCAGTTCAGGGGGAGCTTTAATCATGGTGTCTATTTTTTTGTTTTTTACAACAATGTAAAGTACTGGAAATTCAATCGCCTACCTGAGATGAACAGTGGAGCAGGATGGAAAGCCTATATATTTAATGAGGCTTAAATACATACATGATAAAAGAAATGATACCTCTGCAGTAGAGAATTGAGTTGCTGCCTTGTAAAACTCTGCATCCTTTAGGTAATGCTGTCATGCCGTTTCACGCTATGATAAGTGACAATATGGCACCCAGAACTGTGCTTTTACATCAATCCAACCTTTTGGTGAGTCATTGTACCTGTGTAAAATTACATGTAAAATGCATATCAATGACAAGTAAATGCGTGCTTGAAAATGGCAAGCTATTTGTATGCATTGCAGTGAGACCATTTCATTCTGAGGCAGCTGCCCTGTGTTTCATTTAAAATTCATGCCTATCTTATTTTTCCACATAAGCCCCACATCGTAGATGAGCAAGGTAGGACGGCAGAGATGAAAAGAGCTTAGAAAATCCAATCAAGTCTCTAAAGAAAGCTGGAGTTCAAACTGCAGATTTTGCATTCACACCAATGCAAACGCACAAATTATACAGACACAATCTGGAGGGAAGATTTTTTTTTTTTTTTCTGGCATGTGCTCATGTAATCCAATATACTTTAATCCAAAAATTGTACAGTGCCCTCTAAAGGTATTCAGACCCCTTTGAACTTGCCAGCTTACATCCACAAACTCCAAGATCATTTATTGATATTTTATATGTATATAAACCATAAAGTTGCACAAAGCACAACATTACATTGAGCATGCACTGTAAATGTTTACAAATATGTTCTTAAAAGAGCTGCATGCAAGTTGCTTCTTCAGATATTTCTGTATTGCATTTCGCAGATAAAAATAGATATCTGGCAATTCTACCACGTAAAAGGACTCTTTAGTTATTAAAGGCCAGCTATGCAATCACATAGAGTACATGTACCATAACAAAGAGTTTCCTTTGGGAAATAAATGATTTTTACCCTTTAAGCAAAACGAAAGAAAAATCTAACTATTTGTATCCTGGCTGGACTTTAATTTTTGATCACATAAATGCAAAGATAATGTTCTGAATATCAAGCTGATTAGAAGTTGAGATTTAAACTGTTTTTACTAAAACACACTTGAAACCTCACATAGTGTGATGAACTCTGCAGAAGTCATAAAAAATATTAGGAAAACTTAAGAGAAAGAATCCTTAAAAATCTGCATGTATGTGTGGGTGGATTGACTGCTGTTTGTAAGAAATCCCGACTTTTTCCATGTGTTAAACTGACCCTCCCCATGGCGGGGTCTTTTTTGACTGACCGGAATAATGACACAGAAAAGACCAGCTTTTCTTCCATCTGCCTGGATTTTAAACTCCAAACATATAAATCTGTATCTGGTAGGCAAAATTCCACAAGTCTCTCAAGTGTACTGAAGGTTGAATTTTATGCCTCTCGTGTTAAACAAAATATCATGACATCTGCTCATTATCTGAAGCGTTTTGCCTTTGAAACCCCCCCAACAACCCCCCTCAATCACCCTTCATTTGACTCTGATATGCAGGATGCTGGAATTGCACTTATGTGTTGTCTGAAATCGTGCACTGACCAGTAACAAATGTCCTAATGTCTGAAACAGCTTCAGCCAACTCTATGCAACCCATGCTGAAAGCACTGCAATTAACGCGTAGGTGGGAGGCAAGTAGAGGACTATGGTGCCCACTGTGAGTACAAAAAAGGGAGAGAAAGTAGAAGTGGAGAAGCAGGATTTTGCTAGCTGAATTACAGGCGTATAAAATTAAATGTATGCATAATTAATATTTACATAAACCCAGCAAAAGTTTTCAAACCCCTTAAAGATTTTTAAGTTTTTACTTATTTCCCGCACAAGCTTTTTATTTGAAACTGATGTAATATACCAAGACAATTAGCATATTTGTCTTTATTTTAAATATACCATCAAATTTCTAATAAATCATCAATTTATATGTTTTCTCTTTATATCCCTAATGTTTTGCTTCTCTCTATCGCATTTTTGAAGATTTCCTTGCAGTTTATTTTCTGTTTTAAATAACTACTCAGTCTATATCTGTTCACTTTCTGTGTAAATCAGCTAGAATAACATTCCAATGCTGAAGGCTAAGATGACCTATGATGATCACCAGAGAAGGTCAAGCATCACCTTATATGGTAATGCTGTTGTCAGGGGGACAAAGGCAGAAAACTGCAAATTCAGAATTTGGAGGTGGCACCTCATGGCTGGATGTTGCATTTTTAGAAAAACTGGAAAACATTTAGTAGTTCTGCAACTTTTTGCTGGTCCCACAGCTATGGTCAAGAAGAAAGAAGGTAAAGACTTACTCTGCTATTTCTGCTTATATCAACATGAATGGAATAAATTTGGTTAATGCTTAAAGATGTTTACTTTTTTGTTTACACTATATGAGAAGCATCCCTCCTCGAATTTGGACCGGGTAATGAGTGAATACACCTTTAGGGCTATCCTTTCAATGAAAGCTTTTATTCCCCAACAAGCACCAAACTTACAGTACAGTACTGACCATTAACTATTAATGAGATAACTTTTGATGATAATTGGTTACACTGGTTTTTGTTTTGTCAATGAGCTTAAATGGGCCAAGTATGCTGTAAGTACACAGCAAAGCTTTAGCTTTCACTCAAACAGAATTTTAGTGCATTAAATAATAAATTACTTTTGATTTGAATTAGATGCATTGACATATCTTTCAATATGAACTTTATATTACTGTGTTCTGGATTTAAGTTGGATATGTTTTAATATGCCTTAAAGTGACCTATTCTGTGAATTAATGCTTTACAAACTGAATGATATTACATTTATGAGAATAGAATCTATTCAAGTTTGAAAATTGTCAATGGGTCTACCTTTGTAAAGCACTGTATAGTCCATCTCCAAGAACATCCTTGATTTCTTTTACTCCTGAGATGAAACATGAAGATGTTCGCTGAAGAGTATGAAATGGGATTCTCGAACCACAGTGCATTTTATAAAGTGAATGTGCCATTCAGAGGAAAAAGGGGAAGAAAAAGCTTTTTCACTGAATCTTTAATAATAGGAGGTGAATGCCTGAGGCAGCGTTAAGGATTTGTCACTGGTAGCAAACGTGTCTCCCTTCTGCTTTTTGCTCCCTAATGCATGACACATGTTCGTAGGCAAGCATCTTTATGCTCTGCTTTCCCTCTCTGCTGTTTTTGTGCAGTGATCGTGGTGCTGTTCGCTGCCCTGAGGAGGCAGAGGAAGAAGGAGCCTCTGATCATCTCCAAAGAGGATGTCAGAGACAACGTTGTCAGCTACAACGACGAGGGCGGAGGAGAGGAGGACACTCAGGCCTTTGATATCGGCACACTGCGTAACCCGGAGGTGATGGATGCTAACAAGCTTCGCAGGGACATCATACCCGAAATGCTGTTTTCCTTTCGGAGGACATCACCGATAAAGGATAACACGGATGTGAGAGACTTCATAAATGGGAGGCTGCAGGAGAACGACTCAGACCCCACGGCTCCCCCTTATGACTCCCTGGCAACATACGCTTACGAGGGTAGCGGTTCACTAGCAGAATCCCTGAGTTCACTGGAGTCTGCTGCCACTGAGGGGGACCAGGATTATGATTACCTCAGCAACTGGGGGCCACAGTTTAAAAAGCTGGCAGAGATGTACATAGGGAGGAGCCCTGACAGAGAGACCTAAACAAAGCCATCTGTCTCTCTATAATACAAACTCATTTTTAATGTCTTTTTGGCTAACTAGCTAGCCAGACACATATTTGTCTAGTTAGTTAACTAGCCTGTCTGTCTTAATATCTATCAAGCTCTATTTGTTTAGTTTGCTCTAGCTAGCTTGATAGTCAATTTGTTGTCTATTGGATCCACCTAATGTGCGTGATAATGCACAAACGGATGCGCACTAAGACAACAATAACTTAAATCTACATGTGGAATCTGACATGGACCTGGAAAGCTGTGTTCGAAATGTTCACTCACAATATCATGCTTAATATTTAAAGGATTGAATAGTGAAGGCAGGGTGTTCTTTTGAATCTTGAGCACCATTTAAGTTACACGTTACTGTCTAATTATTTAATTCCCCCTATAGCTATAACAAATATGATGAACTGGAATATACTTCTTAATGTAAAGTGATGGATTTAAGGCTTGATTGTCCCAGTTCTGGCTGCTAAAAAAAGACAAAAAACATCTCTCCCAATTACAGACACATTGTATTTTGCATCATAAATTTACTGTTACACATTAAACTTATTTATTGTACTGTGTTTACTCAAAAAAGCACAGATGGCACTAGCTTGTAGACAACCTTTCAACTTTTCTAAACATCTACTTAAAGCTTCATACATGTTTCCAAAGTGTTAGGCTAAAATTTAAAACAGCTTGAAAAAAAAAAATTTCTTAAATGTTATCATCAGGGGAAAATTTTTGTTAATAATTAAAGTTAAAATTAGCAAACTAGCATTAGTATTAAAGTTACTATGCTTTGGCTAACATTAGCATTACTATGCCAACATTAGCATGGTAAGGATAGTTTTGGTGTTATCCATTAAAAGCTGTGCAAATATTTGCATATGGCTAATTTTAGTAGTTTTGTGATCATCTTAAACTAAAAATCTTAACATAACGATTATAAATGGATTACATTTTTTTTAGCTTTGTCTTAAAATAGTTTTTTTGTAAGTGAGTTATTACTCTAGCGTGTATCATTTGTAACCGTGGCTCTACTGTAGGGCCTAAAGCCTGGTTTATGTCCAGAACCAGGTCGTCTGCGTGTGTGTCGCAGTTAACGCAGATATGCTCGTTTTGACTTGTTTTGATTGTATGACCGCTTGTTAAAAATGACTCATGAAGATGGACCAGCTAGAAGATAGAGGTGCGCGAGAACGCTGGGACCCTTTTTCCACCTGAATCCCTGCCCTTTTTCGCCCTCATCTCCGTCTGTTGTCGCTCAAATTTGCCCCATGAATTTTTCCACTTCTTCACCACCTCGGATCTAGACCCACAGCTAGTTCGTGATTGTCAATCTTGCGTTGGTGGAGTGGAATAACATAGTGTAGGCCATGCTTAAAAATTGGGCTTAAATCAAAAATATCTGCGTATACACGGCCCTTAACTTCGGTGCTGCTGCAAGGGTTGGGTTAATATGTTATCGCTAACATATCATATGAAACTGACTTATGCTAACATAAATATATTACAGCTAATGGTATTATTTGAAACATTTTTTAGAATTATGTAGTCTCAGCACTGAAAAAAAAATAGAGGTTGACAGAACTTACATTTTCTAGGCAACGTGATGCATTTGGTTTTTTGAGTTTTCCTTACTTAAATTCACTGTGGTTGAGTTTACAAAGATTTTTGAGTTCTGCCAAGTTAGGTTTTTGGAGTGTTACATAGAAATTTTGAGTTCTACCAACTTAGGTTTTTGAGTTTCACCTTTAAGTTCTGAGTTCTATCAACTTTGTTTTATGAGTTTGACATATAGATTTTGAGTTCTACAAACTCAGATTTTGTAGTGTTATCTGCAAGTTGAGTTCTATCAACTCAGTTTTTTTAGTCCTACCAATCGTCTTCACTACCAATCATTCAACACACAAAAAATTATGTTAATACAACATTTTTATTGCTTCAAGCCAAACATTGCATAGATACAGTATAAAACCATGTTCAACAACATAATCTTAACTGCACAGATCAAAGTAACCTGACACTGGACCAGAATGTTCTAGATTCGTAAGAGTGATGATGAGGGAAAAAACAGTAAGACACCATTTTAGTAAGAGGAAAACACACAGGTAATTTTTTGTGAAGTAAGTGTATTAACATATATGAAAAAATAACAGTTTTACAAATTTGGACGGCCTTCAGTTTGTTTTTTTCAATTGTAGTCTCTTTAAATTGGGTGCACCCTTTTAAAAAAAATAAAATGAAATAAAATGTCTTGTTTCCCAACGGAAAAAGAAAAAGGTTTTCCCTTTTTATCTCTGAGTTTTTCTTTTTAGTCCTACCACTCCGACAGGACGATGAATGCAAAAAAAGAAAGTCCTCTTCAGTCCAAATCCTTCTCTTCAATCCAAATCCAGATGTTCACACGGTTGGCTCGCCATCTCCATTTAAGGAGAGAATCCAGAATCCAGGGTATCCAAAAAACCCAGCCTGCATAGCACAACAGGGCTTAGTTAAATCCATTCACTTCTTGTTCTTAACTGTACAGTTTATATCTCTCCAAGTATGATAAATTTCAGTGTGTAATGTAACTTTTCTAACTCATTACGAATTAACTGCTGCATTACAGGGTTAACATATAAAATGTTAATGTCACTGTTTTTCTTGTAAAGCAAATAAAATCATGAAAGCAAAAAATCCACATGTAAATAATGTAAATAACAGTAAATACCCACATCGGATTAAGAAAGTAAAATAATGTAGTCTTGTAATATTCTGTGCCTGAGTGCAACAACACTGCACTACATAAAACAATTTAGAAATTTAATAAGTTATTACACTCAACTTAATGTCTCTTTTCATTTGTACAATGAAAATAACAGGCACACTCTTTTCTCTATGCATAAACACTCACCCGCACATGCGCGGCATAAACACGCACGCGCACACGCGCATTATACACGTGCACGTGCGCTGCTTTTCCTTTCATCAGAACGTGAAAAACATGTGAACTCATGCTTCAACTCGGTGGCAATACACCACAAGGGAATGCTAACTCACGGAGCTAACCGCTAACTGTCTGTACTTTGCAGCACTCACCGGGAAAACTGGTAAGGTCCCAGGGTCGTTCCTCCGTGGTTCTCCAGATGCATAAAATCACAATGTCCGCCAATCTTCTCAAACACGAGGGAAAAAGGCTGTGCCCTTGAAGAAAGGGATAGGAAACCCCGTACCGTAGTGGGCGTGTCCATGAACATAAGCAGTGCGCATGCCCATGAGTTTACAGTTGAGGGAACTCAAAAAATCTTGTATAGGCGATTTAAAACTCCTTGTTAAACCAACTTCTGAGAATTTGAGTTGGGCAAACGTGTATTTATTTGTTAGATGTCAAATTTATATTTCTGAGTCGGATTACAATACAATTGTGTGTTAGAACAACAATTGCCATTTACTTTTTTAACAGTGAGTGTTAGCAGCAGAATAACTTTTAATTTTATGCTGTGCAGTGACACTTGCAGTGACTGCGACACAACCATGAGGAGCTATCACAGTGATGATAATCCCAAAACAGGCTTAAACTGTAAGGAAACTGGACTTTAGCAACGTTCTGTTGAAGAGGTTTCGACAACTATCCAGGAGTCTTTGACAATTCTGTTGGCTCGCATCAGACTAATTTACAGTGTTGCCAACTCCTCAGTAAGGAAAGTAGCTATTGGCTGTGCTAAAAATCGCTAGAAGTCACTAAATGACGTCATCGCCTAATTTGCATAATCTGTTATCTGTTGTTATTGATGCTGTGGGAGAAATAATGTCGTTACAGAAAGACAAAAAGTGAGCAAATAACATTTTGCATTTACATCCCGCTCGCTCCCGCCTTGAATGTAAGTCAGGGCGGAGCGGCACTGCATGATCAATTTGCGCCGTCAATCCCGGCGCATGCGCGCATCATTTGGACGCCGAGGGTAAACATCCTGCGGCTCTGACTGCAGCGCTGAGAGGGACTCCTGCGGGAGCGGGAGAACGGGGTTGGGATGGGGGAGGTGCCCCACGGCAGCAGCTGCCGCTGGTGGACAAGAGTAGGAACGACACATGCTTTCACGTAAGAGTCTCCAAAAGCCGCCAGTGACACCATAAAATGTCGCCAGATTTGTCGCTTTTTTGAAAAATAGTCGCTGGAGGGGTCTGAAAAGTCGCTAAATATAGCGATAAAGTCGCTGAGTTGGCAACACTGCTAATTTATTTAAAATGTGTGCATTTGCACCTCAAGAACAAAGGACACACCTTTGCAGCAATAGAATAATAAACCCAAGACGCTGTGACCAGAGTTATGTTGGCAGGGCTAATTATCTAGGGTCAGTCACTTTAGGCTTTAGAAGTTAGTTATGGTCTCTTTATGATACTTTTACGGCAAAGTAAGGAATTTTTGCAAGACTATTGGGACACGGCTTAATGCTGCTAATGTTAGCCTTAGGATGCTAGTTTAAGATGCTCTGGCTAATACTAAGATGCTATGGTTTTTGTTAGAGTAATCAGTTGGTTTATGCAGTATTATTGTTTACTTTGATCAAAGGAGTTGCTTACTTCAAGGTGGATCACAAAATACAATTACAGTGAACATCACAACAAAATGACAGTATGCTAACTGATTTTAAAAGAATGGACAATTCGAACACAGAGTAGGACATGAACTGAGTTTTCTACATGGAGATATATAAATCTCAATCTTTTGCTGTTTTTGGTCATAATCAGTAAGATGCCTTTAAATTTTAGGATTTTTTGTGAATAATGGTGTGAATAACGTGTTTTGTAATCAACATGAAAGATAGTAGTATTGTATACTATCAATGTTCAATTGTGCCAGTTTGGTTGGGAAATATAGGAAGGAGTCAGTTGGCTTTTCAAGTCAACTCCATTAAATACTGTAAATGTAAAAAGTGTTTTTAATGATGGACACCGTATATACTATTTGCTATCACTGTTTGACAAGCAATGTTCATGTGAATGGTTGGTGGAGTTTTTTTTTTTTTTTTTTGTCAAACTGTGAATTCATTTCATCATGTAGGTGTAATATGTAATGGAAAGTGTATGTTGTAGGAAACTGTCACAAGTTGCTTTCATGCTATTTGAATGCTGAGTCATATTGTTTTATATTTATATTTTTATACTTATTTTTTTAATAAAATGTTCTAAAAAGGTTTGAGCCATACCTCTTTTCAATTTAGAAAATTGCTGAGAATGAGAGGAAAACATGAAAAAAAAGACAAAGAACTTATAAGTACATTTGTAATTTTACAGCGGCATAGCACAGTTACGTATGTCTTGTTTCCACAGAATGAATTGATGCTATTCGGTCTGGGTCAGTCTGACATGTTGAGTGTTTTCCTTTTCAAACTGGCGTACAACTGAACCAAACAGCACCATTTACGGTCCTACCTTCAATTTAGGTCCAAAGAATAATTGCACTATTCAATTTGGTCGAACAGGGCTAATGGTGTAACAAGTAGCAATCCATTGATTGCTGGACAGAATAAAGTCACGCTATGAAGATATGTAGCTGGGCAAGGGATTTGATTTAACCCTTGCATGTCCAGAGGTAGACTTGCAGTTTACCTGCTCACATGAATGGATCTGATCATTCAAACACTTCTGAAGCATGGTGACCTTGACCATACCACTAAGTGGAAACAAGGTGATAGAGCACTAAGTCTTAAAGAAACAGTTTCTAACTGTTCCTGTAACTTCCAAGTATAGTGGTCCTGAAAGCAACTGGTAACAACAAGTTGTGAGGCAAAATTAAAAAGTCTTCCCCCATGTTTGGGAGTCTGATAGCCGACCACTTTGGACCACTAGACTGAGAAGTCAGGGATATACTTATAAAGTTAAGGCCACATCATCCGTCAGGATTACATCCTAAACCAGGGAACCAAAAATATGTCTGATCAAAAAAGCGTCATAATTGTTTTGTTGCCTATACAAAAGACTTTGGCTTATATAACTCATGTATAAAGGAGGCTCAGACAATAGCACCCGGGGTCACACGACCCATTCAGTGGCGGAGCTGACCCTGTCATATAACATAGGCAAGTTTCTTGAGAAGAGCAGTCTGAATGGAGCATTGATAAGCTCTATTGTCTTGATCAATCATTTGATATAGAGCAAATTTAACGAATACTTAGGGGAGTTAATTAATAAGAATAAACATTTGCATTGTGATCTACTAATGAAAGCTGGGAACTTGTGAAAATGGGTGTGGAAGAGAATATAATAGGTGTCCATACAACTGAAAGACACACCTATCATATAGGAAGCAAATGGTACTTGAATGGTTACTCATAAAAATTGCTGGGATGCCTTTTTAAATGGCTTCCATTTTATTTTTTTGTTCCCAAAAAAGTTTTAAAATCCTATGAAAGTGTCATACAGAAACACTGGTTGTTATAGCTAAGAAGAAGTGTGTCTTATTAACCTGTTTACCTCTGTAGAACTCAAAACCTGTTTCTATGTCTCACAGAGACAATATTCAGCATGATGTTATTGTAGGCACTATTTCATCATTCAAACTTTCTATTTCAAAAGGCACCTCTCTTTAGAAACAAAAAACACAAATAAGCAATAGATTGGATGGTTGAATGAGTAGATGGATGAATGAACAAACAAACAAATGGTTCAGGGGCATTTTGATGGACAGATGTTCAAATGGTAAATGCAAATAGGGCTGGATAGATGGATGCAAACGCAGTGATTGATTGTTGGATAAACAAACAGATTTATGCAATTGTTCGACAATAAGATTGGGGAAGGGGGCTCAAGGACAGATTCATTTTCTTTTTCCATACTTCAAAAATACCAAAATAAAAAAAAAAAATTAGCACATTATAACAGAATCTTTACTTTCATCGTGAAAACAGCAAAAAGTTGGGTGACAATATTTCTCAATTCCTGAACTCGATAAAATAGCACAGAGCTTAAAAACCCTGATATTAATCTGCAGAAGTCACATCCCAATGATGTTGGAACCACAATTTGTCTATTTTTATTACCCAGAGCTAGAAAGCTATCATCATTAAAAATAAAGAGCACTTGCTTTGGAAAGTTAAATAAGAAGTCTATAAATTGCTTTTTATGGAGTTAAGTGGTGATTAGGTACACGTGTACAAGCTAGCGCGTTCAATCCTGCAGCCAAGTAATTAATCTAATCCCTGTGAAGTTTTTATGTCCAATCATTGCAGAAAGTATTAAACTGTTTGTGCAGACGTCTTTGGGAAAATGACCCTACTTCCCGTTTGATTTGTGACCTTAATAAACATTTTCTAAAACTGTTTATGGTCTCAGCTAGTTTTACAGCTTCTCTAATAGTGCATAATGGCCATTCTGTGAACTGTGGTCCAGTTTGAGTGTCAAACAGAGAATCCCTGAGCTGAAAAAGAACTATAAGGAATATTTTCAGCGGTTTCCTCTTAAAATCTACAATCTTAAACAATTGTAAAAGGAACTTGACGTTTTCATGATTTCTGCAAATACAAAACAGGAAATTAGGATGTGCATATACTGTCAGCCTCCCTTGTGATTACACTAAATAAAATCCACTATCAATAGTTGCCTTCTGAAGCATAAAATAGGTCTGAATGGTTTTACATGGGGAAACACCAAAAGTCAGGGAGAATATGTTTGAGTTTAAGGCATCGTTGAGGTACACTAATCATGTATAACATTACACGAAGTTTTAATAAGTATATCCTCATAAAGACACTTGCTGATTGATTGGATATACAGGAAGTAACATTTTCTTCCTATGGTTGACATGGCAACAAAACTGTCCAGCAAATTTGAGTATTTAACAAGGTGATGGCTGCTTGACTGTCAGACCTTCTGAAACTGTAGCTCTTGGAAACTGGACTGCAGTGGTCACTTTTTCTGGAAAAAAATGAAAGAAAAATGCTGAACAAGGATCAAGTATGCAGGTTTAAACTTCCCAATCAGCTAGTTTTCAAAAGGGTCATGAACAATAAATGCCTATTGATAAATGTCTAGGGTGCAAAGGCTGGCGCAATTGACCAGCTGAGCTTCTGTAGTTGAATTTGCAAAATAAGTTAAGCTGAGCATAAACTGTACAATATTTTCAATCGTGGCACGGAGCTACAGCTCAAACTGTGCTACAAAACTGCAGGGTTTAAAAGTTTACAGATCACATTGTATGTTCTAACACTGTGCGGCCCGAAACTCTGATGCAAACTAACTGCTGACACTGTACGTCCAAAAACCAGACATTGGACTCCATGCCGAGAGTTGGCGCTGGTCGGACTCGTCAATCTGGAAGAAGAAGAACTCCATTGATTCCACATGCACAGTGTTCAAGGTTCTGGTAAATTTGCTTGTTGATGCTTGAAGCTGTGCTTCAACAGCCGGATTTGTCTACGAACACCTTATGTTGGCCGACTGAATTTCAAACAAGTTTGATTTTCTCCCGACCTTACGATTCCTAATCGGGGGTTGGTTGTCAGAGGCGGATTGCCCTTTGTTACCCCCTGTATACTACACAAAGCAGGATGCAGTATGAAGCTGAAACTTGGCCCACTCGAAACAATTCTCACAAGACTGAAAAATCTGCCCAAAAAGGGGAAAAAAAGAATAGTGCAGTGTATGCCCGCCTTTAATGTTCGCATTGATGCAATAGTGTATAAGCATATGCATTGCTTAATCCTCCGACAGAGACGTGTTCAGTCATTTCTCTATAAAAAAGGAAAGAGTATTGCTTAGGACAAAACCATTCTAAGACATGAGGACAATGACCCAAAAACATACAGCCATAGCGAAAATGTTGGGGTTTGGATTCAAGGATGTTTATGTGCCAAAATGGTTTGGTTTAAGCAAAGGCCTAAATCCATACAGAAAGCGTCAAAAGCATTGAAGGTTGATATTCATAGAGACTCCCCATTCAGTTTTTATATGCTTTTTAAAAACATTAAGGATTTTCCTCCAATTTCACAACTATGAACTACTTTGTAGTGCACTAGCACATAAAATACCAATAAAAAACATTGAAGTCTGAGAGTATATTGTGACAAGATCTAAAAAACGTTAAAGAATTATTTTCTTATACTTCTGAAAGCCATTTTATAAAAGTTCCAGACTGGGGCCAACATGGGGTGTCAGCGGCTATTGCTTCTTTCTGTGTTAGTGATTACTCTGAAAGTGGGAGCAGGCAGGAAAGGCTGAACCTAATTTTGAAGAGAACCTTTTTGATTTCTCAGTTCATGCTGCGTCTTCTCTGTGGTAAAACTGACTACATCTTTGTGTCAGATGACTGTGACTTCCTCCCCCGCTCTCCGTCACGACTCATGACTTCCGAAAAAGCAAACTTGCTGATTGTTTTTCCATCTGCCTTTTACTGTACAATCCTCAGATCCCCAAATTGATAAAGATGACTCAACATATTTTTATAATCAAATATAATCACTGGCTTTCATTAATGGGGTGTCTCTGAACAACATTCATGGTGAAGTGAGCAACAGATACTGTAGTAACTTTCTTAAAGAGTAGATTTTTGTGCAGTCAGCTCATTAATTTCTTTTAGAATATATTTTATTATAAAAGATTCTTAAAGTCTGTTTCCTATCATGATTAATATATATGAACAGAATATAAAGCTGTATAATGAAAATGAAGTGTGTGAATCAACAAATTTTAGCCACTGCCCATTCTTAATTTTCCAGGCACTAGATTCACTCTACGTACATCAAATATAATGCATCAAAGGAAATACTCCTGATTAGAGGTACATTGCTTTGGTCTTACATTGTTACTATAGTTGACTATAGAATTGAAGCTCAACATTACTGACCTGAGCTGAAACTCGGACATATGAAGAGGGCATCTGCTCTCCTTGGGGTATCTGTTGGCTTTCAAGGTAGATTATCTGTACCCTCTCTGTGAGACTGAAATGGGAAAAAGGTTTGCTTGCCTAATGACATAATGCTAATGGTAAACCTTATGCAAATTTGATGCAAAATGTACTGGTTTTCCAGAGGTTTCCAATAAAAAGGTTTATTTTTTTCCCTGTGATTGACAGTTTGCAGTCATGGCCGCCTCCGGGGTTCTGGGTTAAACTCACATGCTGACAGCCCATCGGGAGTTTTGGGATTACCCAGTAACTTGACACAACAGATGGTTTGTTACACAGGAGCACCTGGGTAGTCCAGTGGAGAGACTATATGAAACAGGAGGGGGAGGGGGCTTTTATAAAAAGTGCTCCACGGGTGATTGTGTGGAGTACCAAAGCAAGTGAATGCATGCCTCCTTTGTCAGGATTGGGTTGTGCATCAGACCTTTTTACAACTCCATTCATTATTCAGTGATTAATATATACCAAACATTTATAAAATACATAGAGTACCTCAGGGTTCATTGCAAGTTTAAAGATATGAGTCCAGAGAATTTTTCAACAAGCTAAGATAATTGGTGGATTTGCAGAGAGAGGACAGAGGAAATAAAAAGACAGAATAAGGTTGTGAAATTCCTAAATATACAGCTAGAATCAGACAATTGCATGAAAATTACTGTAACATATTTAAACATTCAATTAATTTTAATAAGAATTAGATACAATAATTAGATACTTTTTGGCTGTAAACACCACATTTGCCTATTGTGGGACAATAAAGGGATTTTTTTTTTCTATTCTACTTTATTATGTTCTATTCAATTGTATACAATCATGTTACATTTTTTATTATTTCCATACAAAAGTGTAACTTGATGCATTAAAGTGCAACAATGTATCCCTTCTTACTCTTTAAACAGAAGGTTACTAGGTTACTTTTAGAGCTGCTGTTAACCCCCACGATCAAATTGACCTACAGAAATCTTCCTCAAAACGATTAGTTTCTGACATCAGTCTCCTACAGCCATGTCCTACTGCTCAGTTTTATTTACAAGGTGTTTAAGAGTGTCATTTAATGTATAGCCTTTTTCTTTAAGAGCTGAAAAAATAATCTGATTGATCGTAATGCACCAATTATTTAAATAATAGTCGACTAAAATAGCAATAGAATGGTTGTTAAATTGAGTCAGAAACTGCTAAATCTCAATTTCGGAAAGAACTTCCCAATTTTAGTATTTAAGCTAAAGCTACACTTAAATATTGCATTTTTTGTGTTTAGAATGAAAAACTTTTGTCTGTAGATATGCTCTATCCAAAACATTTCAAGTGGCGCAGTAACAACTTGTCCTGGTTAAATTTTGTAAATAAAATAATCTCCTATTGAGCAAATTTTGTTTAAAAGAAAAAAAAAAAGTTATTTCTGGAGCTCTGAAATTAGATCTTTTGATTATGATTTTAAAGTTGCAAAGTCTCCTTGTGTTTTAAGTTTTTTAATTGATTTATCTATATTATTCTAAAGCCTTCTTTGATAAATTGATTAGAAAGAAAGGTAATGTGCAGCAAACCAGGAACTTCCACCTCCTGCTTTACAACTGATATGAGGCTATTTTATTGTCTTTCTGTATTTAAATTATCTTAAGTAATATTAACTCGGTTCATGATAATATTTCAGAGCAGGATTTTTAATGTTCTTCAGTCTGGGACTCATGATTTATGAACAAACAAAGCAAGGAGCCCACCTTTAGGATGTTTTAACAGCCAGTTAAGGTGTACAGACAAAGAAGAATAAACCAATCACAGAGGCTTCCTAAACTAATATCCAACTGAAAACATACAGCAAAATAAATCAAGAATATCTCTGCAGTTTTCTTAGACAGCAAAGGTTAATTTCAATTAAAGTGGTTTAGTGTGTTTCTTACTGTACAGGAATCCAGTTTTATATTACTGGTACCATCCTGCTGCTATCAACATAGTATTTTGTGGTTTCTTCTTCTTTTCTCGCTGAATTTTTTTGTCTGCTTCGAGAGTGAAATATACTAGATGGCCAGAAATAGGCATGTTGGTATTCTTTCCCAGTTTTTTTTACTAAGTAACACAATGATTTAAAAAAGAAAACCAAGTAAAAGTAAAAACACCTTAACAGAAAATTGCTTTGGTAAAGGTGAAAGACAATGTTTTTTTTTTTGACTTAGTGCTTTAGTAAGTCAAAAAGTTTTTCACAATATTTAAGGAAGCAAAAGTAGAAGTATTCTCTAAATTTAAATTAAAAAAATCAAAACCAGAAAATGACAATTCAGACATTTGTTTTTCTTTCCCTTTACTTCATATGAATAAAAGTAACGGTGATAGAATTAGTAGACAACTCCTAGTCCTATGATAACAGCATGATAACAGTATTCCACTATATAGTGTACATGAGAACTCAGACAAAGCACAAAAAGCACAAAGAAATAATTCAACCAAATTTGTCCCTTCTATCTATAAGGGAAACAAATCAAATACAAGTGAATTGTATTATTTTTAAACAATTCAGTGCAAAAAAGAAAAATTATTCAATACACCTTAATAATGCAGTTGACTGATAAATTTAAACTCTTATGAACTCTGGTCAGGAGAAACATGCAATCATCTTTCCAATCCAGACACACATTGTGTCCCTTTGCTTGTTTTTCAAAAAGAAATACAGGTTATTCCAGGTAAATCTTGTGAAGCCATGTTTGTTTTGATTCTGCCTCTTGTTTGGTCGGAAACATTTCTGTATGTCTGTCATGTAGGCTTCTGGCAAAATGTATCTTTGGGAGTTTGTGAATTCACAAATCTCAAAACAATTCATCTTGTTTGCAAGGCAATGGCCATTCAGCAAGAGTAAGTAATTTTACTGATACTTTTGAAGAAAGCCAAGGGTTTTCTAGGTTTTGCTGAGACTATGGCTGTTTCTCAATATGTGTACTTGTGCGTTCTCATGTGCTTGTGTGCCCGCAAAACTTCATCTACCTCAGCCCTAATACTATTTCAGTTCCCAAGAACACAAGACCGATAACGGACAGAGTCCCCGGATGTTGTTCTCGCTCCTCCCTCTTTACCCAGCATGCATCAGAGCAGACTTGTCTGTTCTTCAGATTGACAGCTGTCCCAGAATGCACTGTGCCAGCAGCAGCTTCCAATGGAGCACTCACAGAGCTCAGAGTATTAAGTTAAAAGTTCTCTTTTGCTGTTGCCATAATTCTATAAAAGTACGTTTTTAGATCATTTGAGGCCAGAAAATTATACTTTTAAGCGTCACTATATGGCACATTTACCGATTTTATGCCAGGCATACACTGTACGATTTTTTGCCCTTTTCGGGACGACTTTCCAGTGGTTCGAGAATTTTTCAATAGGGCTGAGTTTCAGCCTCATCGTGTGTCATGTAGTATACACGGGGTAACGAATGCTGATCAGGTTCTTAAGACCAACTCCCGATCAGGAATCGTAAGGTCAGAAGAAAAACAAACGAGTGAAATACAGTCGGCCATTGTAAGGTGTTCGTGGGCAAATCCTGCTGTTGAAGCAAAGCTAGAAGCCAATTTCCCCCAGACTTGCGCACTGCACATGGTTAAAGAAGGATTCAATGTGGTTTCTAAACATACAGTGTGAGCAGGTAGATCGCATCTGAGCGTCGGGCCGCACAGTGTGAGAACATGCATCGGGAGTTGGAAACTTTTAAACCCTGTGGTTTCGTCGTAGAGTTTGAGGTGTAGCTGCGTGCAACACTAAAATAGATTGCACATTGTATGCCCAGCTTTAGTGCGTGATTTAAAAAAAAAAGTTCCGATGATGAGAGGGCCGAGGTAACCAGTAGACCTCCAAGTCTGACCAAAGCAAGGGCTGACCTTAGCCCGCCTGCAGCAACCCTCGCTCAGCATATCCGTGTGTGAAGTACTGTTGATTCTGATGGCAATTATTTGTTTTATTTGGCAAAATTTTCATTTGGTTTGTGTTTATCTGACTGTGTTAATTATTAATCCCCCACTAAATGAAAAAAGTATATGTAAATATACTTTTAGTAATATATATATATATATATATATATATATATATATATATATATATATATATATATATATATATATATATATATATATATATAAATGTATTGTTATCTAGAGATTATCAATAATGGGGTGAAATGCAGCTCTCATTCTCCCCAAATCGACACTTTCCAGTGTTCTCAAGAACATACTTGGAGAGGACACGAGTCCAAACACATTCTTGTGAATTGAGAAATAGCCTGTTTCTGATCCACTTCTCTTGCTGGCTTCCATGCTGAATCTGTCGCCCGCATAAAACATCAAATGGTGCGCTCTGTTTTGACAACCCCGGGAAATCTCATATGACTGAGTCGGCACCACCAGATCCAGGGCTACATTCTGCACCCAGGTAATTTTGGACAGTACCTCTTAGTTTGAAAGGAAGAACAAGAACTTAACTAAGATGTTGTAGATTGGCTGATTGTTTATAGGAACTGTTATTCTATCCAGAGTAACAAACAAAAACGATTTTGGTAAACGTACTGTAAAATTCTTACTTATTGCTTCTTTAAGTTAAGATGAAGAAAATGTAGTATTGTAGCAGAATTTTGTACTGTGGATAAGTTGATTTTAAATAGTTTTAAACCTTATTAAACTCCTTACCAGAATACCATAACCAAAGTCTGACTGTTGAAGATTAAATAAAACTACTATTGTGAAGTTGTGATAGGCATTGTTATGCTTGTGCTGCATCTGTGGGAGCTACAATACTGCAACAGAAGTACAGAATTTCACATAGCTCATTTGCATGAAAGTGTGGAAGAAATGGCCCTTCTGGTTTTTCCTCACCAAGGAATCTATGAGCACAGCTTCAGTTTTAACAGTGAGGCACAAACTAAGTATTGAAGGCCTCATAGATTCACCCCAGATATTCACCAATCCTATAAGCCCAAGAAAAATCTGCCTCAACCTCTTCACATCTGTACAGTGCTAACAAGTCAAATGGGTATAGGGATTTTGTTGCATCGGGCTATGAAACAAACTAAAAAACTTAAGTGATGAATCATCATTATGTCTTGAGGAGGATGAATGAAGCATACACTGAAAAAAGCCCGAGATGCAAACACTACAGTGAGGAGGCGGTTCTTCGATGCTCAGCAGCTGTTTTGCTTCATCTGATACTGAAGAAGCCTGCATTGTGTGAAGGACAGGATGGATTCAATCAAGAGTTGGTAAAAGATATCGGGAGGGGTGCCCTGCAGCCTGTAAGGCAGCTGTAGCTTGTCTCATGATCCAAAACATTCATATTTAACAACGTTACTGAAAAACCTAACATAGAGATTTGAGACTGCCAATTGTATCACAGTAAACCAAGATTAGTTGCCATGAGACCTTTGAATTTACTGGACTGAGATTACACAGGAAAGCTGGCAGAAGATAGTGCCTGAATCATGTATTTGGAAGGTCATAACAGAAAAGGGTGCTCCTCTAAATGCTAAAGATGCTGGGCATACAGAGGTTAAAAAATTCTCCAGCTGTAATAGCTGTTAAGCCTGGCATTTCTATTTAATTAGTGGTAACCACTTGTATTATTAGTGGAGTTGAGACTTTTAAATTGTCCTTGTCTGATCTGTTAATAGCGAGTCTTGCAGCTGATGTTTAAAATGTGGCAAAGAAACCTCATTTTCAGTGTCGGTTGAATTGCTTTAGATACAAGTATACCAGAGCCGTTCTGATAATATTTTTGCTTGCTTTTTCATACTTTCAGACTCTTATACTAGATAATCTATAACAGGCTATCAGAATATAAGAAACGATGGAGTAGTGGGATATAAAGAGAGGCTCGGTGCCTTGTGTAAATCAGGAAAGATTTTCACCTGACAGAAAACAGTCAGCTCTTATTAAAAATCTCAGTCTGCCCAGCTTGGCTGAGTGGGGCTGTCTAGACGCAGGTAAAATATTCAGTGGCAGTGTGAATTTTCTTATTGACCCGTTATTGCTTAAGATAGTGGGATCACAAACATCCTGAAGGTGCTTTTGCTTTTGCAAAGGCACTTCTGGTTTCAATTCCAATGTGCTAAATCTCCATTTAAGATTGTTTGCACAGGGCTTTGCTTTGTAAGACAGATACAAGGCTAATGTCACAACTCTTAGACTTCAATTTTCCAGGATGTTTTGGTCCCTTCCCCCCACCCCCATCCCCTGCTATGTTCGAACAAAACAGGCCTCATGTCATGTTTCATAATGCATGATGTTTCTTATGGGTCTATTGTGGCTAGAAGAGGAAAAAAAAGACTAAAAGACGCAAAGTAGTGCAATCAATAATGCAGGTGAAATATTGGTATGCAGACAAGATGTGACAGCAGCAGAGAACTGCCCGAGGCTCCTTACTTCCCTTGTCCCCTCGCCCGCATTTTTATAATAGTAATTTCTTGCACAAACAAGTTCCAAGCTGATACCCAGGGCGGCCAATTTCTCATATTCCCTGCATATCAGCTTAATGTGGCTAAACTGTAACCAAAAAGTCATTATTTTTAACATGGTCTGATTACATAACTGTGGCCTCAGTCACCCCACTTGAGGGCAAAATAGATTTTTCCATTAACTCACCTTTAGCATTCGAAATACCCTATGTGCCAATGGAGATGCACTTCAGAAATGTGTTTGGGAAAATACGCTATTAAAAATATGTGCTCATAATTACAGCTGCTCTTGGAATACCTGCAGCATATGCAGAAAATAGGCGCCCTCTTCAGATCTTTTTGTTGTAATCACTCATCCTAACTCATAGAGAAAGTTTTATGACGCACAGCCAGTATAGAAGTATGTGTCCTCTAAAAGGTTTCTTGTTTATTTTCCTTTCTTGTAATGTTACAGATCAAAAAACTAATCTTAATTACCATGTTATATGTAATTTACATTTGTAGAATTATTGCAGGGATTTTCTTGGATTTTCTTCCTTTGGTCAGAAGTGGCTTTGAAATGAGGATTTTTTTTATTTTTTATCTTTTGATAGACATTGATTTAGATTTTTCTTTTCTCATTAAGATGTCTTTAGACAGTTGCATGATGTGTTGAGTATAGAGATTTTATACCCTACTTTATCTTGTAAGAATAGAACAATGTAGGTGAGTCCTTGATAGTACTGGTCTGACAGTGGTGCTGACTGGATGTAGCTGATGAAATTTGACTCAGCTTTTCAAAAAACATGGTTAATCAGTCAGTTAATGTGCCACATGCTGTATGAGAAGCTAATTGTTTAGATTTTATTGTAAAACATGAATATTCCATCTCCTCAGTAAACAAAGTCTTGAAAAAGGAAAATAAATTCAACAGAGAAGTTATACAAGGCTCAAAGGAGAAAAATAATACCTATTGAGAAGAGTTTTGATTTTTATTTTAATTAGTCACTATTATATTTGTAAGGCCAGGCTTTAATGTTGTAATTAGTTTAACAATAAAATAGCTTGCACAACAATGTTTGTTTATTTTTGCTCTCTTTTTTAAACCATGACAAATATATGCAACCTTATGAGACATTTTATTTCCCAGAGTGGCCTTTTGCAAGAAAACAAATGACACTCCAATCTGTTTGCATCAACATTAAGGCATAAGCACATTGCTACATCAAACTGTAATTATCAAAAAGAAAGAAAGAAAACAAACTCTCATCATTTAAACCAATTAATGTAAGGAAATAACCCAACAATTTATATAAACACTGTTATAATAGCTATACTCTGCAACATAAACACTTTTTTTTTTTTTTTACTGCTAGAGGTTTATAACCAAGTCGTGCTCTAAGCAAGCAAAGTACACAGATTAAATTTTATTCAGTTTATTTACAGAGCGCTAATTCACAACACATGTCATCTCAAGGCACTTTACAGAGCTAGTTCCATCAGATCATACAGTCAAATTGATTCAAAGTTTCAAATAAACATTTCTAAGTGTTTATTTGGTTCTGGTAGCTTTCAGCAAGCTTCTGGTATAATTATAGATGGATGTTTGACAACCTTTTTCTCGGATGAATTTGGAAAGTTTATCTAAATTGGTGGGTTTCCTCCCACTGACCAGGTTTTAATGGTCCACATCATTTAAAGAAGAAATAACAGTTCAGAGCCTTGGGAAGGCCATTGCACAAGCTATCAAATGAATGACCTTTTTCATTATCCTCATTAAAAAGAGCCATTTGCAAGCAAACGGTTTGTTGTAAACGAAAGAGGGGCTCAGCATATACAGCTTGGGAATCACTGAGCTTAACAGTTCAATCTGGGTATTTTGACTAAACAATGCACCAATAACACCTGGATTCAAATTAGGCAGTGCCACCTAAGGGAATTGAAGAGCAGTGGAATGTTGAAAAATACCAACATTTAGTCTGACTAGGGGTCAAGAAAGCGCTCAATAGAATTAAACCAAAAGCGGTTTGCCAACTACAAAAAGTGGTTAGTTGTACCGTGACTCTCTAGAGAGCCTCTATCCAAATATTAGTCAGAGGTTATGTGTGTTTTGAACCTCTGTAACCACTTTTGACCCTGTGTTAGAGAAAAAGTACTAGACTCAATGTTTGATTTAAAACCATGGAGATGTTAGGTTTATGATTTATGTACGAGTAAGGCGTTTTCAAAGAATCGTTAAAGCCCCCAAAATCCCACCAGTTTCATGCAACTACAATAATCAATATGTGTTCCTCATACTAGGGCAAAGTGCAAAACATGAGCCACATTGGCCAAATAATGACTGAGATAAATTTATGAGCAGCTCCGAGTAGCTTTTTTGTGTGCAGGGAATCTTCAATCCACTTCCATGTGTTTGAAATAATTTCAGCACTCTTGTAGCTGCGAGTTGCAGACGTGGGCTGAACATTAAAGAACACACAGCAGCTTCTTTCCCCTTAGGAACAGAAAATTACTTCTGAGCACAAGGGAATGCATCAGTGACATGGCACACTGCCTAGTTTGTTATAATTACGAGGCAAAAGCAGCTCTGAATAGGCATCTTAATGACCATACAAATTGTTGCAGATTTCAAACCCATCTGGAGGATTTTCTTCGGGAGGATGGGCATTTGATTGCTGTTTGGAAACAGTAAATGCTCTTTGTTAAGGTGAAGGTAGTAACTTACAGGAGCCTTTTTCCATGTATTTAAAACAGTAAAACCCAGATCCATATGAGCCTATCTTTGTTTGGGAGCTGAATGCTCATAATGATACTCTTAAAAGGCTGATGTTGAGTCTTTTGGGCAGTATATACATGCTGGAGGGTCTTACAAACTTACCATACATTATCCAAAGATGTTCACTTCACAGATATACAGCACACTGAAAATCAAGACTTCTTTAACTGGTATGTGGCTCCATCTAGTTGATGTGTAGACACATAACATCAACAGATGGTGTAATAAATCCATTGCTAGACTGACTCTACTATAAATATGAATGTTTACAATTAAATAAGGATTCTTTGCTTAACTTTAATGAGTTAGTGTCTGATTTCTTGACCAATTTGGAAATACAGATTCCAGCTGCAATTCTATTATTTGAACTGTATAAACACTGAACATACAAAAAATAAAAATAAAAAAAATTTAATTCAGAGGTGAAGTCATCACTGAGTGAGTTTATTATAGGAACCCTAAAGCAGATGTAAAGAAGTTCCTAAATAGGTTTGATAGCTTTGCCACCCATTCATTCATTGTGCTGTGGAAATATCCCTTTTCTAAACTGCATTCTCTGATATCTGGTCCGTAGGGGTTTTATCACTCCTTTGTTTAGTTTCTGGTCTCCTTCCAGAAGGAAATCATTTATAAACCTCCAAAGGAAGGCATCCTAAAGTTCTCTCATTTCCAGTACTGACCTAAGCAATCCCCATCTTACAAAAAAAAAAAAAGTCATCCATCAAGTCATCCGCTGCTACATCTTACGTTTAACTGTGAATAAGCAACTAAGATTGTACCTGAGTAGTGCAGTCAGCGTTTTTATTGTAGTTTTAATATTAACATGCACTGACAGCATTTTTGAATAGCATCCAAAATGATTGTTTTCTTTTAATCATCCCACAGTGGTTGCACTGGTTAGCTACCAGGACTCCATGTCCTGGAAATCCTTTTCAAACCTGTTTTATTTAGAAGCATTGCCCTGCAGTATTCCAACCTCTTAGTGCACTTTAGTAAAATATGTCCAGTGAATGCTAAAGGTGACAGCAGATGCACTGAAAGGGACCCACCTTGGCTCTCTAAATGTACATTACCCGTTTGTAGGACTGACTCTCATTTAATCAGTTTCGCATTTGGCTCTAAATCGTTAAAGTGCAGAGAAAAAGGGATGGAATCACGGCCCAACAACAATCCTTATTACCACTACTGCAATTTCTCAACTTAAATTGATTAATTAAATTTCATTTTCACCCTAGGTTTATAGTTAAATTGAATTCTGGATCATTTCCTAGTAATGTAACTGACTCTTTCTGCCTTTTTACTAAGCTATTGTTAAACTCTTTTTTTCTTCTGTAGGAAAAAAAACAACTTTATTACCAACAAAACTACTTTTGATAGTTCCAATGACAATGACATGATGGTTCATGACAACCACCATGTCATTGAATATATCTATTAATGTAAACAAAAAGTTGTGGGTCTCACAGTGGTACCAAGGAACTGTTTCACCATGGTTTTCCTAAACAGTGCATTTTAGACCCAGAATCCAGGACTACTTCATCTCTGACCACTGAAACATTTTGTATCCTATATTTAGTTGTGTGGTAGGGATGTTTCTGGCTTGACTTTTTTGACAGTTTCTAAAGCCAAACAACAACTTCCTGTTTTTAGCTCCCATTTATATCTTTCTGGTACATTTTTATATTGTCAAGATATCTTGTTTTCCATTTTAGTCCTAGTGGATTTCTGTTTATTACTCTAACATGAAGCTGTGATAGATTCTGTTCATTTTGCAGCTCCATGTTTCCTATTAATGTTTTAGTATTCATATTGAACATTATTAGGAAAAAAACAAATTCATACAATGATTCTATAATTCTTTTCTTACTCATCCTTGATCCAAGACCCTTTTTCTTTACATAGAGAAGTTCCATTGATTTTTCACTACACTCAGGAATTCCACATTGCTTTCAAATACAGAATGATTCAGCAGCCACTGTCCTGCATGAACAATTCAAGCTGTAACTTTTGAGTTCTCTTAACTGACCTATGTCGCTTTTTTACTTAAAGAACTGAAAGAAAACAGACCCCAGTTGATGTTATTTAATCTGGCTCTATTAGGCAGTAATTGCATGGGATTAAATTAGGATCTTTCATGCAGCAAAAGTCGCAGTATTTTCCCTCTAGATCATTACTAAGTGACTGCTCAGTGTTAGTATGTGGAAACAAAAAATAATAGTTATGAAGTTCAGCTGTCTCTTCACATGAGAGGTGATTTTGATATCCTCATGAGAAGCTACATTTATAATGTGGGTTTATCTATTTCTCTTATTTACATAATTAACTATGGAAATCAATGAAAGACCAAAGCTCAAACCACCAATTTCAAAGATGATACTATTTCAAATCCTCCTGGCTCATAATAGGTGCGCTCTTTCTGTACTATTTGCCAGGTACAGTATAATAATGCTAACCTTTTGGTTAGCATTAACCTTATCACAAGTCTGAGAAATGTAACTTATCTCCTTCATGCCATTGACTGAGGCCTGTATCACATGACTTCAACCATATTCTAACAGGTAGAATCTTTTTGTATTGACCGTCAAAAAAATATTGCTTTAAGGAAAAAGCTATAACTATACGTTTGACAATAAAGGTTTTTCTTCCTGATTATGTAATTTATGGATGACAAAAAAAAGAAAATAAGCTTTTTTTCAAACCTTGATAGACCATCCTACAGGTGAGTCATCAAATTAGCAGCACAGTCCTTATAAATTTAAATTACTGGAGGTTTTCTCAAATAAGCTGAATCAAGCTCATGTTAAAAAGATTTTTTTTTAACTCCTTAGTGGTCAAAATTATACAAAGGTACCTGAATCTAATATGATTTTATAGCTGTGTGGTCATATAAAGTCATTATAGTAAATTAGTTCTTCTACCACTTTGCACAAGAAAGGTTGGGCTCTAACCTAATTTTAGTTTATTATTATTACTTAGCTACTGTTCACATTATAACGTCTTAAAGGGCAAAATGAAAAACTAACAGGCTAAACCCTGTCTGTACTGTGTTCATTATAAGTCTTATGAGTATTAGTTGCTTCACTTACAACTAATGCCTGAATGGACAATTTAGAACATATAAATATACTTTTCTTAGGATTTTAAAGACATTTAAATATGGAAATAAGAATGACTGTTTCAGAAATGTATCCTTAAAAAAAAAATACTCTGTATGAGCAAAGAAAATTTGGAAGTGTAACTTGGAATCTGGGCTTTACTGATATGCTAATTTATGTTTAGCGTATTTAATGATTTTTACTTGAAATATATTTTAGAAAGAAAATGGTATAGTAAAGGAATCAGGACCTGCAAACTTAATTTAGAATCTTCAGCTTAAAAAGATGAAATTTCTAAATTAATAAATAATCATTGTGAAACTTGGCTTAATCAAATTAGGAATCATTTTTGTTAAGATAAACTTGCTTGATTATGCTGTAAATAATCTTTTTCTCAACAGAGAAAATATTTAGGAATAACTATTTCATTCAGGAAATGTAAAGCTTCAGCTGTGTATGAAAAATGAGATTTCTTCACTCTTTGCCAATGTTGATAAAAAAAAAAATTACTGTTCAATGAATTTGCCAGAGACTGAGGAAAAAAACATATTGTTTTTCTCCATATCAATCAACATAAACCTAAGGCTTTAGAATGAATTTTAATTGACCAGTACTCAAAACAAGGTAATCTTTTGCTTGGTAGAAAGCAGAAATAGAAGACAAATATGCAACATACAATTTTAAACCGAAAAAGTTGAAAATGTTTAGAAAAATCTATTCCACAGTGTTTACAGATCAAAGCTGGTACCTTTTACCTCCTATATGCTCATTTACAGTAAATGAACACTAGAGAGCAGCAGATATATTTTAAATTGAAGAGATTCCTGCTGGTTGAGCACATACTTTTTTTTTTTTTCCGCTTCTATTGTCATTACACTGTCACAAGTACAGAGCACGAGATTAACTCTCTCCATTTAATTCATCAACTGGGAGAACAGTGGGCTGCGGCACCCATGGAGCAGTGTGGGGTTAAGGGTCTTGCTCAGGGACCCAGTATGGCAGTCTGTGGGAGTGGGGCTCGAACTCAGAACCTCAGGATTCCTAGCTCTATGCTATACTCTATAGCTCTGTACTTGTATAAAGGGGTGTTTCTTTTACTTCAACAAAGTATTTCAAAAATAAAAATAAAAAAAAAGACAGTGATTTGGATTTAAAGTAATCCAAAAGGCATTCAATTGAAAAAACAAAACAAGAAAAACCATCTGTAATCCAGGCTAAGCTTAAAACTATGAAAAATACCACATAATACACATTAAGCCTGTTTAATTCCAGTCACACAAAAGGGAGCGATGAGAAAAATAAGAATAATCTATTATTCATATCGATCAAAGATTCATGAGGTAAAAACCTTCTCTTCTCACAGATTTTCATTTGACTGAATTTACCAAATGCTTGAGCAGCACTACATATGATAATATTTAGAAGGCAATTAATGTATACAGTAGTAAACAGGCAGAATGAGAGGGTTACCAAAGAGATTATCTCATCATATTATGTAGAGTTTCAGGGTATTTCAGCTCACTTTTCGATTTACCGTCTTTAATACATATAATTTACCTTTTAGCTCTTCAGATATGCCAGGTTTCTTGTTACATTTTATGTGTCTGTCTTGATTTGGTTTTGTTGTCTAAGAGATACAAGTTAAAACTATTTGGTACACACGCAGACCTGTGTTCATAACTTATTTTTTAAGTAGCTGGCTTTGTAGAGAACAGGCACAAGAGGGTACAACTGGAGACATCACTAGTGGAGAGATACTGTTCTAGACCATGGATAAGGCTCATGCTTGGATGTGGTGTGAGTTTTCCCTGCCTGAATGGAGGGTGCAAATGTCACAGTGGCCAGATGTTGGAATCAGTTGCTACTTGAAAACACCCACACATGTTGTTTTTACTGCAGGTCCCAAATCAACATGATTACCCAGTCATATGGAGAAGGTGATAAACTAGATTCAATCCTGAGCAGGAAGAAGTCTGACCTTTAATATTTCTCTTTAATTACTGACCCGTGCAGTCAAACCCAAAAAGTCATAAGCATTTAAACCCAACTGTGCTCACAGGATACCATTGGCTTAGCCATAAATTGTTTAATGTAGAAATGTCAGTAGGGATCAGTTTGCACTGTTTTCAACCACATTTCCAGGTCTTTCAAATGCCTCCAAGCTTTGCTTTGTTAACCGTTTTTTTTCTGCACAGGAGCAAAAGTTCAACAAACCTCAGGAAACCTGAATCTGTATAGATTTTAATCTGTTGTCTGGATATTCTTTAAAAGATCATAAGAACCTCGGAACAGATCAACAGCTTCATATTGATGATGGATTAGACTCGCTATGCTATATATTCACAAGGGGATGGGAAAAGCCATATTGAATGTTTTATCACTTGGGTGAAAATGTACAAGATGCTGATATATTAAAGTGGTATTAGTTCATAACATTTCTATAGTAATATTGATTTTTTTTTAATGATTTTACAACAATGTATTTTCACCTGTTCAGTTGAACTGAAAAAGAGAAAAACAAATAATAAAAAAACGAAATAAACAACTAGTTTCACACGAACAAAACTGTGCCATAAACCTCAGTAATCATAGAACTTGAGTCTGATATTACATAAGAATTCTATGACATTTCAGACATTGCTTTTCAACCATGCTACAACAGAATGATTTGACATTAAATCAAGGGGGGTCTACAAACTAGCATCACAGGTGTCTGCAATCTTGTAATCAGTCAGGGGGACTATATATAACATAGTCACTTTGCTTATGTACCACAATCAGCATAGGCCAAAGGAAAATGACAGACATGCAAGTTAAAATAAAGGCTATAAGACTGTATCCAAGAACCTTCATGCTTCTGTGACTGTAGTTGAATATGTTGTTCACAAATTCAAGATCTATAAGACTGTTAGCCACCCTCCCTGCATGTGATGTTTAATAGTAACATAAGAGCACAGAAAAAGGTCTAAATAATTTCCAATAGCACCATTGTTAAAAACAGATCATGAAGAAGCTAGATTGAAAGTTGTTAAACTACATGTTGACAAGCCGCACATCTTCCATGAGAATGTCCAATGGACAAATGAGAGAAAATGGAACATTTTGCCAAGGCACAGCAGCTCTATGTTCACAGGGTGTCTTAGTCTCTATAGGGTCAAATAAAATCTTCAGACCATCAAAAGATTCTAGAGAGAAGTGTGCTGCTTAGTGTCAGAAAGCTTGGACTCAGTTGCAGGTCATTGTCATACTCCGGTCCCTGGGAGCAGGCCAGGCTTTCTCTCTCTCTCTCCTCAGCAGGGATGGACAGGCAGGTGCACTACATCTGAGCTGATTACCACCCTTCTTAAGGAGCTGGAACCTGGAGGAGGGCGTCAGTTCGTTAACGCCTCAGCGTTGGTACAGACCAAACCTTGTCCTGTTCCTGCAACTTAAACCTTAGTCTAAACTCAGCTCTTACACCTTCTTTAAAGAACCCTGGACTCTGACCCTGAAACACAGCCTGGAGCCACAGACCTTGGATCCCCGTCACAACGCAACCAGGAACCTGAGAGGGATCTAGGACCGATCCACCGCTCAGCCCTCCTGCCTGTGCTCACCTGCCTGTCCACCCTCAAACCATCAACCAGGGAGAGAGTACTGGACCAGCACTCGGACCACTGGAGACACTCCCCCCAAGATCAGACCCAAGCCTCTTTCCAGTGAGTTATCAGCCCAGCACAATCCTCCAGCAACTGTTTCCATTCATTCACCGGTCTCCTCAGCAGAAGCCCAGAAGAACCAGACGAGACCACACAGCTTCATGTACAGACCCACTATCCTTTTCAATAGACCTTTAAACCTACAACCTGCCTCTGTAGTTGCTCATGTTCAGAGTCATCTTCTAACCATGACAGTCATGGGTCTTGCAACAGGGTTAAAAACCCTAAAGCACAACTAAAACTACCTCTATCAATCTCTACATGCTCATCCAGCAAGACTATTGTTCTAGCATGGCAATGACTTGATGCAATCAGCTGTTTTTTTTTAGATAGAAATTTATTTTTTTCATTTACCAGTCTGACTGTAAAATCCAAAATCATTGTCTCTGTAAAGTGCCTTGAGATTGTATTTGTTTTCAATTGGTCCTATACAAATGTCTGGAAAAGGCACCCTTCAACCTTGAGACAACTGGAACAGTTTGCTGTTAGGAATCCAGTTTCTGTGGCCTGCTTGTGTGTTTCCTTTTCCACCACCAGGAGGTGCCCTCTGTTCACTTTCACCTGCGGCTCATTGGACCATTATCGGGAGGAGTATTTGAGCAGTGGGCTGTCACTACCTCAACGCCAGAGTGTTTGCCAGTTTTGGGTACTCTAGCCAAGCTGAGATTAGCTGAGTCTAAGCTAGCTTTGTTTCTCTGAGTCTAACGTGTTTTTTTGGTCCTTGCTCTCCGGCAGGAAGCTTTCCTGTGATTCTGGATACTTGGACCTTCTCCCCCCTGGAAGGATATACCGAGTTCACACTGAGCAGGGGAAAACCTCCACATGATCCGTTTAAGTTCCCATCGGAAATCCGAGTGACAGTTCGCTCCGTTATTCCCCCCGGTCCCACGCTTGTCTACCTTTCTGTGCTCCAACGTGTGCACTATTCTCTGGATTCCCCACGCAGACTGGATTCAAGGACTAACAAGCCCCCCTCAAATGTGAGTCCCATTTCCCTCCATAATCTAAAGCATCCAAGATTCCCACGGTCCCTGAACTGACCACTGAACTTCTCTTCTCACTTCCAGTTCAGGTTCACCAGCTCACTGAGTACCAGACCCTACGCCTGTTACTTCCTCAATAAACCTGTTAAACTTTACCCGTGCTCTCTGTGTCATTTCTCTGCATGTGGGTCAGATTCGTAGAACTGATCATGACATTTGCTCATGAGGAATGGGCCAAAATACCTTCTGAGTGTTCTAGAATTCTCATTGACATAGTTTTGTCAGATTAAGGTTATTTATGTGACATATCTGGGCTTTTTTCTTTCCATAAACATGACGTATGTCCATAAGCCAAACATTGATAAAGAACTTTTTTCATATTGTCACTATCTTTCCTTGTTAGAGATCTGTTTGTATCCCAGATAATGCTTTATCAGTATCTACCCATCAATGTTAATGTCATAAAAAATATATAATAATGATAATAAAGAAAACTATAAGAGAAAGAATCTTTTGTTTAACTGAAATGAAAATAAAAACTAGACTTAGGAAAAAAATAAACTGTACAGGTAATTAGTGCTCACATAACATACATTTATAGAGTAAATGCACTATTAATTTGTGTTTCCCACACATTACTAATTTATCGTTTACTACTTTTTTTCTGCTATACCACATCATGTGAGCATTTGGCAGGTAGGTTTGTCAAGTAATCTGTGATACCTAGCTCCATGTAGGCAAAACTTGGGAGGAGGCGGTAGAGTCAAATTTGACATTGTTTTAAATATGAAATATGTGAACAATTATTTAACGATATTCAGCACTCGAATTGAACTGAAAATCAGAGCACCTGCTACTGTACGAATCAGCAGTATCATGGCACTCAATATAGGTATAGCAAAGGTATAGCAACCAAAATGAATCACCAAGGAACATGTGCAGAAGGCCAAGAAGAAATGTGGGTTGATTTTGATGCGGAGTGTGAGCAAAGTGGAGATCTAAGTAAGTACTTACAGGAGCAATTAAATTTTTTTTCATTTTTACTCCTGTAAAATGTTACATTTTCCAACTGCATTTAAGAGATCAACTTCTACTCAAGTTCTTCATTTCTTCAGTAAGGAGATGGGGAGAAGGTGGGTAGAACGATGGCTGGTGAGCAGAGGGACCATCGGGTCTGACGCTTGAAGTTACCCTTGGAAGGCAGCTGGCTCCAGGAAAAGTACGGTCATAAAAATGATTGGTGGTAGGGTTCCAGCAGGTGATCCAGATGAGGCTGATCAGTCTTTGAGACTGGATTTATGCTTAAGCTTCATATTGAAGATAAATATATGCTACAGAAGGATTGGAAATATTAAATGTTAATTGTTTATCATGCAGACTTCATATTTTACTTCAAACTTTAATTAATGCTTCTGGAGACCTCATCATCATTTGTGTGCCTGATCAGATTATTGAGCCCTTTTTGCAAAGCTTGATTTCTAGTGTAATCTTTGACGTCTGGTTTCATGTTGTTTTTATTCAAAAATCACTCAAGGCCACATGGAATGCATCATTATTTTATACAAGGTATAAAAAAGGTCTCCCCTGGATATTTAAGTGGCATTAAGAAAATGACATTTACAAAAAATAAAGAATAAACTGTCTCACAAATGCTAAAAATGTATTAAAACTGAAATAGAAATGTAAATTTTCAATCTTCTAATCTAAAAAGAAAATAACAATCAATAAAAAAAAAAAATTTAAACTATTATAATCTTGGTACCCACTCTGTCTCTTGCAGATGTTTTCTAAATCAGTGAGATTGTAAAGACATTAATTTTTCTCTTTCCTAAAGCACTCCAGTTTAGTCCTAGACTGTGGCTCTGCCATTTCAAAACATTATTTTTCTTTTTTTTATTTGACTGCATCTCTAAACTCCTTCTGATGAGGAAAAAACTGATCTGTTGAATTTTTCTTGATGTTGCTACCCATCCTCTTGAGTATAAATATGCTAAATACTTGAACTTTTGTGTATTGCTAAACTGAACCGGTAATAACTGGGAATTAGCAATGCTGTTGTTCTCTTAGCAGCCGTACCAACAGTTTATACTTTTTCATTCTCATCATTTGGAGGAAATTCCAGTTTTTTCAAATGTTTTTCTTATTTCATATTTCTTCCCATTATTGCTGACAATCTTGTTAGTGTTACGGTTATAGCTAATGTGTGTTTTATTTCTCTCCCTACCTGATTTTGCATAGTATTATTATTTTAGACAGTTATAATTTCTGTAAACCATAACATTAATTTAGGGATGCTGACAAAAAAAACTGTCAAGAATATAACATAAGGGAACATTAAATTCATTTATGTTTAATCTCAATAATTAAGTTATGTTGATGTGAACCATAGAAGACCGAAGGTCTCTAGTAAATGATCCCAGAATTTTCCGACCTAATATATTTTTCTTTAATAAACTTGACTTTCACAAAAATTACAAAGCAGATGTCATTATGGGTAAAACAGGTTTAATAAATTAAACAGGTTGTCTTAATGATAAATAATTGGGAATCTATAGACCTTTTTAGCTTTACTGGAGATCAAAAAAGTTCTCTTTTTGTTGATATATGAAGCCAGTGAGCCCCTTTCATATCAACCTATGTTGATGCTAGGAATGCTTTTACCAAACCAGTCCTTTTTTAATCTAGATCAAGAATAAACTGAAACTTTTTATCTTTTCTAAGCAGTCGTCATATCAAGCTGTTTAAAACGGTCAACATTTGCAATTAAAAGCCATCAGAGCCATTTAAGATATGAGAAAAGCGTAAAAAGTAAATAGACAAGAGTTGACCTGGACTCCACCATTTATCACATTTGAAGCCAACCCCTAAAATAATCTCTGTGATAGCCACCGCTTGCTTTCTGTGTACAGAGTGTGTTCCAGAGGTCAGTGCCAATCTCATCTTCCATTTTCTGTGTTCGTTAAGCTCCATTCTGCTAAGCGTGTCCAAATTGGGTAATTCTGTGTTCAATTAAGCAGGGCAGACACAGGACATTCAACACAATGTCAATGAGATGCCACTAAAAGTGAGCCATCAATTTGATAGACAGTCGGAGAGGTGGATAATAAGCTGCTGTATGTCCCCCCTCAATTCTGCACAACCCAAGGCCATCCCTGCAATTGAATTACACCAGTGCATCAGTAAGTCACTGCTGATAGTTGGCTCATGCATTGCAAAAAGCCTCGTCGCTGCAACTTACTGACAACGCTGTATAATTGTGTGGTTGTCTATAGCTATCATGGCAATGTCTCTCTACCAGCCATGGCAATGAAAGGAGCATAAAGGGACCAGTAGGCTTCTCGAAGCAATGCAGTTTTCTTTAGGCGAGTGGCCAATCAGAGAAAGAGGGAGACAGAGAGAGAGAGAGAGAGAAGGAGGGAGATGAGTAAAGATGGGAAATAAAGGGGTGCGAGGGAGCATTCTTTTGCAGAGTTAGCCTGCTACCCCCGGGCTTTATGCCAGGTGGCCAGTCAAAAGGACAGCATGCCAAGAGAATGCCATCAGACCAGGTTGCTAGGCCAGATAAAATGCTTCCGAGGTCGCCCTGCTGTTCAGCACAAGAGCCAAAAATCTAAACTCCTCCTTTAAGGGATTTCTTACCATAACAATAGAAAGAAAAAAAAAAAACATAATTGTTTTATTATCTGAAGGTAAGTCTGCTTAGTATACCAGTTTATGCTGAGGAAAGAACAACAATTATTCAAAGTTTTGCTTCAGAGAGATTGTTTGGAACTGTTCTCGGTTAATTTCACATTTAGAATTGCTTTCAGTGTTCCCTTAATTTCTTGTGGCACAAATCCAAAAAGCAGTTGCAAACATTCCTATAAGGTTCTAGTCCAAAATGGCATGACAGGTATAAATTTTGTGTATCACATACAGAAGTTGCTCTTCTTCTCCCTGTGTAGGCCACAGAGTAGAATGATGGGTATTTATATATAAAGTTGCATTGATTTGGCTATATTAGGGCCATTAGTTCAGAAGACTGTCAAAAATATTCCTCACACCTTACATTGACCCAAACAACTGAGACGTTGTTAAAGGTGGTATGGAGCCAGGCTTTAATGATCTTTACACTAAATCCTGATTCGGAGTTTTGTGTTTTTTTGCTGACCAGGTCTTTGGCAACTGTAGCCAATTGGCTTTAAGGTTTAATGTATTGTGATTTTATAAGTGGTGTTTCATATACCTTGGTTGTAAATAGTGGTCTTTGAGACACTTATCCAAACCACTTCCAGCTTGATTACAGACTTACTCATCTTTTTATCTCTAACATTTAGAAAGATGGGCCTATAAATCGATGAGTGCCCTGTACGTCGTTTGACTGATCCATTATAAGACATTAGTATTTGTTGAACCAGGGATCTATTACCAATCCTTGGTGGCTACTAATGATGTCCATGTGCCACAGATAATGCAACACAAAGAAAAATAAACTTTCAGAATATCAGCCCAATCTAAAGTCTTTTTAAGATTGAATTGTGTTTCCTCCTGGATTTCCCTGGATTTAGCTTGATCTATCTTGTCATTGTTTCTGAAAAATGTCCCTGTCCCTGCTGATAAAAATCATTCCCACAGCATGATGCCTCCACCACCATGTTTCAGTGTGGGTGTAATGTATCAGGTTGATGCAACAAGCAAATTTTTCTTGACACATTATGTTTGTCATTATACTGTAGTACATTGAATTTTTGTCAGATAATAATATAATCAGAGTGTGGTGTGAGGGAGGCATGGAGAAACTCCAAGATTGTTTTGAATGTTTTGACTGGAATACATTCAACAATGCAACCTATGACAACAAGATAAATATAGTTGAGTATGCCATGACTGTGTCAATCTATATCAACAAGGCAACAAACAGTACTCCAGCAGTGAAAGCCGTTCCACATCAGTGGGAGGAGGCAGTCAACCTTGACATAGCTGAAGTAAGGAAAACTCTGAGGAGAGTCAACCCAAAAAAGGCCCAAGGCCCTGATAACATACTTGGTCGAGGAGTTTGCAGATCAGCTGGCTGGTGTCCTCACAGAAATTTTCAACACCTTGCTGGACCAATCCATAGTGCCAACATGCTTTAAGTCTGCCACTTTCATTCCAGTATCAAACAGGCCTCAGGTCACCTCCCTCAGTGACTACTGGCCTGTTGCACTGACTCCTATCATAATGTAGTGCTTCAAAAGGCTGGTATAAGAATACGTCATCTCCATCTCCCCCCAACATTGGACCCATTCCAGTTTGCCTACCGACAAAACCGCTCCACTGTTTGCCATCTCCTCTGCTCTTTACCTGAGGCTAGCACACCTGGAGCAGAAGAACACTCACAAGTGGATGCTGTTCCTGGACTTCAACACCATCATCCAACATCATCTGATAGGAAAACTTGAACAGCTGGGCTTCAATACACCCCTCTGCAATTGCTCTTAGATTTCCTCACATCAGACCTCAGTCAGTCAGGATCGGAAAGACCACCTAACCATGCTCCACTGCTCATCAAAAGCTCAGCAGTAGAGGTGGTCAAAAGCACCAAATTCCTGGGGGTGCACACCACAGACAACCTCACCTGGACTGTAAACAGCACCTCACTGGTCAAAAGGGCAGAAAAGCGAATATACTTCCTGCGGAGGATGAGGAGAGCCCACCTGCCCCCACCCATCCTCACAAACTTCTACAGAAGCACCATAGAGAGCGTTCGGACCAGCTGTCTCACTGTGAGGTAGGGAGGCTGCAGTGTCGCAGAATGGAAGAAGGTGAGAACAGTAGTGAGAACTGCAGGGACTATCATTAAGGCTCCCCTTCCCTCCATAAAAGATATTGCATCCCAGCGCTGCATGTCCCGAGCCCTTAACATTATCAATGACCCCTCACACTCCCACCATGGACCGTTCTCCCTGCTGCCCTCGGGGAAGAGGCATCAGCAGCATTGAATGCAGGTCCAGAAGATTCCAAAACACCTTCTTCCCCACAGCTATCAAACAACTGAATGTTGAAAAACTCCCAAAACATGTTACAGACTCTCAATCAACTGACCATATCAGTGCGTTTATTTGCACCCTGTTTTTTCTCACAGAATGTATACATTTGTCCACTGTTGCACTTTAAGAAATGGAAATGTCATGAGAGCTGTACAAAATGAAATTAATTTTGTATACACTCTATGAATAAAAAAATGACAATAAAAGTTGTCTAAGTCTGAGTGTAAGCTACTTGCAAATGTAGACAACCTTGTCAGACTTATTTGGTCCATAAAACAAAATGAGTATCTTTTTTAAGGCTCTGTATTCTCTCTATTCCACACAAATGTGCTGCAATTAGAGCACAACAAAAGATTTCTGTGATCCTGAGGTAACTGTCCAGGTGTGAAGGTACACGCTTACCCCTAGGTTGGATTACAAAAAACATTCAAGGCTTTGATATTGCTTGGACACAGTGCCCAGAGCCAGTGTTCAGACATTTCTGTTGTTCTGCTTCAGAAGTAAAAGTCCCCTGGGCTGTTCATCATCTGCCTGTTGTAATCTCAAAGAATACTGAAGAAAGAAGAGTGAAATGGCTTTGAAAAAAAGCCTTTCAGTGACGCTTAGAGTTCTCGCCACTAACTTGACAAGCACAGAGTACAATGACCGTGAGTCAGCTCAAGGTTCAGTTGCACGAAGGATATTAAGGTATCTGCAAGAAAGACTGCAACAATTACCTTCCTTAATCAAAATGAAAAATGCTAGTAAACTTTCCTTTCCAACCTTAGAACTTTCTTCCTGGAATTTGATGACAATCTTTCTTTATAAAATCAGAATCTGGCTTTTCTCTGCCTGAAAGCAAAATAATTCCTATTGATTTGTGTCTACAACACATACAGTAATATTCACACATTGTTTTTGTTGTTCAGAGAGAAAATTTGTCACAAGGCAAGTTGGGAAATGTCTCTTCAACTGTTATATATCGGCCTCTATTTGCTGTTTCCTTCTCCTCGTTGCTGCTGTTTCCACACATTACAAAGTCCTTGGCCAAGGTCAGAATTTGAAAAATACTTGTTCATGGAACCAAAAACATTATGGCTCTCTTTAAGAGAAAACATAATCCTTTTTTAGGATTGTCAGTTTCTGAGTTCCACCCCCACCTCACATAGCCAACACAAATGTGTTAAGAACATAAATTCCGCTCTCCTGCTGATCCGTAGATTACAAAGTCCCACTGTGTGGAAGAGAGAAAATTTCAGATTATTGCTCATAGGGATGAACAATGAGCTGTTAAACGTATGTGCTCAGTTTTATTTTCCTTCTATGGAGCCCCTGTTGGCTTAACACAAGGGAGAGAAAAAATTGGATGGATCCCACTTAGTATTATCCCAAATACAGCTAATACGCTATCCAGTTCTTATGATGGATGATAATTTCTTTTTTTCATAAATTCGAGCTTTAATTTGAACTTTACATTGTGAACTAATGTGATGTTGCTCTCCCTTTGGGTTTGCATTGTGTTTCTACACATTTATTTAAGGAACGGAATGATTTGAAATTATGTTTATCATTTATGACAAAAAGGGACCACAGTTGTTCATCTGCAGCAGCAGTTGGAGGTAAATTATCCTTCAACCTTCACCCGTCTTATTCTGCACAACAGAACTACCCCCCCCCCCCCCCCCCCCAGGCAATTCTAATGTGTAATGTACAGTACAACAGTAATGAAATGTATAATTCAGTGAGAAAAAATAACAAAACAAAAACGTTTTGTATGTTCCCCCTCTCTCATTAGTGCATACAGTACCTAGTTTTTGTATATGATATCTTTACATTATAAAGTTATTGGTGTAACCATTTAGACATCAAGGAAACTACAACTGAAGCTGTTTTTTGTATTTTGTCTCATGTCGTCCAATCTAAGGCACTTCAAATGTGTGTTAGGAGGTTAATTAGGAGGAAATGTTTATTTTCCTTTGACGTAGTGCCAATGATTTATTTTTAACAAATAGGGCAAAAAAAAATCTTCTTAACAAGAATTATTGTCAGACCATAACACCCAAATTTAAGAGTAGAACATCTTGGAGAAAATGCCTCTCTAATTGATTTAAAATTGCACTGCCAAATTCAGTAATATTTATTTTTCAACACAGTCTCATGGGAAAATGTACCCCCACTACGTTGGTCCACACTGCAAAACGTAGTGAAGGTACATTAATGGCCATTTTTTTTGTGGTACTGTTACATTTCTTCTGCCTATACGCTTTCTATTGTTTTACGTCCTAGTCACGTGACTTTCAAGATTCCAGCTGGGAGAAGAAAAAAATATATATATATGTCCGACATTCGCTCATTTTTTTGTGGAAAGATTGATATCTTGAGTTTGTTTTCGCAATAAAATGAGTTCTGATTACATTTCTAGTGAGAAATGTATAGTTTGTTGGCAGAATATTTACTCAGGGAATGTACATATTCACTTGCTTGTTCGTTTCTTGCAAAGATTTTTAAAGATAATGTGAAACTGTAACGTTTTGGTATAAACATGGCCGAGATTTCTCTAACATTAAGTGGGAAAATCAATAATTTCAATCAGTTTCTGCATTTAAATGGGTTTTGATTACATTTATAGCGAGAAGTGTAGGGTTTATTTACATAATATTTACTTAGTGAACATACATAATCACCCGCTTGCTAGTTTTTGCTACGATTTTTCGGATCTCGTCAGGATTATGTGAAATTGCAACGTTTTGGCTGCTACCCATCGCCTAGCATTTAGCTGCCGCCCCGATTCAACATTGAATTCTTTGTGATTTAACTCCATCTGACGGATCAAACCCTCGCCACTGAGTGCGTTGCGTCTGAGGTTACGTCGTGGCATACGGGAGAAACTAATGTTGACAAAATGATCATGGGTTAAGATCGGATGTGTTTTATTTGGAAATCTACCGGATCCTATGTGCATTTAACTTCCTAGTAATTTCCTACATTTGCAAATATTGCTATTAAAATAATCTTCTACAAGACGTTTCACCTCTTATCCAGGAGGGACCTTCAGATCTAACTAGTGGTAGGGAGCACTGAGATTAACATACTGTAGGTTTAACAAAGAATTAGGGGTAGGGGGACAAAAGGTGTCCTTGATACCTCCCACTACATTGGCCAAGGAGGTTACATGGGGGGTGTTAATGGTTGATTGTGAGGTTCTGATGGGTTGTTAACTCCCTCATCAGAGTCGTTTCGGTCACATACCTTATTGAAGTGTGAGTCAGGTGAGGGCATTTAACAGGTTAATCTTCTGGGTATTTTTTCTAAAATTGCTTTGTCAGTAGGTGACAGGTTACCTCTAAGATCAAGTCCTCTGTTGAGAAATGTTTTTTCCTGGTTAATACAGATGGTTTCCTTTACCCCTTGCTCAAACCATCTTTCTTCCTTTGCAAGAATATGGACGCTGTTGTCCTCAAACGAGTGTCCTTTAGCCTTCAGGTTTAGGTGAACCGAAGTCCTTTCCTGAGGAGTTGGCCCTCCTGTGTTGAGCCATGCGCCTGTGTAGCGTTGCTTGGTTTCTCCAATGTACAGGTCTGTGCACTCTCTACTACACTGAAAGGCGTAAACCACATTGTCTGTCTTTTTCTAGGTGTCATTTCTTTAGGGTGAACCAGTTTTTGTCTCAGGGTGTTTCCGGGTTTGAAGTGTACAGGGATCCGGTGCTGGTTGAAAGTCCTGCTGAGTTTTTCAGAGACTCCAAGCCAGTGGCGTGAGTGATTCTGTATACTGGACAACAGAGGTAAGGCGAGGTGGCATTAAGGAGCTCAGACAGGAGCAGTGCAAAAACGCCAACCAGGAGAGCCCCATCACCGTGATGAGGCAGGGACAGCCAATCCCCCCTTCTAGATCTAAGGTGCCACAGTGGTCAATTCAATTCAATTCAGTTTATTTATGTAGCGCCAATTCACAACACATGTCATCTCAAGGCACTTTACAGTTCACCATATCATAGTCAAATTGATTCAAAATTTTCTATCTAGCCTCAGTTGATTGCATTGATTCAAATATAATCCCTCACACTAAGCATGCTTGTAGCGACAGTAGAGAGGAAAAAACGTCCTTTTAACATGAAGAAACCTCCAGCAGAACCAGGCTCAGTGTGAGCGGCCATCTGCCGAGGCCGACTGGGGTTCAAGGAGACAGAAGCAGAGACACAAAAAGCAACTGTAAAAGGTGGCCCCATCCAGGAAACACACAGCCAGGCAGATGAGCTATGAGCCAACTCTCATGTCAGAAGATGAAGAGAGCACATCGAGCCAGTCACAGTCAGCGAAACAGGACTACACCGGAAAAACAGGTCAATCTCCAACATCTACAAACATAGGAGTTGATGGCAGCAGCACAGGTGATATTTCTCTCCAGGATGGTGTCATAGCCAAAAAAGAACAGACTAGGCAAGCTACTATGAGAAAACTCATAGCAGCACAACTAAACAGATAGCTCAGCATAGCCTAAGCCAATCTAACTATAAGCTTTATCAAAAAGGAAAAAACTTAAGCCTACCCTTAAACATAGACAGGGTTTCTGCCCCACGGACTAAAACTGGTAGTTGGTTCCACAGGAGATGAGCATGATAACTAAAAGATCTGCCTTCCATTCTACTTTTGGAGCTAGTAAACCTGCAGATTGAGAGTGAAGTGCTCTGTTAGGAACATAAGGAACAATCAGATCTCTGATATAAGATGGAGCTTGGTCATTTAATGCTATATTCGTGAGAAGGAGGATTTTATCTTCTATTTTGAATTTAACAGAAAGTCAATGAGGAGAAGCTAGGATAGAATAGATGTGATCTTTCTTTTTAATTTTCATCAGAACTCTGTTTGCAGCATTCTGGATCAGCTGAAGGCTTTTAACTACAGTTTGTAGACTTCCTGATACTAACGAATTACAATAGTCCAGCCTTGAAGTAACAAATGCATGGACTAGTTTCTCAGCATCACCCCTGGACAGGAGATTTCCAATTTTTGCAATGTTCCTCAGATGAAAGAAGGAAATTCTACAAACCTCTTTGATATGGGATTTAAATTACAGGTCCTGATCAAATATACCACCAAGATTTTTTACATTTTTGTCTGAGATCAATTTAATCCCATCCAAATGAAGTGACTGGCTAATCAGCTTCTTTTTCAAAGACTCTGGTCCAAAGACTATAACTTCTGTTTTGTCTGCATTCAGAAGGAGAAAGTTAAGAGTCATCCAGGTTTTGTACGTCTTCAAGACATGCCTGTAATTTATGTAATGGGTTAGCTTCATCTGGATTTATAGACTGTGTATAACAGTGAAAATTGATCTCATGCTTTCTAATAACTCTACCGATTTGGAGCATATATATAGTAAAGAGAATTGGTCCTAGCACTGATCCCTGTGGTACTCCACAGGTAACCTTTGAGCATGTGGAAGTTTTGTCATTAACATGAACAAAATGAAATAGATCAGATAGATAAGATTTAAACCGGTCTTGTGCTGTTCCTTTAATTCCAACAAAATATTAAAGTCTTTCTAAAAGAATATTATGATCAACTGTATCAAATGCAGCACTGAGATCTAACACAAGTACAGATACAAGTCCATTATCTGAGGTCATGAGAATATCATTAGCAACTTTCACCAGAGCTGTTTCAGTGCTATGATAAGCTCTAAAGTCAGACTGCAACTATTCAAAAAGTTCAGTATGGTGTAAGTGGTCCCACACTTGTTTGACAACTACTTTCTCAAGGATTTTAGATAAGAAAGGAAGGTTGCATATAGGTCTATAATGACCAAGTCATCTGGGTTATGAGATGGTTTCTTAAGCAGAGGTTTAATAACAGCAACCTTAAAAGTCTTTGGTACAGGGATAGATTAGACACATCTAAAATGGAGGACGAGATCAAAGGGAATACCTCCTTAAATACCCTGGTTGGAACTGGATTTAACATACAAATTGAAGGCTTAAATGAAAACAGTAATTCTGCTAAGTCTGAAAGGTTAACTGGATCAATACAGTCCAAACCCGGTTCAGATTGTATGGCTACCTCAGATGCTGCCTCACCTTCCAGAGATAAACCAATCATAGATAGAGGAGTGCTAATGATCTTATTTTAAATAAGATCAATCATATTTATAAAGAATCCCATAAAATCATTACTGCTAAGTGCAGGTGGAATGGACAGTTCAAAAGAGCTATGGCTCTGGGTAAGTTTGGCAACTGTATTAAAAAGATATCTAGGGTTATTCTAATTCTCCTCTATTAATGAGGAGAAATATGCTGCTCTTGCTTTACAAAGGGTCCTCTTATACCCACCTGAACTACTTTTCCAGACTAGGTAGGATTCCTGCAGGCCTGTGGAGTGCCATTTTTTCTCCAGTGTCCTAGCATTTTGCTTGAAGGTGTGCAGCTCTGAATTACACTAGGGAGCCAGCTTTCTGTTTTTAATGTTTTTCATTTTTAAATGGGCTGTGTTGTCTAAGGCAGTACTCAGAGAGTTAGCAACCCCATCAGCAAAATCTTCAACCTGTAAAGGGGAATAAACTAAGCTTTTGCACTCTGCAGCACTGCTCAGCGGCACAGAGGAGAGAGAAAGTGAGATAGATTCTTTAAAATGTATAACTGCACTATCTGATAATGATCTGCTAAAGTAAAATCTTCTTTTGGGGGAGAAGAACTATTTCAAAGTAATCCTGAAGGTTATTAAAAAGTGGTCAGAGAGGACAGGGTTGTGAGGAAATACTATTATATCTTCACATTCTATGCCATATGTCAGCACAAGATCCAAAGTATGAAGATGAGAATGTGTGGGACTATTCACATTTTAAACAAAGCAAATAACTCTAAGATAACATTTAAAGGAAAATTCCGGTTTTTAACACTTTTAGCCCATTTTCTGTAGTGTCCAGGATGAAATCGAATGATCGACACCAAAATTTTGACGATTGGTCCTGTCTCTGCCATTTGGTTCATGCAGAATCCCCCCCTGGCTGCTTCAGAATGGCTTCCATAGTGCATGTCCGATAATGTCCTTAAAACAACCTTAAACGTTCTTTTACCTATTCAAATTTTATTTAAAAGTTTCATTATATTGTCATTAAAACATTTTTCCTTCAACATTCACATTTCAACATTTAAATTCACATATTCTAGAAATTTAGGTCTGGTTTGTCATGGCATTACAAAAAAATTATGAAGTTTTTCTGTGTAGTCTTTTATATCAAATACCTATGAATTTAAATCTACTGTACCTTTACCTCCTGAGCAGCAGTAACCAAGGGTTAATTCTTAGAAATAAAGTCAAAATTGGAGTAATGAAGATTTTATTGATATGTGTGTAATGCATAGTTCATAGTAGATCAGGAAGCGTTTGCTTTAGGATGGAGACCTTTTATGTCTAAAACCATTCTTTATTTTAAATTTTCTCAGCTAGTCTGACTGCTATTTTAACCAATATTATGTCTGTACTAGATCTGCTATTTTCACATCTTTTGCGAGACACTTTAGTATAAAGCAGATCCTTAATTAATTAAAAAAGTTTATTGAATTCTATAAATACAAAGTTCATGAACTGCAGTTGATGAACTGCATAGCAGCATTTTATCTCCAGCAATTGTATCAAGGCAAGAGCTGTTAATCTGTAAAGAATCTGGTTGTTGTTCAAAATGTTAAAGGTTAGCTGTTTTATGAAGTGCACCATAAAACTGACTAAAACCTTTTTGAGTTTTAGTTGCTTAAAACTGAATAAAACCGTCACACATTGTAATGAAAACAACACTAATAGAAAACCTGTGTGAAGTGCAACCTTAGTTTTCCATTCTTAGCAGGCAGAAATACATAAACCATGGTCATCTGTTGAGGTACGGTAGTTTGAAATCTAATAAATCATCTTCAATGTGTTTTGATGCCTGAATGCATTGAGGTGCTTCCAACTGACTGATTTGTTAATCAATTGTACAAAATAAACTGAACTTTATGTTTTATTATAATCAGTCATGTGTGATGACACCCCAGCCATGCTGCATTGTTTAATTTAAGCAGCTTCCTACCTTGTTCTCAAAGCAAGCTGTTAAGATTTTCCTTAAAACCTCTGAGCTCTGTGACTGCTCCTGGTTTGTGGACTATTAATCTGCCTTTGCATGTGCTCCGGTGAGTAAAGCATCTTGTTACTTCTGTGACTGGAATCATCTGTACAGTGCAACAAAGTGTCATCGATCTAGGCAACAATTATCTGCTGAGTGCAGCTGAACACTGAAGGTACTTCTTTGAATTTGGTTGGAATTTCAACATACTAAAATGCAGCTTGTTTTTCTCCTTTTCTCTTTATCCCATATCTATAAATCAGGTGGGGTAAAAATCAAAGAATTATGGTGATTTTAACTTTAAACTGGACACATGGGTAATAACAAACATAAAAAAAATATATGTTAAGAAGAAAATAATCCATTCTCCTACAATGGGCAGGGGACAAATGTCAGAAATTGATTTCATGATTAAAATTTGAGTTGAAACCACCAAAGACTGTAGACCATAGAAGACCGTTGTTTGTTTTTTGATAAGACACTCTCCAGCTGATGACAGGAGCCAGCCTGGCTAGGCCACATCAATATAACTCATATCTTTCATATTTATAACGTCCTCTCCTTTTTACCCTAAGAGCTTGTAATGAATTATTTATGCAGCCAAGAAGATATATTGAATTTTGCCCTGACACTTCAATAAAATATTGTCTGCCAGGTTTAAGAAAAAAAATATAAATAAAGAGTTTAGATTTTGTTTAAGGCATTTTAATAAATGCTTTCAAGTTTTCAGGTAAAGGCATATTTGATTCAATTTATTTTGGTTTCTAACATTTTGGCCTTTCTTAGCCCTCTGTCCTTTAATATGTTTAACATTAAGTTCATTAATTTTTTATTCTTTACATGCTTCTGTGTAGGAAAAGTCTATCTTTGGAGCTTATCCTGGCAGGGGGCCATATGGACAAGAGAAAGGGTAATATGACCTTAATGTGTCAGACCCAGAGAACTTGCCTGTCAATATTACAACGGGATCAGCAGTTTTGATGCAGCACACAGCCTCCACTACCAAATCTTTACAGTGTAAGAGCTGGAAAGGTTCTGTATATTTACCATTTACAAGCCTTGGTCCAGATTTGCTTTACATCAGTATCAAATAGTCATGTGTCCAAAAGAAATGTATAGCTGAAAACCAATATCTTAAAAAAAATAGACATTGACCATTTCTTCTCACTATCTGTTATCAAATAAGACTTTTTCTTTAAGTCCAGTTGGGATGCTAAAATTATTAGAAATGTACAGTTATGTTATAAAGTTTACATACCCTTCAATTAAAGACAGAAAAAGCCAGAAACCTGTAACATAAATTGAAATCAACAAAAGAAAAAAAAGAAAATAAATAAATTTAACTGGAAATCATGAGATTGAGGATCTCCTGAACTAACATTTTGTTCAGCAATACTTTGAGGCAATCACTGCAACGTTCAGGAAATGTTTAGTAAGAATTCTGCACCTGTAAACAGACAAGTTGCTTCACTATTCATGTGCAAACAAATGTACTTTTTATTATTTTAGAAAATTTGACTTTAGTGCATTTTTATTTATTATTATGTTTTCTGTTTCTGTTATTTGAATTGCTCGTGTTAAGTTATCATTTTCTTTAATAGGAAGGTTTGTACAATGTCAGAAGCAACTGTATATACAGCGATATTTTATTTTTTACTTTCCTTAATTTCAGAGGTTTGCAAAAGAATCTTTCCCCCACAGAGAACGTTGGCCATTGCCCTGGATTCTAAAGGTCTTCCTTGTGTTTAATGCAATATTGCCAGAGAAATTTAAACTCCCTGGTCCTTCAGTGAGAAATATTTTTCAGGGTGTTTTCCCCATTACCAGTATAGTCATCCTAAGGAAAGCTGCACCACACTTTCAGTCCAGTGGGTAGCAGCAAAAAGAACACAAAACTGGTACTCCTTTTAACTCCAATGGCAACCAGCTATAAGCAAATATTTCAGCTGAAAACATTTATGTTTTTCTCAACCTGTATCTGCTAAGAGTTGCTCTATAACTGAATGATTTAAAATGACTAATAAAAGAGTTTAATGTACTCATTTTATGTTATAGTACTAATAACCAGGTAAAACTCAAATATCAGTAGATGATACAGAAACGGATTTTAGTCAAGATTTATATTTTATAATTTAAATTTATTTATTGACTTTATAACCATAAGCATCATAATAAATAGAAGCTGTAGACACCAGAGTTGGCAATGAAAGGGGGCCCACAAGTTGACAGACATTCAACTTCTGATCTCTCCTTTAGCAGCTCTGTCAGCATAGAACCTTTTGGCTTTTGAGTAGCAATGGAAAAGGGAGTCATCTGGAAAAGCCAAGATGATAAGGACTTCCTTTGAGTTTAAGAGAAACACACATGTTAATGTGTGTCAAGATAAAATGTAGATGTTTTGGTTAAGTTTTTATTTAAAAAAAAAGTCTAGCCATCAGGAAGAGAAGTGTGGATTATAAAGCCTGGTCTAATCATTAGTGCAATTGCCAGATATCGGCGAGAGGCACTTTAATCTGTTCCAACACTTGTAATCAAGTACAATTGCAATGGTTATTTGCATCTATCCAACTAATGAAGACAGGCTCTGCTCCCCTGAGTACTGTAAATGTTTGTATCTTTTGGGTAAAATGTGCACATCAACTCAAGAACAAAAGCAAAGGACTGTGTAAAGATGCTGGACACCTTCTTACTGGAGTGTGTATTAACCATGGTGAAATAAGTCATGTGCACACATGGCTTAATGTGAAAGAAGCTTTGGGTATCTTAGAAGCCAGATAACAATGATTAGACCTTAAATGCTCAAATAGTTGTGGTCTGTTTGGCCAGAATGAAAAATGCCACATTATGAGGAAAATTGGAGAAGTTTCCAAGCATGAAAAAATGATCCCCCCTACTATTACTGTAAGTACATAGGTGGCTGCACCATGATGTGTGCTTTTTGATGAGGGACTAGTCACACTAAAAAAGATGGCATCACAAGACAAAAACATTGTGTGTGAATAATTAATTAACATACTGTATAGATGACAAAAGTAAGAATTTGCCACTGACAATGATCATTGGTGCAAGAGGTTTAATCATCAGAAAGTGAATTAAGTTTTCATCATACAGCCTTGATCTTAGGCCTGGAGAAAATGTGTGGGAGTGTATGTGAGTAAGGTGGTCTATAAACCTGACCCAATTGGACCAGTTATGTCAGGAGCAAATAGTCAGCTATCCAAACAACTATTCTGAGAAGCTTGTGGGAGGATATCCAAGATGTGTGGTGCAATTCATACAGTTTAAAGTGCCGAGGACTCGATATTGACATTTCCTAGTAATTTTCTGTAGAGCAAAAGGGTAAAAGTGACTGAGGGAAAAATTGTGAATTAATTACATTAGTAGCCATTCAAAATTTCCCCACTTTCCTTTATGGGCCCTTAGCTGGTCCTTGACTGGTCCCTTACAATGCATTTTTTAAACAACAATCTTTGTACTAAGATATTGTTTCTGTCATGATTTGTGGACATTAAGCTGTAAAGAGAAGCACCTTCTCCCGGTCAGACCTTATTATTCAGTTAAAGGGTGGAGTCAGGGTTAGAAAAATATGAATGCCTAGGAGAAAAAGGGGGTCACTCCAATGGTTGGATGTTGGCTGCCATTCGGCTGGCTTTTAACTGGGAAGGGCCTTTTTGAATGACTGCTACTGTATACAGAGGAATGACTGAGAGTTGGAACAGTGGTTTTGTGATAGATAGCTACTGAAGCAGTCACAGATTTTTGCTTCAACCTCCATAAGGATGTAGTTGGCATATTTAAGTTCCCTAAGTATCCTTAGCTTCTTTCAGAGTGGATGAAGAGGCTCAAATGAGATCGGGAAAAGTTGGAGCATTCGATTGCATCTCTTCTGTGCTTGGAAGATTTTGAGAAGGACATATTTCTTGTTTTGTTCCCTGAATGAAAGACTTGCTTAGTTGTACAGTAAAAATCTACAGTGAGCAGCTGCCAATAGTGTCTACATTTAGTCTGCATGTGATTGAAAGACTGACACAGTAAGAATGATTGGAAATAGTATATATGATCTTGTGAAACAAGCCAAATAAAGAGACTTAGCCCAATATATCTCTCATGTCGAGGTTATCTACAACTAATTGAATTGCTTCTTGGATGTTAAACTACAGCCCACCTTCAGATGCAGTTGCATGATAAACATATAAGCTTACATGTAAGCTTGTGTACTTTATTTGTCGACATATGTTGCAACATAATTTCATATATGCTGTTTGGAGACAAAGCTGCCCTCAAAAGCAGTAAAACACAACAGCACTTGCTGATTGATTTCATCAGCATCAAAATAGCTTGTGGCTATTCTTTGTATTGGCTGTAGAATTGGAAAATAGAGCCATGATTAAACATCGTATGCCAAGTTGTGCTGCTCCCACTTACTAAACACTGATCCTTTTTAATGTATTATTATTTTGTAAGTGAGGAATTTCTGAACTTCAAACCTAAGCAAACTCAAGGAATCTAACAGGGTAGCAATGGGACTGAAGCTTCATTACAAGGGGACTTGTCCTAAACTTACACTGCTAATGTGGGAGCAATATTATTTGAAGCCATTTCACACCATGTAAACATGTAGGTTCAGGAAAAAGGCCTTTTTACATACTTAGCAATACACAGAGAATACAGTGGAAAGATTTTTTTGACCAGGAAACCATTGCACACAGAAAACAATTGAAAGGGGAAAGAACCATTTATGCGTCAGAGAATCTTGGCAATAACATCTTCTTCTTTTTTAGGTATCTGACACGAGCTCAGACGCACAACACAGATTTCCACACAATTATGAAAAGCCAGGGCCAAAACAGACACACACACATTTCAGTTAGTTTCACCACAGTCCAGAAGGCAACCCAGTCTGTTGTACACGCATACTAACACCATGTTAAAAAATGGTATAAATACAACTGAGATGGGTGCGGCATCTTTAGGGGAAATATCTTTGAGCTGGGAGTGAGCACTGTATTGTGAGTTTTTTGGACAGCATGGGAAATTTGACTTATCAATAACTGGTTTTCCCCCATTCCAGTTGGAGCAGATTAAGTAAATCCTCTTCAGTGTCTTAATCTTTGTCCCAAGGGAATTATACCATTTTGAGCACTAACACTGTGATTTATACCGCTGGCATATTTTGATTCAGAGTTATTTTTAACTAACCTGACTCCGCCAGATGGATTTGCTCTTCATATCCATCTGGAAACCTTCCGTAGAAGTAATTTTGGGAAGGGGCGAAAATACTGGTTAGCTGATTGGCCTATGTTGGTGATAGACGGGCCAAATAAACCAGTCAGATCAACGAAGCATAACAGAGCGACGACGAAGATGAGCCAATTGATAGATCAAACTCTTGCCGAATCCAGTCGGGAGAAGAGCAAAAACATCTTTTCCTCTGAGAAGAGCCTCCAGAGCAGTGTTTTGCTCTTCTTTCAGTGAAGAAATACTCTGTAATTCCGATAAAACTTGCTTGATAGCCATGCTAACGCTAGTTTCATCACCTGAAGCCGCCACGTTCTTTAGACTGAACTGTCGCACTTCTCGTTGCGTCACACCTCAACCCGCCTCAAAGCCAACGCTGATTGGACGTTCGTTTGGTGAACGGCTCCAAATTTTCTTTAACGGAAAGTAGCCAGACTGATCTGCGAGTGAAACCTTGAAAGCTCGCAAGATCAGGATGGTCTCACGAGGCTAATTTATAACATGTTTCTCCTGAATGTCTTTTGACCATGATTAGTCAAGGATTAGGAGGGTGGCAAGGAAGCCTTCCAATTTTAAATCATCTATCAAATTAATAAAATCTGTGACTCTAAAGCTAGAGCTCAAGTGCATTGGCGGTCGCCATGATAAGTGCTGCCTACATAGTGGTGGCAGTAAGGAAGGAGGTAGAAAAAGAAAGCAGGATGCTTCCTATCTATAGGTCATTTAGCAAAGAGACCTTACTACATTCCTACAGTATCTGGAGCTTAGGCTTGAATGACTGTAAAATAACCTAGTAAATCCTGAGCTTCCCAGACCGTTCTCTTTGGACCGGCCGTTACCCCTGGCAACCCCATAGCAGTTCCTGTCAGGGTCTCGCTGTCCACATTTCATAATAACAGTGGCAATGAGGGTGATGAAGATATTGGCCCGTATTTATGCTAAAAGCGAGGACAATTGCTCGTCACTTTGAGTTAACGGTTAGCTTGGGCTATCTTAAAATAGATAAGTCAGGCATTCAACCCTTTGCTTGCTATACAGATCCAGCAACACTGGGACTGAGGTGGACAAGATGGCTCACATCATTCAAGCTGTATGCTGATGGGAAAGGCCTCATTCTCTCCAATTATTCCAACAAGTCAACAAATACTTTGTTCCCCGGGTGAACGCAACATATGCACAGCAAGCTTTCTGTACAGTAGGTCATCCCAAAAACAAGAGGAGACAGTACAACAGTTTTATAATGTACCTGTGAAAGTCTTGATTTCGAGAAAATTAAATCATTATCAAAAATTAAATAGTATCAAAAATAATTTTGATACTATTCATTTGAATTCTTATATGGAATTAGACAGGCATATATCGCCACATATATATATATATATATATATATATATATATATATATATATATATATATATATATATATATATATACATATATATATTAATAAAAACACTCTGTGCTGTTTTTGAAAATGTATAAAATTTACTGTCTTCATTTTAGATATCTCTCTATACTACATTATTCCCCTTGACAGATTAAACCATATGGAAACTTTGATATTAAAGCCATGCGACAACAAAAAATTACATCAAATAAACCTATTACCACGAGTAGAGGAGTTCTTTACACAAAAATATCTGACAGCTTAATAGGACGTTTAAACATGTTTCTCGGTTCGTGAATTCATCAAGATTAAATATGCACAACTGTCAGTCTGTCATACTGTGTATGCATCTGTTTCTAAGATTATTGATGTATAAAACTCTACTCCTCTGCATGCTTAGCAATAATCTTTCAGAGCATGATAGTTTTTCCTTTAACACTGTTGTTTAAACAGCTGTAACTGCATAATTTATTCACTTTTTTTTTTTAGCTTTGTTTCTGTTTAATCGCAGGTGACCAGACATAGACTAAAGTAAAAATCTGAATTTTCTATGAAAAAGCCAGAAAGTGTCTGTCAAAATCTGTTAAAGCAAAAAAGGGGGACTCCTTTTCTGCATTTCCACTAGGAAGCACACTTGTTTACTACAAGGTTTTATTATTAGAACCATAAAAAGCTCAGAGACATAAAACAATGCGTTCTGAGGCGAAGAAGGTGCCCTGCAGCTACAGCAGTAGAGGCAGTACCCTCCCCAGTTTGTACTAAAACAAATAACATCTGCTTCGTTTAATGCCACCTTGGCTGCAGCTGTGTTTATTTCCCATAATCCCTGAGGAATATAGACCAACAGCAGTAATGCCACCATGAGCCTCAGAACTGTTTCATTAACTAGTTAAACTAATGTAGAGAAATTCATTTATTCTATTTCAATAGAAAGACATTTTAAATTATACATAGAACAATTGGCAAGCTCAGTCTGTGGAATTTTAATAGTTAAAGTTAAGCATATATGTAATTTTAAACATTAAATCTAACTAATTATGATGAAGAAATATTTTCTGCCTCAAATGTTTCATAAAATCTAATAACTGAAAAGATAACCTGAGTAAATGAAAGGCTTTTTAAAATTGTATTTATGCTTTTACTTTTGCTCCAAAGCAATCAAAGCCATGTACTAATTAAATACCTTAAAAAAATGATTGCTGTGCCCTGGGTGGCAACAACTCCTATCAATTGTTTGTGACAACTAATAAGTCTGTTTTGTTCACTTTTCCTCGAATAATTGTTGAATTTGTTGAAACTGACTGGCTTCTATGTGAGAACAACTTGTTTCAGGTCATGGCTTTTATAATGGTTTCTTTTAAATTAGGTATGTCCTGAACCGGTGTCTGTTGGTCCAATCTCAGACATAAAAATAAATTTTGGAATACTCTAATGTCAGCAAGCTGATAGAAAAACTCTGGTTCTCTTAAAAGTTTATGTAATTCATTGTTTAATTTTAATGGGTTAGTTGTTTTCAGAATTGTTATTGGCTGTTTTTTTTCTGTTTGAGTACAATATGTTACAATGTATACTATATATATATATATATATATATATATATATATATATATATATATATATATATATATATATATATATATATATATATATATATATATATATATATATATATATATATATAAGTTAAAATGTATCTGGGAATGTCTGTATTTTCAGAGGTACTTAGAGTATGACTCAATTTAATTTAATAATTCATTATAGTGATTTATTGAACTTTCAACTTCAGTCTTTCAACAAGTGAATATGTTATCTACTATATAATTTTTGTTTTGTATTATAATTTCTTTTAAATATTACAAAAAAACAGAACAGAAACAACAAACAGATGAACACAAAACAAAAAATAACAACAAAAACTGAAAAGCTGAAAAGCACCTTTTAGGAGTATAAATATTTGAAAACTGAATCATCTTTTACTTCGTCTTGTTTTTGTTAAGTAGAGGGGTTTGCTTCGGTGTAATGATGTTATTTAAAATTAGTAAAGATTATCCACATAGCAGTACTGTAAGCCAGTGATAAAGTTAGGCAACAGTCGTATTCTTTGTTACATCCTATTTCACATTTGAGCAAGTTTTAGTGGTTGGTGAGGGAATGTGTGGCCGTTCTGGCCCTCCTTTGTTAGGCCCACCTTACCACTGTGTTACAAGATATAAATGATGTACAGCTGATGTCAACCAAACACATTCATAGTGTCAGTGAAAATTATTAAAGCTCTCATTTTTGTCATGTCAGACACAATAAAGTATTGAATATGTCACAGAGCTCTGAGATGATACAGTGATATTTGATGAAAGTGAACTCCCCTGCCAAAAATAGCAGTGTCTGATTCCTTGTCACAGGTGCTGACCCAGATAACAGCAACCAAGAGAAATTCATATTGGGAGATTGTTTCCTACTATTATTACTTTCTTTAAAAATTTCATTTTTTTTTCTTTTCTGTGACACAGGTTTGGATTTATCTTATTGGGAAAGAGCATACCTAACATTAGATCAAGATACAGTGCCAATTTTGCAGGTCTTTTAACTTGCTAGGCACATGTCTTTGTTTATAATAGGTACAGCTCTGAATAAGGGAATGTAAAACAGAATTCCAGAAAATCACATCAGATTTTCTCAGTTAAACAAATTTTCCTGTTATTGAACAACATAAGTACATGATCACTAACCAACCAGTTAGAATTCTGGCTCTAATATAGGCCTGATTATGGTCATTCTAACTTGGTGTGGGACTCTATGCAAGATCTCAATTCAATTCAATTTCAATTCAGTTTATTTATATAGCACCAAATTCACAACACATGTCATCTCAAGGCACTTTAAAGTTCACCAGATCATACAGTCAAATTGATACAAAGTTTTCTATCTAAGGAAACCAGTTGATTGCATTGACTCATTGACTCAAATACAATCCCTCACACTAAGCATGCTTGTAGCGACAGTGGAGAGGAAAAACTCCCTTTTAACAGGAAGAAACCTCCAGCAGAACCAGGCTCAGTGTGAGCGGCCATCTGCCGATGCCGACTGGGGTTCAAAGAGACAGAAGCAGAGACACAAAAAGCAGCTGTAAAATGCGGCCCCGTCCAGGAAACACACAGCCAGGCAGACGAGCTCCAAGCCAGCTCCCATGCCAGAGGATGAAGAGAGCACATCCACTCAGTCACGGTCAGAGAAACAGGACCACACTGGAAAACAGGCTGATCTCCAGAATTTATAAACAGGGGTGTTGATGGAAGCAGCACAGCTGATGTTTCTTTCCAGGATGACGTCACAGCCAAACAGGAACAGACGAGGCAAAGCTACTCTGAGGAAAAGCAGAGAGAGCAGAACGTTAGAGATTGAACTAACAGATTCTGCAGAGTGGGAGAACAGAGATAAAACAAAGCAGAGTGATGAAAAAAGGGGTCCCTATGTCCTCCAGAAGTCTAAGCCTATAGCAGCATAACTATAGAGATAGCTCAGGATAACCTGAGCCACCCTAACTATAAGCTTTATCAAAAAGGAAAGTTTTAAGCCTAGCCTTAAAAGTAGACAGGGTGTCTGCCTCACAGACTAAAACTGGTAGTTGGTTCCACAGGAGAGGAGCCTGATAACTAAAAGATCTGCCCCCCATTCTACTTTTAGAAATTCTAGGAACCACTAGTAACCCTGCAGATTGAGTGCGAAGTGCTTTGTTAGGAACATAAGGAACAATCAGATCTCTGATATAAGAAGGAGCTTGGCCATTTAAGGCTTTATATGTGAGAAGGAGGATTTTAAATTCTATTCTGGATTTAACAGGAAGCCAATGAAGAGAAGCCAGGATAGGCGAGATATGATCTCTCTTTTTAATTTTCATCAGAACTCTGGCTGCAGCATTTTGGATCAGCTGAAGGCTTTTAACTGCAGTTTGTGGACTTCCTGATAGTAAAGAATTACAATAGTCCAGCCTTGAAGTAACAAATGCATGGACTAGTTTCTCAGCAACACCCCTGGACAGGAGATTTCTAATTTTTGCAATATTCCTCAAATGAAATCTCGTGCGGCAGCAGTAATCATGAAAAAGGTGAGGAATCTGCCCAGAACTGCACTTAAAGACTTTGGCTACATTCACGCTGCAGGCCTTAATGCTCAATTCCGTTTTTTTTTTGTGAAATCCCATTCTTTTGCGTTGCCGTTCATATTTCTAAATATATGTGACTTTTATGTGATCTCCTGTGTTAACTGTAGTCATACAACGCAAGTGTCCCGCATGCACAGTAGAGGACGCAATGACGTCACAAGCCAGTGTGCTTTGTGTTTATGGAAGTGAGGTGGATGGTCCTCCCGCCACCACATGGTGTTAGTATTTTTTTCTTGCTTTATATTATATTACAGTTTATTTTTAAGCTGGTTATTTCTTTTAGACATGTATTTTCTAATGGGTGCACACTTTAGTTAATGTCTGTCTGAATGGTTTATTTACACTGGTTATTTTGTTTGAGGTGCTGCTGATGCAAACTAGCTGGAGGAGGAAACCTGGAGCGTGGTGTTTGTTTTTCTTGCTGCTTCTTTTCTTGCCGTGTAGAAAGAAGCAGAAGAGTTACTTTTGTCGGTTACTAATGGCATTCAGGTCGGATTAATGCGACCTGGCCGTTCAGACACAGGTCGCATTTGAAAAGATCAGATTCATATCGGATTCAGGACCACATAGCCAAGTGGCCTGGTTTGGATAGGAAAAAAATCAGATCTGTGTTGTTCAGACTGCCATGAACAGATCAGATCCAGGTCGCATGTATGCAGAAAAGATTGGATTTTGGTCACTTCAGGCTGCAGTGTGAACATAGCCTTTGTCAATGACCAGGATTTTCGCTAATCAATTACTGAGTGAGACTGAACCGAAAAATGTGCGTTCTGTCAGGTTGTGTGGAGGCTTTGAGGACCCAAAGGCAGAGAGGAGTAGGCACAGATGAGTCTTTGAGGATTTAATGAAAGTCCAAGGAGAACAGAGGCAAAAATCCAAAATTCTGAAAACCAAACAAAAACCAATAAACGTAAGGGAAAATACTCAAAGGAAGCAAGGGACTAGAAAGCTATGGAACTACATCAACAACACAAGAAACCAGCCCTGGGTGAAGACTCTGCTGCTCTTTTAGCCCAACACTCTGAGAAAGATTATCTTCACCTGTGTAAGCTGTGCAGGTTGTCTTCAAAGATCCTCTATAGAAGAGATCTATAACTCGCACTCACTCACACATAGGTACCCTGACACGTACTCCCAAAAGTTGAAAATGGCATACACAAAATATAGTTCAGATTAATCAAACCATGTAGACACGAAAAAATCTCTATGTAACGTTTGGCTCTGTATGTTGTCAAATTCAACCATAAAAGACTAGTGCTAAGCACCGCTTAAATGTCATGGTGAATTTAAATGAAACGGCTGATTGAAGGTTATCAATGACAAACTCAGTCAACAGCAAAAGACAGTTTAACAGAGGCTGAGGTAGATGTGTTATTGAATGAGGTGGAGAGTCAGATATTTGGTAGCCACAATAGTGGGGTGATAAATAGCAGGAAGTATAAAAGGAAAAATAGTCTGATATTTGGACCGATCATATTAAAAAGGACATTTATGTTGGCAGGCAGTATTGGGCTTTGTTCTGGTTGCAGTAATGGATAAATTCAAAGAATAATTTTTTTCCTAAAAGTCGCTTCAGGAAGAGAGTTAAATAGATGTTGATTATGTTTAACTCGTGTGGGAAAAATTTTACTGAGAAGAGCTGTTAGTAAAGAAACACAATGGTTAACAGATGTAACGAAGTAACAAAATTCAAAAAAACTGAAAATCCCATATAAACTACCTAAAAGATTGAATATGGGCAAAAATGCTCAGCTACATGTACATCATATATTTAGACGTGTTCTTATGTCTCTAGATATACTTTTTGATATTTAATAAACTGTAGCACTAAGCTGGGTCAATTTTTCACCCATATTTACTAATTTATACACTCAAAAATCACACTGTACTCACAAAATTATCCCAAAAATTCCTAGATCCAGATGCTGATGTGGATCAACATCAAAATTGTATCATTTGTTTTGCCAGTCACATACGTACCTTCAGTGAAAATTTCAGCAAACTAGTCCATAAAGTTTTTTTTTTTTTTTTTTTGGAAAAAAAAAAAAAAAAAAAAAACAGGCAAACCAATGCAGAAGAAAATATAACCTCCTTAGCTGAGGTAATAACGACTTTCAATATTTATAGATAACCAGGTCTGATTCCAACTGCAATCTTTGGAGGGAGTTGTCCACAGATAGCTCTCAAACCTGAAGGATCTGGCGAAGATCTGTACAGATGAGTTGTCAAAAAGAACTGCCTCATTTTGTTCTGAGTTTAAGCCCTACTACCACAGACTGCTTCTCTGGGTCCCTGAGAAAGACCCTTAACCTCACATTGTTCCCCGGGCATCGCACAATGGCAGCGCAATGCTCCCCAAGGGGATGGGTTAAATGTAGAGAGTGAATCTTGTTGCTTTCTACTTGTGACAATGTAATGACAATAAAACGTTGAAAAAAAAACTCATTAGGATATACCAAGAAACGTCTGATCAGTGGTGGCAGGCCAATAGAGGGCGCTAGGGGGCCACTCCACACCCAATGACCCTGATTAAGACATACCAAAAATATAATATGATATAAAATAGTAATAATAAAATAATATAATAATAATAAAAATATAATAAAAAATAATTTAACTTAAAATTAAAACCTAAAATATTTTAAAATATATCTCTACATACTTTTTAGATGTGCAAGATTAATATATATACTCTTTAATGACTAGTAAAGCGTCATTTCATTTTTCGTCGGATTGGTGACGTATTTCCACCCTACGGCGCAAAAAATCTTTGCCCATTGACTCCTGTTAAACCTTGTACAGGCGCAGTAGCTCATCTGCAATACAAAGTTATAGGAGAGCTTGGGGTGCACCCCGAGGTGGCAGGAAGTGGATTTGCTCACCACCTCCCGCGTAAGATTTATGTGCAAAATGTAAAGCTGTTAATGAAATAAAGTTTTGTTTTTAAAATGTTTTTCGTTGTTGGCATTCATACAAATATACTGGTGTGATAACTTAGTATACATTTCACTGGTTTTTGGTAAACGTCTATTTTGGATTTATAGCCCCCCCTGGAGAAAACTCCACCAGTCGCGTCGGATATCTGTTATCTCAAACGAAAGTTTCTGTACCAAATATTAAGTTTTGTTTTTTGATGAATACAACAATTCTGTGATAAAATAAAAATTCTAAATAATTACCTAAAAGTTACACAATGTATTTTTCTATATTTTTAATTTAGATTCAATCACTCACAGCTGAAGAAGATATATGATTAAAACTAAGGACTTTGTGATGCAAGTGAAAAGCCTACCACAGGGGCAGAGTTTAAAATGCTTGCTCTCACTACTTATGTACACTTCAGAACAAATTTTTTTTTAGATGTTTTTCCACATCAGTCTGAATACTATTAAACTCCACATAGCTCCACGTAGGCCTGATTACTTATTCAGATACTGTATCCTTTACTGGCTTTCAGTATTTAACCTAAAATATACGTAATAAGGCCACAGCTAAATTCATGGGTTTAAGATTGCACCTCACTGAGCTGTGGCTCCTATTTATAATGCACTTCTGTATTTCAACGAGGAGCGAGATACCAGAGCACTCTGTAAATTGGACAATCAGTAATGGTATTTGATGGCATTAGGAGTGGAGATGAAAGAAAGGACACTTCAGTTATCAACAGGATAATGGGGTTGCTGCCTCGCTCTTTAGGTCCAGTGAAATGGGACTCAGTTAATTATCCTGGCCATTAATTAGGCCATCCTATCATGGGGAAAGGAGTTGCCTTCCACTGAAATCACATCATCTTAGACTGACTTACTGGCATCTAGGAATGCTTGTTTTGCTGTGAAGTGAGTGTGACCTGTGAAGCGGTCTTAATGAATAAACATAAATCATCTGCTCAAATAAACCCACATAGGTTATTTTTCATTGCATGTGCTGTAACATATTCAGCGCTCTGCCGGTGTATTTATAGCCCTTGAGAACACAAAGCCATGAAAAATAGTGAAGGAGATGGAAAAAAAATGTATGATTTTAAAGATTTTGCACAAATAAAATTGGAAAATGTGATCAGCACTCCCAAGTCAATAGCTTATAGAATCACTCCTCCCTGTTCTTTCAGCGGCATGCCTTTCCAGATACAGTATATCTCCGCCATCTTTTTCAAATCTTAAGAAAATTTTCCCCATTTTTCTTAACAACATGCTAAATCTCAGCAAGGAAGGAGAACACGTGAGAACATACATTTAACAGTTGATTTCTCTGCATTAACGCCAGTTATTTGACTGTGTTGTTTTATTTTATGACTATGTTTTGATTTTAATTCTTAGGCTGAAACTTTAGAAGTGTTTCCATGAACCTCCAACATGTGCTTACATTTTAGGAGGACTCAAGCAACTTTCCTGATTCTGCTGAAGAAAAGGGTTCCCACAGCATTATGCTTCTGCAAACTAGCTGTAGGGTGGGGGCGGTGAAGTCTTGGTGAACCCACAAAGTAATTTTATGTACTATGGGCTAAGAATGAAAAATTTCTATTTACCCTGCCAGTGATCATAGTTTGTGTTTGCTATATGTCTTACAAGAGTCTTAATCAGATGCAGGCTGGATTTCCTGTTGGTTGTTTTCAATATTGGCTTTCTAATGATCACTTACTGATTCAAATAGGACAGCTAAAATGTTTTTCCACCTGATCGATGGATCTTCATGGCTCCTCGAGATTTATTTTTAAGAGTATCACATTCACGGAAGCTGAATACAAATGCATGCTAAAATTTTCTGATTTCTTTTTTCATCTTGGTGAAAGATAAAAAAAACGAAACAATAAAAAACATAGATACTTTCTTTTTTTGTCACGGTGTGTTACATAAAACCTTAATAAACTACATGAAACTGTGAGGTTATATCAAAGGTAAGCATTTTTTAAGAGCTTTACAGAATATTGCCAAAACTGTAATAAAGTGTTTGTGCAAAAACTGCCATGCCCTGATAGTTCGTTCCAGTGACAGCCGACTGATGAACCACTTACTGCAGTGCAGCAGCAGCACAGGCAATTTAACTGTCCCTGAAATTAGCGCTATGCAGCCCTCACAATTCAACTGTAACAGAACATAACTGCCAGTTGTCATCACTCTCGACAGGCCGATATCTTCAATAAAACTGTAGAAAGAATGATGTTTGACAATGTAATCTTCTCTTTTGTTGATACCATTTAACAGAGGGTATACATTGCACTCTTGATGAGCTGTCCAAAAAAAAAAAAAAAAAAAATGCGTCACCTATCACATTAAGTAAGCATGGCTGGTTGCAAATGGTTTTCTTCATATATTTACATTTGTATTTTGTCTTGTTATTAGTATAACTGTCCTGGTGGGCTTTCTCCATGTACCTCTGGGGAAAGCTTCACTGGCTCTATGATAGAAAACAAATGATTAATGTAAGTTTTTTTTTTCCTCTATATCATATCACCCTGACAACAAGGTGCTGTAAAAAGTGCTATAAATAAACAGTGCACTGCTCAAGCCTCAATTTCGACTAGCTAAGAGCTCTGTGAATTCCCCAGAGACAGACATCAGGTGTGTTTTAATAGGAATCTGTGTTTATGGAAAATTGGAGCAGATGCGATCTGAACCTTGTTGGGAAAAGTCAAAGGAGTTATTGGTAAACACCTGATACAGGTAAAAAGATGATAATTTTCAGGTATTCACAAAGGTCTTTCAGTTAAACTCATCTGATGACCCAACTAAAAATGCTGGTCTGAGAGGAGGTGCTATTTAGAAGTCAATAGAGAAAATGTAGTGCTGTTAAAAGCAGTGGTTCTGCTTTCTTGAAACTTAAAAAAAAAAAAGTTTATTTCAAATGCTGATTCTATCTGTCTTTATGCTTTCCAAAGCAACTTGGTTCTCAATAACGATCTTGATAAATCATAAATGTACTAATTGAACACATTTGCTGGACCACTCAGTTGCATTTTCCTAACCACCTTAAGCATCCATCCATCCATCCATCCATCCATCCATCCATCCATCCATCCATCCATCCATCCATACATCCATCCATCCATCCATCCATCCATCCATCCATCCATCCATCTATCCTCTTCCTCTTTATTCGGGGCTGGGTCGTGTAGGCAACAGTCTAAGCAGAAATGCCAAGACTTCCCGATCTACACCTCCTCCAGCTGCTCTGGGGGGACCCCGAGGTGACACCAGGCCAGCCCAGAGACATATTGGCTCCAGCGTGTCACGGGCCTTCTATGAGGCCTCCTCCCAATGGGACATGCCCGGAACACCTCCTGAGGGAGGCGACCAGGTGGCATCCGAAACAGATGCCCCAGCCACCTCGGCCGGCTCCTTTTGACATGGAGGAGCAAGACTCTACTCCGCGCTCCTCCTAGGTAACTGAGCTCCTCACCTGATCTCGAAGGGTGCGCCCAGCCACCCTGCAAAGGAAACTCATTTCAGCCACTAGTATTTATTTTAGAGCAATGATTCAGAAATAAAGAAACATTAAACAAGAGTTAATCTTCAAAGGAGTGCATTGTTTACCAGAATTACAACAAAAATCATCCAGGAAGTCAGAAAGCAACTCAAACAATAAAATCCAATGCATCCCATAATCCCCCTCTTCCTTGTTTACCTTTACTCACCACCCACATCAAAGGGCCACAGCCTTTTTCAGAAGACAGGATAAATAACTAAGCAGTCCAAGGTCATCGGTTACCTACCCACCATGCCTAGTCAACGGTAACTACTGTCTTCATACAACAGCACTTTTTTTGGGTCACTAAGATTTAAGTGGCCAAAAACCCTCAACTGTGTTGTTTTAGATTTGCTGCAGGCAACCTTTGAAGACCTAGTAATCATATAAACCATGTACCAAGTCTATTTTACAACCATCAAAGAAGCTAAAACAAAGACTCCATAAATCCAAGCCAACATATTTATAAAACTTTAAATACCTCTTTATTTAGTATGATTTTAGCAGACAAAATTAGTGCCTTGTTCGATCGATGATATTTCTTTTATGAGGTCCCGTATGGTGTCCCAATAGCACAGCTGAAGTTTTGACCTGGATGTTTCAGGATCAGCTCTCAATTGAGGCGGCTTAGATAATTCCTGCTGTACAATCCAGCAGGTACCACCGATCATACCTTTAGAAGCTGAACCCCCCAATTGGAAAGACGCACAGAGTAGGACAATTTGCAATAATCTAGCTGGTTCACAGAGACACTGAGTCCTGTGCTTGTCTTCTGAGGGTTGCTCTTCTTGAACCTCTTCCTGTCTCCCTTTGTTAATGTGTCTTCCGCAATGAGACCAATGGCTTCCCAGAGTACGATACATGCCTTTCTGTATTTTTTACAATCACTTGCATTTTCTGTTTTACACTGAACCAATGGCTAATTGCCCTCAGTACCCAATGCCTGAGTTACTTCTTGTGGAAGGTCCCAACCTTACCCAAATGTTGATGCCATCTAATCTGTCACATTCACCTTTCAGTTACAGTATTCAATGTCTCAACAGTTACAGCCAAATTCATGCTACAGATACTGTATATTACAGATCATTCTACTTTTATTAATTTGTTACCATCTTAGCATATTATAAAAGAGAAATCTTATATCCCCTTTAACTTCACCAGTATACAATATTTGGATAGCTTCCTTCTTTAGAAAACAAAAAAGAGGTCAGGCATCGATTAATAGTGTACTTTTGATGAATGTTCTTGGCCTTCTTCATATGAACAGAAATAATTCACACGTTGCTCCAGATGGTGATTACACCTTTAAGGGTGCAACTACTGTTCTCCTTCATGATTACAGTAGATCTTGCAGGCAGGCAAGATGCTCCATTGCTGGTTTCTTACAAAATATTATCTTCCCCTTTTTCTCCCTTTTACTGAGGTTACACATCCCTTCCTCTTTTTCTGAATACTGTCTAATTGTGAACATCAGGCCATGAAAAAGGAGCGGTTCCCAGGAAATTAATGTGATCCACAGTGTATTTTTGACAATCCTGTTTATATTAGACTAATCATTGTTCTGGATCAAGCCAATGATGGTAATATCATCTACACACTTCAATCAAAATCAATGGAAAGAACGAAAACTTTAGGTGCAATAGGGAGGCACTTTTTCCTCATTTTAAGCTAAAGTACAAGGTAGAATAATAGAGTTCCTCTGGGAGAGCCCATCAGACAGACAGACATGGCAATTTGAATAATAAAAGGCTCTTAGATGATTCCACTGATTTTCACTGAATGACCTGTGGAAAAACTGCAGAATTATTCACTTTTATTATCAGCAACCAAAAGGGGGTACTAAAAGCTTCAAAGATCTATTTATGTCTTTACTTTATCTGATAAAATGAGTGCAGGGCTGGTACACAGCAGAGAGCAGAAAACACAGTTTCAAATATTGAAGAAAATTGGAAAAATATCCCCACTGTAAAATTATTACAATAGAATTAACTATGAATGGTTCAGTTTAGGTCTGAAAACAAAAAGAAGAAAATTAAACTGTGTTAAAGAGACACCATAAACTGTTTTTCTGATCTGTTCTGCAAGAATACATCTTTTTAACTCAATATCCCATTAGGTCTTGACTCACCTGGTTGACAGAAATCATTATGGAGCCATGTAAAAGCATCCATGAGGTACAACGGCATACAGGATTTTTATGTAAAATACAGTAGGTTGAGTTCATTATTTATGTAAAAAATGAGTCTTTGTATCATCTGTTATGTTTGACAGTATTTCTGTAAATGTAGAATTGTTGTGATTTGTTTTTTTTTTTTTTTGGTTCTTAGACATCCAATCTTAAACTGCGCCATATTTTGTCTAAAAGTGTTTTTGGTTAAGCACAGACCTTTAGAGTTCTAGATGTCTGAGTTTAGCTTAAATGGATAACTGACTGTATTTTAAGAGCTTGCAGTAACACATTATTAAGAAAAGGGTATACTGTAGGTGCAGATGACAGAAGTCAGATATTGTAGAACCCAACATGTGTGTAAGTTCAGGTACTAAATGGAGATTCAGGTGAAATTTACTTTTACAAAAACCTCCCACAGAGGGAATATGGAGAGAAAGACCTCATTAGTTTTAGGTCAAACACAGGCCAGATGACCTGTTCAGGTTATACCCCCACCTCTCTGCCATTGATTACTGAAGATGAGCCCCAGTCCCTCCAGTGACCCCAGTAAATGGTTCATTGTATACTAAATTGAGACATTTTCGAAGGTAAAAAGTTTTAATTTAAAACATTTTGTAAAGCATGTATACTAGCAAGTCTGTGTTGTGTAAATAATACTGTTATTGAGCTTCTAAATTATCCATGTCTGTCCCCTCTTAAATGTGTTTTTGTCCTTTTGGTTACTCCTACATTCAGGGGTCATAGCAGAGAGACATTACAAATTGCTTACAGACTTGGCAAAGTTTTTAAGCTGGATGTACTACTTGATTGAACTTGAATTTTTACCCAGGTTGCCCACATTACAGTTAAAGACTTTAACCACTAACTCATCATCAGGTAAAGTATGAAAGTATTGGTCATGTAGTGTTTGTTTGGTCATGTGACATTGATAAGGATGCAGTGCAGGATTGTTGGCATTTAACTGAAGCATTTATATCATGGCACCCCTAAGCACCAAAGTCCTAAAAGAAAACCTGTTAGAGGCTGCAAAAGACTTGTGTGAAAAATATTGCCTCTGAACCCTTAACAAATAGCCAGAGGTGCATGGTTTTATACAAAGGTTTATATATTTGCTAGATCACGTAGACAATGTCAGGGTATAAGTGCAATGCAGAATCTGTAAAATTACTTAACATTTGAAGTTTACAGATACTTTCCAGAGCTCAATCAGACTGAGATCTATTTTTTGTGACAAGGAAGAGTGGCTAAAGAGACTCAACCGCAGATGAAATTTGCATAAAAAGTGGTTTTAACCAAAGTAAGTGCAGTGCAGTCTTTGGATTTTGTTAAACAACCATGCATCATTTTTTTTTATTTCCATCTCATATTTATGCATGTTTAGATTGGTCTGTGACTGTAAATCTACTAAAAAAATAAATGAATAAAGGTTTATACATGGATATGGATAGCGTGCTACCTATGATTATTATGCTGATAAACTACACATACTGTAAGGCATCAGCCATTCCATAAAATCTGCTTCCTGCTGAAGCTCAAGAAGCCACCTGGCGACAGCTCTGAGGCTTTCCACTTCAGCAGATTGAGAACAGACTGTTCTTTTTGCTCTGGCTTCTTAATGGTACCCGACAAAATCAAACTGCTTAAAACATCCTTTATTGACATGTAGGATGTATGTATCACGTAAAACCACTTAGCTGTAAGATGACAGGTCCAAGCTGGTGCTTTTGTTTTGAATGTTAAGCTCATTTACCTGTATACTTAATTCATTTAGGCGATTAAGATTTCGAATGATGGGACTCATTGATTGAGATTTATCCTCCCTGTTTACTCTAAACTGCAGGAAAATACTGGGAAAATAATTGGAGGTAAAAAAAAAAGAAGATTGCCACAAACTACCTTGTCTATTCACTATGGAAAACAGTCTTTCTAATTGGTCAAATTAGCAGCAACAAAATATTATTTAGTTGAGGTCAGTGTAGCCTGAACTTTTCTGTAGCCCAAACTGTTCACATTGTTTGACTTCATCTTCTGAGTGCACGTGCCCTTTCAGGGTAATACATTAAGATTTTTTTTTGGTACATCAGAGAGAGAATGTACCATGTTCGTTATATCTGGTGTCTGCTGTTGGATGTGCTGATAATGCATATTGCATCATTTTATGTTTTTGCTCTTGTAGATCGACATGCTCAGATGCTCCAAGTTACTCGAAGTGTCCAGAAGTTCATTTTGACATGACGCAGAACGTAGGGCCCAGTATTCAAGGAGAGACAGAACGTGGGATAAGTCAAAGCATTTATTTAATACAGGGATCCGGCTGTGGATCCACGGTATCAGCGGCTAGGGCAGGGCACTGCCCATCACTCGAAACTCATGTTGGAGGAAAACACAGTTAAGTAACCATGATAATCTAGTAACTTTACTGTGATAATCCATGTGAGTCATTTACTTGGTTTAACAGTTCAGTCCATCTCCATTTAACATGGTAGGATCCATCCGGAGGGCTGGCAACTAGATGCAACGTGTCCCCGATGCTGTAGATGGGAACAGGCTGGCTTAGTGATTGAGAGGCAGAACAGATCATGATATCAGAAACATTATGGAATACTAAAAAAACATTCTTTCCACGGAGACCAGACAAGAATGGATGAGAGACAGATCAGATCAGGAAATCTGAAAAATTACGGATTGCTAAAAAAACACTCTCTCCACTGGCCCCAGAGAACGAGAACATGGACATCAGCATCAATCTAGCCATGATGGATGGCACTGAGCCATAAAGATCATAGCAGATACAGGTGGATAATATGAGAACAAATTGGAAACTGGGCAGAGTTAGGCAGGTCAATGAAATGAGCAATTAGGCCAGCCATCAGAGTCAGAATCATGAAACATTTAAATAGTTCCTACTGCTGCTCTTTTCTACTAGGCAACTTTACCGTTCACATGTGTTGTGATAAAGTGTTGCTGATGTAACCGGAACTACTCCCCCGGGGACTCTGTGCCGCTAAAGGCTAGACAAAGACAGGAGACGTCCCGTGCTACGGTGAGTTATAAAATTAACCCCCTTGCAAAATCACCTCTTATTATTGCATTGGATTGATCCAAATCTCTTTGAGTTGCTGTTGGACAAACGGGCTGGACTGAAGACGGGGCCTGCAGAACACCGGACCAAGCCGAAGGCCTTCAGTCCGACGAACCAAAACAGTAACATCATCCTTCCCCCTTCTTTCGATCTGATGCTTAATAAGTGCTTTTCTTGGGTGAACCAGGTAGAATAGATAGCTTTATTTTAAATAAACTTTTTGATTCAACTGGTGATGGTTTTAAGAGTTTAACTGAATACTAGTGCTCAATACAGACTGAGTCACGTGTTGTTTAGGCTGCTACAGTGAACTGCCTAGCATTGTAGCTCCAGCTACCTCATGCTAGAAGCTACATTGTAAGCCAACCCTCTCCATTTTTCAGTTGGACCCGTCTAGACCAGAACCCCTGGGACCATCTGAGCTAATCCATTTCAGCTTGATCATAGTTTAATGCATTCCTAAGTCGTTATTCATTTTTCAAAATAAACGGAATGAAACTTCACTGTTTGACTGTATTTAACATCTCTGCGTCAGGGTTTTATCACATTTTATCTGCTACTTTTAAGAGACTTTCAAATGCATTAAGCCTTAAACAAGACATCCCAAGTTCCAAAAACTCATTTCAGGGAGATGCTTATTAACAACACAACCCCCCCCCCCACCCCACCCCCCCCCCCCCCCTCCCCCACCCCCGCATTGACTCATAAAGTGGCTAATCTCCTACCGCTATCTCTGTAGGTAGTTTGACAAAACTCTCCTGGAAGCCAGATTTGAAGCAGCGACCTAAGGATATCCTCTAATGCTCTCTACAGTCCTCCACTCTACCAACTGACAGTGTTGGGAAAGTTCTCTTTCTACGTGAACTAGTTCAAAGTTCAGTTCACACATTTTAAAATGAACTAGTTCAGTTCATAGTTCATAATTCAAAATTTTGAACTAAGTTCACAGTTCCAAAAAAATGAACTAGTTCATAGTTCTTTTTTTTTTTCATATATTGCTCAATTACACCATAGCCTACTGTAGAACCACATACAGCAATTATTTCATCAGTTGTAACACTGAAACTGTGCGTCAGATTTCATCTTCATATCCAGTTTTGAATCCTTATCTTACCAGGGTTTACCTTAGCATTGAGGGGACAGCATTTCCCCATTGTTGCTTTAACGCTTTGTTGCTGTCGATTCACTTCACACTAGTAGCAGCTGCAGCTTTCACCCCTACAGTATATTCTCAAAAACATCAGGAAAAATGTGCTGCTTGAATGGTCTTTTTTATGAGGAATTATTAAAAGAAAAGCAGGAAAGTAGTCTTTAAGGTGCAAATTTTTTTTTATTTTGATATTTTTTTCCATTTGAAATTTCATTTCAGTACATACTAAAAAGGAATCCTGGAAAATTATACCAGGCAGGTTTAAGTGCAGATTTTTTTACTGAAAGCCGGCGGGCAAAGTTTGCAGAGAAATGTAAGATTGTTGCCATCATCCTCACCGACCACCTGGTCATAAAACTGTTTTAAGTGGTTATACTGCTGCTTTGTCTCCTCCACGTTCGCTTCCATGCTGCTGTGGCTTCCACGCTGCATTTTGTTTTGATGACGCACGCGGTAGGCTACGACACTGGTAGCTGGTGTTGCCAGATTGGGTGTTTTTCCTGCTACATATTAAGGCCTGTTTACGGTGTGATTTTGCCGAGGTTTCGCCTGGAGGGCTCTATAGAAATTTGGCAACCTATTGAACGAAGTTGAACTGAGAGAGCGTGCCGTTCACAGACACCAGAATGAACGAGTTCACAATAACGTTCATCAGGCAGTAATACAGTACGTTCAGTTCACGTTCGCCCAAAATATGAACGAGTTCATGAACTTTCGTTCAATGAACGCGTTCAGGCACAACACTGCCAACTGAGCTATCGAAATTAGAGGGAAAGGGACTTGCACAGCCCTAAGAACCATATACACACCTGGCGTGGGAGAAACTTTTGCTGGATGCCTGTTCCATGACATCTTGCCAAATTAGGCCCCTACGTAGACAGACCTGAGGTGGCCAACTATAGACTTCGCCACAGTTGTCCTTTAAAGTTTTATCCTTCATTCACATAAACTACTTTATCTACGTGTCCACTGTTCCATCAAAAATTGAAACCTCTCTAGACAGTCTGCTTAATCCTACAATGTCCGTTGAGAGCCGGTCAGAGCCGGGTTGAGCCACAAAAATTTTGTGATACCTTTGAACTCAACGTACGGACGATAACACACCACGCGAGACATGTCTGATCTAACAAGCTGAAAAACTCTGTTTTTCCTGATTTCTGTCACACTGGTGACATCATCAACATTAACCTAGTGTGATGTTGTCACTGGATACTCAGCTGCAGAGGAATAGAAGCCACAGAGCTTGCCAGCTAGGGGTTAGACTAAGCTTTTTTTGCCAACGGAAAGGGAGCGGAAATGCTGATTGTTATTGGGTCGGCCCATGTTTAACCCGATATTTCAGTGGGAAGGAGCCTTATGTCTGCTTCTGTCACCTTGAACTCTATTCAGCCTCGGCTAAAGGCCGCTCACACTGAGCCTGGTTCTGCTGAAGGTTTCTTCCTGTTAAAAGGGAGTTTTACTCTCTGCTGTTACTACATTCATGCTGAGTGTGAGGGATTGCTGTTGAGTCGAGATAATCAGCTGGTTTTCCATTGATAGAAAACTTTGAATCACTCTTACTGTATGATTTGGTTGTATTGTGTCTGTAGAGTGCCTTGAGATGAGGTGTATGAATTTTGCTATATGAACTGAATTTAACTGAAGACATGTTCTAACAGTCTGTTAAATTTAAATAACAGCAGCCTTGAAAAATAGTAAGAAATATATAAAAACAGTAATATAAACATATGACTGTAAATTTACAGTTCGTACATTTTCAGGTTATTTTTTATATAATGATAAAATATAATAAAATACAATACAATAACCCATTTTACAAAACATTCAACAGTCCAATGGCAGTGGGGAAGAAACTGTTATGGAATCTGCTGGACCTATTTATGATGTTATGGGCTCTGGACATGGAGCGCTGGGATGAAATGTCTTTAATGGAGGGAAGAAGATGATCTCTGCTGTTCTCACCACTCTCCTCACTTTCTTTCAGTCTGAGGCGGTGCAGCCTCCACACCACACATTGAGACAGCTAGTGAGAACGCTCTCTATGGTGCTTCTGAAGTAGGTGGTGAGGATGGTTGGGTGCAGGTGGGCTCTCCTCATCCTCTGCAAGAAATACATGTGCTTCTGTGCCCTTTTGACCAGTGAGGTGGTGTGTACATTCCAGATGACGGTGTCTGTGATGTGCATCACCAGGAATTTGGTCATGTTGACCACCTCTACAGCTGAGCTGTTGATGACCAGTGGGACATGGTTAGGCTGGTTCTTCCTGAAGTTCAACATGATCTTCTTCGTCTTCTCCACGTTCAGGATCAGGCTGTTATCTTTGCACCATTCCACCAGCTGCTGCACTTCCTCTCTGTAGTCCAGGTCGTTGTCGTCTCTGATGAGGCCAACCGCTGTGGTGTCGTAAACTTCACGATGTGATTGGTGGTGAACCTCATATATCATCAGGGTGAACAGCCGGGGGCTCAGGACGCAGCCCTGAGGGGAGCCTGTGCTTAGACTGATGACATCAGAGGTGTTCAACCCAGACTGACTGAGGTCTGTTGGTGAGGAAGTCTAGTAGCCAATTGCAGAGGGGTGTTGAATCCCAGCTGTTTCAGTTTGCCCATCAGACAGACCCAACACCCCTGATTATGGAGTCATCAGCTGTGTTGTAGTCTGTGATCATTCGAATGCCTTTCCACATCCTCCTGGTGTTGCTGTTGTCGTGAAAAAGATCCTGGATCTTCTGGCGGTGGTTCTGCTTCGCTGATCTGATGGCACAATTTAAGTTGGCACGTTCTGTTCTTTGTGCCTCTTTATCACCAGACTTTAAAACTGAGTTCCGTGCTTTTAGCGATTTCAAACCTCTCCATTTATCCAGGGTGGTTGATTGGCCCGGAAGGTGAGGTTCTTTTTGATGCTGATGTCCTCAATGCATTTATTAATGTGAGCTGACACAGTCATAGCATACTCATCAATATTTAATAAGTTGTCATATGTTGCTTCAGCCTTGAAGATGTTCCAGTCAGAGCATTCAAAACAGTCTTTGAGTGTCTCCATGGTGCCCTCAGACCACACTCTGAACTCTTTAACTGTTGGTTTAGCCCTGATCAGCTGGGGCTTATATACAGGGATAAGCATGACCTAGAGATGATATGATGACCCGAGGTGGGGGCGGAGGGGCTTCTATGAATGCATCTTTGATGTTAGAGTAAACCAGGTCTAAAGTGTTGCAAAGTCCACATGTTGGTACAGATGGGGGAGAACAGTCTTCAAGTTAGCCTGGTTAAAATACCCAGCAATGATTAAAACACCCCCTGTGTTTGCAGTTTGGAGCTCAGAGATAGCATGGTATATAGTCTTAATGGCCTCTTTAGTGCTAGTACTGGGGGCACATAAACAGCAGTAATGCTAACCACACTGAAATCTCTATGCAGATAGAACGGTCTGCAGTCAGAAACTCGATGTCTGGAGAGCAGAAGCTGGTGACTGATCTAGCTTTCTTGCACCAGCTGTTGTTGATGTAAACACATAGCCCACCACCCTGAGTCTTACCGCTTAGATCTTTGTTCGTAAAACACATGATCCACAAAACACGACAAATTTAATTCAAAGATTACTTTTGGCACACTTTTCTGAGTTACTGTTTTTTTCCTTTAAAATACTTGTTCTTCAGATGTAATTTAATGGACACAACCTTCTGTTTTACTAGTTAAAAAGGTATTTGTTTCCAATAATGCCATTTCAAAGAGAACCGTGGACAGAATTTTCATGGACTAAATCAGAGATCCAATATCTTTTAAAAAGACATTAAAACTGATTTTCTACTGGGTGCCAAGCCTTTGTAAGTCGACCCTATTATCCTTGCATAAACCAGATGAAAGCTTCAAGCTCTTTATTAGAGTCTCAGGTTGAGACAGGAAAAGAATACTGACAACATTTCCCAAATCACTTCCCCAAAAGAGTATGCCTCTCCCTCCATCTGTCCAACCTGCCGCAGCTTTGAAAGTGCCTCTTATGTTAATTGTGTCCACAGCTTTGTTGTTGTAGCAGATGTTGCATCAAGGTGATGAGTAAAATTACACAATTGTACAGATCATTGGGTTTGGAGAATGACACAGCAATGGTCTAAACTACTACCTTGCCACTCAAGTGAGGCCACATCAGCTGTGCAACATTATATGACTGCCTATATTTAGACACAATAGACACAACATCCAGCTGGGAGGATTATTGGAGGAATTTCAAAGGGTTTTACAGTAGTTAAAGTCTACAACATGTGTAATATAACCCAAAACTATATTAAAACATACAAATATAACAGAAATGTAACTTATTCAAATTAAACATGCGCTTGTAAGTTAGTTGCAGTCTAAATGTAAAAATCACCCTACAAAATTTACTGAATTTAGCAAATCTAACAGATTATTAAGCAACTAAATGTATGCCCCTTCTTTTGTTGTTACAATCTAAATCAAATGTAAACTCACTTTAACATGTCATGGAAAAAGCAAATATAACAGTACTTGAACTGACCTGTAAACCACTTGGGTTTTAAAACAGTTTAGGTTTACAATTACACCAAATATCACCAAATCTCAAAACTCTGTGGAAATGTGTAACTAACTTTTTAAAAATATTTTGTTGACACATTTCCATATTGAAAGCCTTTCCAACTGTACAATGTGTGTAGTCAGTATATTGCTGAATAGAAAGATTTTCACAACTACCATTTCATATGGAATGTTATATTAACAGCACAATACATTACTTTTTTCCCATTCTAATATTAAATAAACTTAAAATAAATACACAACACAAACACAATATTCCAAGGCTTCATGAATGTCAGTGTCAGTGATGTTATAGTTATATTCATGGATGCACTAAATGATCCTCTTGAAAAACTAAGCCACACAGGTTTCACGGGCTGGAATGGAATATATATATATATCTATATATATATAGATATATCTATATATATAAATATATATATCCCAGGTCCTAGAACAATTTGTTCGCTGTGTAACCCGCAGGAGTGCGGCGCTGGCTGCACATCGTAAAAAAGAAGGATTCATGCCACATATTATAAAAATCAAGCTGTTAGATATACAAGATGGCTAATATATATATATATATATATATATATATATATATATATATATATATATATATATATATATATATATATATATATATATATATATATGTATATATACGGCTTCCAGTTTTACTGTAGCCCATGCATTAATGAATTACAATGTCCAACTAACCAGATGTAATTATATAATTTCCTTTATATTTATCTTCTCCCAAGTCCTTTTCACTCCTGAGGGCACACAATTAATATGAAGTACAGTGATTGGGATGCAAGCTGTGTTAAATGTCACTAAAGTATAAGTTACACATTTACGTAGTCAGCAATTCTTTGCCACATCATTTGGCATTTCTTTCATGCCATCAACATGTTTGACTTTTCAATGAGACTTCTTTTTTCTCTTCATATTTAGTGAGTTTTTTTTTCCTTAAGGGGAAATCTGCGATCTCCCTTCTGTGTTCATGATTGCGATTGGTCTGCTACCATGAATCCGCCCATTTATGTAAGCATGTTCACAGATTCATGATCAGTTCAAGCTGGGTTGAGTTATGGTGAGCTCACTTCGTAATACGGGCCTCAGTATGTAACACATTTAAGTCTGTGCAATTTCTGGGGTCAAAAACAAAGTAAGGGGTGTGGGTAAACATTTTGTTTTAAGAAAATGTACTTCTGAAGGGATATTTGCCAAAACCAACATCTAGTGCCCTATGCTGTAGGTCAGTCCTGCTCGAGTCCAGTCCTCAAGAGCTACCATCCTGTAGCTATTAGATATATCTCTTCTCTAACACATCTGAAACTTAAGAGTCAATCTGCTCATTTAGCTCAGTGGAGGCATGGTAATGAGGCACTCATTCGATTCAGGCGTGTTAAAAAATGGGTTGCATCAAAAAGTTGACCAGGATGGGACTTGAGCCCCCCTGCAGTAAGTTCTTATAGATCAGAGTATTAACTCCCAACCAGGTCCAATTTATTAGGAAAAAAGATTTACCACTGAATAGTTTTTGGCCTATTCTTGAAGGAACAAAGGAACAGTTTCATTTTACGTCAATGCTTGCTTCTGTTTATTCCTCTGGAAACTGCAGTGAAACCGCTTTTTCTCATAAATAAATGTTGACAACTTTTGTTGGAGATCTCAATAACAGTCTGTTATTATAATAGAAAAATAAAAGAAACTGGTAAGGAAATGATAAAGTAAAATGCAGCCAAAATGTGAAACTGTGGGATCAAAATAAAGCACATTTCTTGTTTTCTGTTAGTGCTGAACTAACAGATCATTAGTAGTAGCTGGAAACACTAAACCGCATTTAGCACTGAACAACTTTTCCAAAACTGTTTTCACTGCAGGCATTTTGATATGTAACAGTTGGGAAGCACAGGTATTTAATGATGGCCTTGTTTTACTTCTGCCTGTTGTGCATGCTGTTTCATTGTGGCAGCTTACAGAGAAGTCTAATGGAAATGAGCCATCATTAATTCCACCTGTGCTCTTCCCACTGTGACAAGTCAAAATGTCTGCTGCTACAAAGGTCTTTGAGTGCTCAAGGAGAAAATATGCTTTTGCCTTTTTAATTAAATCATTCGGCTCCAGTCTGCACCATCAGTTATGCTTAGATATAAATGATGTGTCTGCGTCTGTTTTAGATAAAAAGGTCATGTTCTGTAATTGTTTTTTTCATCACAAATTTAGAAATCCAAGCTTTCATTTAGGAAACTCTGGCAGGTTGTGGAATTATACTGCCATCTCTATTTATTATATTACCTTAGACTGTAAAGACTTAAAGTTACAGTAAGAAGGAAATAAACATTCCAGTATAATATTTTAAAATTAGTCAGTTTATTTAAAGCTAAGGTTTGTGTTAAAAAAATATTAGAATTACATTGTTAGACTCTTTTATATGTGGAATAATTGAATAATTGCTTTCTTTAAAAGCAATTTGGGCCTTGGGGAAAACAACTCACAAAACATATTTGTTTTTTTTTTGTTAAATTAGATTTTATGGCAGGCTAAGCTTTATTTAGGAAATAAAAAAATGAGATAAAAGGAAGAAGAGCTTAGATGGTTTGAGATTTCTTTAATATTTTTGTAGTCTCTTTGGTAAAATTGAGAACTTTTATCGCAGTTCTAGCACAATTCTAGTACCAAAAACTTTGGTATGTCAGTATTTAAAACATTTTTTGACCGTAGCTCCAGCAGGCGTTGGCGATCATACATCCATCCATCCATCCATCCATCCATCCATCCATCCATCCATCCATCCATCCATCCATCCATCCATCCATCCATCCATCCATCCATCCATCCATCCATCCATCCATCCATCCATCCATCCATCCATCCATCCATTTTCTTACACGCTTATCCTAAGTGGGGTCACGAGGGGTGCTGGTGCCTATCTCCAGCTGTCAATGCGCGAGAGGCGGGGTACACCCTGGACAGGTCACCAGTCCATTGCAGGGCTTTTAAACTGTATATTTTGTGAAATTGTCAAGAGGAGCTGCTCTTGACCGCTGCTTTGGAGCGCCGTCAATTTTTGCTTATGATCTCAGAAAAATAAGATACTTTTGCATTAATATCAATGCCTCCTGACCACAGCAAGATAACTGATTAAATCAGCTTTGCATCTGCCATCAACACCTTTGCTTATAGATGTTTGAGATCGGACTGTTTTTCAGTGTAGTTCTGTTTCTCTGACTGTGACTGGCTGGATGTGCTATCTCCTGGCTCGGAAATCGTCTGCCTGGCTGTGTTTTTCCTGGACGGGTTGGCCTTTTACAGCTGCTTTTTGTATTTCTGCTTCTGTCTCCTTGAAACCCAGACAGCCTCAGCAGATGGCCGCTCACACTGAGCCTGGTTCTGCTGGAAGTTTCTTCCTGTTAAAAGGGAGTTTTTCCTCTCCACTGTCGCTACAAGCATGCTTAGTGTGAGGGATTGCATTCGAGTCAGTGAGTCGATGCAATCAACTAGTTTTCCTTTGAGAGAAAACTTTGAATCAATTTGACTGTATGATCTGGTGAACTGTAAACTGCCAAGAGAGGACATGTGCTGTTAATTGGTGCTTTATTAATAAACTGAATTTAATTATGTCAAGGGTTTACTTTCTCAAATTGATTGTGATTACTTGATATTTAGTGATTCTTCAACAGTCTCAAAGACTGACATAGAAATTTGAAAAAACAAAAGCCTAATTATATCATTGTCATGTTTCCTGACCCCCTCAGAAAACAGTCACAGGAGAATATCTGTGTATTATGCTGGTACATTATTAAATCCATATATTAATATTGGCCTATTTTACTTTCCTTGCAAATCACATACATGTTAGGTGAAGTATAAAAAGGCAACAGGAAAAGAAATGTCTCTCTAGAAATAATTTAATTTAAAGCTTTGAGATTAAAATATGATCTCAGAACCAATGAATGCAACAGTGTCACCCCGTTTTTATTCTATTTATTTCAACTTTCAGGTTTTCCTTGATTAATGTAGCCTTTACCAGCCTCAGTAGTATCTATCTACATATTTACCCTTATATCTACCTATCATAGATCTGGGGGACAAATACATTTATCCTTGCATCAGTTTGTCTGAACATTCATTTATTTATTCATTCAATGATTTTTGTCCTTTTCATAGTCAAAGTCAGACCTGGGAAAACATACCAATTTTAAATTAGAACTTATTGTTCTAAAGTTGGCTCAATTAATTGAGAAACATGTGTTTGACATAAAAAAAATCTTAAAAGATAAATACATTTTTATAATATTAGATTTTTGCCAGTTTCAACTTAAATACATTTTAGGTACAAGTTTTTCATGTGTTATTTAAGATATTGGCGATTTCCTTTTTTGAACTCAACTCAAACAGTGATCTTACTGTCGTAGTTTAGTACCAAATGTTTCATTGTGAAGCTCACATGTTTATGCAGGGTTCAAAACAGTCTGCTTCAATAAAAAACAGACGGTACTGCTGTGTCTGTTGGTGTTACACGCTGCCCAGCATGATTCATAACACATCGTTGTCTTCCAACTGATTTCTTTTTTGGTGTCTGTCAATCTATATTTGCTCCCAAATATGTCCCCCTCCTCCTGGCACCAGATGTGACCTTGAAACTGTCACCTGCAGTTTAAACATATGTAATGATTTAAAATTCTGCATACGAGGCTGTTGTTCGACTTAATTTAATTTCCATTCTTTTTTTAATCCCAGAAGATTTTGTCAATGACATTATCACAATTTTTCACCTTCTAAAGGGAAGAGCAGCGGGAAGGCGCTTCATAAAAGACAAAAATAAAATTTTACAAGATGGATGATTTTGGCCTGCAAACCTCTTTAAAGTCACATACCTTAACATAAAAAGAAGAAATAAATGACAGTTGTACTCGATCGGTCGCAGATGACTTATTGCTGCAGGCAGCCAATAGACAATGTGTCCTGCTGAATAATATGTGTGTAAATGATAATGTTAAAGGTTATTGTCATGCTTCGCTGGTGACTCAAAATACATTGCCTCTCTGGAAGCTGGCTGATCATTAACTCAAGGTGTCAGGAGACACACATTTGCTCAGTGGCATTCTCCAGAGCCAAAAAGGTGTGTAGTAATGGATTTCCTCTAGAGAGCGAAACAAAGAAAGATACTGCTGCTGTCTATAGTGCATCAATTCTAAAATTCTTATATTCTTGGCTTAACCTTGAAAAGACTGTTCTCTTTATTGTAATGCACTGAACTTTTCATAACTTTTCCTCCTCATAATCTCTGGAGTTGTTTAAAATACTATTTAATTCGTTTTGGGAACTACACACCCTATAGCAGATAGTAAATACAATATTTAAAAATAATAAATAAAATTAATGCTGAATAATCATGTTAAGATAACCTTTTAATAAACAGGTTCACTACCAGACAAATTAACAAAGCAACTAACTTTGTTGGTAGGCCTGCTAATTAACTAGCAACTTCTTTTGTTACTGTTTTTTTCGGGGTGTTATTTTTGCACAATAAGTAGGCATTGTGTCAACCAGTAAAATAAACAACCCACTAACTGGCTTTCAAGCTTCCACAAGCTAACATGGCGAAATAAAAAAAAATGCAGATTAGAAACATAATGTTTGGCTTATTAAGAACATAAAGACCACTTATTGTAGAATAAAATGCCCTCTGCATGCTACCTATTAGGGAGATGACCCTGAATAAATAAATTGCTGTAGTAGATAGAAAGCTATATTTTGATGATATTTAACAAACAGCGGGATCACAGAAAAAAACAAGTTTCTCCTAAAAGACTATATTTAAAACAAATTACTGTGTCTGCTGGGAAAAAATGTGCAGAAAATGTTTAAAAGGTAGATACGAGATGACTCTTAGCTAGCTGGAGTAACTTACCAACTACCAACATGTTAGGATCCAAATATTCTTCCCTAAAAACACAAGAGCAAAAGCTATAGAATTTCTGCATGACACATTATAACTGTGTCTAATGGAAATAAATAAAAACATGTGCGCAGTAGTTAGGAAGCTAATCTAATTTAAGGTGACTAGATTTATGCAGACATCTGTCTAATCTAATCTTGATCTCTTCTTTTCGCATAGCTCTGTAGCAAAATAATAGTAATTTTTCTCAGGGTCTTTGTTTCATCTAGTGGAGTCAGTTTAACTTTTAAAGACTCATCTAGGGTCATTGAAGAAAACAGTCTCACAGTAAGACAAGAATTCCAGCCAGGCACTGCAGCTACATTTTTGAACTCGATAGCGTTCTCTGAAGTTTTGCCAACTCCTCTGTAAGGAAAGTAGCTATTGGCTGTGCTGTAAGTCGCTAGAAGTTGCTGAATGACGTCATTGTCTAATTTGCATAATATATATATATAAAGACCCCAGGCTGGGAATCAAAACCCAAACCTTGCAAGTGCTACCGCCTACTCCTCTGTGCTGCCCATCATCTTCAAATACATTAAACAAATAATATTAATAATAATAATAAAATTACTTATTTTTTAATCAATCTTAACACCCAATGATCTTTCAAAGGAAATCTGAAACTTATTTAAATAATTTAACATAACAGAGGCATAGTTTTAATACAATATAATCACAAGTCTTTAAGTTAACTTCAATTCTCATTAAGATTTATAAGATAACAGAGCATCATTGAAGTGACCTGGCCAAATCTGAATTTTAATTTTATTTTTCTTGTTTGTTTTTTTTGCAGATTAGATTATAATCAATTTTTTTTACAGCCTGGCTGACTGTAGGTTCCTGTTCTCTGTGCCACCTCTGTGTTGGGAGCTGGAGAAAATCCCATCTTTCTCCAGCAGAGTCCGCCGTGGATCCTCTGAGGGAGCCTCCTGCACAGCTGCAGCTCATCTAGATCATCAGAGGATCCACTATATAAGCTGTCTTCAGACCTTGCCTCAACGCCGCAGTGTTGTTCCAGTTGGTCAGCGCTAAAGCCTAGATCTTTGTTGAATCTCCATGACTTCGAATCCAGGTTGGATTCTAACCACTGTCTCTGTGTTTCCAGGAAACCCTTGCCTCCTCTGTGAAAGCTCAGGAAGAGCTAACCTGCCGAGCCGACCCTCAGAGCCAAACCCTGAAGATTCTCAGAGAACCTCCAAGCAGCTCAGGACTAGAGCTGGGAAACCTAAGCCAAGGTCTGTTCAAGCTAGACGTGAGACGCTGAAGCAGCAAACGGACTCTGCTGATAAACTCTTCTCCAGAACCAACAGTGACTCTCCCAAGGAGAACCTCAAGAACCCTCAAGGTACAATCAGTGCACCTTTGGAAATCAAACCCAGTCAGCAATCAATAACTGAGCTGTCTCTCACGCAGACTCCGGTGAAACCAGAATCCCTAACCCTAACCAGGAATCACTACATTCTGTGTGTTGAGCAAAATAAACTGTTAAAACTTTTCATCCTTGTGTCCGTCAGTGGTGTTCTGCATAACTGGGTCTCCATTAGAGAACCCATCATGAAACTCTGTCTGTCATTCTTTTGCCACCATTACTCTCATTGGTGCAGTAGCAGCTGATGTAGGCCCTCTCCTGGCAAACCTTACTGTCTGTCATAATCACATATTTTTGGTGGAGTATGAATGAAGAGCTTTTTCCAACGTGTTTTCCCTGTGACTCCTTTCTCCTATATCAACATCTTGGTATCATAAAAGTTGCACACTTACAGGTGCTGGTCATAAAATTAGAATATCATGAAAAAGTAGATTGATTTCAGTAATTCCATTTAAAAAGTGAAACTTGTATATTATATTCATACATTACATATAAACTCATATATTTCAGATGTTTATTTTGTTTAATTTGATGATTACAAATGACAACAAATGAAAATCTCAAATTCATCATATCAGAAAATTAGAATATTACTGAAGACCAATAAAAACAAAGGATTTATAGAAATGTTGGCCAACTGAAAAGTATGAACATGAAAAGTATGAGCATGTACAGCACTCAGTATTTAGTTGGGCCTCCTTTGGCCTGTATTACTGCAGCAATGCGGCGTGGCATGGAGTCGATCAGTCTGTGGCACTGCTCAGGTGTTATGATAGCCCAGGTTGCTCTAATAGTGGCTTTTAGCTCTTCTGAATTGTTGGGTCTGGTGTATTGCATCTTCTTCTTCACAATACCCCATAGATTTTCTATGGGGTTAAGGTCAGGAGAGTTTGCTGGCCAATTAAGAACAGGGATACCATGGTCCTTCAACCAGGTACTGGTAGCTTTGGCACTGTGTGCAGGTGCCAAGTCCTGTTGGAAAATGAAATCTGCATCTCCAAAAAGTTGGTCAGCTGCAGGAAGCATGAAGTGCTCTAAAACTTCCTGGTATGTGGCTGCGTTGACCCTGGACCTCAGAAAACACAATGGACCAACACCAGCAGATGACATGGCACCCCAAACCATCACTGACTGTGGAAACTTTACACTGGACTTCAAGCAACGTGGATGAAGTGCCTCTCTTCTTTTCCTCCAGACTCTGGGACCTTGATTTCCAAAGGAAATGCAAAATTTACTTTCATCAGAGAACATGACTTTGGACCACTCACCAGCAGTCCAGTCCTGTTTCTCTTTAGCCCAGGCAAGACGCTTCTGACGCTGTCTGTGGTTCAAGAGTGGCTTGACACAAGGAATGCGACAGCAGAAACCCATGTCTTTCATACGTCTGTGTGTGGTGGTTCTTGAAGCACTCACTCCAGCTGCAGTCCACTCTTTGTGAATCTCCCCCACATTTTTGAATGGGTTTTGTTTCACAATCCTCTCCAGGGTGCGGTTATCTCTCTTGCTTGTACACTTTTTTCGACCACATCTTTTCCTTCCCTTCGCCTCTCTATTAATGTGCTTGGACACTGAGCTCTGTGAACAGCCAGCCTCTTTAGCGATGACCTTTTGTGTCTTGCCCTCCTTGTGCAAGGTGTCGATGGTCGTCTTTTGGACAACTGTCAAGTCAGCAGTCTTCCCCATGATTGTGTAGCCTATAGAACTAGACTGAAAGACCATTTAAAGGCTTTTGCAGGTGGTTTGAGTTAATTAGCTGATTAGAGTGTGGCACCAGGGGCCATCAATTTTGAACCTTTTCACAATATTCTAATTTTCTGATATGATGAATTTGAGATTTTCATTTGTTGTCATTTGTAATCATCAAAATTAAACAAAATAAACATCTGAAATATATGAGTTTGTATGTAATGTATGAATATAATATACAAGTTTCACTTTTTAAATGGAATTACTGAAATCAATCTACTTTTTCATGATATTCTAATTTTATGACCAGCACCTGTATGTTCCACTTTATTCTGTAACCTTGGCCAAAGAAATTATTTTCACTGTATGTACACTGTATGATTGGGCCAAGCCTGTGTCAGCTTACTTCATGTGGTATCATAATTATGGTCAATACCAAAAACCAAATTGCACATGAGTGTCATTATCTGGGACGATTCCTCCACCTTAATTGGTAATTTCTTTCACCTGCTGTTTTCCCTCCCTGCCGCAATTATCATTTATTCCTCATACCTGTTTCCTTCACTTAATATTCTGTTCAGCCTCAGCATTCGGGGTCAGATCATTAGATGTTGTTTTCTGTTCAGTTCTGTTTATTCCAAGGTTGATATCCTGAATCCAGCCACTGGAAAGGGGGTTTTGTGTCTATCTCATCTCCTGATCATCCACTGTTCCTCCCCTGCTGAGTCCTCAGGGTTTTTTTGGCTCTATATGCAGGGAGGATCAGTTTTTATCCCCGTAACCCTGACTCCTAGGAGGAGACCAGTTTAAAGGTCCTGCTCCAGTTCTGGTTCTAGGTCCCGTCTCTGCTACCCTCTACCACTGAGCCTGCCCTTCTGCACCTGATCCTGTCTGCTCCCGTGCTTGATTTTTTTCCAATGCTTGCTAGCAGTCGGTCAATGGATTTAATGCATCCTCATCTTCGTGTAGCAGATGGACTAGGAAGTCTATAACTGGCTGTGTTGTGGCCCAGCTTCTTGAAGTCTTTCTGTGTTTTCGAGGGAGTAGGCTCCCAAGCTCTCTTTTCAGCAGCTGTTCGTTCTGCGGGGTCACCTGCTTCGACGTCGTTTTCAATCCTCCTCCGATAAATTGGCAGATCTCTTTCCAGTCCATTTAACACTGTTGTACAAGCTCAACCGACTCGATTCAATTTCCCCGGTGTAGTCGAAACATTCACTCCAACTTTCTTTAATCTTTCTGCCACTAACAACGGTTGACTTGAACTTCAGAAAAGTTGTGTAGAGCGGTGTAGTACACCGGCTACTCGCATGTCTTTTTTGCACAAACAAAAACAATAGTCCAACTTCATGATCTCAACAAGTTATCCACTGCTCACATCATATGCTGTTTGTTTACACTCCCCCATGGGCTTTCGGTCACGCTTACAGTCAGTTGCACTCATTGGTCAGAGAGTTGGCCAGTAATCCTGCAATTTAATATGCTAACCATCACTCATGATAATGGATAAACTAACAGCTGCCAAAACTATTTTTCTTTTGAAGTATTTCTTTTTATTTAACTAATTATTTGTTTTATATACTTGGTTAGCAAAGTGATAAATATTAGCATAAAACCACTTAAGAGACCTTAAGGATCTAAACAACTGGCGAAATAAATTTTTTTCAGGTACAAATGATAAAAGGCTGATGGTGGCAAGCTACAGTGTTGTCACAGCTACTCTGGGGTAGAGTAACAGAAGAGAGGCTAGCATACATAGATGAGACAGGGTACTCTGATCACCTTGAGTGGGCATTGGAGATTATTTTTTTTTTTTTTTACTTCACCTGTTTTACATTTCTATAGTTTATATTAAGTATTTGATATTAACTGCTAATGTAATGTTTGTCCTCCTTCACATGTTTCATAAAGCAATGATACTCTTTTGAATATCATTGCTTGTTCATTATAAAAATTAAATCTGAAGATGAATCAATCAGATCGAAATTACAGTATTGTTTCTGGTTTTGATGTAGAGTGGTATTATACATCATTTCTGTTTCTTAACTGTTACAATGAATTAATCGTTTAGGTTTTCCTGCATGTTTGCAAATATTGATCTAATGACCTTGAAAAACACTGACTGGAGTACAAAGGAACAAAACGAACACATTTGTCAAAATCAAAACCATTAAGTGAACATGACATCAGGAACAAGGGACTTGTAATTACAGAACGTAATGTAACATTGGCCTTGACCTTACATTGGTGATAAATGGTGCCAGCACTATCGATGGCATACAAGCAGAGAGTCATCATTGTTTGCAGGCAACTAAAAGGTATGAGGTTATTAATCATGCAGCGTGGGCCCAGTGCTGATTCTAATTAAAGACAAAAACACATGTACTTGTCTGTTCTGAGGGAGGAGGCAAGGGACTCGTCTGAGCCAAAGTGTCACAGCCTTTGCAATATTTATGATCTGACCACTGCAGCTTTTGACTACAATCTGTTATACTCCGCAAAAGGGAGTTTACAAATACTTGATGTAAAAACTCACATAAGCTGCTTAAGTCTTCACATAAAGTAATAATCATTTCTATATGCAGCATCCCTTTGATTCAGAGCAAAATATTTCATTTTAGCAATGCTTTTGTAGAAAAATCATTGGTCAGTGCAGCCAAGAGGCACAGCCATCTAGCTTACTTTTGAAAAGTACAAAAGAGTTGTTGTCAGATTTTGTATTTTGTAGCCCTAACAAAGCATAATTTATTTAATGTTACAGCATTTCCAAGCTTGTACCCCTCAAGTGACAATTGCTTGAAGCAATTTACATGATTTTGCACTGCCCCACTGGAGCTGAAAAGTGCATTATTGAATTACGTTCTTCAGTTTACCCCTAAAGGACTCCAAGAAGAGTTTATTATTAAATATTGTAAGCGCAACTGCTTTTCAGCAAAATCATTATGGCCTGCTTAATTTTTTGCATTTTTGGGGTGAAAAATGTAACACCTATTCTAGTGAGCTTTTCAAATGGGAAAAAAATGGCTGGTGTTTTGTAATTAGGTTAGCTCTGGTCACTTATGACCGATCAAAATTCATAAACCCTCAAACCTATTAGATCTATGAAGAGTGTTGATTGAAAATAACTAAATTGGAGAGACCCCTTTTGACACAAAAGCAGATTTTAACAAATTTGCAGTAAATTGTAAAGATAATCTAGATGGCACTATATGACATCTAATGATAATGTTTATCATAAGAAATTAGTTAATTTAAGGTAAATTTCATTAGTACCTTAAATATGTCAAATATTTTAAGTAAGGCATTAAGGTATTATCCAATTTCTTCAAAACTAGATCAGTTGTTTTCTTTATTGCAAATCAAAATATAGCCACCCAACTGTAAAACATTTTTTTTCTGAGTCCTTTTTTGTGTCCTTTTTAGCCAATATATTTCTGGGGTTTCCCAGAACTAGCTGGTAGCCAAACAGCTTTGTTTTCACCAGCAGACCAGTATGATTATTGCCTTAAGGTTCTGCTTGATACTTGTATATAAAATTTATGAAACATTATTTGGGGGGTAAAATCATATACAATGAACATGGAAAAGGGAGATGAGAAAGAAAGAAGGGATAAAAACTAAAGTGAGAGAGAGATAGGGGAAATAATACATGAAAAGAGAAAAAAATAAAGCACAAATGCAAAAAGAATACAACAGATAACTAAATAAACTTTTAAAAAAGCTTTAAGGGAAGCAGGTATCCTTTAGATGTCCATGAATCTATGGTGATTACACAATATTAATTCGGATGGTATATCTCTGTAGGTGCAGCTTAGTATTTAGTATTAGTGTGTATCCGTGAAAACCTGAAAGCAAATGCATGAGCATGCTCATATATAAAGGTTTCACAAAGCTTCTTCAGAAGGAAAGTATGCTTAATAGCAGGTGTGAGTGGCCCCAGACTAGACCTACAAGGCCCAGGACAGAAAAGATGAAAAGAGGCGATGCCAGCCCAATTATCCAGAAGCACCCCAGATCACTGGTACACAAGTAGGGCAGACATTGGGATGGCCGAGAGCACCCGAAGCCCGTCCTCCTGAGGGGCTAATCCCAAAAGGGGCTCATTCTCTGACGGGCCATAGTGCTGGGTCTCACTGGGCCACAGCAGTGAGCCCACGGGCTCCACCTGCGGCCGGTCACGCAAAAGGTGGTTCCGGATGAGAGCCTCTGGGTGTTGGGGCGCACCACCCCACAGGTCGGAACTCTTCAGGGCCAGGAGGCCCAGCAGCCACCAGGAATGAGATTTCCCCAAGTGAAGTACCCATTCACCGCACCTGGAGAACCGTCATCTTGCTGTCAGACTCAGGTACCTGTTACTGGAGGGGAGCATAAAAAAGGGGGAGGAGCCAGTCCCTGCTCATAGTTGGGCCTTGGATGTTCAGTGGGTGGGCAAACACCCAACCTGATGAGACACACACAGAGGCAGACACTAAACACTTCTTACAGTCCTCATACAGATCAATCACATCTTACTTGAAACATGGCTTTTACTAGATCTGACTCTTTTGCTGACCCACCATGCTAGTAAGTACACTTGTGAATGTTTGAAATGTGTCAGCAGCACAATGGTTTCTAATATAAGCCTCTCATATTTGTCTGATCATGCTCTTTTATCAAGAGTTCTTCATCATCTTGAATGACCATATTCATCACTGCCAGACACCATCAGAATTACACACTCACTGATTATGTGCAATGTTCCTATTATGGGACATTAAATCAAATGCAGATGTCAGAAATTATTCATCCCCTGTCCGTCTTAGAAACAGGTAATGGAAAAATATTTTTTTGTGAAATATTTTAGGGGAAATGTTCAGCTGGAAATCCCACTTTTTATAGTAGACTGGATTAGTTTGTTTTCAGTCTGTTTCTCATGTGTCTTATCTAACTGGGTGAAAATCATTGTATTTGTGCAGAAGTGATATAAATGACATATCAATGATTTTCATTTGACGATCCATTGTTTACCAGGAGTTTGCAGGTCAGTGAGCCTTACTTTTTGTTCAATTTATTAATCCTACATGCAATTTCCTACAAATAAAGGTTGAATGACTACTGTGGAAAAGAATGTTGAGCCAAATATATTAAGAACCACAATAATTCTTAGTCAATAAAATTTTAAATAAATTTAATTCTTGCTGTATTTATTTCATTAAGAAGAAACAGAGTAATTGTTAACAGTTAATTAGATCAAGGCTTTAAGCCTATATTCTGGTGTCTTTGCTCAACTTGTCTTATTAAATTTCTGGTTTAATTACAAACCTAATTATTTGAGATATGTTGAAAAAAATCTTTCAAAGATTTTTTAAATATTTTATTCATCCATTCAGTATCTTAAGAAATTCTTTGGACTTCAGGCACTTTATTTTCTTTTCTCTTCTGTTTAAGGCACCTGACAATTTAAAAAAGACAGATGGAAAGTCAAATCTTTATGCTGAGCGGAACTTAATAAAGCCATATTGTAAAGTATGATTAAAATGATGGATAAGATATATTAAAAGAAGCAGACAGGCATTTTTATACATATTTATGTGAATATGTCACTGAAGTTTATTTGAAAGCTGTGGTTATTTTTGGTAAACCATTTCATAGAATGCAGTTTGCTATTAAAAGGAATGCCACTGATGAAATCTTAAAAAAAATTGATCAGATATATAAATATCATATATATATTTGGTAATTATAACAGCAAGTCCCTCAGCTGTTTTTTTTTTTTTTTTAAGATAACAAATTGTAGGGAAAGTGTTCTTTTTCTGATGACATACATTTCTTTACACAATATGTTGTATATGTTCTTTGTAAAATTAAAACCACCCATAGATACATTGTAAGAAGTTTAAGTATTCCTCAATAAGTGTTTTAGAAGTATTTAGCCTTTAAAAGTACACAAACCTTTTTATGTGTATTTTTTTGGTGGTGGTAAAAAATTAATGGAGTACCATTTGTTGTTGATTATGTGACTCATGATGCAGAACAGGGTTTCCATTACAGTTTAAAAAAAACTGTAATTGTTTTTCTATAAAGTGAATTTTATTTTGTAATCAGAATTTGTGCAATTTGTTTGTCAATAAAATGCAGAAAATGAAGCCAGATAGGTGTTGTTCTCTTGCCAACTACCAAACCAAAATTTATTGACTTGTTTCATCACTCCAGAAAATATTTCACCAGTGAGTCTAACTCACCTCATGAAACATCTTTCCTCTTATAGATTATTTTATTTTGTCGAATGCATAAAATGTTTATTTACCCTTAAACCTTTATAGTTCACAAAGTGTTAGCCTATGTGTAAGCCCTCTTTAAACAGAGATCACTATGTTGATTGTCATGATGGGTTCTCTTAGAGTAAAGCCCAAGATGCAGAACACACACAGAGGCACTGGTAAAAAGTCCAAAGAGTTTATTTTAAGGCACAAGCACGTGAATAACTGTTCAGGCGGGGGGCTGGTTCACTGGGGTCCGAGCAGGGAAAGGGAGATGGTTGGTTTCAGAGTTCGTGAGGGGCTAAGCCTCTAGCTGTTAGCTTAGCAAAGCTAACTAAGATCTGAGCTTCCAGCTCAACTCAGAGAACAACAGGGAAGACACGGGAAATCCACATGGGAACCTCTAGGGAAACTCCACATAGGGGTCGTCAGGTTCCAACCATGTAGGAATCTTAGGGTTGGCTCACCAGGGCAGCTTAGCAGGATAGGTTTTCCAAGAGCTTCAGGCTTGAGACTGGTTTTCTGTGATGCAGCTCTCCCAGAGCTGCAGACCAGAGACAGGTTGCCAGGGAGACAGCTCTACCAGAGCTTCACGAAGGGACAGGAGGTTAAGCTCTTCCAGAGCTTCACGAGGAGACAGGAGGTTAAGCTCATCCAGAGCTTTCACGAAGAGGCAGGAGGTTAAGCTCATCCAGAGCTTTCACGAAGAGACAGGATCCCTGTGAGGCAGAGATAAGAGATATTAGAATCTGGTCTCGACCTAGGAACAACCAAGACTCAGTCAATAGCAGAAGGTTCAGGAAGCTAACCAACTAAGATCAACACTGCGGCGTGGAATCAAGGTTTGAAGGCAGCTTAAATACTGTGGTCCTCCTGATTAGTAGATCAGCCACAGGTGTGTGGAAGGCTCAGCTCAGGAGGACCCACGGCGCACTCTGCTGGAGGCAGAGGGTAATCTCCAGAACCATAACAATGACTCCAGCCCTAAAGAAAAGACAAAGAGAGCAGAAGAGGATCCTCGGCGCCCTCTGGTGGGCAAGCCTGAGGATCCCAACATTGATGAAGTTAAGAAACTATCCTAACATTACATTAAACAAATTCTATTTGAGAAAACAGATGAACAGCATACAGAGCATTTTTTTGCTTTGTAACTTGCCTGAAATGAGAATGTAGGCTGTTTCTGAGCTTGCTTTGATCTTGTTGAGTACCTCAGAGTGCAGATCAGCTTTCATCATTAAATCAGTCTTACCTACATTTCACAGAAGTAAGAACAATAAAATGTGTCAGGCACGTATGCAAATAGGTTGTTTCATTCCTGATGCAACTGCTTTAGTTTTATAAGCAGAGGAGTCAGCTACTTTAATACAGGTTTCTGTTTTTTGCAGCATTTACAATTTTGAAGTTTGTTGGATTGTGGTTAACTTTTCTTGCTCAGCCAAATGAAAGTTCAGTCTGTTTCTTCATATCTGGATTAAAGACTTTAACATTAAGCTGAAGTCCTTGTTCAAAGTGGAGCACAAACAAAAAGCAAAGAAAAAACATCTTGCTCTCTTCCTGTAGGGTATGACTCATCGGTACAACTGGACAATGTGTTGAAAAAATAAAGAAATCACAGCAAAGTGGTCTGCAGAAAGGATTCTTGATCAAGCTTGATTGAGTTTCCTTAAACTGTTCACATAATTCTTGTTCCTTGACAAATGTATTTCTTTACATAGTTTGAGAGATATTAGGATTTTCACAAGGAATGCAAAAAAACAGCATGATTAAACTTTTCATTATTACCACCCTATTGGTTTTAAAACCAGTCATGCTGTTCAAACAACAGGCAGCAATTTTTTTTATGAAAAACACTTTTATCATTTGCCAACACATATACAATACCGTTCAAAAATTTGGGGTCACATTGAAATTTACTTATTTTGAAAGAAAAGCACCATACATTTCAATGAAGTTAACTTTAAAATAGTCTTTACTTTAAAGAAATACATTCTATACATTGCTTATGTGGTAGGACAGCACAAACAGGCTCTAACCAGAGTAAAAAAAGAAGTGGGAGGCCGCGTTGCACAACTGAGCAAGAAGATAAGTATATTAGAGTCTCTAGTTTGGAAACAGACGCCTCACAGTTCCCCAACTGGCATCTTCATTAAATAGTACCCACAGTAGCCTGTTTGTGCTGTCCTCTGAAGGGAGTAGTACACACCGTTTTAGGTAATCTTAAATTTCTTAGCAATTTTTCGCATAGAATAGCCTTCATTTCTAAGAACAAGAATAAACTTTCGAATTTCAGATGAAAGTTCTCTTTTTCTGGCAATTTTGAGCATTTAATTGACCCCACAAATGTGATGCTCCAGAAATTCAATCTGCTCAAAGGAAGGTCAGTTTTGTAGCTTCTGTAACGAGCTAAACTGTTTTCAGATGTGTGAACATGATTGCACAAGGGTTTTCTAATCATCAATTAGCCTTCTGTGCCAATGAGCAAACACATTGTACCATTAGAACACTGGAGTGATAGTTGCTGGAAATAGGCCTCTATACACCTATGTAGATATTGCACCAAAAACCAGACATTTGCCGCTAGAATAGCCATTTACCACATTAGCAATGTATAGAGTGTATTTCTTTAAAGTTAAGACTAGTTTAAAGTTATCTTAATCAAAAATTACAGTGCTTTTCCTTAAAAAATAAGGACATTTCAATGTGACCCCAAACTTTTGAATGGTAGTGTATGTTAAAATGTACCTTAGTTATCTATCATTTTGGATTTTAAGGTGACTCTCTGGGATTTTACAGTGGCTGGATCTTAATAACCAGTCGCATGATGCTGCTACTTCTATTGTTTTCTTTTGCTGATGAGAAATATTGATTCTCAACACATTGGGATCACCAAGACAGGCCTTTGGGTGTCAGCATCATACCTGAATGTGTTCTTTGGGAATAACAGAAATAGCTGATACTATTGAGAAAATGCTTCAGTTTTCCAACTTTGATTCTTAATCCAGACAAACTGAAACTACATGAGATTTTTGCCACACAAAAAAGCTACCGGTACTTAAAAAATACCTGAAGTTCCAGAAATGGATACCTTGTTACCAGGTAGCATGCCTTACCCATTTCAGTCTTTTGTAACCATTTTGGAGAAATATCAAGCATGATGTTCCACATATTTCTACATACTCAGTACTTTTTTGCCATCGTTGTACAACGAGACACTTTTAGTCCTGTCTTATCTTCATCATGGCTTTAGCCAAAGGATGCAAATGAGAACATTTCTAGAAAACTTTGCTACAATAGCTTACTCTCAATGCAAATTTTGTATCACAAAAACTGAAAACAGATGTAATGGAGATACTGTAACTAGTGGCTGAAATGATATCAAGAACAAAGTGGAAAAACATACGCTTGGGGATATGCAAACTTTTTTTTTTTTTTTTACATTTGTCTGGTTTCCTGTGTTCAACTATGCATCAACCAAATGTTATTAGAGCCTTGGTCAAGTTCAAAAACTGCTCCTATCCTTGTAGATCGAGTCACCTAAAAAACAACAGAAATATCATTTTAAACTATTGTTTCTTAATTTCCTATTATTCCACCATAAAGTACTAAATGAGAAAAATATATATCAGTACATAAGATTAGATTAGATGAGCTTTACTGATCTCACAGCGGAGAAATTCACTCGTCACATATTGGCATAGAAGTTACAAAAGGTGCAAACAGGGAGGAAAAGGGTGCATTAAGAATAAACCATATATATAGGCTACAGCAGTGTTGGGAAAGTTCTCTTTCTACGTGAACTAGTTCAAAGTTCAGTTCACACATTTTAAAATGAACTAGTTCAGTTCATAGTTCATAATTCAAAATTTTGAACTAAGTTCACAGTTCCAAAAAATGAACTAGTTCATAGTTCTTTTTTTTTTTTCATATATTGCTCAATTACATCATAGCCTACTGTAGAAGCACAGACAGCAATTATTTTAGCAGTTGTAACTCTGAAACTGTGCGTCAGATTTCATCTTCATATCCAGTTTTGAATCCTTATCCAACCAAGATTTACATTAGCATCGAGGGGAAAGATTTCCCCATTGTTGCTTTAATGCTTTGTTGCTGTCCATTACTTCACACTAGTAGCAGCTGCAGCTTTCACCCCTACATTATATTCTCAAAAAACATCAGGAAAAATGTGCTGCTTGAATGGTCTTTTTTATGAGGAATTATTAAAAGAAAAATAGGAAAGTAGTCTTTAAGGTGCAAATGTTTTTTTTAATTTTAATAATTTTTTCCATTTGAAATTCCATTTCAATACATACTAAAAAGGAATACTGGGATCCTGGAAAATTATACCAGGCGGGTTTAACAAACAAGTTACATGGATAGTAAAACCCTCAAGAACAGGGGTCTTCTATGTTTTCCAGACCAAGGATCCCCAAACTGATGGCGAGATGGAGCGGGGACCCCCTAACTATATATATTGTATGAAATTGTGTCCTATAGTCACTCTATTACAGATGGAGTAATGTAAAGAAATTAATTTCTCCCTGGGATTATTAAAGTTTTTCTGATTCTGATTCCTGGTTGATGGGACAGGTGTTGTGAATGAAACGGTGCCCAGCTTGAAAGAGCTCCTGTGTGTCGCTGAATGTTTGCATTGATGACTGAAAGACATCTTCTGCCTCCATTTATCTGTTTACTACAGTGTGTTGATTTCATGTTAATGAGTATTTAAAGACATTTCAATTAGTGGGGAAAAAAATTGCAGGGGGGGAATATAAAAATATCAACTAACCATGCAGACCCTCATGCAGTACCTCCGTGGACCCCGTAGGGGTCACGGATCCCCTGTTGAAGACCTCCGCTCAAGAAGATTTTACTAACACAAACTGAGGGACCGGGCTGAGGTAGGAATTTAAGGTTACTGAAGTGCGGATTTTTTTACTAAAAGCCGGCGGGCAAAGTTGTTGCCATCATCCTCACCGACCACCTGGTCATAAACCTGTTTTAAGTGATCATACTGCTGCTTTGTCGCCTCCACGGTCGCCTCCATGCTGCTGTGGCTTCCACGCTGCATTTTGTTTTGATGACGCACGCGGCTGTAGGCTACGACACTGGTAGCTGGTGTTGCCAGATTGGGTGTTTTTCCCGCTACATATTAAGGCCTGTTTACGGTTTGATTTAGCTGGGGTTTCGCCTGGAGGACTCTATAGAAATCTGGCAACCTATTGAACAGAGCTGAACTGAGAGAGCGTGCCGTTCACAGACACCAGAATGAACGCGTTCATAATAACGTTCATCAGGCAGTAATACAGTACGTTCAGTTCACGTTCGCCCAAAATATGAACGAGTTCATGAACTTTCGTTCAATGAACGCGTTCAGGCACAACACTGGGCTACAGTATATCCAGGTATATACAGTATATCAAGATACTGTAAGATAAATGAGATCAGTTTATTGTTTGTAACTACTACACAGAACATATTGAACCACAGTGTCGTACAGAGGGCTCTCAAAACATTTCCTGAAGCTACAGTATGTAAAAAGGATAACTGCTCTTTCAAAATTACAGTAGCTTATATGACGATTTGATGAGTGGTCTAGCATGAAATTAGATCCTGCGTGAGCCCTATAACTGCATTATTGAATTTCATCTGTGCAATGATGTCTCTCACAAGGCCCCCGATGCTCATGCACAGCCAGATGTGAGAGGAATGTAACCGATATGGAATAAGGCTGCAGACGGAGATTAACAAATCTAATCTAGATAATAGTGGGTAACAAAGCTTTTTCTGTGATGATATATGCCTTCATGTATAGAAAGTAGCACTGTTGTAATGATGCCCTCACCTCTACCTTATTTTTTCAAAGTCCAGGTCCTCCTTTTCTACTGCTTATTTTCATTGTATTTTAATCATTGTGTCAGCTCAAACAGTACTTTCTCTCTGCACCATCTGCCATCGCATCCCAGCAGGCTTGTTTGTCCACCCCATTGGTCACTTCTGTTGCCAGAGTCGGAACTGTGGGGAGTGGTGTTAATGGCTGCAGATTGATACGCAATGAGAGGCCATTTTATGTTAATGAAGTGTAACAGGCCCTTTCATATGTTCCACAGAATGACTTGTGGTAAATGCTAATGGTTAGATTTTGCTTGGGCTAATGTATGAATCCATAACTGGCCTTCCACTGCAGCAACAAGACACTATTGATTGAGCTGTAACTTATACAAAGCAGTAATTATTTATAATTCTGATGAAAGATTTTAGTTGTTGGGAACTGGATGGATCCAACAGACAGATTGGATTAATATCAACACCATTTGAGGATAAAGTAACTGTAGTGTGGAGAGATAAGAAAGCAGAACTATTTTTATGCGCTGCAGGTTGAGACAGAATTAAATTACATCAGTGCTGTATATACTGTATGAATGAACCAAGGTGGGTAGTATAGGCTCCACAAAGGTGTTTGTGTGGCTTGCTTTTTTTTCAAATAGATGTTTATATAGGCAGTGGCCAAAGGACAGATAAAGATTAATTGAGCCACCTACAGAAAAGGGAAATCTTTGTCTTTCTCCCCATGTGTCTAAAGGCAAGGCAAGTCAAGGCAAGTTTGTTTGTATAGCACAATTCTGTACATGGATAATTCAAAGTGCTTTAGATGATTTAAACATTAAAACAGAAGGAAAATAAAAGCAGAATTCAAGCAAGTAGAGCTAAAAAAACATGATAAAAGCAGGTAGTAAATCAAGTAGAAAACAGCTGGACAACAAACTTAATCTAATGATACAATCAAAGGCAGCTCTAAACAAATTACTTTTAACATTGACTTCAAATAACTCAGGCTTTCAGCATTTTTACAGTCTGCTGGAAGCTTTTTCCAGAAAATGAAGCCTACTGTAGGAACTAAATGCTGCTTCTCCATGTTTGGTTCTAGTTCTGGGTGCACAGAGTAGACATGAACTAGAAGACCTGAATTGTCTGGAGGGTTGATATGCTGACAACAAATCTGTTATGTATTGAGGTACTGATCCATTCATTGATTTATAGAATAACAGAAGAATTTTTAACTCTTTTCTCTGAGCAACAGGGAGCCAGTGGAAGGACTTCAGAACCGGGCCGATATGTTCTACTTTCTTAGTTTTACTGAGAACACAGGAAGCAGAGTTTTGGGTCAGTTGCAGCTGTCTGATGGACCTTTTAGACAAAAATATGAAGACACCAATCAATCCTACTAAAGATAAATGCATGAATTAGTTTTTCTAGGTCCTGATTGGAAATTAGTCCTTTAATCCTTAAAATGTTCTTCTGGTGATAAAAGGTTGACTTAGTAACTGCCTCTATGTGACTCTGAAGGTTCAGGTCTAAGTCCATCATGCCACCATTATTATTTTAGCTACAATCACTGGTTTCTAGCTATACTAGCTGAAACTGTGTGCAAGAACATCCTTGTCTGTCCCTCCACAAGAATATAATGTACAATACAAGCGCTTAACATTGAGTCTTAAATAATTGACCAAAGGTGTATGCGCATGGTTGGTTGGTTGGCTGGCTGGCTTTGCTTGGCTTTAATGCCACATTTGGTTTCTATCGACTGTAAACACAAAGGAATCAGAACTACAATCAGTTGAAATACTGTTACGTATTGTGTTACGTAGATGTAAGGTGTTTTAAGCTTTTAAAAAGCATGATATAACCAGAAACTGAAAAGCAGCCAATTGATAATCCAATCAAATTAGTTTACCTATTTTTTTTACAGTCACAACTTTCTTACAGCAAAGCATGCTTTCTCCCCCAACAATAAAAAAGCCCCTAAATGTTGGATATTTCTTGATTATATCGAATAGATGAAATGAGGGATGAAGCTGGCATTCAGTGATCTTCAATAATGCTACAGTTTGTAGCAAATGCAACAGACCTTGTCTCAATTTACCGTAAATATTACATGTATGTGAACTTTTTGGAATTAATCACTCAATAAACCTTTAATATATTTAACTAAATCTATATCATCCTTTTTAACCTTACATTCTTTTTCCTTTTCAAGGAAAAAAACCCTCAGAACTTTTAACAAAGTAATTTTGTTATGTTGCTGTTTGTTTTTCAACACAAATCACCTGAAGCAACAATACTGTTGTCAGTCCTACATCTGGTTTGTTGGAGGAGGAGCAAAAATTATTGAAGGAATAAATGAATCACATCCCTTGGCATGAACATGCAGTTCTATACCTCTCCTGTTACAACATAAAGCAAAGGCATTGCAGTGGGACCTCCTTATCAGCAACCTGCATTACATTAAAATTGCAATCAGGAATCTGAAAATTAATTGGAGATGGTTATGACTGCCATTAGTGTAAAGGTATGAAGAATAAAAGCCAGAAAGGACATTTGCTAATGTGATAGAAAGATTTCACATGTTGTGAGTCAAAAACAATTGTAGGATAAAGACGTTTCAAATTAAAGACTGCAGCCTCAACAGAATGTAACAGAAAATTATAACAGAAAACACAATAAATGTATATTATAAAAAAATAAACTGAGCTTAGAAGAAGAAAAAAGACATTAGGCAACCAAGGCTGTCTTCTACTGAAAAAAAAAACTGATTGGTTTCACATCGGTTTGTGTCTTTCTGACCAATAACCTTCATCTAACCTACTGTATTATATATAATAGAGGCTCTAACACCTTGCCGCATGTGTGGGCGTAAGGCTAACTATATATATTTCAGAGCAATGTAAATCCTGCGGCTATGAGGACAGAGAATGTTGTACATTTACAGATCAGATAACATTTCTGAGCGTGTGAAAGTACTGTGGAAAATGTAAAATTGAGGGTATAATAAAAGCAAATTTAACAGAAAAAGAAACCATTAAACCTACTAAAAAATCTTATACAGAGATATGATGAGCTACTTTTTCCCTGAGAAGAGTACAAAATTTGAACAGATGAGTTAGGGAATCTAATGAACCAAAATGTTTTTTGGAAAGCATGTGTGTGGTGAATGAATTGCCTTAATTTCACACAAATGCTCTACTCTCTATCTAAAGGGATTACCCAAAGGCAAAACCTAACATTATATATCTGTACCTATAAAACTGGACGTATATAGGGCAGCAAATGAGAGATTTAGTGTCCTGCTCTTGGCACCATAGGCTGGGTTTCACTCCTTCTCCTCTCATCTGCTTTGCTCCATCCTGTGATCATTATCTCTTACAAGATCCACCTTTTCCTTTTGCTTTTTATGCCACCAGATCCCAGCCTATGGTGCCAGAATAATCGAGCTTCTAGCGAGTCTAATTCTAGCGTTTCTGTATTTGTTCATTCTGCCTGACCCTGACCTGTTTCTGTGACCAGATTACAGTTTTGGCCGCCCCTATTCTGCTCTGTTTTTTTCCTCTTCTATGTTTCCGGACTGTTGCCTGGATTTCTTATATTGTCGACCTTGGATCTGTCTTCTGACGACGGCTTGGATTGTGCTTCTGGATCCCTCGGTTCCTCCGCATGCTCTGGTTGCTGCAGTTCGCTGCTCCTTTTCTCTCTTGGATCTCTGATACAGGCTCAGTTTCAAGTTGCAGGGTTCCGCTCCTCTGGACTTCACTCCTTCTTCTGGGCTCAGACTGACCTTTACCAGGTTAGTGACTTTTACATTCATAGTTGTTCCCCATTTGAGAGTAAGAGGTCACTGACCTGAGTCTCTATCCCAACAGCGTTTCCAGTGAGCCCACCTCAGCTGACTAGCAGCTGCACGTAGCTTTTTTAATAAACGTTTTTGAATTAATCATCGTCTGTTTTGTCTGAATCCTCAGTCCAACGTTCAGAGCTTTCTTAGATTTACATGACTAAATTCATTAATTATGAGAATAAAGTCACAGTATTATGAGAAGAAAGCTCTAACATCACAAATATACAGTGCAGTTGTAATAACAAAGAAAATAAATACAAAATCACAATATTGTTATGCCATAAGCCATTGTATTAAGTTTGAACATTGGTGGAGCATAAGACTTTGTTTTGCTTACCAAAATTAGCTACAGATCCTTTGCAGACCTGCCCACAGGGACATATGTTTGTGACATGCATTGCTGCAGCCAGGCATTTCGTCATACACCCCCATTCTTTTTGCTGTGGTTGCAGGAGCACCATATTCGGGGGATCTCCTGAATCCAGACCACAAAGGCCAGACCCTTAAGACAACCAAAAGGTAAATGGGTTAGAATAGACTTTTTAACATTTTCTCCTAGATTAAAGGAATAACTTGGATGTATCATGGACTGGAAGAATGAAGCATCCCATATGACACTACTAGCAGTGAGGCCTTCTGAACAAAGACCAGCACCATGGCCTGGAAATGCCAAACTCCATTGAACATTGGGGACAGTTCAGCCTCAGCAGGTCTGGCAAAGTTAGGGAAAGAGTGAACTACCAAACAATTTATTTTTTTCATTATTTCTTATCATGTCATTATTTCTTATATTGGGTAATGGAAGCTAGCAAAAAATGGTGCACACGCTATTATACAAAAAGGGTGCACATGGTTCATCTGTTTTCCTGATGTGCTCTTTTCATTTGATTACCAAAATACGAACAATAAGCCTTTTTAAATAAGACACCTCATGTCTGCCTGCTTCTAGCCAAGAAGTCCTTACCCTCAGCTATCACAGAGAGTTGAGAAACATTTATTTAAAAGGTTACTGATTTCTGACTAAGGTCCCTGAGCAAGACCCTTAACCTCACACAATGGCATCCTACTGCTCCCCAAGGGTAATGTTTAAGTGCAGAGGTAAATTTCTCTAATGTGAGATCAATTAAGTAAAATTGTTATTAAATTAGTTAAAAAGCCAATTTGACCTAACTTCAAACTCTTTTCAATATAAACTGTGGTTCTCAAACATAAAAATTCTCACCAAACTGTGATGTTATTGATTATGGTCCCTTATTATTCTTCTTTTTGTGTACATAGTTATGTTTTGGATGCATATTTCGAACTATACAACTCACCGTATATGGTTATTTATGGTAGTAATTCCCAGTGTTCACAATACATATTAAAAACAATATACATTTCAAGTTTGGGCTTAATGACACAAGACAAATAAGCTTGAAATGCAATAACATATGGTTGCTACAAATACAGTTGTTTTTTGTTGTTATTTTTTTGGTTATATCTACACAACATAAATTTTTTAACAGATGCACACATACATACATATACAGCTATTTATTGATACATTTATTCACACACACATACATACTTTATATTCTCATCACGTAATCTACTAAATGGTATACATGACAAAATTTGCATTAATGCCCAATGCATCACGTATCACTGGAATTTTTAAAGTGCAAATTTAGATAACTTTTCTAAAAGTTTCTATTAATGATTTTACAATCATGCATTATTTTAACATAGTTGTAACTTTATGGAGTTAATGGTGATAAAAATTAACGTGTATAGTAACTTAGTTTAGTTGAGTTTTACTATTTTAGTCAAGAGTTTTTAAATGAAATATGTTTAACTGGGATTTAAGGCATGTTTGTTGATAAATTCTGATATTTTGAAGGGAGGTGGTAAATTCCTTCCATGCTTGTGCAAAGGTAACTGCTTGGCCATGATTTGAGTTTGATTTCAACTTTCTCTTATTTTTACCAACAAAGCCAGTGTAGCATTTTTTCACATAATAAAATGTTATTTTCCAAAAGTTATTCGATTAAATTAAAAGGCAGTCTTCCCCTTGCATTAAAATGCTCAGCTCTGGATGAGGCTTCAGTTGTGTTGGGCTGATCATGACATTAGGTCTTGATAACAATCAAAACTTTCATCTCATTAAAACAACCTATTTTGTCCCTGAATAATACAACGTTATTCTCATAATATTATGACTTTATTAATGTCTTTGTTTGACTTTCTTTTTGTAAATTTTGACATTGTTCATGAATTATTATGGCCAAATTTTCATAATAATGACATGCCTTAGCATAGCCTCAATGCTACACCATAGATCTTAACAGAGAGATAGACAGAACAAACACCAGGGCAGGAAAAAAAAATCTTGCTACTTTTTTCCACCATTACACATCACAAGTTAAGAAATTACAAATGTTAAGGCAAATACATTTTTTAATTCCCCCTCCGCCATCAGCAGGTTGTCACTCTTTCTTTATGATATGGGTCTCAGCAGCATGGACCACCAGCTTAAATCCCTAAATGTGTCACTTTGTGTTATCAGGACTTTACTCTGTGTTGCCTGGCTCTTTTAGCTTAGAGGAATGTAATCAATCTCCTTTTTTCCCCTCACATTATGGGGTTAGTGTTCTGTCTTCTGTGCATATGGCAGATTTGAACGTGCATAAGTCATTGATGTGGTGCCAAAGTGAATAAACTGAATAGAGATATTGAATTTTTGTTTGTTTTTACTTTGACATGTTTAACTTATGTGCATAATTGTTTGCCAAGACGTATGGGTGATAAGGCAACATGTTGAAGGTTGAGAGGAAAAGAAGTTACCAGATGACCTGATAAATCAGCATTTGGTCCATGTTGACAACAAAAGTCAAGACATTTCATTTTGGCACCTTAACACCCCATGAAAGCACTACATCTGCTGCCTTCTACAACGCTTTATATTTGTCACAACTTTTTCTCGCATTATACTCTTTACTCACATGCATTGAGCAGAGCACCTTACCATTTTGTATTCAGCACCACTGCTGCCTATCCCTCCTATACTGAATGTTAAACAGGTTTGACGTGGGGCTTTTATTGTAAATAATTTGGCTCAAACTTAGGGGTCAGCCAACCAAAGAGCATCTACTTTCTCCTCATATGAAGACCTGCTGTTCCTCCAGCTGCCCAGCTGCCTGTGTTTGAGACAGGTGTGCCATCGGAGCAAAGAGGAACACCTTCATTCTCAGTTAAAAATAGTCCTTTAGCTCTGCCCCCTTACCAGAACACTGTCATTTTTGTTATTTATTAATCACTCTTTTGAGGGCAATTTTGGTACAGCATTCAGTATACATCATAGGAAATTTGAGTTGTATTTTATGGAAGACAGATTGTGAAATAATTAAAAATGAATACTGAAATTATTAAATGACTTGGCAAAGTATTTTAATTTGTGAGCCAAAAAATTCAACAAACCGATATGTCCTGACATTTGAATTAGAAGCTCGGCCCTTTATTAGGACAGAAATATTTCTTCTATAACCCTAACCTGATTATTAATATGGTGTTTGCTGTATATTGCCCACATTTACCATGTTTGATGATGTTAATTTAATTTTGAGGTTCCTAAAATATACTTTTTTTGATTTGATTTGGAAGAAAGTCCATCTAAAGCGCATGCTTTTATTTTGAAGGCACCCAGAAATTCATTACACCTTTGTGCTCCTGCAAACTGATGTGTTTTCTGCGTTAGTTAGCACAGCACATTAACATAACCCAGCTAACTGCACTACCTTCTGTTAACTGTACTTCTGTAACTCTACATTTAACAGCTCACTAATTTAAATCTGAACCTATGATTTTATCAATTGATTTATTTACATCTTTTTAATTATAGCAGGATTGTTCCTTCATAGTATTGATCTTTTTTTTCAGATAAAAGGTCATTGAGGCTAACTCAGTCCAGCTATCTGGAAGATACAGGGAATTATTGTTCCCTTACTTGTTCAAAATTTGTGCGGCTCCTTTAGTGTTGCTCTTAGCCTCTTTGCAGCCTAAATTAACAATTCCTGTCTCTTTGGGTTTGTCAGTTTCATTAGTTTCTATATGACAACTATTGTGCATTTATTTGTCACACAACACTGTCTTCATGTGGAATATGGCATGTAAAAAGTGCTCTGAATCCCTTTGTAGCCTTTTCCTGACTGATATATTTGTAAAATGTTAATGGCCTTATCATTTGCAGCCTTTCATTCCACTTTGGCTTTAGCTGAAGGATGGAAATTAGCGTGGAAATTCAAACCAGATAAGCTGAACTATATAATACGTTAATAAGACAACCTGTATAAACCTGTATAAATCAAGTAAACATCATAATGGCACTGGTTTAAAAAGTGATTCATAAATATATGAGTTAAGCTGCACAAAAAAAAACTGCCCTTCTTAGTCTATTATACATGTCTCTTTAGAGGTTGAACTGTAGAGAATATATGTCACATTAAATGTTTTAATTTACCATGTTCTTATTTACTGTTACAAAGACCATTTTTTTTTATATGAGTTAGAATTTGAACAGGGGCTGAAAAATCCACTCCAGCAACAAATATTTTCAGTCCACGTAACATTACCCTCCTGTAGATGTGCTTAATAACTGCGCTTCTTAAAACGTGAACGGAAGGCCTGAGCAGGCTGCATGCTCAATAAACACCAACTGCATGATGAAAGCCTGGCAGTGGAATACTAATAGTAAACATAATTAGGAAATTTAAGCCAACTGTTGAGGAGGGAGTGGCCCGGCGGTAAGTCACTTACAGGGTTTGTTAGCATGACCTTGGGATGGCATTATAATTAGGGATCTAAAATTAACTGGCAAGAAAATTCCAAGAAGATTAATTACCAAAACCACAGTAATACCAGCTGTTTTACACACAGTAGACATAGCTCACTTACACGGTTCATCCCTCCAGTTAATTCACTGTAAGCTGCCGTCTGGATCTCCCAGGACAGAATTTTTGCTGTACCTGTTATTTTTTTCTGTGAACATCTGTAGATAGTCCTCTCTCCAGGCCACGGGGGGGATGCAATCAAACCCAACAGTGCAGCATTCCCCTCAGCGGAAGTGTAGAATATGAGGATTTAGGACATTGGTCGTACGTTTAGTTGCAGAGATTACCCCACCTCTGATGGCTCTGCTAGGCCAGCATTTATGATGCGGCAGGGGTGAAAAGCCTTTCCTCGCTGCTGTGTTGGATCAGTCTCCGCAGCGTGTTGCTGGAAGATATCTGCCTCAAATCAGAGCTATCAGCAGATCGCAGACTGACAGCAACACCAACGTGCGACAGTCACAGCTGGGAAATGAAAAGTGCTGTGAGGCAAACAAACTCCATTAAGACACACAGCAGCATGAAGCACTCGATGGACACAGATGTCAGAAAATATATCGATTCAGATGGTCAGTTTTAGCCCATTTTTCACAATCTTATAGCTTGAGGAATTAATCCCCCTTTAAAAGAAGCTTCAATCCAAGAGCTAATTTGAAGTAAATGAAGATGGCTTCAGTTATCTGGACCATTTTCTTGGTTATTGACCGCTGCAGCAGTAAAGAGACTCCATTTTCCAGAAAAGATAGAGAGCAAAGTGAAAGGTCAAACTAATATTGACAACTTCCATAGAATGCCAAACAATGCTTTGATTTGCTCCTAACGCAGTTGCATACAGAGAAATATCTGAATTTGTTACAAAAATTATAAAAAAAAAGAATCATATTTGAAGTAGCTTCCTGGTTATGTTGGGAAAAAAAAAACGCAGTGGAGAATATTCAAATTTAATTAAAAAATCCTTTAAAAATATTGTTTTTTATTTGCTGTCTCATGTCATGATATTTGCCTATTTAACAATGTGTTCACACTTATGCTCTTCTAAATTTTGCCTGTTTCAGGGATCTAAAGCATCCTCCATATCAACCAAAAAGGATGATTTATAGATTTAGAGATTTTGTTGTCTTCTTTGGACCCTTTGGCATCTGTAAAAACAATGTTTTATTTGCCTTCCCCTGCATAATGAAGCTTTTTTTATTTATATTATACATTTTGGATTAATAAAGATTAATTTGTGGTTATTATGTGACAGAATAAACTTAGAGCTGTGTTTATACCTCACCCTTTGACACAGCTTTGAACTCAAAATCTATATGAAGATATACTCTTATCGATTAGCCAGCAGACAGACTGAGTCAAATTTGGTTTGCTGGCCATGATGACTGAGACAGATCTCGTGTCAGATTGTGTGTCTCTTACTGTAAACAAGGTTGAGCTGCGGGGTGGTTCACGGCATGCGTGCAGCAGTGTTTGCTGTAACCCTTCAGGGTTAGTTCATCAAGCTGTAGGGGTAGTTTTAAACCCTGAACTGTTGACCTCAGCCCCGGATTGAACCAGTGTCCTACTGTACGGCTCAATGGGGTAATTGTTATTCTGTTTCTCTATTCATGGAAGTACTCCCTTTATCTTCATGAGTGTAAGGTTTATCACTTTCAATATACTCTATAAAAAGATCTAATGATAACTGGAAGGTGAGTAAATGCCTTGTAAATCAGGAGAGCTTTGACCTCTTTAGTCTGATAAAAACCATCAGATCAAGACTGTTTTCGCTATACAACAGGCCATACCTGACACAGTGTTCTGGGCTGTTCCTCTTTTGTGTGGCTTCAACAATATCAGAGCTGATTAGAAGCATAATATATGTGTTTCGAGGAGCATAGCCAGGAGCTCAAACCTAAAAATAATCAAAAAATCCATATTTGTCTTAACAGCATCATACTGGGCCTGGGCCTGTCTAAGGAGTCTTTACTTCTCTGAATTTCTTCTCAATTAAGATTGGGCTAAAATTTCAAACTTAGTTTGGTTTTGGCTAGTATTAACTTTTAATGCTGTGGATCATATACACTACTCAAAGAAGTTAAAGGAATTTGTAATCAGAGTATAGCATCAAGTTAAATAAACTTCTGGGATATTGATTTGGTCAGGTAAGTAGCAGAGGAGGTTGTTAATCAGTTTCAGCTTCTTTGGTGTTAATGAAATTAACAACAGGTGCACCAGAGGGGCAACAACGAGACGGCCATCAAAACAGGAATTGTGTTACAGGTGGAGGCAACTAACATTTTCCCCCTCCTCATCTTTTCTGACTCTTTTTCACCAGTTTTGCATTTAGCTAGGGTCACTGTCACTACTGATAGAATGAGGCGCTACCTGGACCCTACAGAGGTTGCACAGACAGTCCTCCAGGATGGCACTGCAATACATGCCATTGCCAGATGATTTGCTGTGTCTCCCAGCACAATCTCAAGAGGAGATTCCAGGAGACAGGCAGTTACTCCAGGAGAGCTAGACAGGGCCGTAGAAGGTCTACAGCCCATCAGCAGGGCCAGTATCTGCTCCTTTGTGCAAGGAAGAGCAGGAGGAGCACTGCCAGAGCCCTACAAAATAACCCCTAGCAGGCCACTGGTGTGAATGTCTCTGACCAAACAATCAGAAACAGACTTCACGAGGGTGGCCTGAGCGCCCAGCGTCCTCTAGTGGGCCATGTGCTCACTGCCTGGCACCGTGGAGCTTGATTGGCATTTGCCACAGAACACCGGAATTGGCAAGTCCTTACTGACAAGTCCTGTGCTTTTCACAGATGAGAGAGAGCAGGTTCACACTGAGCACATTTGACAGACGTGAAAGAGTTTGGAGAAGCCGTGGAGCATGCTATGCTGCCTGTAACATCGTTCAGCATGACTGGTTTGGTGGTGGGTCAGTGATGATCTGGGGAGGCATATCCATTGAGGGACATCCTGACTGCCATTAGGTATCAGAATGAAATCCTTGCACCAATTGTCAGACCCTATGTTGGTGCAGTGGGTCCTGGGTTCTTCCTGGTGCACGACAATGCCTGGCCTCATGTGGCGAGATTATGCAGGCAGTTCCTGGAGGCTGAAGGAACTGCTACCATTGATTGTCCCCAATGCTCGCCTGACCTAAATCCAATAGAACACCTCTGGGACATTATGTTTCAATCCATCCAACGCCGCCATGCAACCTGTCCAGAAGCTCAGTGATGCCCTGGTCCAGATCTGGGAGGAGATAGCCCAGGACGCCATCCATCGTCTCATTAGGAGCATGCTCTGACGTTGTCAGGCATGCATACACGCACATGGGGGCCATACAAATTACTGAATACCATTTTGAGTTGCTCCAATGAAATTTCAGCAAAATGGACTAGCCTGCCGCATAATTTTTTTCACTATAATTTTTGGGGTGACTTTGAATTCAGCCCTCTGTAGGTTAATAATTTTTATCTGCATCAAATGATGTGGCATCCTTTTGTTTGTAACATACTGTATCACCCAGTCCATATCAGTATAAATAAACAGCATGATTTTTTCCCCCATTGAGATCTGATGTGTTTTCAAAGTTTTCCTTTAATTTTTTTGAATAGTGAAAGAAATCAGGAGTTCATTTCCTTATCAAAACAAAGATTTTGTGTGATAACCCATAGGGTTGACTCCTCCCAATCCCTCCAGATCTTTTGTGTTCCAATTTTCAGACCTCTCTTCCTTTCCCAGTATGTATTTTCCATGAGCTGCATCCCATTGTGTGACTCATCCATTCTATGTAGAAATGGATACATACCTGCTGAGTTCGAATTCAGCAGCTGCGTTTAATATAATACAAGCATGTGAATACTTCTGTCTGAAATTAATGAAAATAGATGTTTTTGATGGTTATTGAGTGAGATATGTGACAAGTAATGATTGGTTTATTGAAAGGTTTTATCTGTCCTTGTGTAAATGGGTTTGGCTGACATTTAAGCACAGATTCCAACATTTGTGCAGAGTTGGGACTATAAATATAATATTAGTCACAGCAGTACTGCTGCTGAAGCTCCTTGAAAATTTTATAAGCACCCAGAACAGTAGTAAAAAGTTTGGTATCTATTCTTTTCCGGCTTTGTGTGTCAATTGACATGATTGCTAGGTGACAGAGCTTAAGGTTGGTTAAAGCTCTACAAGGCTCTAACTGTTTGAATCCATAGCCAAAACTCTTCCGGAATCCTGGACCTCGAAGGGCCCAGTCTAGGTAGACAGAGTCCTTGAAGGATGCATCCTCTAAAATGGCACAAACCAACCATCTATGTACAGATTCCCCAACTAAATTAAAAAATGTTTACCTAGCCCAGGTTCCTTAGTCAAATTAACTTAGTTTTTGGCTTTTGTCCAAACAAACGTTTTAGAACAAAGTCAATTTTATTTGAGCCAATAAGCATCCAATTTCCCTCTTACCTGTACTGACCTGATAATGTCACACACTATTCATACCCATTTAATATTCCAATCAAGGTTCCTCTGATCTATTTTCAAGCTGAAAACATAAAAGAGTTGGGGTCCCTTGCTGAATCTGAAACTAAGAAAGAGTCTTTCTCTATAATTGTGACAATCATGACAATGATCCCATAGCCACATCAAAACTTGTTTTGGAATTGATAAATCAGGCTGTTATAAGATTTCTAGATTAGCCCTTACTTTAACTGTCTTATATATCTATAAGGTCCTCAAATTCAGTTTTATGCAAGAAAGTCAGTTTTTTAGACTATGTCTATTATGTTTTTGAAATAACAATACAGAGTTATATCACAAAATTTTTAATGTCTACAACAATCGTATCTTTAAGGTCAAATTGTTAAGGACCATGAATGTCAGTTGTGTTGTATGTTCACTTTAATTGATTTCTTTGGAAGAGAGAAAATCCAAAGCAAATTTAAACTAGTAAATCCAGATCTTGTTTGTATGTCGTATAATCAGCCCACCCAGCTTAAATAAATCATTAAAACTCAAAATAATGATATTCATGCCTGTGGTGAGTCTATGTAAACTTCTGACCTCAACTGTAAGCACCACCAAAAACTGTTATAATTGGCTGATTTTCACACATTTGTGTGTATTTTATATTATAATGTGGTAAAATTGTCCTTTTTGCACATCAAAGGCTTATTCAACAACATAATCACAAATTAATGAGCATCTGTGTACATAAGGGAGTTATCTAAAATCTAAATGTCTATACAGGTCTACTGACGGAGAACAATTTTAAAACTTTAAGGCTTCAGTACAAAACAGAATAATCTCTGAAACATATACTTTAGGTGTATATCTGGTGCATTTCAGTTTAGAATACGTGTCACGGCCTTCCAAGTTCCAACAGCAATGTTTTCCTGAAGGCCATAGATGGCAACAGGTTGTGTTTCTTACACGCACTTCTGACTTGAAAAACATATGGCTGTCATGATTGGTTTAAGCGATCTGACCCACATGCAGAGAACCACTAAGAGACCAAGGAAAAAAAGTTTAACAGCTTTATTAAATGTAGATGAAAAACAGAAGTTGGATTTGGAACTCAGTGGGCAGGTGAACCGGAACAGGAAAGTCTGAAGGGGAGATCACAGTGATCAGTTCAGGGACCATGGAAATTTAACTGAAGCTTGAATATGACTGGAGAGGGACTCACGTTTGAGGGGGCTCTAGTCAATCCTTGAATCCAGCTTGTGGGGGTTAATCCAGAGAAGACGGAACTCGTTGGAGGGCGGACAGATAGACAAGCGTTGGACCCAGAGGAGTAAAGGAGCGGACTGTCACTTGGATTTCCGATGAGAACTTGAACGGATCATGTGGAGGTTTCCCCCTGCTCAGTGTGTACTCAGTTAATCCTTCCAGGGGGAGAAGGTCCAGTTATCCAGTTACTCAGGAATGCTTCCTGCCAAAGAGCAAAGACAAAAACTAGATAAGACTCAGAGAAACAAAGCTTAGGTTAGACTCTGCTAATCTCAGCTTGGCTAGAGTACTAAAAACTGGCAAATACTCTGGCGTTGAGGTAGTGACAGCCCATTGCTCAATACTCCTCCAGTAATGATCCAACGAGCTACAGGTGTGCAGGGAGGCCAAACGAGGACAGGGCACCACCTGGTGGGGGAGAGAGAAAAACACACAAACAACCCACACAAACTGGATTCCTAACAATGGCGTTTATTTCCAGCAAGAAAAAATAAAAAAATAAAACAGACAACATCTAACTAAAAATATCTTACGGCATAGCTAAAAAACATTAGTTAACTTGATCTGCTGGTACAGCAAAAGTGGTCAAAAAATCTTTTTTTACCATCTCCCGTCCTCAAGCCTGACATTTGAAATACAATAAAAATAAATAAATAAAAAAGAAATAAAAAAATCTTCCCTGCCCCTCCCGTTTGTTCCTAAGCTTGTGAATTAATGGGCGGATCTTAATTTTACCAAAGTAATCAAAACAATTCCAAATATAAAAATGATACATCTTAGTTTCAGACTAATTTAATTATATTTTGTCTACAAAATGAAAGAAAAAAAAATACATAAATCTAAATAAAAGGAACTTGTGATTTACAAATGTTTACATGAATGGCCACAACAATATGGTTTTTCTTCACTGGGCGAAGATATAAAGAATACCTAGAGTAGTGATTTTCAATCATACTTTTACTCCAGTATAATACAAAAACAAAATGGGGGGAGGGTTGGTATAAACAAGAATGGGACGACTTCTTCCCTGAATGGAAAAGAAAAGCAGTCATTTCTAGGGCAACACAATGAAGCCCCGTGTGCGTTGCCATAGCTCTGTGGTGCAGGTTTACATAACATTAAATATTTGCACCTTTCTTAAAACAAATTTAAACAATCTATTTCAAGTAATTTTTTTCATTTACTAACTTGTGATTTTCTGTCAGTGTGACGAAGATGCAGCAAACCATCAGAATTTACATTTGGAGGAAGGTATTTCCTCCGCCACCAGGCCACTGTAACACCTGCTGCTGAATTCCAGCTATCACTACCTGATCCTTACCATATATGCATATCTGTTATTATTACCAAGGGATTTGGGGAAATACTGTATAGGTTTTCTTTGGTGATTTATATGGAAAGTATGCATGCCGTTCTATTAGATTTTCTTGTTTGTACAGTATGATTAGTGTGGATTGACCCCGATTTGTTATTGATATGTTATTGGCCACCGCTCAGTGGACAACAGTCCTTATCTGGCCACCCCTATTAAACAGTTTTAGCTATAAAACTGCAATTTAGCAAAACTGAAGAACTGTTTCGCTGATAGAATCATGCCATAACTCAATAATTTATTTTAAATATCAAAAGAATTCATAATTGTAAAATCTAAACTACATTATTCCACACAGATTCATTAAATAAATTTGTGAAAAAAAGATTGATTACAGAACATTGTTTTGGTCTAATAAAATAACGTGAGGAAAATATTAATTACATTTTTTGATATTTTTTTTAGACTTTGATACCCTTTGTTTTTGTATTTATCAATATTATCCAGACAGAAAATGGGCTCAGACAGAGAGAGGGAAGATATGTGGCAAGGGTAACCAGACCAGGGCTCAAACCTGTGACAGCCACATCGAGGACTAAAGCTCTGAACATCGGTCATGCACCCCTGCACCACTAACCTTCATTTAGATTTTTACATATATTTTTGTGGACTATATAAAAATATAAACTTGAATTAAAAGGAAAACATATTGCCACTAATCTATGTGCTATGTTCATAGCGTCTAAGTATGTATCAAAGGTCGCATCTGAAAAGGAACTCCACCAGATAAAATTAACACATATCATTCGGGAGGGTTGTCTCTCTTTGTTACAGCTGGAGGGGGGGTTTTGTACCAGGGAATAAAAATGACATACAGTATCCTTCTGCTCCAGCTGGCAGGCTGCCCAAAGGGGCCAAACGTCCTCTGTGATTAGTCAAAAGTGAGAAATGCAATTAAAATGGCAGGTAGCTGTTTCTTCTTGTTGTGCGAACGGGGAAGAAATGTGAAGTGTCACAGGCTCTGACGCATACGGCACTGCAGAGTCTCGCTCTCAGCAGGGTTGAGAGCTGTGCTTCAAGAGAACTGCACTGTGTTTATGCTCATCTGGAGGGTAGAGAATTCCTTGTTATCTCATCTACAAGTCAACCAGGATGATTAAAGAAGGGAACAATAAGGTTTTTATGAAGCTCACAGTGGAAAACTGTAAGATGGCACGGTTACCAGTATTTAGCCCAGTGCCAAATGAGAGCTAGTAATAATTCCACTGCCAATGAACGGAGGATTACGTTTTTTTAAGAGCCTTAAAAAAAACACTAAATGCCTTCTTTTCATTGATGTTGTAACAAATACTAAAAATAATAATAACAATTTATTTAGAAAGGTTCCACAGTTAAAACCAAATGTCTTAATACATAGTACAAAAAATTACCCCATGTTTTTAATGTCGGTGATAAAATCTGATTAAAACCTGTTAATCTGGTTAAGACAGAAGAAATAACAAAGAGTTTTCTGAATACCGGAATAAAAAGCAATAATTTTTCTTTAGATTCTGAAATGTATACAAGCTATGAATACTATATTTTAAAACTATTCAAGAAAACTCAGATGATGTAATGACTTGTGTGTTATATACTGTATATGAATAGCTGGTATAAAGCACGATGGAAAATGGATGGATGGATTTAATTAGTCCATGAGTCCATTATGTCCATGAGTCTGGTTCCTTAAATACAAAACTTGTCAGCTTTTAAATCATTTTATTGGTTTTATGTTATCAGTTGTTGCAATATAGTCTATTCCTGGTGATCATGTGGTGGAGGAAATATAGCCAATTTGTATCAGTTATCTTTAGCCTGGCAAACCAGACTGATGTGAAATATACACACCGTATCTTTCTGGTAAAGAGCTGGTGGTGCTTGATTTCAAAGGTAGGATTAACAGGGTCAGCATCCCCAGGATAGGAGGATATAAGATGTGCTCTCGAGTATGCATTTTCATTGCATTATTGCTCTGTTGCTATCACCTGCTTGTTGCCATGCTGGCAGAAAAGCGCTGCAGCATTATGGGTAATTCTCAGGCTGAGATAGGAATGGCAGATCTGGCCCAAGTTAACAGTGGTTTACCAGACTGAATTACTCAGACCATAATTCAGTCATGCTAGCCAGGCTGAGGGATACAAGCTATGATGACTGTTGGATTATGTGTAGTGGTACCAAGTGACCCAAATTGGTAACTTCACTTTAAAACTGCAAATTTAATGGAAGGTTGCATTAATTCCCTTAAAAGTTACCTTGAAGGCACACAGGCCCGCTAAAGATAACGCTTGAGACAATCTCACCAGATTCAATGATTTTATTACAATTATTTAAAGCAAGGCAGTTCAAAACCACTCACACATTCAAATAACAGTCACAGCTCAACTACAGGATGGTAGTGTAAATCAGGGTAGTGACCTACAAAAGAACACAGCAAAAACAAACAAAAAGAAAATCATACACCAAACCAAAAGGAGTACCACCACCCAGAAAGTCCACCACTAACACCAGAAGCTGGCCGTTTCTGTCAAAATAAAAAGACATTCAAATCACACATTTTATATCAAAACAGTTCAGTACACAAAAACTCAAGCAGCAATATTTTCAATAAAAAGTCAGTTTGTGGACGAACCCCCACGCCTCAGCAGACACTGCCCAGAGCTTCACCAGAGGGTTCGATACACGCCAGTCACAGACCGGCCCGAATCAGTCACACTGGACGAGGGACAGAAAGCAGCTTCATGCTGACCAAGACGGCGGGCATGGAGCCGACAGCCAAAGTAACAGGCAGGCGGCGACGGACGCCTACAGGTGGACTGCCAGCCGGGAACAGCAGACAAACAGCTGGCCAAGGACAAACAGCAGCGTCTAATTAAACATTCATGTCAAAAAAATAGAATCTAGAAGCATGCAAAGAATGAGCTTTGTACTTACCACTGAGCTCTATGTAGTGCCTCTGACAGGGAGAAGAATCAGGCAGCTTGTATGGAACACCTGTATATATCAGTAAAGCTGAGCTAAGGCTAGGCTAACAGAGAATAAGAGTATAAAACAACTTCTTACCACAAGAAGGCTTGATCACTGCTTAGTTTTAAGCGCATAATTCGAGCGCGCATCCGTATGCAGCTGGCGTGCTGTGCCAGCAAACACCGAGGTCTGAACCGGAAGGACGACATGATGACCAGGTGAGCCACACCAATTGGATTCAGCACTTGTGTGGTGCGTTTAAAGCCCACAGGACATACTGCTATGGAAGCTCATTGGTAAAATTCCCTTATGACAGAAAGAAGGCCACGATTCACACCATTTTATCATCCGGAGGGGGACACATTAAATTACAAAACCGAATTCATACAGCTGTCTTAAACACTTCATACATCCCGCAACGCATCGTCAAATCCTGTTATCCCCCAACCTTCAGTCCAATTCAGGGCAGCATTTATAGTTTCCACATCCCACTGTGTGGATGCACATGCACAGGAATATCATGTTGAAAGCTTACTGGAATTCACGTGGGCTGGTCTGCGTCAAAGTCACTCCGACCCTCAAAGAATGTTTATACAGATGTTCTCTGATTTGCCAAAACTCCTCATACATCGTCTAATTGCGTACGAATAAGGCATTAGAGACTTTATTATTGCTAAGACTCATACTTGAACTTCAACATGTACTGTTTTGTTGCTAAGTAAGTATAGGGCCATGTGTAGGATATATTCTGATTCTGATTTCTGATTCTGATCTGATATAAGACAATAAAACTGCTTCTACACTGCCACATATGGAAAAGTGCATAGCGTAAATCTATGGTATCCACCGAACAATGGTCTGCAAGAACTGCACGCTTACTCCTGGGAACATCTGCTACGTCTCCGACTGAAACACAATCACATCCAAGAGTCCTCTTGAGTTATTTTGAAATCCTATGCTCTATATTAAATGCTGGTCATCATAAATCAAAGAAGAAATTAACCAGCTTAAAAGAAGAGAAGAGACAGCTGATTCCCTGTGCTTACAGCCATCCTATCTACAGTGTGTTCCCTACAGAACAAGACAACAGAATTCCATAAACTTGTCAGGACTGACAGGGATTTTAAAAAGGTCAGCCTTATCTATCTGATGGGGGCCTAAATCACAGAGGATATAAGCAACATTAATATGAAGGGATATGCATTCATCCGTTATGAGAGAGACCCCAAATGGAGGGGAATGCAGACAATTGCACCAGCAGCGGACTGAGCATGTTCGTAAACATTAGGTTGGGGACAAACTTCATGGTACATGAAACTGATTGCTGCACTTACTATGAGATCATGACTGCTTCTATTTTGTCAGAAGCTCAGAACATAGGACCCAGAATTCAAGCAGACAGATCAGGGTATTTTCAAAGAAAGCATTTATTACAGAACTCAGCATGTGGCTGCTCATCAGCAGGGACAGGTTCTCTGGATACTCTGTAGATATGGGCCCTCAGGTTAGTGACTTTAGAACTCAGATGGGAAATGATAATGAGCATGTAAGTCACTAACCTGGTAAAGTTCAGTCTGAGCCCAGAAGACTGAGTAAGCTATGGAGGGATTGTTTCTCCATAGCTTGTGTCAGAAGCCGCTTCCAGAGTTCCAGGAGAGAAGCAGAGCAGCGAAAAGCAGAAGCAAAGGCACACAGAGGGTCAGAAAAATCCGGAGGGATAATCCGAAGGCAGGGTCGAAGTAGGAACAGGTTTCTAGGCCAGAAGATCAGAAGTCCAAAGAGGTGCTGAAGGGATATCCAAGCCGGGGTCAAAAGACAGGTGCAAGGTTAGCAGGCAGAATCCAGGTAACAGTCTGAAAACAGATCAGGCAACAGAGCAGAACAGGGGCAACCAAAACACAGAAGTCCAGGGAAAGAAACTAGTCAGAATCAGGTAATCAGAAACTAACAGATGGCTAAAAAACTCTCACACTCAGCTTGAATGATCTGGCACAGATGGTCTGGAAACAGGCGGCTTAAATAGAAAGCAGGAATGGCTGAATCTGATGAATGAAAATAAACGCTGGGCAGAGCTAAGAAGATAGGAGAATAGAGCCAAAGCCAGCCATTAGTACCAAGATCATATTTTCATATGACATATTTTTCTGTAACACAGTACCTGCTCTGGGAGTTTTAACAAAGAACAGTCATTCTGGTATATGCGCCTGGCCCAAACTTTAGCTCCCCAGCGCATAGTTGCCAATTACTACAAGGCCCAGCATAACTGTGCCGATAATACAATCTTTTTAATGGGCGATTTTAACAAGTGTACTGTGTCTGTCCATTTGTCTAAGCCTCTTAACATCCACCTCATTTTGGGAAATTCTCACCTATTTTGCATACCCAAATGGAAAAGCAAACTGAGGAACTGTAAGCCCAAATTACATGTGTGATACATTATTTAAAAGTTAACACCCTCTAGTTTCTGTATGTAGAAATGAAAATTGGGTGGGTAAAACAAAGCCCAAGCTGCATCAGTTCAAACATGAATCAAAGTAATTTTTTTATTCTCAATTTTTTGAACAGCAGTAAAGAAGACATGCTTGCTTGTTGTGGCTGCTTTGTCATGTTTACATTTTGACATGCTGCTATATCTCTGTTAATTGTACTTTGGTGATTGCTATGTCCATACAATGTACTTGGTGGTTCAAGTGTGGAGAATCTAAGCTTTCCAACGATATCTAACATGTCCATATTGATAAACATGTTACTGGTGTAATTTTAATGCATTCTGAGTTATTAATTGTAAAAGCCATAAAAAGGGTCACCGGCGACCCGTTGGGTTTTGACAGGCTAATTTCGAGCAATATGCGACTTGTACAACAAGAATGAACAAGATCTAAGATCACTGCTTCAGAAAATATAGAGTGCACCAATCTGTCCATATGTCTCAATCTCTGATGGTCGGATCATAGGGTCATCCAACTACTGCCCAAATTTTTTGAAACTTCAAAGCACATTCAGACCTGAAGAAAGGACAATGAACCCACCAAGCAAATATTGGTTGAAAAGACTGTCGTGGGATAAAAGTATTCAGCTATTCACCCTAGTTAAATAAACGGAGATAGACGGATTTTACTCAGTCGGCACATTTATTGATATCTTTGCAAAGAGAGAACGGTTCATTATACAGCCCTTATGGCACAGCATTCTGCCCTGTTCTGCTAGAGCAGCGTTCGTTCCTCCTTACTTACAACAATGGAAAAGTAGTCAGAGTCAAAACAAATTACAGACACTTTGGTTAACAGTAACATGTTATGAATAAACCTTGAGAAAGTATCTGGTTTGTTATGGGAAGAAGCTCTGTCTGGTCTACAAACACTATCCTGCAGGGAATTGTGTGGCCTTGAGAGAGAAACAGACTGAGTGAAAACGTTTATAGTGAGTAAATAGCATAAATTAATATATAATAGAAGAGAAATCCAAATTTTCTGACAACAGGACATACAAAAGAGATGGAAAAGACGACATGATTACATCCAAGTGATGTCTATGTCAGGGTTGACTGAGGTTTTGAGGACCCAAATTCAGAAGGGAGCCAGCACTGACGAACTACACAGGGAGAGTTTATACAGGAGACTGAAAAAAGACAGGACTAATGAGCTGATTAGGAGCAGGTGTGAAGAGAGGATTCTAGAAGGGAGCTTTGGAAAACAAGACCAACACAAGAGGGCAACAGAGGGCAACGAAGAAAAACCTGAAAATTCAAACATAGCCAGAAAACACAACAAAATAGGAATTATACCAATAAAACTAGAAAACATGGATCAAAGTAAAACTCAAAAGAAAACTTATCCAAACCAAGACTGTGAAAGTCATTTAGTTCTTTCACTTTTCATTTAGTCTTGTCTTGAACACTGACATTCCACAGGGGTGTGTATTGTCACCTCTCATATTCTCTCTCTATACAAATGAATTGCAGTGAAACAGCAAACACTTCCCTGTTATTATGTATGGCAATGATATGTCCCTGGTTGCCGGCCAGCAGGATCCTTGCTTTCCCACTTATTCCCAAGATATTGAGCAGCTTACTCGATGGTTCAAGGATAACTTCTCTGACTCTAACGTTAGTAAAATCAAGGAGACGTGTTTGGGTGAAAAGGCAGGAGTAGAGGGCACAGGGTCCATGTTCAGGCCTGTATGCATGAGAGGGAAAAGTTTGGTGCAGGTCACTGAGTTTATTTATCTTGGCACAACAATTGACAATAACATCACTTTCCAGTAAAATGCAGATAACATTTACAAAATAGGAAGAAAGCGACTTCTCCTCAGGCAATAGAAGAACTTCAAAGCCATTAAACAAAGTTTGGCCTTGGTCAACCGGTCATTTACTGAGAATGTTTCCATTGATAGTAACAACTTTCAATAGTATCACCTCATATGTGAACGTCTTAGTTGAATATACTGTAGGGACAAGCTGACTCAGGTAGTGAACCAGGCCTGTAAGATAATAGGGGTCAAGCAAACGCAGTGTCAGGAAATATACAACCATTCCATAATTATAAAAGCCATCCAAATTTACAATGACATCACCTTTTCAAAGCTGGATTTGTCCTGATGCCAAAGGAAAGGAGGCTTAGAGTTCCTGCTGAAAAAGCAGGATATAAGAAATTGTTTCAATCAATCAATTTTTATTTTAGTTAATAAAAAATGTCCATATAAAATTAAAAAGATAAAACATCATAGAACATTTTAGGATGTTTTGCTGCAGAAGGGGTCTGCAGCAAAAATGGATGTTATTGAAAATTAAAAAACTTCCATTAATTTATGTTAAGTTCTTAAGCTTTATTTTTTATTTGGATTTACTTTGACTTATTTGCAATTGTTGAAATTTTGACTTTCTTAAAAAAAAAAAACAAAACAAAAAAAAAACACTGTATTAAAGTGCTACTTTTCTAAAGTCTGTGGAAGCCTGCTGTACTACAATCATAGCACACATTTGTATATAAAAAGAAACAGCAGTGGAGATTTGGCTTGAGTCAAAATTTTTACCTTTTGCTATTGCAAATCTAATCTGGTCCAGGCATTTGTCGAGGAGACAATTCACATCTTCATACTATGTCACTTGGTTTTATGGACAGTTAGACTACACCATACAATTTAAGTTGCAACAGATTGTTCTAGGGGAAGTGTTGCTCTAGATGAAAATGATGAAATGCACGTGAGAAGAAAAGGGGGTCCCTTACACTAGCTGAAAAACTTCCCCACAGAACAGTATAAATGACGTACTTGTGAAAGTAGCATGATGTATCATGCTACTTTCACACTTGACGGCGTAGGATGACGTGGTGCTTGATTAAGTGAACCAAAAAGAAAGACCGCATTTTCCTTTTTTAAAACTTTTAAAATGTCACTTAAAATTTTCATTTCAGTTAAATGGGAGCACAGTTAATGTGACATTTCTTATTAACATTTGTCAAAGAAAGCATCATCGAGCAGATCTTTGCCCACCGGTTGGTAATTAAGGCCTACTTAGCTGGACTACTGCAGTAGGCTGTGTCTTGAATAAGGTGTGGTAAAGGAATGAAACATCTGTACTAGAATATATTCTTGAAGAATATCTGACTCTGCAACACCAGACCTATACACCAGATGTGATGTCACATGTGTTGAGTTTGAAAAGCACCCTATGTTTTTATGGAAAATTACTATATTAAAAAAAATAATAAATTTTTTTATTCATTGAAGGAGAGTGAAAAATCAGGGCTGGGAACGCAATGCTGTGGTGTGCTGCTTTTGAGGTTTACTACAGCAGATGTGAGTTTCCCCATCCTTACCACAATGGGGCAAATGCAGAGAAAGTCACTGATCCAGGATTAAATTTAAGGTTGTATTTATTCATTTATTAAGGTTGTATTGTAATAGGGCTGGGCGATAATTCAATATCGATCGATAGACGTGTGGCGCAATAGAAAAAAAGAGGGTCGATAAAAGTTCGATAAAAAAGAAACGCAGTTTTCCTTCCTTCTCATTGTAGCCTAGCATGTAGGTTTATGCTAGTCACTGCTTCCTCCCAACCAATCACAATCGCGGACCCAGGCACGCCGTCACCAAGCGCCGCCCTCTCAAACCGCAACACAGAGCACATGAAGATGCAGCAAGGAGAGGCGGAGGAAACTGTTCCAAAGAAGGGTTTTTGTAGTTCGGCAGTCTGGCAGTATTTCGGTCATGGCAAGTCGGACAAAAAACAAACCACAGTCATCTCTAAAATGTGTCGGGAACCAGTGAAAACGAAGTCTGATAACGAAACCAACTTTTTTTTTTTTTTTTTATCATCTCAGCCGCTCACACCCGCAGGAGTACGAGCTGTGTAGGCCCCGACGCGGTTCTCCTCCGAGGAATCTTCGGAAAATATATATATATTTTCAGTTCTGGGCAGTTTCCCACGTAGTTCTAACAATTGAGATAAAAATGCTGAGGGGCCAGCAACTTCAAAGAAATAACTCAGGTTAAAGCAGGAAACGGGGGCGGCGGCGGTGGGGGGGCATTTATTTATTTGTTATATTTAATTTGGTCACTTTTCTGGTCACTTTAGTTTATTCTTTGTCAGTATTTAATAACATAAATTAGGTCTCTTAAGTTATTTTTCTTTAAAACAATTCTGTTATGGTTAAAAAAGTTGGTTAAATAAAGATTTAATTCGAAGTCTGTGTTTTTGATTTTTATTAAAATTAAATCATTTAGCAATATTATAAAAAGTCCAGGCAGAGCTGCACATAAAATATGGTTTCAAATCTTTTCAATAATTATCGATAACGATCAATATGCATTTTTTTTTATCGATAAGCTTTTTTTCTATATCGCCCAGCCCTATATTGTATTTAAGGATGTATAGTCTTTGTTTGTGCCTAGCAATAATCTCTAGTTTGTTCATGAACCAGGGTGAATTCGCACCAGAGGGATCCAGGTTAAGTTATCAGGGAGCAATCAAGGGGTTTTGTGTAAGAAATGCTTAATTTTAAATGATCATAAATGTAATTTTGAAGATCGGTAAGCCCAACAGATTTTATGATGTTACCTGGCTTTAGAATAAAACAGTAAGATTTATAGAAATAAAACTGCCTCTAATGGTGTGGCTATTGGCTAACAAGGAACTCATATCTTTCTATTTATTTGCCACTTTGCTGTGAAAAATATTTTATGAGGTTCAAATCTGTAAATAGTGATGTCTGCTGAGTGGCTTCTACCACCAGAGTCATGAACATCACATCCATGTTGAGCTAATTTGACAAGACAGCATCATCTGTCACCATAACCTCCCATCAAGTTCCCTATTGACAAGAGGGGGAAGCAGGCCTGAGCTGTTGGAATGCACTATCAATGGTTAGCTGAAATCAATGCAGACATCCCTCAAGCTGGTAAATGATGTTCTGGTTGACAGAACTGCACTTGGGGGCTTATATCTATAACCAGGACAGCCTGTCATTGCTTATCTGAATTTCATAGACATCCATTAAATCTCTCAACCTCTTCACCTAATTTAGAGGCAGTTTTCCTCATGAGCATGCTGACTTTAGGTTTTGCACATCACTACATTCATTGTTGGTCAGTGTGTATTTAGGCTATGTGGTCTTATTCTGAACATGAGTAAGAATATGAGCTTTCCCTATTAATTTTAACTTTCTTAGTGTGGGTACTTTACACCGTTATTATTTGCCTTTGCAATGCCCCATTTTATTTCTCATAATAATCAATATTTATCGCAATTTCTGTCTATGCAGAGTAACCACAGCAACAAAAACAATGTCACTAAATCAGGCAGCTCTCTAAGCTTCACTTTCTACTACAATAAAATGCAAGCCAGCTTTGAAGCTCTGCAATGTTTAAACTTTCCTTTTACTTAAATGAAACTGAACACATGTCAAGTTTTGTTATTTATAATAGCAGACATTTTAAATTTAAACATTCTAACTTATGAAAATAAGCAATTTTGTGGTGTTTTCTTTTATTTAAGTGTAAAGGTTTTTAATCCTGTACAGGATATTTTTCTGACAAAGACTTAAGTTTCGAGATTAGGTGTAGTGGAAACAAATCCCCGAATAGCAAATTTTGTTCTATATATTTATCAAACAAAAAATTATGCAAATAAAACATTAAACTTTCTTGATTTTAAATATAACCTAATCTTTCATGGCCACGGGAAGTGGGGATGCTCGCGAGGGAGTTTTTAAAAAATTAAAATTTCTTTGGAATATTTTGGGTAATGATTTTGACTCATTTTATTTTACTATTGGGTTTATTTGGATTTTTAATTTCATTATTTTGAGACATAATCAATAGTGGTCGCTAGTGGTAAAGAGCTATGCCACTCGCAGCAGCAGACTAGTAAAATGACATATGTTTACAAGAGAACTGAATAAGGATTAATATGATTAATGATGTCTGTTTGTTACAGACCCTGTTTGCGTGCACTGAAGCGTATATGACAGTATAGTGGTGAATTTCAATTTATTTACTTATTATTTATTTATTGTATTTTAAATAGGCCTATAGGCTCATAGGTATTTTGTCCAAAAAAAACAAAAAAGATTTTTACAGCACCCCCTGTTCATGTCACTGTAAACTGTAATAAAACTTCTGTAAATAAATTGAAATCTTTCCAGAAGAATGAAATATAGATTCAGAAGAGTTTATTTACTTTAGATTTTCATGTTAAAAAAAAAAGTTTCTTTTTTTTCTGAATAGCTTTTTTGATTCTTTTATTTAGTAGTTGCAGAGCATAAAGTACGACAGGTTCATCTTGAGTTGAGCCAGCTCCAAATATTAGAAAATGAGGCATTCAAAATATCTAATTTTAGGTACAGGCTTAAAACTTTCTTTACTAATAAACATAACATTGGCTTAGGGTTTTTCTGTAGTAACATGTAGGAGAACATATGGAACTCCATTTCTCAGTCTGCTGAAGTACTTGCTCCCTTTTACTGAGGATGGTCATTGGCTAAGCTGCCTATGACAAGTGTTCACTCTTTTGATTTTACCATTGGCCATTTTTGGTTTAAGATGTTATTTTTTATCAATTAAAGCTATTAAAAAAGCTTATTTTAATTTAATATTTCTACTTGATGTTTTTCCGTCTAAGTCTGATTGTGAAGATATGGGATTTCAGAGCATAAAAATCACAAGAACATGCTGTAGGTCCCATTATCATCTTTTATTGTTTTTGGATCATTCTTCTAGCGTCTTGCAGTCTGATTTCAGGGTGAACTTGTATAAATGTCCATATTGTTTGCAGTTGCTTTGAATGGTCTTTACTTTAAACATTTTTTTGTATAATTTTCAATCTAAAGGCCTTAGACATTAACTAAATCTTAGCACTTCACTTCAACAGTCACATCACCTAACTAATTGGCTTACAGCTAATTAGGGCAAAAATCTTTAAAAATGCGGAATTACAGTGTTTACAGTGATTCTGTTTCTTTAGCTTATATTTATGCCTCATCAGAGGTTGAATTTTCCGAATCACATTTAACAGAGAATTTCATTGATATGTTACTGATGGAATCATTTTAGATATCCACCTGGCCAGTTATGTCAGAAAATATACCAAAAAAATTATCTGTCTGGTGTTTTGCATGTTGTATGAGTTTTCCATTATAGTATATGAAACCTTTTGAGAAGCCCATCAACCAAAAATCAATCCGAAATTCTCACAGTTAAAGCAGCACATCTTTAACTGAATTATATATTGGTACTTCCCAGCCATTCAGAACTCCCCAGCCACAGTGGCAGTTAAAAAAGGGCATGCTGTTCATTTTATTGTTGTTCTTTCACTCTGCCTCTCTCTAGTGACACTCCTGATATTAGTTGGCTCCTTTCTGTACTATCTTGGTATTGTCATGTGACCAAACTGTAATTTCACTTCTAAATTTAATTTGCATTTCAGATGCATAACAATCCCCTCCTCCGCCAGTTCGTGTCTCATTAGTGGTCTCTGTTGAATAAACCAAAAAGTTGCTTCATTAACATAGGTATGTTCCTGTGAGTTTTAGTGCGCCTTGTTTGTGCTGCTTTTCCTCTAATGTTACACAGAATTATATTAGTTGCTGCATAAGTAAATTCTTTTTTTTGGGTGTGTCATTTCTTTTCTGCTGAAAAAATGTGTGAGCTTAAAGTAATGTGACACATATGCTGTTCCTCCTTATTTCTAAAAAGGTCTGCTGTTATTCTAAAGACAGATACCAATTTGAAGAAGATTTGGTGTTTATCAATCAACAGGATGCTCAATTGATGTTCATGTACACATATATCATATTTTTCTTCCTCCTCTCGGTTATCTGCAGATCTTTATTGTCAAAGTCTAAACTGATTAAAAGATTCTAGGCAAGGCACTGTTAATTAAGAGCTGTGTTTAAAACATAGTCTAAGGAACCGTTGTATGAGTTGAATAAAAAAGAAGCTTTACTCTCTTTAAAGTTACATTTGATGTTTGAAAATGTTTGTTTCAGAATCTCAAAAAACACAAATTTAAACCTGTATTCTAGAATTTTTATAGAAGGAGAGAGGAAATTTAACCACTTTAGCTCTTCGCTGATCTTGCTTCCCTCTTGAAAACACTGAAAGCCAAGCTTCCTTAAAAACTATGACTGCATTGATGTAGTATAAAATAGACTGTTATAGAGCCAAGTTTGATGCTATAATAATCACCTAACCAAAATTACATATAATTTAAAATGATTACCTTTTTTTTCCCCCTACCCCCGCCACATTTAGCATTATGTTGAAACGCTAGATATTTAATGTGTAAAGGTCTGGTTAGTATTCAAGCCAATGCCAATCTATTTCCATTATCTACAGCATTGTCTAGGTGTAAAATAATGATCTTCCTTATAAACAGTATTAAGCGCGGCCTTTCTTTCCATTTGATACACATTCACACTTTCCCAAGAGGCTTGAGGGTTCAGATAAACTGCGACAAGTTTCTAGGTCCTTAATGGGTTAACCTACGTATTTAAAACCCACCGGGTTGCAAACAACCTGTTTTATGTGTTTATCACCTAAAGATTCAGAATGCATGAAAATTAAAAAAGTAAAATTTTTTAACAATATATACATCAGGGCTGGATGTTAACTATTGCCCAATCGCCCGGGGCAAGTAGTTTTTATTGTCGGAAGAGTACAAATTTCATTGCATTTGCCCGCCGGGCAAGTGCTCAAAGTTCACTCAAAGTTTCTTTAAAATCACAGACATTCGCTGAAAATGACCCACAAGCAATGCCGGCGCCATCTTTGTTGTTTTGTGCACATTCTCACGTGATTTGAAAAAGCTGCGTTATTTTCCGCTAGATGGCGTGATTCTGCACTTGGGGAGAGAATTCTGCAGAGCAGCAGCTGGATGATGAATTTAATCTATACTATAATACACGCTAGATTAAAAATGATCAATCAGGGATTAGGAAAATAATAATAATTGTATGCGCACAGTGTAAATATTTCTATCATATGGCGGTGTTCTGTACAGTTGTCATACATTAAAAAATGTTCTTTACATTTTTTTCTCTTAGACATTGGAGTGGTGCATTTAAATGTTATAGAGCTAAACATGTTAAATTGGTGAGTAGTAGTAGTGTAGGTTTTTAATCTGTCAAGTTATTTTTTGGTTTTTGACATTAGAACTTATATTTTTCCAAGCACACAACAGTTTAAAGCAAAGTTTAGTTTGAAAAGAATTTAGTTTGCAGGAAGGGTTGAAAAGCATGTTAACACGGTAATGTAGGCTTGAGTTCATTATCTGACGCATGCATATACACCCCAGGAACCTGTAAACTTACTGAATTACAAAAAAACATTTACAAAACAAACATGTTTCATTGATATATATATACAAAAATGAATATTAGGAACTATATTTATCAAACATTATACTGGGCAAGTAAAAATTGTTTCTGGGCAAATGAAATGTGAAATTCACTTGCCTGAAGGACAAGTGGTAAAAATCCTTAACATCAACCCCTGTACATGGGTACATACATAAAATAAATCCAATCTTCAATTGTTTGCAGTCCATTTGTCCATAAGAGTCCACAGATTAAAAGTAATCCAGCATATTCATAGAAAAAACATTCCATGATGAGAAAATTGCAACATAACGCCCGTTTTTTGATGTCCGAAAAGTTAGCTGGTCTTAGCTAATGCTTTGCATCTTTCTAATGAGACTTACGTCTTCAAATGTTTGCCTGCGGTGTTAGGTATTCTTTTTATATCTTCTTTCTACCTACAAGACAAAAGTGTCCGCATCTTTGTATGACTAAATTTGATTCACGGACAGCCGATGAAGTCTCACAAGGGCTCCTTGCCTTTTCATAAAAGCCCAATGAATGAATTCCTTAGCTAAAAGGGCACACTATATATATATATATATATATATATATATATATATATATATATATATATATATATATATATATATATATATATATATATATATATCCATTATCTGACACGCTTGTCCCGGGTGGGGGTCTCGAGGGGTGCTGGTGCCTATCTCCAGCTGTCTACGGGCAAGAGGCGGGGTACACCCTGGACAGGTCACCATTCCATCACGCACACCTAAAGGGAATTTAGAGAAGCCAATTAATCTAACAGTCATGTTTCTGGACTGTGAGATGAAGCCGGAGTATCCGGAGAGAACCCACACATGCTCAGGGAGAACATGCAAACTCCATGCAGAAAGACCGTGGGCCGGGAATCAAACCCAGAATCTTCTTGCTGCAAGGCAGCAGTGCTAGCCACTGCGCCACTGAACATATATATGGGTCAAATGGCAAAATTGGCACAATTTGGCACATTTGGAGAGGTTTGGAGATGCTGGTGACACATTAAGCCCCACAGCTATGGAACTGTTATACCTAGAGGTCAAAAATGTTCTGCAGTTGTGGTTGACATGATTAAGAACATATATAATATAATGAGACATGCCTATTCTCAAGCATGTTTTTATTACTGCTGTTCAAAAAAGACATATTATTTTTCGAGAAGAAAAAAAATTGACTCATGTTTAAACTGATGTAGTTTAGGCTGTGATTTAGTCACCTTTAGAGACTAGAAGGTGTTAGCTTTGAAATGATGTATCATACATGTAATTTGGGCTAACAGTTCCTTAGTTATTTGCTTTTCGATTTGGTCATGCAAAATAGGCAATAATTACTTAAAATTAGGTGAGTTTTTTTAGCCTAACTAACAAAGCTTTACTCTTTTAAATAATTGATAATTTTTATCCTGTGATTGCTGCTGATGTACATTGGGGTCAATTGGGGGGGCTGTAGAGTGATATATTTGTATATATGCTATTATTTTTGTTGCCACTTAAGATCAAGAAATAACATCTGTGGAAATTTCATATGAGATTGAAGAACTATAGGAGAGACTGGATGTTTTTCTGTCCAGACGCAAAATGGGTTATAATAATCATAGAAATACTAAAAGTTTTCTCCTTATAAAAAATACTATCTAACTTTAAGGCAGAAATATTTTCAGTCTTCCACAGACCCATGACAGTGTCTTTCCTTATTTAAAAACTTCACTTAGTTAAATGAAGAAAAGTGTGTTAAATTGCCTGTGTTCCCTTTAAATGTCTCTCTCTGCTTCCTTGCTTGCAGAGTGATAACCACTGCATCGAGCGTTAAGTTCTGACGTTCAAGTGATGAGGATTTAAGAAGTTGTATCCCAGGAGTTCAGCTGCTTCCAGTACTGTCACTTTAGTCCTGTCTGGTGCTTTGCTCTTAAACCTAAGCTCATTACCTCAAAGACTTGAAGTGAAAAGTGATATTGCCACAGGACCTTCCCTCCTCTCTACATGCAGATTTATAATTCACTCTCCGTATTTCCTCCAGAGAACACCGTGCCCACAAAGGACTCGTAGGAGGAGGCAATTCAATTAAAAGAAGCTCACATAATGGTTTAACTGACTGGTGCCCTTCATAAAAGTTGGCCGACTAATGACAAAAGTCAGCATACAGAGGATCCAGTGACAGGCAAAAATTAGGTAGTGAAAGTCAATCTTGTACACCTTCAGCATTCGGAAGATTGAGAACTCTGAAACTGCAATGCACAGAAAGCCAAAGTTACAGAATTACTATTCATATCCTAAAGATACAGACAGGTTTGGTCTCGTTCATATCAATAAGCTAAAAATGGTTTAAGGTAATAAGTTCTTACATTTACCAATCAAAAGTTGTGCAGATTTTATACATTTAACAACTGTCAAGGTTGCCTCAATAGTATTTGTTGAGTTCCTCCAGACTATGCTTTTTCATTTCCATTGGTTTACAATCTTAAATCAACATCAGTTGATTGTGAATCTTCAAAAGAGCATTCACAAAATTAAAAAAAAAAACCCTTTGAGAGATAAAATCTATAAGGTAATGACAGGTAGCATTTATTGCGTGTGTGCATATGCAAATTTGTTACCTTGTAGGAGCAGGTCATCGGTTTGAATCTAGGTAAGATATAGAAATAAATTCAAACTCCACATGAGGATAGCAGGACAAAATTGTGTGTAGGAGGGTGTGTGTGTGTGTGTGTGTGTACAGCATATCACTAGCAGGTTGTAATAGATACTAAAATGAATGTCATCTTTGAATTTATACTTATAATTAATTTTGTGGTATAGTGTAGTTCTTATACCAAACATTAAAGGCCACTGTAGATAAATTCTGCAGCGCTGGCTGCAGGAGTAGAGTCTAAAGAGGATTCTGTGAATACCAGAGCTTGAAAAACATTAAACTTCCTAAGTGCTATTTCTATGCATCTAAATCTTCATCATCCTGGTTTAAATTCTAATTTAGAAAAAAAACTACTCCACGTTAGCACTTTATGTTTTGTTATATTATGTTTTATCCATGAACAAACTGGGGAAAAAAGTAAAATTAAAGTTATTTTTAAAAGTTATTTTGAAAACTGAATGTATAATTGATTTTGTAGGTTTTTGTTTTTGTATTTTTTGTTGGTTCTGTTGTTTGTGTAATGTTGAGCATCCATCCATTTGCCTCTTGGTACGCTGGCTGATATATTCCCATTTATGGCCTTCCTGTGTCAAATATCAGATAAAGTTGATCACATCTGATTGGGTGTGGTCATATTTTGCTCTTGATCTCTAAAAACATCTAATTTTATTGTTCTTTATAGTCTCCTGAGGTAGAATTTGTGGACAACACTTTGTATTTTTTCAATAAAAGACATATTTAGCTTTGAACAAGTCCTCAGATTTTCCTGATTTTCTCCGACTCCTCCTTCCAATAACTTGTGTTTTGTCACCATTCAAATAAAAAAAAAGTTTAGAATCATTGAAGGTTTTATGTCTTGTTGCTTCAGACATAGCTTTGTTCTATGTAACAGGTTAGTTAGATTATTCTGTTCTGATTATTCTGCAGAACAATGTAAAAATAATCTTACTGCCCACAAAAAAAATGAGGCCACAGAGTTTGTAAACAAAACATTTGTGTCGGTATAAAAAACTTTTGGCCACAGCTGGATTGTTAAAGAAAGACTTGGAAAAATAGAAATTTATCCCTGTTTGACATTTGTTAAATAAAGGACAAATCAGCGCAAATTGATGCGACACTTACTGCAATCAGTAAGTCTTTATTGATGTTTCATCCTGGCTGAATTAGAGGCAAAGCAAATAAATAATGCATTATTGATTTGCGCTGTCGTGCTGCGTGCACAGAGGAAAATCTCAGGCACTTTGATGCGTGAGCTGCACAAATGAGCTGGTCTGGTTTAACCATCATCCCTGTCTGCAGGTAAGTTCCAGCTTTAATTTGTGGGCATACATTTTATGCTGACATTCAGTTTTGCCTTCAGTTATGAAGAAAATATCTAACTGTTGCTAAAATAGCAATGAAAATCTGCAGGCTGGAGCTTTTATAAAAATGTGTTTTTGTACTGGTTAAAAGTTCTCACACTCGCTTAGCTTTTTCAAACTTTGCCTTATTACAACTACACACTTAAATGACCTGTAATGGGATTTAAAGGTATAGAGGACAATCTTTTATTTCGGGTGGATCAACTAAATAAGTGGTCCTCCTAATTGTCAATCATTCTGGTGATATGTTTACGTAAGGCCTGCTACCTGCTCGGAGAGCTCTCCTCGCAAAGCACTATGGGATTTGCTGTCAAAGCAGCCCGCTGTGACCATAGGCTGTCGTTACCCAACAGCGGCGACTAATAACAAAGATGGCGCCCGTAACACTAGTTTAGTTATTAAAGACTAGAAGGCATTATATAGAAAGTCTAAAATCGTCTGCAGGAGCTGTTGTCAGTAATTAATAAAAACCAACACAGAGGAATAATTGATTTCAACACTATTTATTTTTGTAGATGGAAAAAGAAAAAGTAAAATAAACACCACATAACATAAACCGTACAAAGAACCCAAAATATACAAATACAATAAATATATACAGTACTGCCGAATATTTTATGAATGTGCGCAAAAATTCTACATTGCCCCACCGTTCAGCACTACGTCTGACTGACACGCATTTAAGTCCATAGTTTGATTATCCAGTTATTTGAGATGAGAATGTCCAAGCGCAAATTGTGTCCAACGGAGAAGAGATGAATCATGAATTGTGTGTGAGTATGATGAGATGGAAAGGGAAATGCTACAGACCATCAGCCTCCTTCCAGACCAGTATGGAGTTCAGGTTCTCCTGGGCCCAACCAGTTGTCAGTAGCAAGCCATCCTATAACCCAAAAAAGGGATCACCTGGCCAATTCCATTTTAGGTTCAGTGAATGACAACTTCATGGCTCCAAACTCACTGGATATGTAGATCTGTAGCTCCTTTGTCTCCAGCTCTCCCCTTCACACCTGACTGGGAAAGCTGGAACAGGCCTGAATAACCACTTCAGATGCATTGATTGGCTAAATGCACCATGTGACTAATTGTCACTCTAACCAGTGAAGCAACAAGGTGGGATTAAGGGCAGTTTTTCTCTGGGTTACACGTAGGCACCACGCAGTGGAGGAGGAGTTACATGACCAACGGGGAGCAAAAAGCAGTAATCATCTGCCAAACAGTAAGTTAACTGACTTTGCTATAAAGTCCACTATATAGTCCCTGCTTTATATAGTGATTGAGGAATTTAGGGGTTAGAGCGGATGTTCAGGCATTTTAAGCTTCTATGAGTTTTGACAACAGCAAATTTTAAACAGAGCTTGCATGAGGAGAAATGCATGCCTTTAATAGGGTTCCCTCTTGGGAGAGGCTACAGGGTTGTGCATGTGCATTTTTTCTTAAGTAGAGAGGGTGGGTTTAGAAAAATTTGTGAAAATCCTCCACAATACTTTTAATGTGTTGGACATAAGCAAAATGCATAATTGTAAAGCAGAGGCAAATTAATACACTGTTTCCATGATTTGTGACAAGATATGTTTGAAAATTGTGGAATCAAAATATCTAATACTTCCTTGAACCAACTTTTCATCTATTTACAGCTGCAAGTTTTTTTTGTTGGGATCCTCAGGCTTGCCCACCAGAGGGCGCCGAGGATCCTCTTCTGTCTCTTGTTATTGTCTTTTAGGACTGGAGTTACTGTGGGGATCTGGAGATTACTATCTGTCTCCAGCAGAGTGCGCCATGGGTCTCCTAGGGCTGGAGTCTTCCAGCACACCTGTTGCTCATCTACTCATCAGGAGACCTCCCCTTTATAAGCTCCTGCCAGACCTTGCTTCCATGCCGCAGTGTTGATCTTAGTTTGGTTAGCTACCTGAGCCTCTGTTACTGATTGAATCTTAGTTGTCTCAAGTGTTAGATCAGATTCTAATCTCTCCTTTGTCTGTGCCTCACAGGAAACCTGTCGCTAGTCTGAAGCTCTGGATGAGCTGTCTCACTGGAAGCCTGTCTCTGGCCTGAAGCTCTGGGAGAGCTGCCTCACAGGAAACCTGTCTCTAGCCTGAAGCTCTAGGTAAGCCTAACCTGCTAATCCACCCTGGTGAGCCAACCTGAAGATTCCTATGTGGATTTAACCTGAAGACTTCTATGTGGAGTTTACCTGAAGATTCCTATGTGGAATCAGCCTGAAGAATCCTATGTGGATATTCCCTGTTGTTCTCTGCAATGAGCTGGTAGCTCAGCCTGAAGAATCCTATGTGGATATTCCCTGTTGTTCTCTGCAATGAGCTGGTAGCTCAGCCTGAAGAATCCTATGTGGATATTCCCTGTTGTTCTCTGCAATGAGCTGGTAGCTCAGCCTGAAGAATCCTATGTGGATATTCCCTGTTGTTCTCTGCAATGAGCTGGTAGCTCAGCCTGAAGAATCCTATGTGGATATTCCCTGTTGTTCTCTGCAATGAGCTGGAAGCTCAGCCTGAAGAATCCTATGTGGATATTCCCTGTTCTGTGCTATGAGCTGGTAGCTCAGATCAAGGTCTGCCATGCTAAGCCTGAAGCTAGACGCTTAGCTTCTCATGAACTCTGCTAACCAACAGTCTCCGGTCCCAGTCAAGACTTCAGTGAACCAGTGTCAGAACTTGTTTATGATCTCGTATTCAGAACTTTTAATAAACCTTTGAACTTTTTTTCCTGCCTCCTCCGTGTGTGTTCTGCATATGGGCTTGCTCCGTTGATCTATCATGACATTTTTGAGATTATGTTAATGAATTGGACTAAAATATTCTCTAACTTTTTTCTTCAAAATAACTCAGGCTACTGTAAATTTGATTGTATGACGAATATCCATAAAAATCAGTTCATCATATGGATTTGGTTCAGGACTTTGTCCAAACCAAATCTAGTTGAACATACTGCACTGTTTGAAATTATTGTTATAGCCTTGGCTGCATGTTTAGTATGTTTCCTAGTAAAAGTTGAGCCTTTGACAAGCCTTTGCGCATCTTGCACATCAATCAGCTGTTGAGACCTTTCTGGGAGGCCATCTTCCCTCTGCTCTGGAGTAACTGGAAGTCTCCTTTCAGTCACTATCCAAAATCTCAGTTGAGGGTTGTGCCTCCGTGCATTGAAGAAAACAGCAAGATAGTAGTGCCCTGATTTGATAAAACACAAAATTCCTTAACGCCATTGAGCCTTCCATTTTAGGGAGCAGCAGCCGGCACTGGTATGTACATAAAGACATTAAGTTTGGGGCATCAAACCTTTCACAACATAAAGCAGTAAGAAAAAAAAAAACAAACAGCAATAATAGTTGTGGAGCACAGGGTGCTCTGTGCTGTAGCTCTGTTAAAGTTCACAAGCTCTTTGGAGGCCAGGTTGGCCCTTTTCAGCTTCCTGGTGAAGAGGAGCCTCTAATGAGCTTTTTACAGTGTTCAAGGTCTTGAAGAGGTCATACAGTAGAGCTGGGCACATCCTGCCCCCCCGGTCATCCCGAAATCGCCAATGAACTCTATTTATTCTCTATTCTGTATTTATTAAGTATTCTGTGATTGCAAATCAAAATGTGCAGTTGTGAATATTTTTTTCCATCTACATAGTAAACTGAAATGTTAATGGTTTTTGTATTTTTCTACCTGAAGATAAGAATTTATGTGTGTGTGACAAAAATATTAAATATTAATATTTGCAAAACACATTTATGCTTACATATTCATTACAAAAGTTGCATTTTTGTCAAGATCTTTTTTTACAGGTATGAAGCAAAAATCTTTGTGCTCAAAGTTTTTTTACTTGTGTGTGAATTTCCACTTCAAAATACAAATGGGTTTAAATGGTTTAAAGTTATATTTACACAATTTGATATACAAGACAAAAATATGTATGACCTAAATTCATACCCATAGTTTTCCAGCATATAGTTTGATTTGCAAGTTACCTTAAAAATATATCACCATATAATTTATTGAATAACGCTCTCCTTGCATTTTGGTTAAAGTGGATAGCATGTCCTGGTCAGACTTTGAGATTTACTATCTTCATTCCATTTTCAGATAGATATAACAACAATATAACTTTGTAAAGCCTATGATGTTGTTTTAAATCCTAACCTTGTTTTAACTTGATTTCTGCATGTTTCTGCCTGACCTAAGTGAAAGATTTGAGGCCTTCGACTCAATTCCATTCAGTCTCATTATATAGTGCCAGGACAAAACACATCTCAAGGCACTTTATAAAGACAGTTCAACCAGATTATACAGTCAGATTGGTTCATACTTTTCTATCGAGGAAAACCAGCTGATTGCAACGACTCATTGACTCGATGGCAATCCCTCACACTAAGCATGCTTGCAGCGCCAGTGGAGAGAAAAAACTAAAAAAAAATTTTAACAAGAAGAAACCTCCAGCAGAACCAGGCTTATACCCAATTTACACTACCCTTGAAAAACCGTGCCGAGACCGGTCCGAAATCAGTAACTGAGATAAATTATCATGTGTAAATGGAAAGCAAACTGAACTGAACCGAGCTAGAGACAACTGCACCGCGCTAACTGCAGACCAGTTCCAGAGGTGGGCTCTGCTCGGGTTTTCTCTGGCTCGGTTCTCTGATAACAAGAGTGTATGAGCAGAACGGGTCATCTCCGTCTGGCTGCACATCCCCATTCACACTCCATTCCAGTAGTTGGCGGTAATGCCCCTCTGGAAGTTGCTTGCCAACCAACACAAAACAGAAGAACAACTATAAACAACCACAAAAGGTTGCGGTCTTCGCCTGACCCTCCGCAAACACCGAAGTACAGCAATAATAATCAAGCATAACTTTCTAAATGTGACAGGCACCACCATTTTGATTTGCTTGATTCCCTCCTTCTTTGTTTTCTTCTTCTTGTGTTTTATGGTGGTTGGCAAACAACTTTTGGTGCATTACCACCACCAACTGCTTGATTTTCTCCTTCAATACTGGGTCGAGGAACCGAGATAGCGTGATGTGAAAATGGTCGTCAGAACCGAGCTCGGCCTGGCTAACTGATCCGAGCTCAACAGGTCTCGGCATGGATCGGTTTTTCAAGGGTAGTGTAAATGGGGTATACGTGTAAGCGGCCATCTGGCCAACTGTGTTTCAAGGAGATGGCAGCAGACATAAAAATGGCGACTGTCAATCAGCTCCACAGGTGGCCCTATTCAGGAAACACACAGCCAGGCAAACGAGCTCTGATGCAGCTCCCACATCAGAGAATGAATAGAGCACATTCAGTAAGTCACAGTCAGAGAAACAGGACTACACTGAAAAATCAGGTTAAGTTCCAACATCTATATACAAATGTGTTGATGGCAGCTGCACAGCTGATATCTCTTTCTAGGATGGTGTCACAGAACTATGGAAACAAATCGTTGACTCATAAATTAAATTAGTAATCAATTATCCTGTTTGCATTTTCATTTTCTTCTTCAACACTGCTCATCCTTTTACTTAATTAAAACAAAAGAAAAAGACATTTGACATTTATTTTTCAAAATGTGCCCCAGCAAATACATACCAAAATTCAATTTGAAATGTAAAATTTGAAAATGAAAAAGCATTTCCAGAAATGCTTTTTCATTTTAAGAATGTGGCTGCATTGTTTGACTCATAAATGAAATTAGTAATCAGTAAGTTTGCATTTTCTTCTTTAACACTGCACTTTTATGCCATAATCAAAGAGAAAACAACGTGGACATTGCTTTTTCATTTCCATGGTCTGCCTGCAAAGTACTGTCCACAACTCTAAAACGAAAAAGCGCTCTGAGCGGCGGGGGCAGCAGAGCAGCCGCTTTTCCTCAGGTCCTTGCTGACCGGGCTACCCATCTTGTTCGGTAGGGGGCGCTGATTATAGCAGGTGACCTGCTATAATCTGTTCCCCCCTTGTAACTTTAAGAAACACAGGTCTATCACCTCCAAAGTTTCAGGAGTGAGTTTTCATCATAAAAGATGCGTATAAGTCAAAAATAAAAAAGCTTGGACCTTTTTTGTCTGATTTAGACAGGGGGGACATATTATAGCAGGTTTTATTTTCACACCGGACGCAGCAGGAGCAGCAAAATCTTCCATATAATATACTGAAAACCTCACACAAACACTAGTAAAAAGCTCTCACATAAACTAGTGAAAACATTTACCTCTTATATAATCTACTCAAAAGCTCTCATACAAAGTAGTGAGAACTGTTCATATAAACTGGTGAAAAGCTTTACCTTTCATACACACTACTAGAACGCTTTCATATACACTATTAAAAAGCTCTCATATACACTACTAGAACGCTTTCATATACACTACTAGAAAGCTCTCATATACACTACTAGAAAGCTCTCATATACACTATTAGAACGCTCTCATATACACTATTAGAAAGCTCTCATATACACTACTAGAAAGCTCTCATATACACTATTAGAACGCTCTCATATACACTATTAGAACGCTCTCATATACACTATTAGAACGCTCTCATATACACTACTGGAAAGCTCTCATATACACTATTAGAACGCTCTCATTTACACTATTAGAACGCTCTCATATACACTATTAGAACGCTCTCATATACACTACTAGAAAGCTCTCATATACACTATTAGAACGCTCTCATATACACAACTAGAAAGCTCTCATATACACTATTAGAACGCTCTCATATACGCTACTAGAAAGCTCTCATATACACTATTAGAACGCTCTCATATACACTATTAGAACGCTCTCATATACACTATTAGAACGCTCTCATACATGCTACTAGAAAGCTCTCATATACACTACTAGAACGCTCTCATACACCATACTAGAGCGCTTTCATATACACTACTAGAACGCTCTCATACACGCTACTAGAAAGCTCTCAAACACACTACTGGAAAGCTTTCATACACACTATTAGAAAGCTAAAATATATGGTCCCCCTCCTTTAATTTAGGCAAACATTGCTCAAATATCACCGAATCCAGATGGTTTGTTGTTGATGAAGAGAGGAATAAACACAGTTTAAGATTTGCAGCTAAATTAATTTGTTTCCATATTATGGAACTGCTATCAGGCACTTCCCATCATCTTATATCAGTAATAAAAAATTATAAATACAAATTTGGTATTTGGTGACTTGACTTTGATTTCTGTCAGGCTGAAGTGAAAAAACTTGGAAAGAGACTGATTCTCTTGGCGTTTAAAATAACAACACAAAACAGCATAAGAAAACCGCATTTATTTTTTTTATTTTACAATTTTGTAAACAACAGCGGCTGATTAAACTAAATGTCTCAACCTTGTATAATTTTACGACTTTTTATTTAACCAAGAAATGATCCGAAAGGCCTGGGAAATGATCAGATCCGCTTATGTGGCTGCAATGCGCGGCGCGCTCCCGACACAGGTGGAACAGATTTTCACATGGGAACAGAATTTCGCACAACACCGGAAAAGGATCTCTGTTGAAGCAAAAACATAAAAAATAAAGTCAAGTAATGCCCATGCTTCTGTGAGTTGTTTAGCGGATAGCTGAGCATGAATCAATAATTTTATTTGATACAATTTCGGCCGGAGATAGCACAAAATGTACGGAGCTAGCCAGAATGACCTCCGTTTAAAACAACTTCCAGTGTAATGACGGTCCTTCCTGTTTCACTGAAACACCTTCCGTTTCGACTGAAATCCGCTAATAGCTTTTCAGTAGTGTGTATGAGAGCTTTCTAGTAGCGTGTATGAGAGCGTTCTAGTAGTGTATATGAGAGCCTTCTAGTAGTGTATATGAGAGCTTTCTAGTAGCATGTATGAGAGCTTTCTAGTAGCGTGTATGAGAGCGTTCTAGTAGCATGTATGAGAGCTTTCTAGTAGCGTGTATGAGAGCGTTCTAATAGTGTATATGAGAGCGTTCTAATAGTGTATATGAGAGCTTTCTAGTAGTGTATATGAGAGCGTTCTAATAGTGTATATGAGAGCGTTCTAATAGTGTATATGAGAGCTTTCTAGTAGTGTATATGAGAGCTTTCTAGTAGCATGTATGAGAGCTTTCTAGTAGCGTGTATGAGAGCGTTCTAATAGTGTATATGACAGCGTTCTAATAGTGTATATGAGAGCCTTCTAGTAGTGTATATGAGAGCTTTCTAGTAGCATGTATGAGAGCTTTCTAGTAGCGTGTATGAGAGCGTTCTAGTAGCATGTATGAGAGCTTTCTAGTAGCGTGTATGAGAGCGTTCTAATAGTGTATATGAGAGCGTTCTAATAGTGTATATGAGAGCTTTCTAGTAGTGTATATGAGAGCTTTCTAATAGTGTATTTGAGAGCGTTCTAATAGTGTATATGAGAGCGTTCTAATAGTGTATATGAGAGCTTTCTAATAGTGTATATGAGAGCGTTCTAATAGTGTATATGAGAGCTTTCTAGTAGTGTATATGAGAGCTTTCTAATAGTGTATATGAGAGCGTTCTAGTAGTGTATATGAGAGCGTTCTAGTAGTGTATATGAGAGCTTTTTAATAGTGTATATGAAAGCTTTCTAGTAGTGTGTATGAAAGCTAAAGCTTTTCACCAGTTTATATGAACAGTTCTCACTACTTTGTATGAGAGCTTTTGAGTAGATTATATAAGAGGTAAATGTTTTCACTAGTTTATGTGAGAGCTTTTTACTAGTGTTTGTGTGAGGTTTTCAGTATATTATATGGAAGAGTGTAATTTAATATGTGTATATGCAAGTTAATTCTGATTTATGTCCCTGGGGGCACCTCATAGTGGCGCGTCGAGCAGCAAAAGTTTAATTTTTCAATCTTGAGCAACAGCGCGTTTGCCGTGCGGCGCGCGCATGACACTGGTCTGTGAACGCTGTGCTGTGTAGATGCACATTTGATTTTACCTTTGCGAGAAAGCTTTGCAATTTCAAAACTCACGTTGGCTACCACGGTTTATTGTTGTGTGTAAATAACAAGAGACCACAACAAGTAAATCAGCCGTACCTCGGTCAAAATCTTTGGAATTATTTGTTATTTTAAAAATCCGTACTTTTGTAAATGAATCTGCCAAATAACCACATTTATTTCCCACGAGAGGTTTATTTAAACGTTTTTATGTCATTAATATAAGAACCCAAGCTCCATTGGTCGTATTTTAATCAGTTTTCCTCGTCGATATGCAGTTGAACAGAGCGATGCGCGCTCCCGCGACTGGGGATACATATCTCGGCAGGCATGCATTTTTGGGCATAACACCTGTTAGCAAGGACCTGAGGAATAGCAGCTGCTGATGTCACTCTGCTCTCCCCGCCGCTCAGAATGCTTTTTTGTTTTCGAGTTGTGGACAGTACTTTGCAGGCAGACCATGGAAATGAAAAAGCAATGTCCGCTGTGTTTTCTCCTTGATTATGGCATAAATGTGCAGTGTTAAAGAAGAAAATTCAAATTTCAAAATTTTACATTTCAAATTGAATTTTAGTATGTATTTGCTGGGGTACATTTTGAAAAATCAATCTCTAATGTCTTTTTCTTTTTAATTTTAATTAAGTAAAAGGATGAGCAGTGTTGAAGAAGAAAATTCAAATGCAAATAGGATGAATGATTACTAATTTCATTTATGAGTCAAACAATGCAGCCACAGTCTTAAAATGAAAAAGTATTTCTGAAAATGCTTTTTCATTTTAAATAATGTAATGATTTGCTTCCATACAGAACAGTTATATTTATGAAAGAATTAAATGTTACATAGGTAGATCTATGCTACATCCACACATAACTGAATAAGGTGTCCAAAACAAAAAGTTTGAAACCGCCTGTAGCCTTAGGATCCATAACAGGCGTTGTATTACTTATGCCACTCCATTGGGTGGCACAGTACACAGAAGAAAAGAAGTAGGGAGAAAAACAATCAATGCAGAACAGACGAGATGTGTTTTTTGTGAAGTTTAAAAATCGAAATAAATTGAAAAGCTCCTGAAACATCTCTGTAGCACTCTATTGTTCTTTGGGTCAGCACATGCACCTCAGGTCTTACTTGGCTCACATGTCCAAACACACCAGGTTTAAGTCGTTTTGTGTTGATGAACCCACAATCAAGCCAAGAAGCTTGTTGCATATATTCAAACCACTCTTTATCAGGAGAGGAACTGTATTTTACTCCTAACTGACTTCAGCATTTAGAGGTACAAAAATAAAGGACTTTGAATTCTAATGCATTTTCGATTTTAGACTTTTAATTCTAAAAAAAAAAAAGGCATAAAAAATAATAAAATAAACAACCCAAAAAACTCAGTTATGTCCTAATTTCCTATCGGTCTGTCACATTAAATCACAATAAAATATATTATGTATAAAATAAAGATCAAGGGATTGTATATTACAATAATAATGGCTGGAATAATGTCATATTCCCCAGAATATCTTTTATATAATTATCATAAATGAATCTCAAGAAGAATGAGAAAATCTCAGTTATAGGATCAGCTTGAGTAAATATCCGACTTAATTTCGGAGGTCTCACATGCTTAACTGAGGAAGATTAATATTTATGCCTTCCAGGCCCTAAACTGTGCCAGGCCTGTTAACATTTGGACAGTTTCATGTGTTAGACCACCTCTCTGCCAACATATCTGTGTTCTGACAGCAGGGTTGCCTGAGATTGAGAGCTAGTCACAAGGCACAGCTGACAACCTCATGTTGCCTGCTGGTGACTCATGCATTACAGTCACAAACAGCTCCAGACACTTGAATATTGTAGCTGGGTATGGGAAATTAATTCATGTCATACAGAACATTGTGCCATTGTGTGCTTCATTGTCTTGTACATAATATTAAAGTGTTGAACATTTAGCAGAAAACCAACTAAAAAGTTGGATGCAATCTTTTACATTGTAGATTAGAGATAATGAACAATGCCTTTCTTTATATTCCCATGTTTTTAGACAGATCAAAGGGTAACTGACTGTATTCCAGGAGAATCTAAAAAGCACAATAAATGCAGGAAATGTGTAGAATATGTGATGTATGTTTTCCCGAGTGATTGATCCCTGCAGCAAGCAGGTCATGAGGGGAAATCCTACTTGGAGCGTTTGGATGTTTAGTATTTATTTTAGATCTCTAAACTGACCCGTCTCTATACTGAGCTGTAAAACCTTTACAGCGCTTTGGGTGAAAGCATTCTCTGCGTCAGGATGTGCCATTGAAGCTGCACTGCATTAAATAGGAAGGACTAAGCACTGGTGGTGCAGAAAGCACTGGGGATTGTGGGATGCCCTCCACCACATCTGGACTCCTTTTATACAGTTGAATCAGTTCAGAAAAATAACCTTGCCACATATTTTCTACACAACTACCTCTAGAAAACATAGCACATTTACTAGGATCCTTTTTATTGCTTTAGTACTACACTGAACCTTCAGTGGTGCAAAAGCTTTGGTCACATCTCCTGTTATTACTTTATACAACTACCATCACCCCCTCAGTCTTCCATAATATTTTACAAGCTGTGAATCTACACAGTGGGAAACATTTTTGAAAATATATTTTTGTACCGTCTCTTTAAGTATCTCATCTTTGAGCCATCGAAGGTGGATAATTTTGTGTCCAGTGTTTCTTGATCAATGTGGACAAACATCTAGCTAAGCAGTTCAGTGTTAACCCATTTTAAAGTGCCTTTTGTATGCATATCTTAATAACAACAACTAAAACAACAACAATAATAATAACTATTATAATAATTTCATTTGTGATGCACTTTAAATGTAAATCCCTTTATTGTCCAACAGTGGGGAAATTTGCTCTGCAATTTGTCCCATTCCCTTGGGGAGCAGTGGGCTGCCATTGTTTTGCGCCGGGCATCAATCAGGGGTTAAGAGTTTAGCTCAGGAACCCAGAGAATAGGCTGTGGGGATCAAAACGGATACTTGCAACCCTTTCAGAGTTCAAGCTCACTGCTCTAATCACTAGGCCAACACTCCCCTTTACACTTTACATTTTAAATAAAAATGCTACAGTAACATAGGGTTAAAACAGTTCCAAGATATTTACTAAAACAAATCAACAGACAATAAAAGACTATAAAATAAAAATTGTAGGAGTTAAAAGGTTGTGTGAAATAGGAAAGTCTTTAGACCCTTCTTAAAGACCTTCACCGTTTGTGGGGCCCTCAGGGACTCAGGGAGGGCATTGCAGAGCCTAGGGGTAGACTGTCTGGAAGGCCCTATCTGCCACAGGTGAGAGTTTAGTCATTGGTTGGTTGAGGCAGTAGGGGGAGGTGGATCAGAGACTTTAGGAGGAGGTGTGTGAGGCCCCGTCCACATGAAGTCAAAACGAACACGAAACGCAAATATTTTCCAGAACGTTTGTCGTAAAGACGGAGACGTAAAATAAATATGATCGTCCACACGAATGCATGAAAACGCTGCAAAATGTATGCCAGGCCTGTTAGTGGCGCTGTCTTGCCAAAGCAAAAATAGGCGACGAAATGTTGGGCATACGCACTAATATTTATACATGGTTGCCCTGCGGGTCCATTTTCGTGGTTCAGTCAAATTCAGGTGCTGAACTATGTCGTCGATATTGCTCTGTTCTTCCTGGAGATATTCCAGAAGAAGTAAATTCTGTTGTAAGCCCGACAGCAGGGTGAGTAGCATAAGCAGCAACCATTCAACACAGTACGGCGCCATTGTTGTTGTGATACTGTGTCGCGCATGCGTGTTTAGAGGCGACGCTATGACGCATGCGTGTAAAAAAAAAAAATGCGGTTAGAGCTTAAAGATGGAAACGCGAAAACAGCGTTTCAAAATCTTCCCACTCTGAAGGCTGAATAAAAAAAAGATCATTTACAGACCCCGAAACGCCGGCTTCGTATGGATGAGAGGCTGGTTTGGTGAAAAATTTGTGCGTTTATGCCAGGGTTCGGCTTCGTGTGGACGCGGCCTGAGATGAGGAGTTCTCATAGATATGCAGGGTCAGTTCCATGTATTTATTGGTGAGAGAGAGACAGAACTTGTACTGGATTATGTGTTGAATGGGTAGCCAGTGGAAGGATTTCTGGACCAACTGATATGATCGTATTTGTGCCTCCTCGTCAGGGCCTGGCCACCACAAATCTAAATAAGGTGGAGCTTTTGCAGGCTCCTGACAGTCATTGCAGTAGCTCCATCTGGAGGAGATAAAGGCAATAATCAAAATCTCACCATCTGAGAGGGAGAGACATAGTTTGGCAATCTTTTTGAGTTGAAGGACATAGAGGTGGAGAATGTTGGTCTGAAGTGTAAGGTTTGACTGGCACTCCACAGCTAACAGTGCTGTACAATGTTTTGGACATTCCTAGCACCACATACTCCATCCTGCCTCTGAGGTATGACTGGAACAAGCTTAGAGTGATCCCAGAGTGTCCAACCAAAGACTTGAGATGTCGATGGAGGAGAAGAGATGGTGAGTCCTGGTCTGCAGTCATTAGTAGGCCATTCATACAGTAATGTGAACCAGGGCTGTCTCCATGCTTTGCTTGCTCGAAAACCAGACTATGTTTTGAATGTTGTTTTTTAAGGTGATTGTGGAGTTGGGCTGCAACTACTTTTCCAGGACTCTGGGTAGCTACCACAGGTTTGAAACAGGGCTGTAAAGCCATGATTTCAGGGTCAATCGAGGGCTTTTTCAAATGGGGATTTGAGAGCTAGAGGAACTTGACCGAGTTTGAGTGATTGGTTAAGGATTGCTGTCATCAGCAGACTAATAGTTGTAATATTTGATTTTAGAAGTTTTGTGGGGAGAGGATCCAATGAACGTGTGGAGGATGTTGCCTTCCAGCAAGAAGGTTCTGGGTTCAATTTCAAACCCGGCATCTTTCAACATTGAGTTTTTGTTCTTCCCATGTATACGTGAGTTATCTCCGGGTACTCTGGGTTCCTCCCACAGTTGAAAAACATGACTATTAGGTTAATTGGCTTCTCTAGATTGTCCATAGGTGTGTATGCGTGTGTGGCTGTGTGTGTGTTGCCCTGTGACATACTAGCATCCTGTTCAGGGTTTACCCCTCCTTACTTCTATATACTGTCAGCGACTGCCAGAGAAGATGAATGCATTGGTTTGTGAGATTCATTTTGGAGGAAGGTGAAACTGTGGCACAGAGGCTCAACTGGATTGAAACCCCTTGTTAGAAAAAGTTCATGAACCTGGGAGACTGATCTTTACTGGTGTCAGCATGTGTGGTAGAATTGAGATGATCATTTATTAATGCAAAAAAAAAACTGTTTTGAGTTTCCTGTGCAGTTTGAGATTTTTTAGAAATAATATTGGGACCTAGTTGTGGTGAGTGCTTTGGAGTGCAATTTTTGATGGTCATGTTAGGCCAGTTTGTGTATGTGTAAGCCACTGGAGGTTTTCTTATTATGACAGGTTTGACAATTCAGTTTACTCTAACAATACAGCATCATACATCCTCCGCCATACTTAAAAGTGGACATGAGGTGCTTTTCATGTAAGACTGGCCTGGAATGTATTTGCCTGAAAGGTTATGCTTAATGTACGTTTAAATCAATTACGCCTAAGGATTCTGGGATTTCACACTACTCTTTTTGAAGGTACGCTAAACCTTCTAGAAATGTTCAACAGTTACAAGTAATGTATAACTGAGTATAACAGGTAAACATGTTGGGCAGGTGATTTTAGCATTAATCTGTACACCTTCAGCAGAACCTGGCTCAGTATCAGAAGCTCTTCACTTCAACATAATGTGTTTTTTTTTAAAGAATTTGTACAGACCCCCCCCCCCCCCAAAAAAAAAAAAAAAACAAACAAACAAAAAACGAAAACAACAACAAAAAAAAAACTGCAGAAGAAATTATCCTGGTTTGCTTTTTAGTATTTACATACATTCTTATGGGTATTCACATATGTCCAAACTAGACAATAATTTGATGAAACAAACTAGTCTGTTAAGAGTAGATGCTCTATATCGGGAATGTAAACACCCTTGCTCTCATCTGACCAAAGTATGTGGTTCCATTTAAAGCCTGAGGTGTTGAGAAAACTTAATACAAATAAGTTTTTGATGTTAGAAAAAAGAGAGGGTTTTTCCTGCCATGCTTCCCAAAACACTGGATTGTATGTGATACAGGTAATCTTAGGAACCTTGTTATTGTATTTTAGCTTTAAAGTGATTATAGTTTCTCTTGTTTTTCCCATTTTAGGAGTGATTGAGAGAACTGGGCCTCATTATATTAATTGTGGAAACAACTTGATAAGTGAATGACTAAAAAGCTGAATTTAAATATATTTTACTAGATTTATTAGGTAACAGTAAGTGAAATAGTAGATACTTTATCACTAACTATCAGATTAAGAAAACTGTAAATACAAAATAAACTTCCTAAATGAAAACTTGGAAATAAAAATTAAAAATGGAAAACAAAGAAACCAAATCTGAAAAAAGAAAAAACAGTTTTTGATAAGAAAATGTTGACCTAAAAGGAGGGCTGTAGATTGATTTCAAAATGGATGTATTTTGCAAGACTGCAGTGGACATAATTAAAACGCATCACATAAGTTACATTATCAATAGCATGATCCTATTAAAGAAGTTTGTAGGAGAATGATGGCCCACCTTATTTTTTTCTTTTTCTTCAAGTAATTGCTTGAACGATGGGAGACTGCTACTGAAAAATAATATACTGTGTACTGTATTTTTTTAATGCTTTTTTTTTTTATTAAACCAGGGGTTTCAAAAATTTTTAGATGAAAGGCAGTGGGAAACATACATTTGAATAATACTTTACTTTTTTAATTTAGATATTTTCTGTATGAATTTAATAGATTTTTTTTAGAAATAAATAAAAGACATTCATAACAATCCCTTTATTTCTTTTTTCAATTTTATTTATAGTTTATACTGATTCAACTTAAACTGACATCAACTTATCCAGCATCATTTATCTAACTAAATTTTAAAGTATTTATTTATAAGTTAATTTTATGTCAGTGTGTATAACTTGCTTTTGAAAGACTGTCATATTGAATCAGACTTTTGTTTTTAAGAGTCAATTAGCATACCAGCTCAGAAGGGGGGCTTCTTAATTAGGATCCAACAAATAAGAAAGATCACCAGACGAATATCTCATATCTCTGGGGGGTACAGTAAAAAAGCACAAATTAATAGATTGATGTCAAATTAGTTCCATTTACAGATTCCATTGCTATGAAAGTCTCTTGTAACTATATTTTTGGATTTTAATTTAATTGTTTGACCTGTTAAACTTAGTGGGCAAAACATTTGTATTGTTTCATGAATCTAAATCCACAACATTCGACTCTTTTTGTAGACCACTATTAACCCGAGGGGGATGTTTTTAGACTGGGTTTTGACTTTTAAAGGTCATTGTCAAAAGATTTCTCTATTACTACTGGTTATTGAGACCAAGACTTGCCATTACACCAATCATAGTATCTCATATAACTCTCTAAAAAGAATATTTCACTCTTTCTCAGGAACTCACAGGCTATCTGGAAGTACCTACTCTGCAGATGAAAAGGGGGGATTTGTAATTTTCCTTACATGAAAGCCAATTAAGGGTATTACTGTGCTCACAACCAGAAGACAGGTCAAATTTAGTACATAGAAATTTGTCATAATTTCAACATTGTTGAGACCTCATTTAAGATAAAAGATATGTAGAATATAATAGCTCTGACTCTCCTTTTGCTTTAAAGAATCGATTCTATCTCTCTATCCAGTAGGAAAAATGTTCAGGTGCAGCACCGACTACCTACAAAGCACATGGATTGGTAAAAAATAAACAGTCTCCATATATGTAAAGTGTTTTACTGATATCCTGTTCAATACTTTGCACTTAGTTCATTTTCAGTTTAACCTTAACCTGATGCTAAGCCATGTGAAAACAAAGACTATTTGTCACCTTGAAATCGCAACTCAACTTCAACTGTAACCCCACAAATGAATCCCCACCTCATAAAGATGACCAATTTCATCAAGGCTGTGACCCATGTTACCAGGTACAGTAAAAGCATTAACATTCACCTCAAAGCCTCTACATTATATCAGAAATGACCATTTATTATCATAGAAAATGTTCCTTTTAGCCAACAGAAAGTGTTTCATAAGTGGAAAGCAGGAGAAAAACAGTTGTGATTTAACAAACTGTGAAAAAAGTTTGTTATACAGTATCTAATAGGTATTCTTTCTTGACTTCTTTTTCTGTCCCAACCTACCCTGACCAGTTTTACTGGAGAAGCAAACCATCCACAGAGGACGATACTGTTTAACTGCTTAATGTACATTTGTTTGGTCTGAAACAGTCTAAGATTGTAGGCTTAGCCCTGCTTCAGACTTTTCCAAAACCCAATCCAAGGCCTTTGTGTTGTATTTATCAGCCTTCCCTCTCCTATTTATACACAAATTTACTAGAGCAAACTGCTAAATGCAGGGGCATCCAAAGCCACTCCTGAGTCAATTAAAACTTGATCAAATGCTAAATAAATTATTTGGCCTCAGAATTGGCTGTGTTGAATCAAGAGATCTAAAGATCCCAATCCTGGTTCATTTAGGGCACTACTGCAGTCTAAGGATTTTCTATAAGTGGATTTATTCTTAGACTAAATTAAGGAAATTTTAATTAAGTAATTTCATAAGACAATTAGTTACTTGGAAGACAATTTGGAGTAAATATATAAATTTCATTTTATTTCAAAACTTCTTTGTCTTGGATCATAGCATACATGTGTCTAACTTGTGGTTGCAAAGCAACAAATGTTACAGGATTTAAATGACATGAACACTCTTTAAAGCCACTGTATTTCATGGCAGTTGATTCTTAGCTTAGTGCGGACGCCGACTGTGACATTTTTCGAGGTTTGAATCGTGTTTTACTGTAAGGACATAAGAGGCTGTCAGAGAAGCCACAGGTATAAAGAAAAAAGCTTTAAGAGCTCTGTCACGGCAAATGTCTGAGAAGAACATAAGCACTCCTATTTGTAAGAATGTACTGACCACTTGCTGTGGCTTGGAAAGTCCAACAGCTTGAATTCATAGCACCTCTCACAAGAACAGGAGACAAAAATCACAATGGCCTGTTGACAAATGTCAAGCCTTGAAACCCTTCAGTTAGGGGATGTGTCATTGAATGATGTGCTCCACTCCCCTTAAAGATTGCTGGGCACTTCATATTTAAAAAGCCCATTTCAACAGTTTCTCCTGTGACAGCTTCGGTATATATGCCTTGGGAGCTACATCTGAAAACTTTGACAGATCTACTGTGAGGCAAAGACTTGAGTGACAGAATAATTCCCTGTTAATAAAGTGGGCCATTCAAAGATTCTCCATTTCATGTCACATTTGACTGTAGACAGGAGATATAAAACACAAGCTCATAACAGTGAAAAGGAAAATGTTGATCAAAGAGGTCTGTAGCTATAGGTAATTTTCATCTTTGCAAAATCACAATAGTTATGATTGAGCATACTCCGAACTTTTAGAACCATTGCATTGCTCTTTCTGACCCCTCTCTTTAAAAACAATACTTTCAAATAAAAGGTCAGATTACTCCCCCAGTTAAAAACAAGACAAATCTTTTATAAAACACAACAGTCAAATTTTTAACTCTTATCCACCTCTGTCTTAAAGGTAAAAAAAAAAAAAAAAATACCGCCATTAATCTAATGTTTCCTACTGTTTGCGATATTTTACCTACTGTAAATTAAGTAAAACAAATTCAATAAGTTAGGCTAGAAAACTTAACTTAAACCAAAATAAAAAGCTAATTTAAAAAGTTAAGAAGATAAGGTCAGAAATAAAGAAATGTAAAGTTTCTGTATCAGCAATGGTAGGTTATAACAAAATGAGTTTTATTACTTTCTATTTTTCATGGTTTTCTTTAACTTCTTTCTGCAAGTGCTCTATAATGGGTTAAACTCTCCCCACAGGAAGCCTACTTTATGGAGGTTCAACTTCAAAAACACTATCAACACCCAAATGATTTACTGCTAAAAAATAAACCTCAAATTCCTCCAAGCGATGAACAAGATTCTTGTCCCTTCCAAAATCCACCAACATCTCCTTAGTCTACTTCTTATTCATGCAAAGGTCTTGGTCTCTGCATCACTGGAGCTTGAACATCCGCTTTGTATTTAGGGGCATCATTGTTTGTGATGCGTCCCACTACTACAGAGTCATGTGCAATCTTAACTACTTGACAGCTGGGATGTCTTGCCATGCATTCATATGTAAGAAAAAGGGGGCGCAGGATGCAGCCCTGGAGCGAGCATGCACTAAGGTTGATGGAGAAGGAGACAATGTTGTGGATCCTGAAAGTGTAAGATCTTTTAGTAATTAAGTCCAGGATCCAATTCCGAGGATGGTAACCTGTCCAAGAACGGAAAGCTTCTGTACTAAGGTCTGTGGGATGATGGTGTTTAACGTAGAGGAGAAATCCATGAAGAGCAGATGGAAATAGGAATTTCTGCTCTGGACGTGAGTAGATGCTGTACGGACCATCGATGAGATTGCATTAGTGGTAGATCAGGTTCTCCTGTAGGCATACTGAAGAGAGTTTAAAGTTATGTAGGTCATGAATATTCTCTCAAAGCAATTCATAACTATTGATGTTAAAGGGGAACGCCATTTTTTTTTACATTGGGCCCTTGATTTTACGTTATTACATCATGTTCTACTCATATGAGTTTGGTGCCATTTGGAGCTGTGAAGCTATGAAGATATTCGGTTAGGTTATATCCAAGTAACGCCTTCCTATGGGCAATGACTTGAAGGCACAAACTGAATTGTTCATAGGGCCGGATTTATCAAGATCCAATTTTGCGTGCAGTAATTTGCGCTCGCAAACTGGAATTTTGCGCGAGGGGCTGAACCATGGTTTGCGGGTGATTTAACAAGAGTATTTGCGTAACTGGTGGCAGGTGCAAAACTGTTGGAGACGCCCTATTTAAATGATGGTTTTGCGCGTTTTGTGGTTTGCGGCAAAGTAGTTTGTAGTCTGTACAAACAAGTGCATTAGGAAATTTAAATCTTACAGTGACCCCCAACAAAAAAAAAAAAAAAAAAAATAAGTAAATATATATATATATATATATATATATATATATATATATATATATATATATATATATATATATATATATAAATTGGCAACCTTTATTCCCTAAGGTGGTATGTGCTGCAGTAAAAAAACAAAAAACAAAAAACAGGTGTTTTGTATTGGCCTGTGACTGTGGATGAGATCCCCGCAGCATTTGGCACGTTGCTCCACAGGCGCAGGGGGAGAACCCCGACCCCGTCGGACAGCACTTCTGAAAAAACGAGATTGGGAGATCCCAGCTCTCGCTGCAACCGTACGCTGGAATGACCCAGATGCAAAAAAAGTGCAATGTTGCAAGGAGTTTTGTGATATCTGGTATTGCGTGGGTCCTCCTTGTGGCTGGCTCCAAATCCATTCTGAGTTCCCCCAACAGCTCCAAAATGGCAATGCTGGATAAACGATATGTTTTGATGATCGTTTCCTCGTTCATTGCAAAAATATTCACACGGAGTGAAAAAATGCGCTCTCTGCGTCTCCTTGCTTCATTTCGATGTCTCCTTCTTGCGACAATAACCGCTGCCATGTGTGCGCAATTACGCATACAGACCATTTGCACCTTCTTTTGAAACGTGTTAAATATAGAGTCAGATACCGTTAGCAAAATTGCGTTCAGGTTTGATAAATCACTTTGCGAGTGCTAAATTAATATATTTACATGTTCTCCTCCCACAAGACGCACTTTAGCGTGTAAACGCCCCATATTGCATATTCATTGCAGAAAAAGTACTAAATGGATAAGAGGCGCTATTTAGCACGTTTTAAAGACCAAATCCTTTTAGCACGCTGTTGATAGATCAGTTTGTACATTTTTTAGCGTGCGCAGTGAAATAGCTCACGTTTTAATACACGCAAACCTTTGATAGATCCGGCCCATAATGTATTCTTTATGGTACGTCAGCATTCATAACATGTAGGCAAATCACTGTCCCCCAGACATCAGCAGTTATATTTTTAATATTTGTAATTTTCTTAAAACATAGCGGAGTGTGTATGACGTCATCTGCGCACGCCGGCTGCCATTCATTCATCCTGTCCGCTGAACTGCTGGTGATTTTACTCACATGCCTGGAAGATGTCTAGTGCTGCTACCACAGATGATCTTGCTCTCGAAATGGAATTGAACGATTCAGATTAGCTAGCCGAATGAATAGAAGGAGTAAAGCGTAGCTGACTGTGGCCCAGGCTGCCTGTCACAACTCCAGTCCGGCGTGCGGATGATGTCATACACCCATTCAGGAAAGGGTAGCGGAGCTTCATATATGTGAATGAATCTTGAGAATAACTATTTTATTTTTACTTTTTAGGAGATAGACTGGATGCCTTATTGGCAAAATGCAATGATTTAATTATTTTATTGACCATGAAGGCATCATACTGTAAAAACTAAATATATGTTTTCTTTATAGTTTGTTTGAATAATTAAATTGTGTTAATAATTTTCTAATGCAACTTAAATTTCCCAACAGCAGTTCTAAGCAGGACTTAATTCTCTCTTCAGCCCCAATTCAATTTAAACCCTCAATTTATCCTTAATCTTGAATAAAGATGGCTATGATTATGGCTGCCATCTAAAAATCAAAAACACTTAATTATACAGAACCATCAAATTACCTGAGAAGATTATATCCAGTGAACTACCACCAAAACATACTAAATGTTTGTAATTACTTTTAAATTACTGTATTTCAAGGTTAGAACCTGAGTTTTATGCAAAGCATTATTATTTTTTTTCATTGCTAACATTTTGTTTTTCTTTTAAATTGTAGATTTTCTGGAGGGCATTCAAAACTGTGTCATTTTATCATAAAGAAAAGAAACCTTTTGTAGGTTGGGGGGGAAATGTGCTAATCTAATTGATGCTAGCTGTCGCCCACTATATATGGAGAATGCTACTAAAGAAAGGTAAACAAAGAGAGAAAAAAAAAGGAATTCTGAACTCTAATTGAGAAAGATATCCTTTTGATGTAACTTGGGAGATCTAAGACGGGGTTTTTGAGCTAATTACCGAGCCGTGGCATAGATCTAATTAGGATGATGCTAATAAGCCTTGTTTATCCTTATCTGATGTCAAAATGAAATTGGTTAAATTCCAAATAAAGGTACCAGCACTGGCATCCTGCCAGCCTGGCTGGGGGTAAAGCATGTCAGCAGTTTTATTGTTTTCAAGTGGATGGATTGTCTACTCTTTGTGTTTCATTAACAATTTCCAAATCAAAAGTTTTTCAATGATACAACTTTAAACATATACAGTATTTCCCTAATAGTTTAAGTTTGTATTCCTACTTTTTTAGTTATACAGTCAAGTCAAAAGGACTGCTTGTATTGGCACATTATAAACACCGTCAGTTGTTTTAACAGCTTTTACTCATATTTCAATCTTTCCTTAAGTTCTAAAGATCTTTTACAAAAATTGTATTGTTAAAGTTTTAGGAAAGAATAAAATAGAAAACCATGGGTGAAAACCTTATTGCATCTTGTAAATGTATTTAAAAGCATCATAACATTAGTCACATCCATCCATTGAAGTAATTTTTTACGATTTTATAGTGTTTTGCATCTTTTTATACACCTTCTGTGTCTTCCTTCTTATACTCTGACTCTGAATGGGGACATAGACTGACCAGCAGTCTATAAGGCTGTTGTTGCTTTTGTGTAGAATTTGAGACATCAATTGGCATGTCTAATGATGACCTTTAATCAGTAAATCATCTGTACACAGCCAAAAGGAGTGACAGGGTTTATGACACTGCTTATAGGAACACATCATCATCATCATCATCCATAAAAGATAGCTCTTTCTTGTTTTAGCGGGGTAGTTTTTTCAAAAGGTTGACAATATAGACAATATAGACACGAGATGTTTATTCTAAAATCATTATTTCACTATGGAGAACAACTGAAAGATCACTTATGGTTTATTCAGGTGTATAAAAATGTTCCAGCTTTTGGCTCAAGAAAATAAATATTTTTGCAATTAGGGTTATTCTACAAATCTTTTTGCATTAAATTCAAACAAAAACAACTTCGAGAGACTTTACTTTTGCTTAATTGTGACTTTATTTTGGCACATCATTGTATCTCATTCTGCTAGACCTGTTATTCCAAAACAACATGTTAGACAAGTGCAATTTATTGAAAATGCTGCTGCTGAGTCTTGACAAGAACCAGTAAATACAACCATATTTGTCCAGTGCTGCGGTCTCTGCGCTGACTTCCTGTAGACTATAAAACTGCAGTCTACTTGTGTACAAGTCTTTTCATGGTTTAGCACCAAAGTATATCTCTGACATGTTAGAGCTGTATGAGCCACCTAGGGCCCTGAGATCCTTAGGGAGGGGTCTCCTGGTAGTTCCTAGAGTCACCACTAAACAAGGTGATGCTGCGTTTTAGTTTCATCCAGCCAAGGTCTGCAACAGCCTCAGTTAGGACGTAAAACAAGCCTCAACGCTGACAATGTTTAAGTCCAGGTTGAAAACATGCCTATTTAGTGTTGCCTATGGCGATTGATTGTAGTTTAACAACTTTTAATATATAATATGTATTTTTATATATTTATATTAATTGATTTTCTTTTATTGCGTTTGTATTGTTGGTGTTTTTGTGAGGCACATTAAGTTGCCATGTGCATGAAATGTGCTGTATAAGTAAATTTGCCTTGCCTTAGTATTATATAAGACTTAAAACATGGCCCAAGTCATTTTTACTGGTTTAATGTCTCTCTCATTGTCCCATTAGATTCTAACTGTATTTTCTGTTTATGTGACTGCTGTTAGTTTTGGAAATGTTTGGAAATTAAAATGCCCTTGCAGACGTGGAGAATGACTGCTCTGACTTCTCAAGGGGTCTGCAAATCAGGCGAAATGCCAACTCCCTGAAAAGGCCTAACCAGATTTGAATATGGCTTCAAAAGGAAAAATCCAGTCTAAATGACCTTCATCAAACCCATGTCCAGCAGACTTAATTATGGAAAATAATAATTACAAAAGAAAAAAAAAACTAAAAAAGAAAAAGAGAATTCGGAGATGTCAGCATGATCAGCTCTCAAATGAGTCTCATTCGATAAAGACAGTGTGTCATAAAATATTTCATTCAAGCACTTTTCTAAGAATCAAAGCAAATCAAATCATGACTATATCCACTGAGAAATGAATGAGGGCCTTTAGAGATTCATTGTGAGAGCAACATAATGCCTCTGATTCATATAATGAAAATCATATCGGTGATCATTCCTTTTATTATGCTATTAACCTTTTAAAAGTGCCTTAAATATTATAAAAGATTTCTAAGTGCTAAAGCCTCTCATGCACTCATGTGCCCAGAGAACAGTAAAACTATTCCTTCTGGAGATACTAGATTCATTATTCATATTAAATGTCTATGATTACCAAATAATTCATCTCATTATATAAAAAAAATGCATTCAGTATTAGTTACAGTCCAAATAATGGAACCCAGTAGAAACCCAACCTCATATGCAGAATCTTAAGCAGAATATTTGTTTGTTTACATCTAGTGTTGTGGACTTGGTTAACAATTTATAATAATCACTAAAATTTACAGTTTTTGAATAAATAAAGTATGCTTTGTGATTTCAGATATCTTAAAATATATTGCGGGGGAAGAAATTTAAAGAAACAGATAAAGAAATTTAAGTTTTTCCATTATGAAATATAATGAAATATACAAACATGAAATATACTGGGGCTGAGTTTTTGCTCCAGTAAGGGGATTCTCAGAGATATTTGCGGGAACATTGGCATATACAACACTGGTTCTGTTTTAGACCTCTGCTGGTTTTTTCTCCTGAGTTTCATAAACAACGTTTGTGTCTTCTGTATCTGTTGTTAGTTTCTCTTATCTATCATGATACATGTCTTTTTTGTCACTTTTTCCATATTTCAATATTTGCCATAATGGAGTCGTACAAAAACAGGTTCGAGGAGGAACTAAAATGTGAACAGGAAGGCTAGAGAACTGCTGAATAAAGCTATTTAAAAGGAGTAGAAAAAAATCTGGGTAATTAGAGGTAGAAGACGAAGAAGTTCATGGGATAGGAGTTTATATGTATCTCCCTTATTCCTACTCCTTTTCAAACATGTTGGGACTACAGTTAAAACAACAAACGTGTATGTAATTTTTATTGCCCTAATTTTTTTTTAAATATGTCAGTAATTTTTATTCTACTTTCATGCTCAATTTTTTTTACCTATTTTTTATGGAATTGAATTCAAGTGAGAATTTATTAGTTTTTTTTTCACAGTGCTATGTTGTATGTCAGCGGTAACCAACCATTTTAAGGCTTAGAGCCACTTCATGGTCAGTCATAGGAAGCGCTATCAGTGCTGATCTATGAATTTTATTTGTAATTTTCTTTTAGATTTTGTTATTTTTTGTGTTGATAGAAAAAGAGGGCAGCAAAAAAATTTAAATTAAATAAATAAAAAATAAATTTAGCCCACAAGTGAGTGGTTTTCAAAAGAAGCAGAGGACCCCCCCTTTGTGGTCCCTGAGGGCCCCTTGGAAAGTAAAGGGCACCACGCATGTGACCCCTGTTGTATAACATTTCATCTTAAGGCTAAATAAAACACATTATGAAGCAGGTGAAGAAATGTGAAAATAGCAGAGGTAAACATTTAAAAATTATTTCAAATATTTTTTTTCTCAGTGGCTGTCTCAAGGAGTTATTCTAGAAGATAACACTGAAGAAAAGTCTGACATGTCCTGCCCAGCTGATTTACTGCCAGAATTCAGCTGAGAAGCCGAAAATTCTTTCCATCTATATATTGGAGTAAGATGTGAACTCTGTGATTTATAAAACGCTTTCCTTATGGGTCTCAATAAATCACAACATCTAATTTGTGCTAGAGTGAAAAATGTACAGTATGCTCAGCCATTTCCAGTAACAGCCATGCGGCTACTATAGCTATAAAGAGATTACAATGACATCCTTTACACTTTGCTGACAGCTAACCCGGACACAGCCTTGATGCTCCTCTAAGAAGGTGTCAATGTCGACACAAGATATACTTTATGAAGGTGAAAATATTACACGACAGATACTTGGAAGAAGATATTGTTTGAAGAGGATAGTGGGATGGTGCTTTCATGTCAGAAGGTGGTTTGCATGGAAAGTTTTGGGGAAAGTAAAGAGAAGGCAGCTAATATATCATGGTCAGGCATGACTGATGACAAACATGCATCTTCTCCCTATGAGAGGGAAATGATAAAGTCTGTGGATTATGGCAGGCCCTTGCTTGTAATCACGAGAGGATGGAGTTGCATTTTAAGATGGTTCCAATTAGAGGTGGTACAAGGGCCAAATTCCACCACACATTCAATGAACAGTATTGTTCAAGACATTTTTGGTGATAGAGAATGCCATTCATTGGTACAACCATTGGCCTTTCAAACAGGAAAAGAGCGGAAGTTATGTTTGTAATAAATTTTTTTTAAATTGAGCTCTGAATGAAGTAGTTGTGTTCCGATCAGAGGTGTACCAAAACATTAAGGAGGGGACACAATGAGGTATTTGAGTAATGAAGACAAGATACTTGTTCTTGAGGGCTAAAGATATTTATTGTTTTTCTGTCAGTGTTATTGTTTTAAACCTTTTTAAAGAATCTGTATGAAAAAAATGTAGTCAGATTACCTTAAGATTACCTAAAGACATTCTTTGGAAGCTGAGATAGTTTTCATTGGCCATACCCAGCTTAAGAATAATAAAAAAAAACACATCCACAGAGCCTGCTTTACAAATTGAAATTGATTTAATAAAAAAAGCAACATCATACATTTAATTGAAAAATGAAAAACAAACTCAAAACATGGGCGAGTGGTACATTTTCAGACTTAATTTGGAAAGCAACTGGAGTTTGGCCCAGTTATTTAAACACATTTCAAAATCTATTGCAGCCCCAGCCCCTGTACAAAGGAACGGAGGACCTTGCCTATTCAGCCAGGCAAACAATTCCCTAAACGACCGCCCTTTCAGACACTTAGACAGTATGGGGCATTGCAGTCTAACAAAAGAAGCCATACTACCCCCATTCCAAAGGGATGGACACTTTCGCTCATTTCGATTTGCATGTTATCAAAACAAAAATAAAGCTTTGTTGGGCTACTGTATAAAATCTTGATCTCAACACTATTACTTACTGTCAGGACTCCAGTCTGTGTGTTTTTCTTTTTGTGTTGTTCTCCCTTCCACCAGCAGGAGGTGCCTGTTTCTGGTCCGCCTCCTCACACACCTGATGATGGTTGCCTCGTTAGCGGAGCGCTCTTAAGCTGCTGACTGCCACTACCTCGACGCCAGAGTGTTTGCCAGTTTTTGGTACTCAAGCCAAGCTGAGTTTTTGCTGAGTAAGACTGAGTTCTTGTCTACCTGAGTTTTAACATTGTTTTTTTGTCTTTGCCTCTCGGCAGGAAGTCATCCTGCAAACTGGACCTTTTTGGACCTCCACTCCCAGGAGGGATCAACTGAGCCTTAAACTGAGCCGAGAATTCAAACAGGAGGTTTGAATCCAGTCTCCTTGAGAGGACGTTGAAATTACTCTCTGAGCAAGGGAATCATCTTCACTACGACCCGTTCAAGTACAGCAGGAAATCTGAGTGGAAATCAGCATCTCCGTTCACCTACATCGTCCAAGTTCTGGGTAAACCCTGTTCCGCCCTCCACTGAATCAGACTAACTCTGGAAAACAGCACACAGATTGGATTCAAAGAGCCTTCACTTCTCTGGAAACGTGAGTCAACAACCAGAACCTCTTCTTCAAATCAACGAATGAAATTTCACACTGAGCCTGAACTAATAGTCTGTCTTCCCCTCACCTTCCAGTTCCGGCTGAGCACAGTTCAGAGCAACACTGCACCATGCTTAATCTCTTCAATAAAACCTGTCAAACTTTTCATCAGTGTCTCTCTGAATTGGTTTCACTGCATGTGGGTCCGAGCTTTAGATAAGATCATGACACTCACATTTTTAATTGAAAAAACTTCTTGGATGGCAATTGAAATGTCTTCAAACTTGGAAAAATCTAGTGGATTGTTTTTAATGTTCTTTTTTTTTTATCTATCCAGGGGTTTTCGTAAATTCTGTCAACTCGCACCAGAGCACTTACACAGAGACTTAAACCATGTAAAGCAGGCATTCCCAAACTCGGTCCTCGAGGGCCGCTGTCCTGCAGGTTTTAAGGGTTTCCCTGCTTTAGCACAGCTGATTATCATGAATGCAGTAGAGCAGAAGCCTGTTAATCAGCTTTCAATTAAAATCAGCTGTGCTGGAGCAAGGAAATCTCTAAAACCTGCAGGACAGCGGCCCTCGAGGACCGAGTTTGGGGATGCCTGATGTAAAGTATAAATAAATGTCTGTTTTCAGTTTGTCACACCACAGCAATATGTTTTATTACTCACAAATCCAATTTGGAATAATTACAAACACTACTAAGAATATAAAATAAGGTCTCAAATGTAATGAAACAATGACAGTTTTCTTTACCCTGACATGCTGGGAGCATGTCCACTATGGCCACTGACATTATGCCCATGCACTATTCTATTTCACTGCAACAGTTTTAAATAAAACTGGCTTCATCTTATGTATACATTCTGATGTTTAATTATGAAGGGTTCAGTAGAAGCTTCACATTCTGTGTTTTATGTTAGATGGGGAAACAGAGGAAAGATGCTCAGTTCCCAGTCTGAAGACACCAGGTAAGTAAATATGGTGACAAAGTCACAGAGTTGGCAGCAATACAGAAGCAGCCTCGCTGTTCCTTTTTTATACTGCCGGGCCAGCCGGGTGGGGACCTACGCTGTAGGCAGCTGAATGACCTTAGGCCACACTTTTAGACACACCCAAAAAAATCCTGACACACAGGATTATTGAAGCCAATCTTGTTCTAGTGACACGGTGTAATGATAAATGGTTTGGAGACTATTTTTAGATGAGTAGAACAATGCATTCATGACAATTATAATGCATTTTTAGAAGAAAATTGGGGAATTTCATTTCAACACTCTTTAAAGTGATCACTCTAGTGTAAAGGTGCATTCAGACCGAGCATGGTGTCGGTGGCAAGGGCAGTGGATTTACATAGCATGCCTATAGTATAAAAACTGCACATGGACAGGTGGGGAGGCAGTCATCAGTGAATCCCATGCGGTGCTCCATTCTCACCTCGTGTAACTTGATAGAAATTAAGTGTTGTCAAACAGCAGCCTCGCATAGAGAGAGCAAGACAGGGATTGGTGAAGTTGAAAAAATCTGAACTTTTCTGTGAAAATCGCATAGTTGCAACCAATCACGGCCTGCTTGCGATTAGGTTAAAGAATTGTAGTCGAGCCAGAGCTTTTTCCAGTTCCTATGGAACAAAGAGGAAATAATGTTAAGGATAAAATAAGTAAAGCTTTGAAAAGGTTTTTAGGTCATAAAAAAAAAAAAAAAAAGTTTTAATTTTGTCCTAGAAGGACTGTTCTTTGTCCTCCCTAACCTGCATCTCACTGCCCACTCCACAGCATTGGTGCTCTTTTCATGGGTATATTCAAAAGGAAGTATCGCTGAATCTGGTCGACATCCAGAAGCAGCTCTATGTAGTGATCTATTTTTCAGTGCTTCTGGGGGCTTTTCCAAAACGTGTTGGTCTTTCCAAGCCAATTGAAAAGTTGTGCATAGATAACAATTTAGCAGCAGCCTGTAATGTAGAATTCTACCTATGCTTGTATTGTAAAATGCCCACAGTGAGACCCTGAGAGGAAATGATTAAGGGTCTGGCAGATTAACGAACAACTAAATATCATGTAACAGACATTCCATCCACTAAATAAGGTAAACATGCCAGCACAGGAATCCCGTATTAAGGTATATAATAACAATCTATTATGAAATTGCAGCACTAACCTCTACTAGGATGGCACCGTCATCGGCTGAAATAAAAAATGATTTAATCTTTAAAACCAAATCAGCACAAATGACAGTTTTACCTGCACAAAGGGTGTAATACTGAAAAAGCAAATAACTGATTGAAATCATAACTTAAAGGGATGGTTGACATCTGGATGACCTAAAAAATAATTTAGTAGCACACAGCTTATTTTCGTTTTTACAAATTACCATTTTAACTGTACAAACCTGCACTAACCCCTGGACACTAACTAGGGGTGTAAATCACATCCATCATGGCAATTCGATTCAGTATCGATTTCCTGACCCAACGATTCGATTATTTTCGATACTTAAGAATACACCACGATTCGATTAATCGATTAATCGGTTAATTTTTTTTTTATTATTATTTATTTATTTTATTTTTTTACACCTTACAGGCTAAACAAAGTTTCAAGTTTGAAATAAATCAATGAAAGCTGTAATATCATTATGCATTTTCTTTAGAAACAACAGCAAATAACAGAAGTAGAAAAGTTGCATCAAAAAATACTGCAAAAATACTGCACAATATCAGTGTAATGAGTTCAATGCAATACCTCGGCTCCAGAGAAACTGTCCAACATATTTTTTTAGAATGTAATAAATATATTCAGGAAAGAGAGATGTTGTGTAGAGAGTTAGACAGGAATAAAAATAAACTAGATATAAGGGAATTGTTTCAAAGGTCATCTGGGGATGTAGTTTTGGGGGGTATTTTTAATTTTCTAAGAAGAACGGGTATTTTAGGGAGAATATAATAGTTTGTCTGGTCCATACTCCATTCTGGAAGGTGGCGGTAATGCACCTATAAGTTGTTTGCCAACCGCCATTAAAAAAAAGAAGAAGAAGAAGGCTCCAGTGTTGACGTCACCGCCCCCTTGAGAGACGCTCCGCTGCTCCTCTCCCAGATTGTAGCTGACCGCAAACAGTGCACCAGACAGGAGGCCGGCTAGTTTTGTTTTTATGACCGAAATTGCGGAAAACAACTCGTGAAGTTTGACCCGCTAGAAGAGCGAGGTGCGCGAGAACGCTGGGTGCCTTTTTCCAGCTGAATCTCCGCTCTTTTTGCCCCATTGTCCCTCCGTCGTCGGACTAAACTCGCCCCCACTTCCTCATCGCCTCGGCCGTATCTAGACCCACAGCGTGTAGCCCAGACCACGCTTCAATACTGAGCATAATTTAAAAATGTCTGTGTGAAGCTTGCTGCAACAAACTGCTGTAAGAGTATAACCAGGAAGCGCGGTAGGAGGGGAAAATAGGTTTAGCGGCACCGCAGCACGGGAGGAAGAATTACGCCCAGGAGCAAATGGATAAAAATAGAACGGAGGGAAAAAAAAAAAAAACATTAATCGATTATCTTGCGGACGTGTCGATGCATCGGATCGTCGGCTTTTGGATCGATGCATCGATACAAAACGATTATTATTTACACCCCTAACACTAACCATTTAATCTTTTGCTTTGCTGAGTTTTTTTTTACATAATTTCATTCCTCTTCCCGCCGAGCATCAGAAGCCATTTAAACAATAATTTTGAGGGGAAATCTGATCAGCCTGCCATAGTCTTGATTTAGTCCAGAAATATAGTATTTGTTGGTGGGTCTGATTGGTTGCACGTTTTCAACCTCTTTTCATTGATCTGAAATTATGGCTTTTCACCTTTCACTTTTGAACCAAATGTAACAGCTATGTAACAGCCACTGCTGTTAGTGGCAGTGGGAATGGCAATGGGAGTGGCAGTGTGAATAGCACCCGGACCCAGGTCAATTGATTCGGCAAGTGACCTGGGTTAAAATCGCCTTCAAACGGCTCAGCTGCAATTTACACACAGTGGGAACATCAGACCAAGGCCGACCCTCTGATTTATGGGATACCATCAGAATCAGAATCAGGTTTATTGCCATTGTTAGTGAAGGAGTTCGCAAACTAGGAGTTTTTTATGGTACAAGCGTGCAACATGAAACATATAATATATAATAGGTTAAAAAAAAAAATTATAAAAATATCTAAAAACACTGTGGGTATAAGGCATGCAAAAAATAGACTAATATATACACTTAGGATAAAAATATGGATAAAAAATATAAAAAGTAAAAAGTAAAATAGCATCTTACAAGGTAGTGCAAATAGAGCAGTGTAAATGGCATGGGCAGGTTATAGAGTCTGACATAGTTATGTGTTCATGAGTCTTACGGCAGAGGGGAAGAAGCTGTTTTTATGGCGGGAGGTTCTGGTCCGTATGGACCGTAGCCTCCTACCTGAGGGGAGAGGTTCAAACAGTCTGTGTCCAGGTGAGAAGGGTTGGCTGTGATGCGACGTTCACGCCTCCTGGTCCTGGAGACATACAGGTCCTGGAGAGATGGCAGCTTACAGCCGATCACCTTCTCAGCAGAGCGCACAATGCGCTGCAGTTGGTATCTGTCCCTGGCGCCAGCGTACCACACGGTGATGGAGTAGGTGAGAATGGACTCAATGATGGAGGTGTAAAACTGCACCAACGTCCGGGTTGGCAGCTTAAGTTTCCTCAGCTGCTGCAGAAAGAACATCCTCTGCTGGGCCTTCTTGATGAGGGAGCTGATGGTCGACTCCCACTTGAGGTCCTGGGTGATGGTGGTGCTAAGGAAGCGGAAGGACTCCACATTGGAGATGGGGGTAGGGCTGTCTGTGAGGGCAAGGGGGGACGGTGGGGCTGTGACCTTTCTGAAGTCCACGATCATCTCCACTGTCTTTTGGGTGTTCAGATCCAGGTTGTTGCTGCTGCACCAGGACACCAGCCGGTCCACCTCCCTCCTGTAGGCAGACACATCACCGTCTGAGATGAGCCCGATGAGGGTGGTGTCGTCCGCAAACTTGATCAGTTTCACGGACTGATGGCTGGAGGTGCAGCAGTTGGTGTACAGGGAGAAAAGCCAGGGGGAAAGGACACAGCTCTGGGGGGATCCGGTGTTGATCGTCCGTGTGTCCGAGACAGTTGTTCCCAGCCGCACGTGCTGTCTCTGGTCCGTCAGGAAATCAGTGATCGACCTGCAGAGGGAGCTGGGCACGTTGAGCTGGTACAGCTTGTCCTGGAGCAGACCTTGGAGGATGGAGTTGAAAGCAAAGCTGAAGTCCACGAACAGGATCCTGGCGTAGGTTCCTGGGGAGTCGAGATGCTGCAGGATGAAGTGGAGGGCCAGGTTGACTGCGTCGTCTATGGACCTGTTGGCTCTGTAGGCGAACTGCAGCGGGTCCAGGAGGGGGGCGGTGATGGTTTTTAGGTGTTGCAGAACCAATCGCTCAAAGGATTTCATGACCACACACGTCAGCGCCACCGGCCTTTAGTCATTTAGTCCTGTGATCCTTGGTTTCTTCGGGACAGGAACAATGGTGGAGGATTTGAAGCAGCCCGGCACATGGCATGACTCCAAGGAGCGCAACATACAGATGTGATCACACTGTGCCAGACGCGTCTGATGTGACAAGCCAAAACAACTTTGTTAACATTCGATAAACATGGTGCAGCACTGGTGAGAGATCTTTGGAGGGACGAAAATAATGAATAATAAATAAAGTACACTTACTAATTTCTGACCCCCTTCCATGGTGCTTGCCATTGCTAACTTTTCTGATTTCTGTTGCACTGGTGACATGATCAACACTAACCTAACGCGATAGTGTGACGGAGGCCAAGCAGCTTGCCAGCAGTGGTCTGATCAAGCCTTTTTTGCCAAAAGGAAAGGAGCCAAATTCCAATTGTTAGCATGTCAACCCGTGTTTGAACAACCTGCGTTACCCTTCTAATTTCAGTGGGAAAGAGGCTTTTGAGAAACATCCAGAGGACCACACTTCTGGAAGGTCTCAAGGATGCTCTGCAGCGCAGGGTGGAACCACTCTGATTTACTAGTGTGGCTGCATTCAACCGTGGCAGCGGGACATGGAAGCTCTTTGGACGAGCCATGGCATTAACATGTTCGCTGTAACCCTGGGGTAAGAAACACAGAATGACCAAGTGGGAACTAATGTATGAGGAAACGAACAACTTAACTTTCAGACCTAATCTGCCATTGGAGAACCATTATCTAAAGATAACAGAAAAGTTAAAAAAAAGAGTTAACTGAAAGGTACCCCAATGAAGAGTTAAACTTAGAAGTAATTCAAAACGAGATAAGACAGAGTAATATGAAAACTTGAATGGAACCACAAAATCAAGAACAGCAGGTCATGACACTGTTTATTCAAGGGGTTTGTATTATACTCAGTAAAAGCGATAATACAATTATTTTACTAAAGACCCTGATACACTATTTGATACTGAAATGTAATTAACAGTTTCAAAAGTTTAATTAATTTTATGATGTATTAGCGTTCACTATGCAACAATAACTAAAAACTGAGATTGGGCTTTATGTTCACAAGCTATGTAACATGAATATTGGGTCAATTTGTTTGTAAAACCACAGTAAAAGCTTTTTCCTCTGTATTTGCAGCTTTTCTTTTTAGATCTTTGTGATGGAGCTGAAGAAAGATCGATGAGATCTACTACTGCATAAATCCACAGTGCATGATATGTACTTTATACAACATGTCATGAAAAAGTCAAAACAAGGACCAGTAGCCCTTTATAAATATGCATGGTTTACCGAGTGCAGTGTGGTGATTGTTATCACTCCATTATCAGTCTCTGTGTTATCAGGAAAAGCCAGTGTTGTGGTGCACCGTTTACAAAAACCAACATTGTATCGTCTTATTTTTAAAGATTTAAACTGATAGACTGCAAAAAAAACATTCACAGGTTGATCTTAGTATCTTTGTATTTTCTCTAAAATTATGAACAGGGTGTGATTGAAGATATAGATTTCAAATTAAAAACATGTTTCAGCAACGTAATAAAAATGTCACTTTACTTTTCATCCATGACTTGGACACAGATCCTGTTTATGCTTCAGCAATGTAAAGAGAGACATTCCCCAACCATTTTAACAGGTGGAGCAGCAGTGCAGTGATAATGCTTGCATCTGGCGTCTGAATGTTAAGCAAACTGCCAGAGTTACCATACAGATGGAAGCAATGAGGTGTGAGAAGAATTTCTGCTGACAGGACAATTGTTTTCCAGAGGCAGTGGAGGTCTGATGCACAATGCAAAAGAAGAAAACCTCTAAAACACACATTTAAAGGCCAGGTACAATACTTTTCAAGTTTGAAATGAAAAGCATATTGAATTACTTATTTTCATTTTCTAAAATAGACCATGTTACTACAGGATAGCCAACATATTTTTTTATATTTATATGCATTAAGTTTGCTTTAATGTTTTTTTTTTTCTTCTTTTTCCTTGAGAATATTTTATAATATTCCAAGGATGCTTTATTTTTCTAGTGTCAGCAAGTGTTTTTAATTTCTGTCTGTGTAATATGTGTGTAGTGATGGGTATTGTTGAGTATTTATTATTTCTAGTACTCCTAACAATATTAAAGTATTGATCCAGCATTTTATCAGTACCATTCTAAACTCTTTTTTTTATTTTAGTAAAAAAAGAGTAAAACATCAAATAATCATTACTGACTGACTAAATAAATATACAAAATATACAAGTTACTTTATATATATATATATATATATATATATATATATATATATATATATATATATATATATATATATATATATATATATATATATATATATATGCAGTTTGCTGCATCAATGCTTTTGAAGTCCAGTCACAATAGCACTTGCTGGTGGCAGAAGACTGGATTCACAGCATTCTTTGCTTTTACTTGTAGCCAAAGTCTTGAATAACACAGAAAAAAAGAGTTTTAATATTTTTCAATAGCACCTTAAAAAATGAAGTGAAGTGAATTCTGAAAAGTTGCTGAATTGTTGTCATCACTGTTAGATGAGAGCAGTGGCGAACCCTGACTTTTTCAAGGGCAGGGGAGAAAAGAAAGAAAAGGGCATATAAACTGCATCTTCACCACTGTAGAGGGCACTTTAGTACATGTTTTGGCGCCCGGGAGTTCACTTTGGTATGCGATTTTGCTATTGAGAGGGCCCTGGTGTGAGTTTTGACTCCCGAAAGGGCACTTTAGGTGAATTTTTTCCCTTGGGAGGGGACTCTAATATTTGTTTTGACTCTCGAGAGGGCACATAACCGTGCGTTTTGGCTTCAGAGAGGGCACTTTACCATGTGCTTTGGCACCCAATGGGAAATTTTGGCATGCAATTTTGCAATCAGACCACCAAACATCCAGGAATTACACCAGGCCCACTTGATAACTCCCAAGGCCATAATTTTGATGGTTCTGAAATTTTAAAGGGTAATAGCTTTTTTTTTTTTTACATCAATTATATGTTGCTAGTATTTACTGACTGACTTTTCCTCTTTCTATATTTCCTTCATTTTCAAATAAAAATGTAAAAAAATAAATATGGTTAGTTTTACCTCAATCTCCCAGAGCTGTCATTTTGATGGAACAAAATCTAACCATGAAACAGGCTGTAGAAATGATTCAAAATATTGATGATTGGGCAGAGATATCGAGAGGACTTTCTAAGAACAGGACTAGGTAGGAAGCGGCTCAGATTCTGACACAGTTAGAGCATGATGAGGTGCCCCCAGGGACATAAATTAGAATTTACTTCCATATACACATATTAAATTAAACTCTTCCATATAATATACAGAAAACATGCATGAGCTCTTTAGTAGTGTATATGAAAGCTTTTTAGTAGAATACATGAAAGCTTTAAGTAGTATATATGAAAGCTTTTTAGTAGTCTGTATGAAAGCTTTTTAGTAGAATATATGAAAGCTTTTTAGTAGAATATATGAAAGCTTTTTAGTAGTATATATGAAAGCTTTTTAGTAGTCTGTATGAAAGCTTTTTAGTAGAATATATGAAAGCTTTTTAGTAGTCTGTATGAAAGCTTTTTAGTAGTATAAATGTAAGCTTTTCAGTAGTGTATATAAAAGGTAAACTTTTCACCAGTTTCTATGAACAGTTCTCACTACTTTGTATGAGAGATTTTGAGTAGGTTATAGAAGAGAGCCACCCCCAGCAAAATGCAGACATATCAGTGAGCCATCAGACAATAGTGAAACTTTAATTCAAGTTTTGGATAGCATTGCCAATACCTCAGGCGGTACACTTAGCGGCCCAAAAGCCGAACCAGAGCCCGTGGTCTGCTATAATCACACACAGGTTGGCCTGGATGTGTCGGATCAGATGATTAGAAAGTATTCTGTAAATTCTGTGGCTGTATTTTATTATATCCTGGGCATAGCATCTATAAAGGAGTTAGTTTTGTTCAGGAGCTGTTTGAATGTCACAGTCATGCAAAGATTGTATCCTTGAACTGGTAAAACAGTTGAGGGCGTACCGCAGATTACCAGCCCCACCGTCGCTGAAGAGAAATGCTTCAATGCTACACAAAAAACTGCTCATATGGCGTTTGTAGTAAATGTGAAAAGGTGGTCTCAGGGAATGTGTAGTAAAATAGTCTTATTTTACTGATATATTTTTAATACACAATTAGACCACAAATAATAATAGCATAGATTACAGCCTTTTTTAAGGTTTACATATCCAATTCAGTTCATTTTATTTATATAACGCCAATTCACAACACATGTTATCTCAAGGCACTTTACAGTTTACCAGATCATACAGTGAAATTGATTAAAAGTTTTCTATCTAAGGAAAACCAGTTGGTTGCATTGACTTACATATCCACTATAGTTTATATCGCACACTAGAACCATTTCAGTTGATGACATCATCACTTCTCATGCGTTTTATTGGGAAAAATTTCACCCGTCAAATTGACGGGGAGTGGGAGTTCTAGTTCTGGGAGTCCTAATGTGAACAGCCTAGAACCACCGAGATCAGGGACATGTCCACGTAGTGGTCCTCCAACACTTCCTGAGCAGCCTGGTGATAGGGTGATGGTACACGTAAAGAGAAATCAAGTATCTCTGCCCACTGTCACAACCAACCTGTCCACATTTCTAACCAATTTTCACAGCTCCGTGATGCACCCACTCTGGTAATTGAGCTCCATAGTCAGAAATGTGGCATTAGAGCCACCAGGGACATCAGTCAAATGTTTGCTTGTGTCCAGAACAGGTAACATCAAATCCTACCCGAAACTGCTAGCTAAGGCTATGGTTAAAGATAGTAAGATTGTCACTCATGCTGGTGGTAATGAAACCCAGTTATGCCGATCGGCGGTCACCAAATTACTGTGGATTCAGTGTGTAAATTTGCCAAAACAATGTCGGCCTCTTTAATTTTCTCTGGTTTATCTCACTGATCTGACCCGTGATGACATGTTTAGCCGCATGCTGTTGCCTAGGTAGTGTCCTGAAAATTATGTTGGCAATAATTAGCAATCTTTTTGTGTAAAATCTGGTCACATTCGAAGAGACAGTATCCAACCTCACTTTGGATAGTGCAGCTGTTCTTTCTAGGAATCTGGCAAAACCTATTAGTCCTCCAAACCCTGACAGCCCATGGTGCAGACCAGGAAGTAGAGCCTTAGTTTAACTCACCTCTCTGCAGCTTCTCTAGTGTTACCCACTCATCCAGACATTATTTTGCCCATGGCTAAATTCAAATAAATTAGAAAAGAATTCTAAAGAAGTGAATCATGATAATCCAATTAAAATTAAAATAACTCCAGCAGGGACAAAATTATAAAATTTTGCATCTTTCTTCAAAAAGTCTGGTAGTTAATGACTTGTGATAATCAAATAGATGTATGCTGGCTTACACAAACTTGGCTGCAGCAAAAGGATTATGTGAGCATAAATGAGGCGACTCCCTGTAGTTATTTAAATTTTCCCATACCCAGAAATTCTGGGTGTGAGGAGGAGTAGCAACAATCTTTCTGATTACTCTGAGGTCAGTAAATAATTACAACTGTTTTGAACATTTTCCTTCATCCAAATAACAAAGTAAGAAAAAAAAGAACTCTTCTTTTGTAATTTTTTTTTTATCATTCACCAGATCCTTACTTTGAATTTTTAGATCAGTTTTCAGACTTCCTATCTGATTTAGCGTTAAATGACAAGCTCAGTATAGTAGGGGATTTTAATATCCATGCCGACATTAAAGGTAAAAGCATAAATGCAGCCTTTAATACCATCTAAGACTTATGTTGAGATCAAAAGTCAGTGATGTAACAGAAGCAACTCCCCTCTGAAGTCACACTCCTGCAACAGAGTTTATTTAAGGAAGTGGCCACTACTTGACTTCCTTGAGCCTTATAAGGCTGTTGGATACTGGTCCAATGTTGGACACTGCTTGCTACTTGGACACACCGGTGTGTCCAAGTAGCAAGCAAATCCCTCCAGAGAAGTCTTTACTTGTTGAACGTTCCTATGATTCAGAGGGATTTGATTGTAGTGACCGTGTTTTCAGCTGAGCCAAATTGCTACTTGCTGAGGAGCCCTTAGAAGCCACTGACCTGTGCCATACTGGTCCTGCTGCTGCCATTGGCTGTGCCGCCAACTTGAGCCGCCGCAAACATTGGACATGTATCTTTACTTGTTCTGTTATATCTTTGTGATGCATTTGATAGAGTTGTTCATAATATAGTTTTAGAAAGACATGAATATTTTGTAGGAATTAGTGGTTTATTTCTTAAGCTAACCTCACATAATATTTGAGAAAAAAAATTACACATAAATGTGGTATTGTAATGATCTGGGGCTGCTTCAAGACTTGTATGTCACACTGATTGCTATTTTAGTCCGTACTCAGAACTCCTGAAGCAGAATACCTGGCCATCAGTTTATAACCTTAACTTCAAGCACAAATTGTTTAAAAAGAAAGATGATCTGACTCTTTACAAGAAATCCACCTATGATTGGCTGTAGAAGAATTCATTTGTAGATGCACAGTCAAAGTTAATAAAATCCACCTCTAATCCTATGACATTACCTTAGTTCAAATTTAAAAGAAATCAACAAAACCTGATCTTATAAAGCTGCACAAGCATTTTTTGAGCAGCTGCTTCACCGCTGTGCTGGTTTATGAATGAAAATGTTTGTGGCCTGATGCAGAGCACTAATTATTTATTATCCACTTCCTCTCTAATAGCGTGGATTTGAAAAACAACAAAGACATGCTTGTAAAGAGGTTCTAGTTAATATAGCTCCACAAAAATACGGCAGAAGAGAACCTTTGGTGTGTTGCTGTTCACACCTGTTAGTTATTCAACTGTCAGCCCACTCTGACAGTTTGTGTCTGTATATTTGCATGTAATGCAGGTAGATTAAAGCATTCCAGTCACAACTGATTTTAATGCTAGATATAAATTGCACTTGTTAGGGTGGTCTACTTGTAATCCGATAAGCCAGGACCCACATTAATCCCAGGTTTTGAACACAGCCTTATCTGCTTAAGTTGTTTATGTGCAGGATGCTGTAGGAACCTGTAAAACAGTACACAAACAGACCTCCAAAACAAAATACTTATACAGCACAAAACAAATGAAACATAGCAATAAATAAATGTTTATTATGAGATTATAAATATTATTAATACAAGAGAATTTAATATATTCAAAGAACCAAAATGATTGCCTGAGGCTTTGAAAATGTATTCAATATGTTTATTAATTTCATAAAACTTTTGAGAGATAACTTATGAATTACATTGGCCACAAATGCAACTCAGCATCATATCTCTTCAATGGACAATCATTACACAGAGAGACGCAAATCCCCAGGCACTTTGCAACACCCTCCGTTCACCATCCTCAAAACTAATGTGCTCACTTATGAACAAACACATTAGTCCAGCAGAAGAGAGGTCATTTATATTTGATGCACTGTCACCGGGTTTCTGCTTTCTGTGATTCTTACTCAATTCATTCTTATTATTAATGTTGCTGCTTTTACCCCTGGGAGATTGTTTTATGGAGCAGTGACCGCGAGGTGGCCGACAGGGCCATTAGTGGAGCAGTGAGGGGTCTGGGGGTTGACCAGCAGCTGCCTCACCCACTTTCACAGCTAGTTCATATGCCTACACCCACCCCTAAACCACAGGGGGCTGCAAGCGTCTCTTATTTAATTAAGGTATACATTCAAGATTAATGTTCCTGCAATGTCGTTGTTGTCTGTAGAAAGGCTCTATCAATTTGAACGGTTTAAGAGATTTATTAGAATAAACAGAACAATAGTGGTGGATGGCCATATTGTTAGAGTAGGGACACAATGTGAAGAGCCCTTGAAGCTGTTGATGATCCTGGGTTGATTCTCAGTCTGAGGCAATTTGCAGCATATTTTTCCCTTCTCATAACACTCTTTCCTGTCAAATTATCATTCAATCAAGGCCACTTGTGCAAAAACATACAAACAAAAAGTTACACAAATGTGAAAAAAATATTAAATTACAAAATGTTTTCATTTATGAGCTTTTTTTTTTAAAGTGCATAGAAAGAAGAATATATTTCAAAATATGAATAGTAAATATGGGCATAAATAAATGTGGTTAAAAAAATGGCAGATACATTCACATCAAGTCATCATGTTCAGATTGGACTCACTTGACGAGATGACTTGAGTCTGTTGTGCTATTGCTTAGTTGGAAAGAAAACCTGCAGCCACACGGCCCTTTCTGGAACCACTTTGACACCCCTGGTGTAGGTGGAAGAATGTTTTGAAGTGTAAGCAGGTGGCTGGTGTAGTTGATCGGCAGTAAAAACAGAGGTGGAGCCTTTACCAGTCGAGGGAATCTGACCAGAGGATCTGTTCAACGGATTGGCTTTTGAGGGAGTACAAATGAAAAATGAAGAAATAAGAGCCTAAGAAAGAGGGTAGTTTTGCAGCAGAAGCAATCCAGGTTGTGTCGGGAACCTTGTGTGAGCATACACACAGGATGTTATTTTGGTTATTCAACCGTCAGATTAGTTTAAAGTTGTAATAACTTAGTTTTAGTTAGAAAAATGTTACGCAACTTCTTTGAAAAACTACCTCTATAGATGTTTGAGCTATCCATTCATATATATATATAAATACATGCAGTATATATATCGCAGCAAGGTATACAATATTGCATGTTAGATTTTTACTGCTGATGTAAACAGAATATAAAGCCCATATGCAATACTGACAGGGTTATGACAGTTCAGATCTGCATAAATCATTGCTTGACAGTTGCTATTCAATGTGCAGCATTTAGTTCTATTGAAACATTTGCCACTGAGGCCACTGTTTCTGGTTAAGTTAATTACACAAATCATCAATGTTCCTTATCATCGCTCAAATCCTAACTTCCTGTTCAGATATTTTTATCATGGCAACCATGGGGGCCATAGCTTTGATGTCCTTACCGATTTGAGGTATTCAAACTGAGTTTTTAAGCTTGAATACCCTCAGTGGACCAGATCCTGTGATGCCACTTCTAAGTCTGGTTTACAGGTGTACAAGAAACAGGAAGTACAAAAATTCCTTTTTGGGATTTAGTATTATACTGTATACGAAAATGCAATTAATTGTGATAATTTATTTTATGTGTTAAAATGCTTCCAAATAATTCATTGAAATTAACGCTTTTAAGTCCTGGCCCAGCTAAATATAAAAACCAGAGGTTTCTTTTTTATCAAAGCGACTCCCTGTCTTATATACTTAGCAACATTTTAATAAAATCCCAACAACGGTTTTAGGTCAAATCAGTAAAACTACTGCGGATACTTTTTGCAGAATACTGCCAAGTTCTTTCAGAGCAAGTTGTTAAAAAAATTTTAATTTAACTTTTATAATAATATGGTTATATCACTGTATGTTTTTTCATACATGTTTTTTTTCTCGATTTTAAAAAGAAATCCTGAATCTTTCATTAAGAATATAGTGCAATCCAACACTAAACCTTAATATAGACTTCAAAAGTAAAACACCAGTGAAATGATAATGATCTAATCTTAAAATCTGAGAGAAACTCCGGACAGGATATTACATTTCACTCTGAACAAATAATTTAATCCCTGGTGTGAGTTTTTCCGCGTTTAGAAACCCAAAGTAAAGGCTTTAACTGATTCAGGTTAGACTAGAGTTTGACACAAAGAGCACAACGGAGTCCTCATTCATCACTAAAATGTCCTTCGGCACTTTCCTATTAGAAGCTGTCAGGTAGGCTGGACTCATTATTACATCATCATAATGGTGTCATCCTTGAACTTCATCAGAGTAAATTGCTGTAATTTGTCAAACTAAGAGAGATATACCTGTAGACATGTGCCTTTGTGTACAATGCAAGTCTCAAGAAAGTAAAACAATGTAATCTTAGGCAAATCAAAAGCAGGAGAAGCATGACTAATCGATTCTTTTTGAGTCAATCTTGGTTGTAAATGCAATTTTCTTTTCTTTCGTCATTTAAACATTGACTAAATATCACTCACAAATCAATTTTAGTTAAATAAAACATCTAGTAGCAGATCCTACAGACATGTTAATATTCACTCTGAGTCCCAAGTTCCCTGGTGAATACAGCTCAAATATAAAGTCAGCTTTAACTTTTGAAAGGACACCACCTTCAGAGCGCCATCTTTGTTTTTTCCTGCTGTCTGATCAAGGAAAGAAATAACGCAGAAGGTTTATCAAAAGGTTATTTATCTTATATTAATTAACTTTTCCATCAGCCTGATAAAAACAGCTGCATGGTCAAAGACTTTACACTGTTAATATTGAGAATAGGATATACTGTTAATTAGCAGGGCTTAAATATTTCCTCAGAGATGCTAAAACTCAGATATTGTTAGGGGACTCTTTTGTGCCCACACCATCATAAATTAATATATGGATATATCTTGTTCATTATATACTACATTAATAGCAATCCCTTTTTAATTTTAAAACAAACTTTTTAAAAAGTTGCTTACCTTTAAAAACATGCTCCTTTTTTTAAGACGTGTGTTGATAGTTTTTTGTTTCTTTTTCTGAGAGCTATTTGAGCAGACATCTTGTAACAGTCACTCTATATTTCAACTAGTGCTGCTTTTTTTTTTACTTTCTGCTTATCTTTTTCTGTTAATCTGTATGAGTATGCTCCTGATTTTTCTCTTCAGTTTTCCTTTAGATTATGGATATAACCATTTTGGGATCATTTTTGGGAGCTCGTTCTGCTCTACACAATTTGCTGTCGGAGACATTTGTAGCCAACATAACCCTTTTTTTTACTACAGGGATCAGCCACTAGCCCTAGCTAACAATCCATCCTCTGTAGCTCCAGTTAGGTCAGAAATTCCCAGAGAGAACAGAAGGATAAGCCTGGGCAGATGGGCTGGGAGAAGCAACACACATTGACAAGAAGATACAGTATAGACCTGCGTTTCTTTCTATCATGATAGAAAATGTTCAATCCCCAGCAAACAAAGCAGTGGATATTGATGTTCTAACGAAACATCAGTTACTGAAAGGGCATAGATTAAATAACAGAATGCATCACAGATTATATTAACATTTGTGTGTACTCCACTGTACTTTTTTAAAGGTATGGAAAATTTCGGGTCACTAACAGAACGTCCAGACTGTAGGTACTTGAGATGGGTAAATACATTGAGCTGAGTTTAAACATCCTGAGTTTTGACCAGCTAGCTACCCCAACTAGGCCCAACTTGCTGACGACACCCTAATTCTTGATCTCTGCCTGTTCTTCCTTCCAGAACAGCTCTCCTCTGTTATCCACCCTGTCCACTTAGGACGATTCCACTATTGAGCCCCTCCTCAACCATCCTGTCCTTCTAAATGCTCCAAGTGGGGAATATTCTGCAGATGACCAGTGTGAGGAAGGCTGCAGGTCCAGATGGAATCAGCTGCAAGCTTCTGAGGTGCTACGCAGTTAAGCTATGAGGTATCATGGGGCACATCCTCAACATCAGCTGAAGCAGAGGAGTGTCCACAGCTGTGAAAAACCTCTTGTTTGGTTACCAGAACCTATGACTGCACACCCCAAAACTTCAGCCACTACAGGCTGGTAGCAATAACATCACACCTGATGAAGACCCTAAAGAGGCTGATTCTCAACCAACTTTATCCCCTGGTGAGGTATTAACTGTATCCTCTGCAGTTTTCCTAGCCTGGCATCAGGATGGATTGTGCCTGCCTACTGCACAGAGTTCTGGCTCATCTGGAAAGTCCCAGAAGAACTGCATGGATCAAGTTCTCTGATTTCTCCTTTGCATTTAACACAATCCAACCATGAATCCAAGAGGACAAGCTGGAGTGGCCATGACTGGATCACAAGCTGCTCCAGTGGATACTGGATTACCTCACTTGTTGACCACAGTATTCGAGGACACAGGGTTGTGTTTCTGACAAACTGACCTACAGTTCAGGAGCACCACAGGAAAGTGCTAGAAACATTTTCTATTCACCATCTAAAGTGCAGACTTCTCCATCAGCTCACCAGGTTGTTATCTACAGAAGTTCTCTGATAACTCTGCAATAGTTAATATCCCTTCAGTTATGAGGAGTCACCCCCACATTCCACATACTCCGCCAGCGGAGTATGTGGAATGTACGTCGTGCGGAGAACTTGTCTGTAATGTTAATCAATGAGAGTCGTTCCACATCCACCGCTACTCTTCTGCACGTCACCATCCATGTATGTCTTCTCCGTCCGTCAACCTCAAAATACGGAGCTATTTTTTGCTCGGCTCCGGTCCGGCCAGGTCAAGATCTGCACTTGCAATCTCACCAAACAGGAAAAAGAACGGGAAGAAGATATTTTAATGATGGATTGGTAATTACAAATTAGAGAATAATTCTTATATATTCCAAAAAACCAGAAAGCAGATTTCTCATCTACATCAAAATATTTATTTTATACTGAGAGGCTTAAAGGTTTAATCAAATCCAGTCAAAAGAAACTTCTTATTGCAGGAATGAATGAAGAGATGCTGAGTTTGGAAGTAGAGAACAAACACAGTCCATAAAAAATCTATTTGTACGATCCAAGTTATCTCTGTTACAAAAATCCACAACAAAAAGAAAATATTTGGGCAAAAACTCCACATATACTGGATGCTGATGGGGATTTTTTAAATATGTCATATTAAATAAAGCGCTCTTTTCCATATGTTTGGCTCCTATGAATTTATTGATAATATACAGTATGCTCTCCTCAAGCTCAGAGGAAGTCACAGCGGAGGAAGATAAGAGGAACGGCGGAGGCCATAGGCTTTGCTTTTATTAGGCAGTCTGGAGTACAGCGGGGACGAAAGATGTGGGATTTCACAGTCAGTGTGCAGACAGTGGATCCAAAGATTTGTAGACTAGACTTTGTAGAAATCTTGGTGTCATGATGGAATCAGACACCTAGTTCCAGTTTACCCTGTACACCTAGAACTAGAACCAAACACGGAGAAGCAGCATTTAGTTCCTATGCTCCACTTATCTGGAACAAACTCCCAAAAGCCTGCAAAAATGTATAAAGCCTGACTTCCTTGAAGTTAAAAACCCATTTGTTTACAGCTGCCTTTAGATGTTGAAGTTAAACTGTTAACTGAGGCATTATTTGTTTACATTTGTAGTCTGACTGTTTTTTTTTACTACCTGATTTTATAATGTTTTTATTTGCTTTTATTCAGCTTCTTTCTCCTATTTTATTGTTTAATTCATGTAAAGCACTTTGAATTGCCTTCGTATTGAATTGTGCTTTATAAATACACTTACTATGCCTTGCATTGGTGTCAAGAGAACCATCTCATGTTGAATTCAGTCAAAACAAAAGAGTGACTGATTGACTTTCAGAGACATAGACCAATGTCACTTACACTGGTGAGCATCCAGGACATTTAGGTGCAGACAGTGGACTCTAATAAGTACCTGGATGTTCACCTGAACAACAAGCTAGGGTTGACTCATCATGCTAAGGCTCTTTACAAGAAAGGACAGATCAGACTCTAACTTCTAAGGAGATTAAGATCTTTTGAAGTGCAGGTTGCACTGCTGAAGACCTTCTTTAAATCTGTGGTGACAACAGCCATTTTTTATTGCATGGTTTGTTGGAGCAGCAGCCTATCTGTAGTTGAGAGGAAGTGGATAAGCTCATTTGGAGGGCCAGCTCTGTCCTGGGATCCCCCCTGGTCTCAGTAAGGAAAAAACTATCACTGATGAACAATGTCGCCCACCCCATGCATGGAGCTGCTGCAGAGCTAGAGAGCCCTATCACTGACAGAGTGCTGTATCCCAGATGCTCAACAGAGCATTTCTATAGGTCGTTTCATCCCACTTAGAGCCCACTTGCAGTCAGACTTTATCAAAGCAGGCAAAAGAAAAATCTTCAAATCATGGTAATGGTTACACTGGCTCAAATTTGATGATTTACCGTTCACACTGTTCCCTCTGATGCTAAGATAACATGCACATGCATTCGCTACTTTTTGACACTGTTACACTATCATGCACATTGCAGTATTGTGTCATAAAAATAGGTAGGAGTCTATTCCACCATTATTGATATTTTTTTCTAGAGTGCTATGTTTACTGTATTTATCTGTCTTCTTTTAGATTAAACTAGTTCTTTTTTTTTGGTCTTTTTTTCTATTAGTAATATCGTGTGTACCTTTTTGTGTATGTCACACCTGCATTTCCTCACTGCGAGACAGTAAAACAATTTATTGGTTTTTGTCTTAAACAAGATGCAAATTAAAATATTACGAATATACTTATGTATTCATAAAACTATTTGAAAAATAGTAATATATTTTTTAGGGTGCAAAACTGAATCAGATAACAAAGGTGTACAGCCCTCCTTTAATCAATCCATGTTGATAGAAAGAAATGATAAGTGCAAAGGTAAAATGGGGAGTTCATGCTCTCAAAGGACCCATTAATTTTAACTATCCCTGTGCCATCAAAATAATTTTATACTTTCAAGTTTAACAATGAATACTAATACATGCTTTTGCATATTGCCTGATTTAAAATGTTTACTTTAAAAAGTCTTTAGAGAATTAAAAATACAACGATATTAGTCAGCCCATATTGGCTTCTTTCAAAATCAAGCAGTGAAAGTAAAAAAAAAAACAGAAAGAAGAAAAAAATAGCTTTTACTTGTTCCTTTGTTTAACAAGTGGATTAAGTTTAGTCTTTTAAAGTCATATTAATTGACTGAGTATTATCATGTGTAGTTCTACCAAAGATGTCAACCTCAGATCATGAGAAAATAACATAAATGGAGCTTCTGGTGCGGTTGTTTTGTGGCATTTCAATTTCAACTAGGCTATCCTTGAAATAGAAAGGTTGCTTTTTTTCTGTACAAATTGTTATTCCTGAAATAGAACACCCACACTGCACAACAAGGTGAAAATGCTTTTTAGATAGGATGGTGTCTCCATGCTTGGTCAGTTTGATTTAAGTTAATCTGACAGTCGGAACAAACTAAACTAGAGGCATGTGTTTGAAGTTGCTATTACACCACAGAGGTGCATTTCAGGAGAGTCTGTTTGTCTGATATGTATTTACAAGCTTTATATGTTATTGTGGTTTTTATGGTATTCAGAGAAGGAACTAAGTAAAAAGAAAAAAAAAATACCAATGGTTTCATTTTTTTAGTAGTTGTTTGTATTTAGGGATGATTGACCTGATCACTGACCAGGGTATTCAACCACATAGTTGAAATTAAAGTAAATAATATACATCAGTTGATTAGAAATGTCATCAGTACTTGTATTCAATTTTACTGCGCTCATCCACATTTTTGGCAAAACTGTGGTGCAAAACACCCCATTCTGTGTCAGTTACTATTTAACACTCTTACATCATCTCTTCATAATGTTGATGTATCACTTTTTTATGAAATTTAAATAATCCCCTTGGGCAGCAGCAGTGGGCTACCAATGCGTGGCATCCGGGGAGCAGTGTGGGGTTTCGTGTCTTGCTCAGGAACCCAGAGTGAAGGCTGTTGGGATTGAACTGGGTACTTGCAACCTTCTCAAAGCACAAGTGCAGTGCTTTAACCACTCGGCTAACACTCCCCTTCAAGTTTTGGGGGTGCACCTGTACATCTGTTTCTGAAGAAGTGAATCCAAAGGGTTGTTTTGTTTCAGAAAGTTGCATTTTAAAAATAACTCACCATAACTAATTTAAACCAACAGAAAGGCCAATATACACAGTAGTTCTTATGTGCCGTAACCCCTTGGACACTTTGGTGCTAAAAGCACTCTTTGTAGGCACTATTAGCTGCAGACATGGTTAGGTTAATCTAACCAATGAGGATTATTTGTAATTTTTAATTTAGGTTAAAACAGTAGTTAATTTGGTGGGTGTCTTGCCCCATTTTGATTGTGGGGGTAAACAGGGGATTGGGCATGTAGGGTGACTGCAGGTTGGGTGGATAGGGAGATAAACAATTCATTTGAGTGTGCATACAGTTATAACTATAGTGAGCACATATGGGTCCAGACCATAGACAATATCAGGAAATAATTTCTTCTTCTTATATGTCTTGTTCTTATAATTGTTATATAAGAAACACTTAGACTCTCTGAACATCCAGTTAATGTCTTTATTGGGGGGGACTTTGTCTCACCCCAGTTGAGTAGAGCTCTACCACTGTGCTGTGCTACTTTGCAGTTTCTCTAAACTTACAGTTTGCTACTTGCGGCATTTTCTTGTCTTGAGTATTTTTGTATGCATGTGTTGTAATTGCAGTTTATTTGCACTGTGCTGCTTCTGCTCCTGAACCATTTCTGTTTTGCAGCATTTTTCAAACCAACTTAAATGTGAGTTCAGTTTATTTCTATAGGCCCATTTCACATAATGTCATCTCAAGGTACTTGGGGATTGGTTTAATGTTTTCTATCTGCGAAAACCCATCTGACTCCATGGAGGCTTGAGTTTTCCTTTGCATGTGTTTTGTGTGGTTGTCTGTTTCTCATTTTTGTGATTTCTCATCTATTTTTTGAGTATGCAGGCCTATTTTTCGTATTTGCAGTTCTTTGTGGACTTGTTGTAAATGTATGTATTTGCAGGGTGTTTGCACCCCATAGCCAATGTAATATTGTCCAAGTTTTTAAAATCTTTACTTTTAGAACTGGTTCAGACTCTTGCTGAAATAATAAACAAGTATAATTATCAAATTGCCACCCACAAAGAGTCTCTGAGGTGTGTAGGTGAGCAGACAGGCAGCAGAGCTCCGTTTGGTTTGGCTTTTTGTGGCAGCTCATACTCATTGCAAGACAGCACATTTACAGCATTAGTCACATCACTGCTCTTGTGTCTGGCTGACAGAGAACCTGCGGTGAGCCAGGCACTCAACCCATTTCTTTCTCTTACCCCCACTGTCATGTGCTATTCACTGCAACTCTCACCCTTTGTAATAAGGTCAGCTGGGAAACATTCGCGGCAACAGTCATTGAGAGCAGAGACAGTTTGGGTTTGCGTCGCAGGTAACCAAAAACTCCCCCAGATCTCTGGTGTTTCATGAGTTGCAGAGTGAGAAAGGCAGAGAGAGGTTTATTGCTGTCTGATCTCAGCACACTCATAAAAGCTGTTTACCTTGGTAAGTAGAAGATTCAAAGTCTTCTATCAACAATTTTTATTAAAGCGGAATTTCCGGCACAGCCCCCCATTTTAGTGGGATACTTAGGCCTGGGCTTCAATGTCATATACCTTCAATTTTCTCTTTGCCAAACCAAATGGGTTTTTTTGCAGTGTTTGTGTAATATGTGTGCCTCTAAATATGTTCTGCTTCACCTGTGGTAGCTGGAGCTTAATAGTAGGCAAAAAAATCTAAATTATTGATATTAAATCCAATCACAGATTAATTAAGTGAAATAAATTTGCTTAAACACAGAAGGTCACATTCCTCTATTTTCCCTGACTTAGGCAAATATTATTAAAAACACAATGAGGTGGGGCGTTCTTCAACGGCACAGGGGTTAGCGTGCACGACCCATGTATGGAGGCCTTAGTCCTCGACGTGGCCGACCCGGTTTCGAATCTGGCCTGTGGTCTTTGTCGGATGTCTGTCACCCATGGATATAATCCATAGAGGAGAAAGACAGACCTAGTTGGCCACAATAGGAAGTGTGTTTGTTGCTAGGATGGATCTTTTAACAACCCAAAAACTTTGTGCTAATTTTAAGCATGGTGGTGGCAGCATTATGCCGTGGGGAAAGCAGTGACGCTCATACAAGACACAAAGTGGATGAAGTAAAGAAGAGGAACTTCCAAACATTTCCATGACAAGTTGGAAGTGGAAGTTATATTTTTTACCCATTCTTCCACCAAAGGAAAAAGTTTGAATACATTATTGTGAGTTTACCATTAATACAAAATTCACACATACTGTAAATGCATTTATTGTGAACATCTCACCTGCACTGTGAACTAACCCATAACAACAGTTCTGGCTACTCTGAATGAAAATGGCAAGTCTAGTTTGTTATATACAGAATGACAGTTTGAAATGTCCTCTAAATAACAGTAAGCAAAAACTCGAATTGTTTTTTTCTCCATCACATAAATATTTAGGCTAACTTAAACATGCTTTAAAAAAGCAGCAGTTTAAGCCATAGCAATTTGAAAAAAAGAACAAAACAAAACCTGTATCATTCTCTTAAGCCCATTGGACCTTGAAATACAGCGCCGAAAGAGCCACAAACATGAAACACAGTCTGTTCAGATTGACTGGACTGAATGTTTCCAACACAGCAACAATGCTGATGAACAGATGATACAGCAAACAAACTGAGCGCACTTAATTAAATCTTTGCCAACGGAATTATCTCACAAAAGCATTTTCTTTTAAGCATTTAGGCTTTCAACAGAGCCAAAATTGGCAGAAGGAAAGCTGCTTGTTCAGCAGGAGCCTTCGGCAGAAAAACAGATGAGTAGAGGTGGAAGGAGACCCCACGGCGAAGTGAGCGCATGATTTACTGCGCATTAACGTCTTAATTCAGTCTGTAAGTCAGAAGTTTTTCTTTGCACAAGGACTCATAATTTACTTAAACAGCTTGTAGATTTACCATAAACCTAATGCCTGTTTTTCATATAATTTACTTTGCAGTTTTGATGTCAGTTTCATAAAAAATGTTGCACATTAAAATAAAAGTATTTTTGGTGGATTTTCAGAATTTGTGCTAAAGTGATCCATTAAACTCCTGATGTCTAAAACGTATTAAAACAATTTCACCTGTTGACAGATTCCTGAAAGAAAAGTATTTTCCATCATTTAAAGTGGTTTGTCACACTAAATTTCAAAATAAGACCAAACAAATTCAACAATCATGCTTTGCAAAATAGTTTACAGTATACACCCGAACCTTTTGACACCTTGTTTTGTTACAACCACCAATTTCTTTGTATTTCATCAGTATTTTATAGCAAAGACCATCTTCATTTGCCATGCAAATGATAAGTGCAGCAAAAGGATTCCTTTCTTTATCCAAATCAAACACAAAAGAGATGCTGATTATTGTCTTCTCTTGTAAATCTATACTTAAATGCTTAAAACCACTTTCCACAGAATTGTTTTGGTGTATGTTGTTTCAACTCAGCTCATCTTGAGATTCAGTATTAAGTGAAGCTCTGCTGGTTGAATTTTTCTAAAGTGATTCTTGTTTTTTATGCAACTCTTCTTTTCATTGTACTTGTGTCTTCTCTACTAGTTTTAGGGAAGCTCACTTTCTGTTGGAGTTTACAACCTGAAATTAAACCCTACAACACCAAAATGTTATCTACTTGTGGTATCGACTGGTTATTGCCTACCTTTTTTGTCTTAAGATGACCTTTTGCAACATCACCTTTACACTTTGACTTCATCATTTTTGAAAGCATTACAGCCTTATTTTTAGTTGTAGTTTATTGTGGTTCAGATCTGGCTCATGATTTCAGATACACCTCTTTCTTTGTTTTAGGATATACAGTAAGCATATCTAGATGGATTGTAATTTGTGTACTGAGAAGATGTTGAAAACTGTAACTATTAATTATTTTGTCTTTGGGGCATGCAACAAGAAGGTTCTTGGTTCTGTCCCCGGCCTGGGATCTTACTACATGGAGTTTGCATTTTCTCCCTGTGCATGCATGGGTTCACTCTGGGTACTCTGGCTTCCTCCCACAGTCCAAAAACATGACTGTTAGGTTAATTGGCTTCTCTAAATTCTCCTTAGGTGTGAGTGTGTGTAAGAATGGTTGTTGTCCAGTTTTTCTGTGATGCTCTGCAAAAAACTTGTGACCTGTCCAGGGTGTACCCTGCCACTTGCACATTGGCAGCTGGCACCAGCACCCATCGTGACCCCAGCAGGCATAAGCATGACAGAAAATGGATTGATGGATATTTTGTCTTTGGTGTGGCTAAGGTGTAATCAAGCATGTTTCAAGAAATGTATTAGACATACATAATCAGGAGACCATTTTAGTTATTTCTTGGTGAATTTGTTGAACATTATGATTAGTTCACATAGCAAGGTTTAAACCTAACAAAATAAAAACAAAAAACATAAAAATAGTTAAATACCATGTTATGAATCTTTTCAATTAAAAAGGTGAAAAGAGGCATAACATCCTAGAAAAGAGTTATTTCACTTGATTTCTATGTTATTATTATTTAAGGGGTGCCTAAGTTAGACCATAATTGCACATGACACTTTAAAACTTGTATTTGTAAAAAATCCTTCCCTTCCTCACAACAACCAGTGCAATACTTTGTGTTTATGTAATGCAAAAAACCTTTAGAAGATACACTGACGTTTTTGCTTGGAAGATTAAATCACATGCTGAAGTGTAAAAGTTATACCAAAGGCTTTTTAGTAAAGTTTCACTCTTATTCCAATCCCAGCAATGATGGTGATGAGTTGTGCTTGCGTTCTCCAAAACATGACGTCTGGACTACACTCAAAACAACTGTTTTTTTTTTCTCTTCAGACCAGACATTTTTGTTTCCTGCTGTCTGACAGTGCTTCAGGTGCATATAGGCAAAGTCCATATAGGCGAACTTGTGCCTGTTACTAAAGAGTGATTTTCATATGGCTGCTACAGAGAAGATGTCTCTTGAACTTTCTCCTCTTTCCCAGATGAAATGATGGAGCTCTAAGAGTGACCACACAGTTCTTGGACACCTCTCTTATTAAGGCTCTTTTACCTGATAACTTTGTTTGACAGCCAGGCAGCTCTAGAAAGCAGTGGTGTCTGCTGGTCTCTGAAAAAAAGAGGCTCTGTGGTGTTAATTACATTAAAACTAAAAGTATTGTTTAGCACACATAAAACACACTCTTAAGCTCTATAGCTCTTTTTAAGGTTTCTTCTCGAAAATGACATACCCAAAATGAGTAAAGTATATCTCTGGATCTACAAGGTCTATTTGAGTAATTTTGGTGTCATAATAAAGGGAACACCTGGGATTTATGTTCAAGTGTGTAAGTATCAGTATTTATGTCAATAACCCAGAATAAATTAAGATGGCACACAAGAAAAAATGGCTGATGTCACTTCCGCCTAAAAAAAAAAAAACTTTTTCAATTAATACGTCTTTAAAATGATGCAGATGGAGGTAAAAATCTATATCCAAGCATTGCACAATGTGTGACCATTGTCTCTGCAAAGATTGATCCTCATTAAGTAAAGCAGAGCAAAATTACAGGGGTTTTAGTGCAGACAATTCAGGCGGACTTTCCAAAATGGCCATCTTGGCACATTTTAGCACCATCTGTGCCATTTGAGGTTTTTGATGTACTGTACTATACATTTCACTTTCATGCCATTATTGATGATCCTCACATGCATTTTCAACAGTTTTTTTTTTTTTTTTGAGTTTTATTCTTTTTATTTTTTCTTTATTAGCTTTTTCCGCTGCCTGCGTAAAGTAAGCCTCGGCCATTTTCGGAAAAGCGCGATACGCAAGCTAATATATATCGGCAGTGGATTGGCCGATTTAGATGATTGACATCTCGTTTGAACCGTTAGAGCCCAAAAAATGTTGAGGTCATACTGACATTTGTGTCAGACATAGGATTGTCTAACTATAAGGAAGCATATGCATCAAATGCGAAACAAACTTTCTTATGTCTGTCCAATAGGAAGGCTCCTAGTAAAAAATGAGAAGTTAGATTGAAGTTGGTAAGAGTTGAAAACGAACAAAGGCATGTTGGAATTACTAAATTCAGCGTTTTTACTTTCAATTACAAGTCGTCTTCCCATAATTGCACAGGTGAGACAGAATTTCAGTTAGTAATTTTAAGTAAGCGGTTTTTTATGTTTGTATTCTTTGGCTGCCGATTCACTGAGTTTTTGTTGTAGAGTAGTAATAGTGGTACTGTTGAAATTGTCTGAATCAGCTCCATATGATCTGCTGATTGTTTGTATGTAGCAGAGTTTCTCCTGTTTAATTTGATGTATGATGTGGCTACATTGGTACATAATTAGTGCAGCATTGTGCATCTTTTGCTGCAGTGAGTCTCAAGGTCCCCCAATTTGAGGACCTTGGAGTTAGGGTTAGTACAACAGGCGAAACAGTTTCTTTGAGGGGCTCTGAAATAATAAACTTAAGAAAGCACAGTAAGAGTTCAGCACAAGACGAGTGTTCTGACTGAATGATTGCTTTTTCCTCTCTGGTCTGAGTCCCATGAGGATAACCTCTTATCTGTCTGGCCACTGTCAGTCAAAAATCTTTTAATGTGTTCTGCCGATCAGATTGGAAATGAAGGATTTTTGCTTATTATCTTATTTTTGCCTTATGCCTTGCCTTTAGATGTTTTTGCTGTATTTTATTCTTCTATTGTTTTTTATTATTTTTAGCTATGTTCAGCACTGTGTTTTCAAATGTTAGCTGTTTTAAATTGCTCTACAGATAAATTTAATGATAATGATGATTATCCAATCATGGACCTACTTTCTTGCAGAGGCTCAAGCCCAAAGAAGGATTTCTCATTCTCACTCACGGAGGGGAGGCTAGATTGTGTCCAAGAGTGGCCACAACAGCTGATTGTGTGACATGCTCATGAATCTAAGAGCATAACATTTTATTTAGTTAATTGATTACATTTATGAAGTTTAACAATGCACATTGATCAATTATTTTGGTCAGTATGCGTTGTTGTTATTACAGTTACAACCAGCTGATGTTTTTTTGCATCCTTTCTTCAAATTGTGCCTCTAATAAATCCTGTCTTGTAGGTATGACAGACAATAGCTTGGACTTCATGCTGGGTGTTTGCTCTTGCATATGCTCAAGATAAACGGGTATGTGCCTTTCCTTTTCTTTTTCCAGTCAACTGAATTTACAAAAGTTGAATTCCATTTAAGCTTTAGAAAAATCTCATAGATCATCATGCACCTAAGTTCAATAGCAAGCTTCAAGGTAGAGGATTTGAATTGTATAAAGGGCATCTGTTGTTACTTATTTTTTTTAGAGAATAGAAATCTCAAAGGAACTTTTTTCAAATTGCTACATTTGGGCACTGCCTCTCATGGTTTTGGTTCTATTTAAGTTTTGTCTTCGAGTTTTCATTGGTTTTATTTCCATTTTGTGTTATTCTAGGTATTTTTGATTGTGTTTGAGTTCTTATGTAATACTTATTTGCCCTCTGTTGCCTTCTTGTGTAAGTCTCCTTTACCATAGCTCTTTTCTAGACTCCTCTGTCCACACCTGCTCCCAATCTGCTGATTAGCCTGGTCTTTGTTTCTGTCTTCCAATTATACACCTCCTGTTCATTCACTGTTTGCTGGTTAATTATCTTCATTTCTTTGCCCTTCATGTGAGTTTTGCCTGACGTCTTCTGGTTTTCTGTATTTTGTTATTTGTGAAATGTTTGCTTCTGTTGACACCTGTTTGGATATTACAATCTGCAAGAAATCACCTTCACCTTCTGTCTCTGCATTTGGGTCCTTCAAGTCTCCACTCAACCTGACACTGTGTCTAGAATTTTCCAGAGAGAGATTCATTTATTAGAATTTGGAAAACTAAATGTATGGATGACTAAATATTGAAAAAGTGCAGCCCTGTGAAAACATTCTTATGCTCTGTCTTTTGACAAGGGTGTCAAGGGATGAGGGAAGGGATTTAGGAAGAGCCAGTTGTGATAGGTATTTGTTATCTGTACTTTCATAATAGCACTTAAGAGATGAAGGTAAACTCTTTTAATCAGAATAACATATTCTAGAAATCAAATAGAGTGCCTCTTTATTTCTACATTTGTAGTACAGTTAATAATAAGGCACTGGGTTTCTAATGTTGATACAGTGCTTCTCACTCATAGGAGATGGAAGTGAAGTGTTTTTTCTAAGTGGTTTTGTACACTTGGAAACTAAATTCCCAAAAGGATTTAATGAGGAACTATTACAAAATTGTTGTCTTATGAATGTTTTATCTTAGTTAATGACAGTAGGTCTTCATCAATAGTTGTTGGGAATAATGTATCTGCCTTCGGTACAATTAGAGAAAGTATTATGTTTATGAAGTTTCTGCTGTTATGAAGTTCTTTATACATAATTACCATCTTTTTAAACATTTGCTTTTTTATATCAGACAGCTGTATTTTCTGGTTTATGTATAAAATGGAAACGTGTAAACATTATTTTTTAGTCATGCATATGTTGGGTTAAATATGATCTTTGCTTTAAAGTGTCATTAAAGGAGCTGATATTTTTTTGTTCTCCACATTCCTTTTTGTTGTCGATTTGAAAAAGGTTATCCACTGCTGCCTGATTCTAATCTTATACGTATACTGATGTACAGCATGTTCTTGACGTGTCCCTGTCCGAATGCAACCTTTTTAAATTGTTTGATTGTGCCCATGTTGTTTAATCATGCTTTTCAGAGGCTAGGTATGAATGTAATCTATGTATACTAGAGTTACACCAAACACGACCAGCAAACACTCGTAATTATAAAGAGAACTGATTTAAAATGTAATTTGTTTGTTTTTTTGTTTTCATTCCGAGTGGATTGCACTCCATGTTTAGTCAAAGTGCCCAAATCAGGGGGATTAAGTACCTGGTGTTTAGTGCCTCAAACCTTCCAAAGATTTGTTTAGTTCATTTAGAAACTCAGCATCAGATGCACCCACCAGGACGGAGGGTGTGTTGTAGTCTGTGATCGACCATATGCATTGCCACATCCTCCTGGTTTTGATGGCATTGTGGAAGAGATCCTGGATCTGCCAGCTGTAGTTCTGATTCGCTGATCTGATGGCACAGTTTAAGGTGGCACGGGCTATCCTCAGTGCCTCTCTATCACCAGAGTTGAAGGCTGAGTTCCGTGCTTTTAGTGATTTCCGAACCTCCCCAGTCATCCAGGGTCATAGGATGGCCCGGGTGGTGATGGTCTTTGTGCTGCTGATCTCCTCAATGCATTTGTTGATGTTGGCTGACACTGTCATGGCATACTCACCAGTATTGATCTTGTTGTCATATGTAACTGCAGCTTTGAACATGTTCGATTCAGAGCATTCAAAACAATCCTGGAGTTTCTCCTTGGCCCCCTCATTCCACACTCTGACCTCCTTCCCTGTTGGTTTTGCCCTGATCAGCTTGGAGTCTGTACAATATGTAGGAATTAGTATGACAGATAGGTGATCTGATGACCCAAGGTAGGGGCCAGGAGCTACTCTGAATGCATCTTCAATGTTAGAGTAGGCTAAATCCAGAGTGTTTTGTCCCTAAGTTGCAAAGTCCACATGTTGGTAAAAAATGAGGGAGAACAGTCTTCAAATTAGCCTGGTTAAATCCCCAACAATGACGAAAATGTCCTGTGTGTGCAGGCTGAAGCTCAGAGAAAGCCTCGTGTAGAATCTTCATGGTCTCTTTTGTATAAACACTGGGGGGGATATATATAGCAGTGATCTTATCAACAGTGATTTGTCTGGGCAGATAGAATGATCTGCAGTTAACAGTCAAAAACTCGAAGTCTAAAGAGCAAAAGCTGATGACCGATCTAGTATTTTTACACCAGTTGTTGTTTATGTACACACACAGCCCCCCTCTTCCAGTCTTCACGCTGAGATTGCTGTTTCTATCGACATAGTATAATGTGAGCCCCTCCAGGCAAAAGGCATTGTCCGGTACGGATGATTGAAGCCATGACTCAGCAAGGATGATGTTGCAGCAGTTACTAATTATCCATTTTCCATTTTGTTATCCAGTGAGCGGACGTTAGATAGCAGGACTGATGGGATCGTTGTTCTGTGGCATTTCTTTCTTAACTTGGCTGTTAGCCCGCCTCTGGAGCCCCTCTTTCGTCGCCTAGCACACCTCCTCCTGCAGCCTTCTCTTCAGCATGGGTTGCTTCATGAGCCTGCTGCTCTGTTTTCTTACATCCGAGGCACTCCGCAGCTTTTTAAACAGTCAAGAGTGGCTGTATTTAAGAGTCGAAGAAACAGTTGATGGCTGTCGTAGATGCGGGATTAATGCCTGGTTTGTAGCATATTTGCTGGAATTGTTGAGACCTCTATCAGGCCTCTGCATGGCGCTGCCATGATGTTTGTATATAATTTTTATCAGGAAAGAGAGCTCCATAACCGGGACGATACGGCCAGCTGTACCATCCTCTGGAGCTAAGGAACCAGAGTGGCAGAGAGGGCAGCTTGCCGCTGTTAACTCAGGAAGAGAGCCAAGCAGCACAGCGGCAACTCAGAGAAGCCCGCCGGGAAACAGCACTGATGGCCCTGACGAGGCTACAGCTGGCCCGGGCTAACTAGAGGCTAACTGCGGAGGATCAAAACAGATCGTCGAAAGATTGGATTGGTCCGCTGGCCGGAGAGAGGTATGAAGGCAGGTTAAATTAGCTGTGGCTTATTGTTTGGAGGATGGCATGTCATTGAAGGAGCCTCCAGGGAGACAAAAGAGGGTTAGATGGTGTCAGGCCAAGGCTACTGGCTACATCTGGAAATGGACAGAGGGCTGCTGAGGTTTAGAGGAGCCTGCAGCTGGAATAAGTGGTGGAGCGGGATGAGATAAGCAGTAACTTGTAGGTTTGCTCTCCAGCACAACATTGCAAGTGCCAATGCTCTTGGATCTCACTCACATTCACCTGGACTTCTGGGGTACAGTCTGCAAAACCTGCTGAATAAAACCCCCTACAGAGAAAGCACATCAATCAGTCATCAGTTGTCATCAACTATCAGCATCAGTCTGCTTTCTCCCCTCAAATCATCCAGAGAGTTCAAAACTTGCTGCAGTTATCCGCTTCAAGATTTTTGTTACTTTTATAAATAAGACGCTAAAATTTGCTGGTTCTCCATCTGAATCTGTATGTGGGTCAAAATACTACAAACCAACCAATGAAAAAGCAGAGATTTATTCACTCCAACATAAAGTCCATTACAGTAATCAATGCGAGAAGAAATAAGTGTTGTTGTTTCAAAGAGTTGATTTGACCCCACAGATTTTACTTTTGCCCGCTACCTTAAGTGATGCCACAATGAGATGGAGCTGCTCTGACTCATCTATCCGAAAGCCAAACAAATAAAAGGGAAATATTAAGCTCACTAGAGTGAAACGCACTGCCATAGCAATTTGTGCAAATTGTGTGCTGAAAGCCCTAAAAAGAAAAGGCGACAAAATATTTGGACAAAGACATAGCTGAGCCAAAATGGCTACTATGGTCTGTCAATTTACAGAAAGAATTCCATTTCACTCATTGCACCCCGCCATGCTTCTGTGTTTACATCTGAGAGGAAGAAGAAAAAGAAGAATCCTTGTTTGCGCATGCCCACTGAGCAATTTGCCCATGACGGTCAGGAGAAAATCCAACATTTTCTCCCGACCTCACGATTCCTGATTGGGAGATGGTCGTGAGAGGCTGATTGGCCCTTGTTACCCCCTGTACACTACACGACACACGATCAGGCTGAAAGTCGGCCGATCGAAAAATTCTCACACGACTGGAAAATCGCCCTGAAAATCGCACAGTGTACGCCCGGCTCAGCAGCTTTATAAACTTACTGTCAATTTGAAAATCACTGTCAAGCTTAAAACCAAATTCAATGTTGATTGATTTAAAATGACAGGTCTGATTTACAATCTTCATCTTGGTACTTGTGGCTCTTACTTTGGGAGAAGTATTCAGAGGGTTCCCCTTTTAAGAAGACTAACTATGAGTGTTTCCAACTCATAGTTAGTCTTCTTATGTAAAATATTATAGAACTTAAAGGAATAGTACACCCAAAACATGATTAGCCTTTATTTTCTACTCACCCCCATGCTGAACAACACTCTGGAGTACTTTTTTGATATCTCAAATGCATCTGGAGATCTGGGAGGCTTCTTGCTGTCTGCTGACATTCAAATAATGGAGGTCTATGGCGCCCGAGGCAGAAAGGTCCATAAAAGCCCACAAAAAACGTGTCAATATTCCTCCATACTGCTCGTCCAATGTATTCCAATTGTCCTGAGTGGGTAGCGTCCATAATTTACTCGAAACGAAGTCATTTAGAATGTTTTTAGAGCATAAACAGTAGTGTATAGGATTTCCTGAAAGCGCGCGCCTGCGAGTTCACAACGCTACGGAAAACGCGGCAGACCAAACCAGATGAAAGTGCGCATTCAGCTCGGCAAAGAACTCATGCTCTTCCTCAACACTGAAGTCCTCAGACATTTTTCTTTCGTTGTTTCTTTCTTTGCACAGGTAAACAGCACATTTCTTCTTCTACACTTGCATTATTGGCAGAGCAGACACTGAATGCGCACTTTCATCTGGTTTGGTCTGCCGCGGTTTCCATAGCATTAATCACAGTACTTGACTTAAGGTTCCCTCTTATAGAGATGCAAAGCATAACCTGTCTTTACAAAACTATTGAGACTTTTTAATAGCACTATTGACAATAAATACTGTGCCTAAATTCAACATATACCCATGTTCTCTTAAAGGATAAATTTTATTTTTTTCTCCTCAATGGGTTGTTTTGTCCATATGGGTCCCATCAAAGATATTATTTTCAATCAGTTTTCAGTATCTTCTATACAAATTATAACCAATAGTTTTAAAACTGTATCTTACCCAACCACTTCAGAAAATGTCAACCTACTAGCCAGGTAATAAATATTTTGTTACTGTAGTTAAGCAGCCTTTTCAATTTTATTTTCATTGCAATAAGACAATTGTAAACTTTCTGTTCATAACTTGAGCATATTTGGTTTTACTTACTACATGCGGACAGAATAACATGATGGACATGGATGACACTGGTCAAACTAGGCACACATCCTTCCAGAAAAGAAGAACAATAAAAAAGTTACACAAATTTAGCAAACAGCTGAAGATCTCCGTTTTGAAACCTAAAACAAATCAAGATGGATACATTTGCATATGTTACACAGAGTCTCATTAGCTCATGGGGTTAAGGGGAGTTCAGATTGCTCTGGGTCTGACTCTTTCACTCATCTCATCCCTGCAAGTTTTTGAGACTATCAGCCTGTATGAAGCATTGATATGTGATGAATGCTTTAAAGTGACCTAAAAAAATCATTTAAAATATCTCAATTGCAGCTAATTCTTGATTCAGATGTTACCCTGTGTTGCTTTAAGGTAAAAGCATAATTTTGCCCTTGGTACAATATACTATCTCTACTGATTGTATCTTTACATAGATATGAAATGTAACTCTCTTTGTTCATTAACTTACCAGCACTGTATTGCACATTACAGTACCTACGGTATATAGTTTGATGAAAATCAACAGGAGCAAGAAACACAGATTTCTGGCCCACAATGTTTTCCGTATTACATGCATATTGTGAATTTTGACCACCTTAAGACAGGCGCACATATCATGTCATACATGTCACTGTATGGACATCAGATTCATTTAACTGAAATTTGTACTGAAGCTAAGATTTGGTGTTCAGCAGTGACAAGCTTCAATGAAAGCTAACTGAAATGGGTTCAAGTTCTAATAGCAGTGATTGACTGCATAAAGACCAGCAGGATGATACATATATACGTGTCTGTAGCCCGGATGTATAATTAACCCATGCATTTAAAAAAGTCTAAGTTAATATTAATAAATAGCTGAGTTCACCTAACATAAATAGTTTAAAAAAGGTTAAATACATTTTTCTGGAGTTATTTAAAATGTTCATTTTGTAAATTTATTTACAATGTGTTTAAAATATCTGTTTACATGGTTTTATTTCATTTTAGAAAGGTTTCATGTGAGAAGTGTAATTTCCTACAGAGAGGAAGGTTTTTGAAGGTATCACAGGTGTTGAGAGAGCGGGGAGGGAAAAAGAAATCAGCGCCGGTTCGGCTGACTTTAAGTCCACATCTCCAGGGTGATGTTCACTTATTCATGGTTGTAGATGGTTATTGTCGCCGTGGATTGTCCCTACGATAACCCACAAGAGGTGACAGTTGGTTAAGTCCGCGGTAGAAGACAGCAGAGCTTCTACTCGAAGCTTGTGGGACTGTTTTTAGCCGTTAGCTTACCATTAGCAACTCGCTAATGGGATATAGGCTCCCATCGTTCGCTTATTCAGCTGGATATAGGAGCTTGCAAAGGACCGGTACTCAACCAGACAAGAGAGTTTGGACCCAGATAGCACTCTGAGCCACCAGGAAGTGCTCAGAGGACCTCTGGCACCGTTGGAGACAAAGTTTGTGAACGTTTGTGGATTACGCACGTGGTTGGAGCTGTGACTGTGAGCGCCAGTATTTTTTTCTTTCCCGCTGGAGACCAGGACTGAACAGAGCAGAGCGTTTCTGTAGGATTTTTACATCATCTTCCACCAGGTATTATTTTTTTTTTTCCTCATCACAAGCATCAGAACAGGCCTGCAACGTAGGTTTAAGTTGGGGTTTGCCGGCTTTAGAATTAGTCTATAATTTTGTTTTTTAAGAAATATTGAACTGTGAATTTGGATTATCCCATTGTGGGTGTTTTACTTTTGGGTTTGTGTTTGTTTGTCTTTAAAAAATAAGGTTCAAAAGTAATTATTTTAACCCTCCTTATTTGTGTTTTTTTATTCTTCTCAATAAATGGACGGTTAATGTTAACACGTTATACTTTGTGTACAGTGATGATTCAGTCTGCAATTTCTTAGTTAAATATTAAGTGTGCAATACAAAATCTGAATAGTGTACAGATCAAAGACATAAAATTTAAAGAAAAGAAGATTTATAGAACCCAGAGCCCACTCAGTTAATTGGTGAGTAAAAGAGGGCTACATAAAATGGAGGCACCGCTGGGATGTATTTAACCTAAGATAACCAAAAAGTAATTTGACCCCACAACTCTAGAGTATTTTTTTATTTATTTATAACGTACAGATTAAAAGTAAGTCAAGTAAACTTTTTTCGATGGCAGCCCAAACAAGTAATCCATCACAACGTGAGCTAATTAACTGGTGCATAGGAGAAGCAGTAGACTTAAAGCATGCTCTTTTGTTATATGGAGTGCCTAAAGCCGCTTCAAAGGAAGACATTGAAAGCACAGCTGAGACCATTAAGGCATTGGGAAAAGTTACTGTTAGAGGAAAAATGTTTCACCCTCAACAAAAATCTCTGATGGTGTTATGTGAGTGTCGTGAAGAGATCGACCCATCTAAAATCCCACCTGAGATGATGCCTTTAAATGAAGGAAGTGGTTGGAAAACTGTTTGGTACTCAGAGCCTCAGACTGATAACTTTGAAGATAAGTTGCTCACCTTTTTACAAAGTGAAGGGAGAACCCTGGAGGACATCCAGAGTCTATATTCACCCCCCAAAGAGGTTAATAGCAATCCTGAAGACATTATCCGTGCCGTCGGTGATGTTATGAGCAGAGCAAACAAACATCCTGACACCCACCCATACAGACGTCTGCGGACATATTCAGGGATTAGTCCCACTCCCGCTGGAGAGGAATCACTGGACAATTGGTTGGAGCAAGCAACACTCTTAGTAGAGGAAGGAGAGTGCTCGGACAAAGAGAAACGACGCCGGATCCTAGAAAGTCTCAAGGGACCAGCTTTTGAAATTATTCAAGCTGTGCGTTTGACTCAACCAGATGCTAGCCCACATGAGTACATAAAGGCTATAGTGAGCATCTTTGGTATAGTTGAGTCCCCAGAAGAACAATATCTGTCTTGTAGAGCCCTCCACCAACGTCCTGATGAGCGTTTGTCTGAGTTCCTACGAAGAATAGAGAGATCTCTTGTCAAAGTAGTCCAAGGAGGGGGTTTATCTGTCAGCGCTGCAAACAGCGCTCGTTTAGAGCAGTTACTTAGAGGGTCCACCTCTGAACTCATGTTGCTGCAGTTGAAAATAAGGGAAAGGAGCAGTAATCCTCCTACATTTTTGAACCTGTTAAGAGAAGTGATGGAAGAAGAAAGCCGCCAGTCAGCCAGACAAAGCCACGTGTCACATCTGCGTCCTCAGCGTGTGCGCACTATTCAAGCCGAAAAAGAGAAAGAAATCTCCTCACCCTCCAGGATTGAACTTCAAGCCCAGATCCAAGAGTTGAGAGCACAGTTAGAGCAGACAGCTCAGCCACTCACCGAGGAGTCCATTAATGATCCTAAAGAGAAGCAAAACCAAAAACATGAGGCAAAGAGTGAACTGCAATCACTAAGAAAGCAAGTGAAAGCCTTAGAAAACAAAATGTGTGCAATGGCTGTAAAATATACTACAGACCCCTCAAAAGAGCACACACAGCAACCTTATAGATGCAAAGTAGCTCCAGGTCACAAGCCCACTCATTCCAGAGGCTCCTCTCCAAAAGACAGTAATGAGTTCTTCTGTTATCGCTGCGGCGAAAATGGCCACATAGCTACTAGATGTACTGCTCCTGAGGATCTTCAGAAAGTCATCAGAAAGCTCATACGCTTGGTGCGAGTTTCCCCTTCATCCAGCCAAGACAACCCAAAAAACACAGGTGAGGAACAGTGTGTAGCTAGAATTAACAAGGTTGAAGTCCCAGAACACAATACAGAGTTACCTGAGGGTCTTGTAGGGCCATCATTTATTCACACCATCAAAGTTAATGATGTGGTCTGTGAAGCTCTAATAGACAGTGGGTCCAACGTGACTATTATATTTGAAAACTGGTATAACCAACATCTTTCTGGTATCCCGATAAAACCCCTTGCTGGCCTTGGACTCTGGGGTCTCTCAGATGCCGAGTATCCTTACAAAGGCTATGTTGTTGTAGAGATGGAGTTTTCAGAGGAGATCACTGGTGTGAAAGGCAGGGTAGAAGTGCTCGCCTTAATTTGTCCTGAGCCAAGAAACCAACAACAAACCCCCATACTGGTTGGAACAAACACATCTCTGTTCCGTCGCCTATGGGAACTGGTGAAGACAAAGGGTGATGAAAAAACTGTTCACTCCCTGAGAATCCAGTCGGTGTATGCACCGGTCAAAGCATGGAAGCCACCAGCAGAAAATGAAATCTTGGGACAGATAAGGTGGAAAGGGCCAGGTCTACTCTCTATCGCTCCAGGTGCCAAATGCTATGCCACCTGCACAGTAGAAAAACAGATTGATCCAGGCAAAGACCTAATACTGATTGAGGCACCCACTGCCCCGTTACTCCCGGCAGGTCTGTTGGTACGGCCTGGTGTGCTCCCAGATACTGACGTAGACAAAAGTTGCACTGTGCTCATTCAAAATGAGTCCAAAAAGACAACTTCCATCCCAGTTGGGACTGTTGTGGCGGAGATGTTTGCTGTGGACACGGTTACCCCCGTCCAGCCTTCTGACCCCAAAACCGGAGACTTAGATCCAAGTCTTTTCAATTTCGGGAACTCCCCCATCCCCGAAGAGTGGAAGAGACGGTTTCAGCAGAAGTTGGCTAAAAGGCAGAAGGTTTTCTCACTGCATGAGTGGGATGTTGGATGTGCCAAGGGTGTTGAACATCACATTCGCCTGCATGATTCCAGACCCTTCAGGGAAAGGTCAAGGAGGCTAGCACCTGCAGACATTGATGATGTGCGGCGGCATATCCAACAATTATTGGCTGCTGGCATTATTACCGAGTCGCGCAGCCCATATGCCTCTCCAATTGTTGTAGTCAGAAAAAAGAATGGCAGCATAAGAATCTGCATTGACTATAGAACTCTCAATAACCGCACCATACCCGACCAATACACAATGCCCCGCATCGATGATGCCTTGGATTCTTTATCAGGCAGCCAGTGGTTCTCAGTCCTAGATCTGCGTAGTGGTTACTATCAGATTGAGATGGCTCCTGAGGATAAAGAAAAAACTGCATTCATTTGCCCCCTTGGGTTTTATCAATTTGAACGCATGCCACAAGGAATAACTGGAGCGCCCGCAACATTTCAGCGCTTAATGGAGAAAGCTGTTGGAGATATGCATCTTCTTGAAGCTCTTGTGTACTTGGATGACATAATCATTTTTGGGAAAACGCTTGAAGAGCATGAACAGCGTCTACTGAAAGTATTGGATCGACTGGAGGAGGTTGGCTTGAAGGTTTCTATTGACAAATGTCAATTCTGTCAGCCTGAGGTGAAGTATGTGGGACACATTGTTTCTGCTAGTGGAATAGCTACTGATCCAGACAAAGTGGAGGTGGTAAAACACTGGAAAGAACCCACTCACCTGAAGCCGTTGAGGTCTTTCCTCGGATTCTGCAGTTATTATCGGCGATTTATTGCAAATTATTCTGCTATCGTTCGTCCCCTCTCTGAGCTAACAAAGGGTTATGCACCCACATGGCAAGATCCCAAGTGCAGAAAGAGTGTTGGACAAAGTAAAGTCTATTTCAAGCCATCAGAACCTTTTGGAGAACGTTGGACTCAAGCCTGCCAGGAGGCATTTGAGCGGATCCGCGACTCTTTGATCAATGCCCCTGTGTTGGCATTTGCTGACCCTACAAAGACATACATCTTACATGTGGACGCCAGTATGAATGGACTGGGTGCTGTCCTGAACCAGGAGTATCCTGAAGGGTTAAGACCAGTAGCTTTTGCTAGTCGCAAGCTTAAAGATTCAGAACACAATTATCCAGTCCATCAACTGGAATTTCTGGCATTGAAATGGGCTGTTGTAGACAAGTTCCATGATTACTTGTATGGAGCTAAATTCATTGTCAGAACCGACAACAACCCATTGACTTATGTGTTAACCTCTGCTAAACTCAGTGCTGTTGGACATCGTTGGCTCACTGCCCTTTCCACCTATGATTTCACCATCCAGTATCGTCCTGGGAGGCAAAACATTGATGCAGATGTGTTGTCTCGACAGTACACAACTGAGGAGATTAAAGAGTGGAATAGTATTCCATCTGCTGGCATCAAAGCTTTTTGCAAGCAAGCTTGCATGATTGAAAATGTAGATGTGCCTGACAGGTTGGTAGATCAGCTGGGAGCTCCTGCTGCAGCTGTACCAGAAGCCTACATGTTCCCAGTGAACCTCAGCCTTAACACCATTGAGCAGCTGAGTCTACAAGACCTCCAGGCGTCACAAGATATGGACCCAACAATCGGACCAGTAAAGAAAGCGCTGGAAAATAATGAAGAACTAGCTCACTCAAAAAATGACTCACCTGAAACTGTGTTGCTTCTACGTGAAAGACACAAGTTGGAGTTAAAGAATGGATTACTCTACCGGAAAAAAGAAAAGATGTGTGGAAAACAAATCAAACAACTTGTATTACCAGAAAGATATCATTCCATGGTCTTGAGATCTCTACATGATGAATGTGGTCACATGGGAGTAGAGCGCACCGTTGAACTAGTCAAAGACAGATTCTATTGGCCACGGATGGCAGCTGAGGTTGAGCAGTACATTCAAACCTGTGGTAGATGCATCGCCAGGAAGACGCTCCCTCATCGTGCCTCCCCTTTGAACCAAATAACAAGCAATGGCCCTATGGATTTAGTCTGTATTGACTTTTTGCAGATAGAGCCAGACTCTAAAGGTGTAGCTAATGTGCTAGTTGTGACAGACCATTACACACGTTATGCACAAGCCTTCACTACAAAAGATCAAAGGGCAGTCACAGTGGCCAAGGTGTTGTGGGAGAAGTATTTTGTGCATTACGGTCTGCCTGCACGCATACACTCTGACCAAGGCAGAGATTTTGAGAGCAATTTGATCAAAGAGCTCTTATCCATGCTAGGAGTCAGAAAGTCAAGAACTTCTCCTTACCACCCGCAGGGGGATGCACAACCAGAAAGGTTCAACCGAACACTTTTATCAATGCTTGGTACCTTGGATACTGTAAGGAAGCAATGTTGGAGCCAACATATCCCCTATTTGGTACATGCATATAATTGCACAAAAAATGACTCCACGGGATATTCACCATATCAACTCATGTTTGGAAGGGACGCCAGGTTACCCATAGATATCTGTTTTGGAATCTCACTTAATGGTGAAAGTGAAACCTCCTACCAAAAGTATGTTACCAGGATGAGGAAAGAGTTGCAAAGTGCTTACCAGTTGGCTTCTGATGCTGCTACAAAGAATCATCTGAAAAACAAAGCACGCTATGACCAACGCGTGAGAGATTTGCCTTTGGAGAAAGGAGACAGAATCCTCATTAGAAATGTGGGTTTCAAAGGCAAACATAAACTCCAAGATCGTTGGAAATCAATGCCGCATGTTGTGGTGGAGAAGCTGCCTAACCTGCCTGTTTACAAAGTTAAACCAGAGAATGGCACAGGTGTGATGAAAATTCTCCATCGAGATCATCTGTTGCCTATTGGGTACTTGGTGAGGATGCCTATCCCCACAGATGAAGGAAATCCTGCTCGGAGACCTGTGACCAGACATCAACATACTCAGAAATGTCAGCAAACAAAGTCTGTTGGCTCCTTAGCAGAGAGTGACATGGATTCATCTGACTCAGACTTTGAAGCAGTCCACATTAATTCACATTTTGATACGGATGCAGTAATGAGACAAATAGACATGAAGAATCCCCCCATGGAGAAATATGAGAGTCAGAGTTCCGAAGGGAGTGAAGGCTCTGGGGAGGATGGCATTTCTCTAGAGGAAAATCAACACCTTACTCAAACAGAGTATGAGGAAACACCGGAAAGCCTTTCATCTTCCCTATCAGACTATGATGTCCAACAAACAAATGCAGAATCTATGGAAGAGGGGTTTCAAGATCCAGAAGAGGGAACCAGTTCATCTAGAGTAAACAGAGCACAATTTGATGAAGCTTTCACAAATGGAGAAACTGAAAAGCCTTCTGCAGGCCGAAAATCCCTGAGAAAACCAAAGCCAGTTATGAGGTTTACCTATGAGAAACCTGGTTATCCATCTTGTGAACCAGTCACCATAATGCATCATGGCATGGTCATCAAACTTACATTAAACTCTTCAGACAGTGCCAAAGCATCAAAGAAAAAGTCAAGAAGTTCCAAAAGGAAATTCATCCCATAGTCAATTGGTTAAAACTTTTGATCAGAAGTCAAAGAGAACTGTTAAGCTGGTTGTACGTTTAACTTATGTTTAGCTAAAAGAAAAAAAAAGAAAGCGATTCGCCAATCACGATAATTCATAGAGGGGTGATGATAACTATTGGCAAGAATTAATATGCATTTTGTACTGAAGGGTTATTCTGCTTCCTGGGTTAAGATTTTTGGGTACTCTGTTGAGGACACCAGACATTTAGAAGGGGGAGGGTGTAGCCCGGATGTATAATTAACCCATGCATTTAAAAAAGTCTAAGTTAATATTAATAAATAGCTGAGTTCACCTAACATAAATAGTTTAAAAAAGGTTAAATACATTTTTCTGGAGTTATTTAAAATGTTCATTTTGTAAATTTATTTACAATGTGTTTAAAATATCTGTTTACATGGTTTTATTTCATTTTAGAAAGGTTTCATGTGAGAAGTGTAATTTCCTACAGAGAGGAAGGTTTTTGAAGGTATCACAGGTGTTGAGAGAGCGGGGAGGGAAAAAGAAATCAGCGCCGGTTCGGCTGACTTTAAGTCCACATCTCCAGGGTGATGTTCACTTATTCATGGTTGTAGATGGTTATTGTCGCCGTGGATTGTCCCTACGATAACCCACAAGAGGTGACAGTTGGTTAAGTCCGCGGTAGAAGACAGCAGAGCTTCTACTCGAAGCTTGTGGGACTGTTTTTAGCCGTTAGCTTACCATTAGCAACTCGCTAATGGGATATAGGCTCCCATCGTTCGCTTATTCAGCTGGATATAGGAGCTTGCAAAGGACCGGTACTCAACCAGACAAGAGAGTTTGGACCCAGATAGCACTCTGAGCCACCAGGAAGTGCTCAGAGGACCTCTGGCACCGTTGGAGACAAAGTTTGTGAACGTTTGTGGATTACGCACGTGGTTGGAGCTGTGACTGTGAGCGCCAGTATTTTTTTCTTTCCCGCTGGAGACCAGGACTGAACAGAGCAGAGCGTTTCTGTAGGATTTTTACATCACCTTCCACCAGGTATTCTTTTTTTTTCCCTCATCACAAGCATCAGAACAGGCCTGCAATGTAGGTTTAAGTTGGGGTTTGCCGGCTTTAGAATTAGTCTATAATTTTGTTTTTCAAGAAATATTGAACTGTGAATTTGGATTATCCCATTGTGGGTGTTTTACTTTTGGGTATGTGTTTGTTTTTCTTTAAAAAAAAAATAAGGTTCAAAAGTAATTATTTTATCCCTCCTTATTTGTGTTTTTTTTATTCTTCTCAATAAATGGACGGTTAATGTTAACACGTTATACTTTGTGTACAGTGATGATTCAGTCTGCAATTTCTTAGTTAAATATTAAGTGTGCAATACAAAATCTGAATAGTGTACAGATCAAAGACATAAAATTTAAAGAAAAGAAGATTTATAGAACCCAGAGCCCACTCAGTTAATTGGTGAGTAAAAGAGGGCTACATGTCCCTTTAACTTTTTCCAAATATTGTAGGGATAGTAATGCTAAAAATTTGGCTTATATAGGTTTATAGAATGCAGTATAAGGTTAAAGGAAAATATTATAAATAATCCAAAAGAAATGCATTTCCTTTCAGGACATAACAATTTAGTTAGAGAGCAGCATAAAAGAAACAAAGTGTCTTTACTTGTTATTCACCAAGACTCGCTCACATGAACAAAGACACCATTAAGGAGAGAACAGCAAAATGCTGTCTTTGCCTGTCTGTCTTTAGTCCCCATGGTGATGTGCAGGAGCACTTAACCTGCCAGCAGGGTGCTCGGCGGGGCTTCCACCCAAACACGGGGGCCTGTCACGAGAGGGAGGTCCGCAGGGACTCAAAACAAAAGGCCATGGCCACGCAAGGCCAGGCACAATCTGTCCACCTCTGCACTTACACAAGGCGACAACACTGACAGGCAGAGGGAGTTTATGTTCATCTAGAACGCTGAGCCATGCAAGAAAAAAGCCATGTAAACATTTGATCAATGCACCATCTGATGTCTCACTATCTACAAAACTCAACTGTTGTAAAAAGATTGATGAGTTATGAAAAAACAGGAAATAATTGAAACTTGAAAGTTAAGGTAGGATTTAGTGACATGTCCCTTAAAAATACATGTATTGGAATAAGAATATTAGTGACTCGAGGGATAATGTAAAAAAAATATTTTCTCTGGGTATAAAAAACCTGAGGGGATACTAATATTGCTAAAATGCCCTTGAAAGACTTTGAAAAATAGACACTTATTCAGTAGAGAAAAAATTCATCTTTTTTCACTGGCCTATTACCAATGTTACTCATTGATTAATAAACCAATTTCAAATAATAGACTATTCAAATTTTCCATCAAGGTTTTATGATGTCGTTTTAAAAGGGCAAATATACTTTGAAGGCATAAAACTTGAATATTGAAAAAAGGATGGAGTTAGGACATTTTGTCAGAAACATTTGTCATGCATGTAGGTATGAGGGATTTTAGATAACTCACTGAAAAAAGTCGACGTAAAAAAAAAAAAAATTGAAAGAAAATGGTCAAAAGAAAAATAATAGTATTTAGTGCTGGGGTTTGTGGAAAAAAACAAACCAAACATGGGGAGAGAACAGCACAGTCCACAACAAAGGTTGATCACTTGAGCAAGGATTACCACGATAACTGCAACTGCTTCTAAGAATATATTTTATCAGATAGGATGATGCTTTCTTTACAGCAGTTTTAAACTATTTTATATTCAGAAAAAAAAATCTACAGAACACAGATCTCATTAGATTAATTTACTTTTTGGAAAAATTCCTACTACATTTTTGGTCAATTGGTCAACTACAGTACATGCTTAGTCAATTAACTGCAGCTGCAACTATCTTCTTCTCAGTGTCTAAACAATTTAAAAGCATATTAAACTTGACATGCTATTTCACTGTACATAAGACAGCAGACGTTACATCCTTCGATTGACATTTTGACATATACTGTAGTGCAGATCAACTCCCACGAATAAAACACTGACAGATGTAGTGCAAAGGACTTAAATAATCGCTTCCCTAAAAAGCTAACTATGTTGATAACTTGTTTTTTTCGTGAAGGAGAGTAATGATTTGTACCTTAACTCAGAATAATAATATCAGTCAGAACACCAGCAGAAACATTGTCTGGTTGAATGCTGTTATACATAAAAAGAGCTTTTTAAATTCCACTACGGCTGCTGGTTCATTAGTTTTTCAATGTTCTTTTCTCAGACAACAGATAAATTACAGAATACATACTGTAATAAGACTACTGTAACAGTCTATTCTCATGTCTAAAGAAAAAGGAGTTGTCTCGTCTTCAGCAGGTTCAGAACTCCGCGGCGAGGTTACTGACTCGTACAAATAGAAGGGCTCATATTACACCCATTCTAAAAATTCTTCATTGGCTCCCAGTCTCTTTTCGGTACCAGTTTAAAATCCTAGTTGCCTTTCACGGTCACGCTCCCTCCTACATTAGAGACTTTTTATGTCCATATACCCCCTCAGAGGCTGAGGTCTCAGGACTTGAACCTGCTCATGGTTCCTCGTACTCGTTACAGGGCCAGGGGAGATCGCTCCTTTCAGGCGGATGCGCCGGCACTCTGGAACAATCTTCCGCTTTCCCTGGGCTTACTTAATTCTGTAGATGTTAAACCTATTTGTTTAAGAAAGCATTTTAATTTCAGTAGATTATGGTTGTTTTATGACTGTGCCTTTTGTGACAGTAAATGTATTTTATTTGTATTGTGATTTTTTTAAGCACTTTGTGACCTCTATGTCTGTGAAAGGGGCTTCATAAATAAATATGACTTACTTACTAATATATCTTCACAATGTGATTTTGAATGTAAGTAACACAGTTTGCTTTCACTTCTTTAGTTTCAGGTACTGTAAAAGTTGTATAATGCATTTATGCACAAGTTTGTCATTTAAAAAGAACATCCAAACTGCAATTGAAACAAACCTTTTGCATCTTAGATATCTTATCTAATACCATGAGCATCACCTAAAAGTCAAAACCTAAAATAAAATAAAAATGTGAACATTATAAATTGTACACCTAATAATTTTGCATAAAGTGCAAGATATTTTTTACTCTGTCTCACATGGGATGAAACATGCAGATCACAGTCCTGTATCTAGCATATAGAATTCTTTCTACTGAGTAATGTATTATGAAGGGCTACCAGTACCAGTGCCTCACAAAGAAAGGATCAAAATGAGGCGGCATCAACCATCTCCTCCCCTGCCAAGACTGCAGTGGAGCAAGGGGGACTCCTGGGAGGCTTGGCTTGGCTATTCAATCTCTGATGCCACAACTGACAGTGAGCATCGTCTTCAGGGATTTTAAGTAAAAGTTTCAAACAAACAAAATTAAGGTAAAGGGTACAGCAGGCTAGCTAAGACAGAGCCCTCAACTCAGGACTGTTAGGGATGCATATTTCAATAGAAATTATACTCTGAATTACTGTACATGCAAGGTTATTGAAACAAGAAACATTTATTTTCTGTGGTCATGTTTCTGTGGCTGCAGCAAGAATGACCAGACAGTACAACAAGTTGTGAGATGTCAATTAGAGGTTGTTTTTTTTTGCCATTACTCAGACTACCTCCTCCTAAGACTCACACACCAACAGAGCTGCTGCTTTCTCAGAGAATATTCTTTGTATGGTGCAGATAGCAATGACATCAGAGCCATACCGCCAGACAAAATAAGAAAAACAGCAATTTAGGAGTGGAGCGTGAAGAGCTCATTTTGAATGTAATTTGTTACCATGCAGACTAACAAATGGAACTGATTTAATTTACAAAACTCTGGCAAATATTAACAAAGCACAATAAAACATAAGCGGTAGCATCAAGAGTGAGTGGTTCAGCTGGTTCAAATCGTAAGTTAACAGACACAGAGGATGGCTTATGAACATTTAATTGAAATTATACTTTTCTGTTCCTGCCTGTGAATCTACCGTGTGCATTCTCGAGAAATCACTCCCTGCTCCATCTACAGCACTCATGGTACCGAGACAATCGTGCCTGAGCAGTTACACATGTGGCAGCTACAGTACCTTTACCGCGACTTGTTGCTATTAGAAAAGGGACTGTGCAGTCAGTGTGATAGCCCAACAAAAGATGGTATTGTCATGATCTTGACACCATAGGCTTGGTTGTACCCCTTTTTCTCTTATTTGCTTTGCTCTGCCTGTGCTCATTATCTCTTACTAGATCCACCTGTTCCTGCTGCTATTTATATCTTTGGTTTCCAACCATTGGTTCCAGATTATTTGAGCTCCTAGCAAGACAAATTCTAGCGTTGCTGTTTCTATTATATTCTACTGGTTTCCGACCTGTTTCTGCGCCCGGACTTCTGAGTTTTTGTTTGCTCTGTTTGACTGTCCTTTGTTTCCAGGCTGTTAGCTGGAATCTGCCTGTTCTTGACATTGAACCTGTCTTCTGACCATGGCTTGGATTATCCTGCTGGTTCCTCTGCATGCACTGGCTGCTGCAAGACACTGGTCCTCTTCCCAACTGGATCACTGGCTTTAGCTCAGTAAACAACGAAGTTCCGCTCCTCTGAATTACACTCCTTCTTCTGGGCACAGACTGAACTTGCCAGAGTTTCCAGTGAGCCCGCCACAGCAGACGAGCAGCTGCACACTTAGTTAAATAGACGCCTTCAAAATATATCAATGTTTATCTTGCCTGAATTCTGGGTCCAACTTTTATTTCTTCTGGCAAGTATGAGGTTTTGTAGTAAAATGAAACTGAGATCAGTTCTTTTATAGAAAAGAAAATTTCAAAAGTTTAAAAAGGATATTCAGCCTCTGTGGTCTATTTACAAGATGATTTATGTGGTAGAAAACTAACTGCGCAGCTTGACTTTGTAGAACAGAGGCAAAAACATGATGATTGCAGTACACTCTTAACCGAGAGCAAATAAAGTGATCAGCTTCATGTAATTTTGAAAGAGAGTTGCTGTTTATTTTTCATAAATTTGTATCTACACAAATTCATTTTCAAGTTTGATTTTGTGTTTATATGGTTAGGTGAATATGAAATAAACATTTAAAGGATTTTACGGTAATGTTTTTTTTGTTTGTTTGTTTTTCATAAACAGTGTCTTGATGTCAAAAAGAGCCCAACAGATTTTACTTTCACAAGTGGAGCAGTGGGGCTATTGCCATAGTGTTCCGCTTGTTTCATGCATATAAATTGCTTTATTATAATTATGCAGGGAGTTTTACAGATTATATGGACACTGCAATGTAAGTAGAACAGAACAGAAAAAACTGAAAAAAGGAGAAAAGATGAAAGACAGAGGAGATAATAGGGTGATAATGATAAAACATTTTCAGTCTGCTTCATCACCTGCAAAGAGATGCAAAAAGAGCAGCACAGCCAACGAACATGTTACGAGACATACAATAAAGAAACACCTAGATACTATCGCTGAAGTAGTATTATTTAATCTGACATGTACTCTGTGTTACCTGAAGATAAGAATATCGGCTTTCTGTATGGAAGTGAATCTCTGAGTACCTGGAACCACGCACCTGTAGTTGTTTGTCAGGGATCACTTGTGCATGTAAAGTTTATCCAAAGAAAAAAGCTCAATAGTGGATGTCGAGAGCCAAAGAGTTGCCCTCCCAAAGCACTGAGTCCAGTGCCGGGAGACCCAAAGCCCCAAATGGACCCAAAGAGCGAAGGCACCAAGGAGGGGCCAGCCCAGGAAATCTGACCCCCACCAGGGAGGAGGAGAGACAGCCCCGAGGAAGTCCCCCAGCCCCCGAATTATTGGAGCCCCTGGGAGCCACGGGGACGATTCCACGGGCTCCGCCGGCAGCCAGCCACCCCAAAGTGAATCTGGCCCTGGGCCCCAGGGATCCAAGGCCCCAGGGGCACCCCACCCCCTGACAGGAGCCCCAGTCAGGCCCCGACCTGCCGGGCCCTGCGGAGAAGCCGCCAGGAATAAGCCAATAGCCACCCGGGCATCCACCCCCAAACCCCGAGCTCCACCAGTGCACCGGCAAGCCCAGGCACCAGAGAGAGCAGGACAGGGGGAATGGGCTCCGCACTTGGCTGAGACTTGAGATGTGCTTGGGAGAGGGAGCAGGTCAGACCCCAACCTGGGACAGAAAAAACAAAAAAAAAACAGTCTTAATCACGCCTTTCCACCCTAGTGCCCCCACTCACAGCACACAGAGAGAAAAAAAAAAAAAAAAAAAACGCAGACGCACATTCACACATAACATTCACATCATACCAGGACCAAAGACCCGGCGGCACCGGTGGTAAGTCCTCATTGTCGGATGACCCAATAAGTGAACCTAAAATATCGAATGTGGTGTTGTTGCATGTTGCTCTCAGGTATAATTAAAACTGGGAGTACCAAAAGGGGGTGTCCAGCACAGTCCACCCCCCCTCTGTGAGACAGGCGGTGCCAGCGCACCTCCCCTATTGACAGCCCAGAACCCTCAATATCTAAATGCGAGAGGGGATGGGGGAGCCAACCGTGGTGAGGCCCATGAAATAAGCCCCCCCCCGGGTGCCCTTGACCCCCACCCCCCCAGACAATGCCCTACATAGATGTGTGTTGTGAAAATGTTGTAGATGGAAGTGTCTAAAATGCAAAATTAAATTGGAGTGGGGGACGTCATCAGGAGGTGGGGCCCTCCAGTAATGACCCCCTCCCCAAAAACCTACATGTGTGGCCGAGTGATGGAGCAGGCAGAGGGAGGATTCCGGGGGTGGGGAGCAAAGGACTGGGGTGCTTACTGCACTCCCAGGGAGCCAGCTCCCCGGCTGACTCCAATAGGCACCCCTGTTCTCCGAGAGCCCCTCCTTAGAGGGGGTTCCCACCAGTCGCCCCCACCAGATGACGGCACGGACCAGGACGAAACAGCGAGTAAATGTTTTAAATGGTAGGGCATTACCTCCTAAATACAGGTGACTGCACTTAGGAATTGAGGATTATTAATTCCAAGATATTAAAATTTCATGGGATAAGCTGAAAAAGGTATTTGCTGAGTTAAGCTTCAGTGATTAAGTCCAGTCTTTAAATGAGTCAGTTGTATTATATTGTAGTGACATTAACTGGTTATGTAGATATTATTCTATTTTGAAGCTGGAACAGTATGGAGGTGTGAGTTTCAGTGTATCAAAAATGTGTTTTAGTCTTTACTAACAAACTAGAATGTTTCAAAGGCATTGGAAGAAGGACAGTTAATTTTAATCCTTTGTAATTCAAATGGACTGGGCTCATTCCCTACCATGCACATGGTGATGGGTAGCATATTGGAGGGCAGCGCGCCCTAATAGGATGGACCAGGCGAAAGAAGGTTGGCGAGAAAACAGACAAAAGGGGAAAAGACCAGAGGGTCCTGTAAGTGCGCAGCCAAGTCTGATTCATCAACTTTTACACTTCAAATAAAAACGAGTGCCTTGTGCCAGCTTAATTATCAGATGGGCCCAGCTGCATTTCAGAAGACGACACACTACATTTTCTCCAATGTCTCTGTACTGCCTTGAATTATTATTATTATTATTTTTTCAAAGATGGGCATCAATCAGGTTTGCTAACACTTAAACAAATTTTGTTGCACTACTTATAAAATATGTATGTATTTCGAAATAAAAGGAGAACACAAAACACATCATTAAAAAAGTATTTTAATTGACAACAATCCTCATGCGTAGCCTTACAATGAGAAAAAGGAGTATCAAACGAGTTTAAACCACTTTTATAAATTTTTTTCTCCAAATGATAACCCATGAATTTAAAAACAATTTCAAAAGCATTGTATAAGTAACGTACCAGGTTGTGATTCCTTTGATTGCTATTCCTTTACATACTAATTTGAAATGAGTTCCCTCACTGATGATGTGTTAATTAGATGCATCCTCTGGCATTTAAAAGTTCCCCCCTGCCATTTTAAGGTTTTCTTATCCAGTTTGGTATTCCTTCAGGAAAATCACATAAAAAAATCTATTATCCAAACAGTGATTTTTGATTAGCACTTTACCAAATTGTATTCATTTGTGTCTTTGATTAGCATTATTAATCAGTTTGATCACATTCAAATTGTTCTTAATTAGTTTAAAAACTAATTTAACCCTGTCTCTCTTTGTGTGCATAATAGTTTGTTTTGTTGGGTTTTACTAGCTCACTTAAAAGTTTAATTAAAATAAATAACTGACATTTTTCTAATTTATTTCTTAATAAATACGTATATTTTGAAAAAAAAATAATTAAGAATTTTATCATACTTGTGCAGAGTAAACCATCTGACCATTATTGAGCTTCAATCAAATTTTGCTGTCCCAGCATACAGCCTTTGATAAACACATTGGATTCCTTAAGGCTCCAACCACCCTTTATTTAATATTCATATGCTCACAAATGACCACCTTCTCTTACAGTCAAGAGAGAAGAAGGTACTTATTATTTGTTTCTTAATGGGTCAGATTTCCTACAGCTTAATAGATGAAACGCAGTAACAGTTGAGCTTCTTTTTTTTTTTTTTTAACCAAGAAATGCAAGGTTAGTGCACTCAGCTCAACTGAAAGAGTGTGTCTATCCATATAAAGTCAGTCTAATTTGTTTTTAGTTTTATTATTATTATTTTATTACATCAGAAAATAGTAAAATAGTCTTTTTAAGTGAAGGGTAGTAATTTGGATGGCAGTGCAAAACAAAAGACACACAGAGACAGCTTTAGCTCATCCAGGAACTGCTGGAAGAGTCCTGAACCCATACCAGAAATCTTGATCAGATTTATTCTGGTCACCCTAGCCTTGGTCTTTATCTGTATATTTTCAAGCATTTGTTATTAATTAAGGTTCTTAGGTCACCAGAGACCAGTCAAGTTTGCAACAGATGAAGTCTTATAAATATAGTTTAAGTAAATAAAGCATGGATATATAATGATTTCTACACCTTTATCCATTTTTAGGTTCTCTAAAGCCACTTGATATGGTTTGAATGAGAATCTTGCTACAGCAGTACATCTGCTTTATTACCATGACAGGACCTACTGCTAACTGCTTTACCTCGAGATGAGATTGTTACAAGTGTTAAGCACAAACAGAAGCTATTGTAACTTTATGTTAATTGGGTGAATTAATTGGGTTAACAACTATTTATACAGGGGGAAAAAAGGCCTGATAGGCACTTCAAGCAGTAATCCACTCAAACTGTATTAAACATGTAATTCGCTAAGACTCAAACACAGAGAAATGTGCTTTAAGTTAAGGAGGCTCATTGTTTGGTGTCTTTGTGTTTATCTAAGGGGCAATTGCTTCATAACAATAGCAACTCAAAGATCGCCCAAGTGGCTCCAAAAGGTTGAATGGGAAAGGATTCGCTGCACCTGCCCTCGGTACCATATTAAAGCACCACGCTACGGGTTGTATTAGTGTCTCTGCAGGCATCCACAGCAAACACAGTGGGGACCTGAAAATCACAGCCTGAAACCAGAGCCTGTCCAGTGAAGGTCATAGAGCGGTGAGTTTATCTGCTCCAAAGGCAGAGCTGCTTGAATAGATGAATCACAAGTGGCCATAGCATCAAAAAGTTGTGCCTTCTACTCAGCAAAGAGGAATTTTTCAGTCACAGGAAAATGTCACATTCAGAGAAAGTAATATGACTTTTACAAGGACAACAACAAAGAGCTGAGTTCGCACAACAGAAAATAAAATTAACAGCTTTGGATTTCCACCTATTTGGGTTTGTTACTGTTAACTTTAATTAGTTGCCCTCATATTTTTCTTACACAGTCATGCTGTTTCTTCAGTAACAGAATAAAAGAAATAACTGTATTACTTGAAATGGATTTTGTCAGGAACACATAATTCAAAATGTTGAATTTGACAGAGTTAAGAATTTTTTACAAAATGAAACAGTAACAATAAAGTGTAACAGGGAATAAGATATCTTTCCTCTAAATATTACATAATTATTGTTCTAAACACCAACAGATATCAAGGATTTTAGAAAATGTGAAAGAAATATTAAATATAAATTTCAGCTAATATCAAGTTTCTATAATAACATTATCAATCCTTACCTTTTTAAAATATAATAATTTTAATTAACATTTTTGAAAATCTTTAGTGCAAAATATTTGAATAAAGTGAAGGTCCAGACACTTCATAAAGCAACGCATTACGCAAAAGTCTCTTTGATTTAATATTTTACTTATTTAAATGTATGATCTTGCCATTCATTTATCAAAATACCCATTTCACTTCCTACTTGTGATCAATATTAATTTTTATAAATAATTTGCAACTAAATCTTTGCGTAATCTCTGCTTTTCTTTCCATTGAAGATATGCTGGGCTCAGTACTTCATTGTTGTGCCCAGTGCTTCTTCCATGTTCAATAAACCTAAGAAGGAGAAAAGCTGTATGGAGTAGACAAGGAGACCTGCAAGTAGGAGGAAATACAGAGGAATACAGGATATAGAAATAATGTACATCCTATTTGACTCCAATATAATAAACAAGATAAACAACATCCAACATAAGTTTAATGGTGGTTTCCAAAGATGGGAAGTAACGAAGTACAAATACTTCGTTACTGTACTCAAGTAGATTTTTCTGGTATTTTTACTTTACTTTACTACTTATATTTATGGCGACTTTTTACTTCTACTCCTTACTTTTTTACACAAATATCTGTACTTTCTACTCATTACATTTTAAAAAATTGGCTCGTTACTTTAGTTTTGAATCATTTCAATGGAGTTACCGTTATTATGTTTCACGTCATCAATACCAAATTCAATCTAATTGGATGGGAATCTACGTTGCATTTCACGCACCACTACAAGATGAATCGACAGATTCGGCGGTATTCATTCGCGGCAAATCATTGCAGCTTGGTGGCGGTGGCGTTAGCATAGTAGTATGGACGACGAGATAATTGAAAATGAACACAACGGAGATCTAGTCCTATTGGCAGACATCCATTTAAAATGTAGGCATCGGCATGAAAAAAGTGGTTTCTACTTTTACTTTTATACTTTAAAGCTGAAGTCTGTAAGTTTTTAAAAATCACTTTTTTGTCATATTGGCTAAAACTGTCCCTATGCCCAGACAGCAGTACATGTGATATGTAACCTGTGAAAAAAACTGCTTCAATTGGTACCGCCTACTGCCTGTATTTCAATCTGGAAAGAATAATTCGGGACGAGTCAAAACAACCAATCACAGCCAGAGGAGCGTCTGATGGAGTGTCAATCACAGCTCACACACGCTTGTAAATTTACAAGCCTGTACTATGTTACTTTTACTTGAGTAAAGAAGTTTAATCAGTACCTCCACTTTTACCAGAGTATTTTTTTAACACAAGTATCTGTACTTTTACTCAAGTACGGAAAGTGAGTACTTTTGCCATCTCTGGTGGTTTCCTAAAAAGGCAGTTTTTAATAACTTCTGCGTTCAGATAGATTTTTTTTTGACAGTTCAGCAACATGTCATGAGCTACATCAAACTAAGATTAAACGGAGTCTACAGACACCAGCTGCATTAGGTTTACATTTAATATGGGTTGTTGCATGTTACATTCATGTTTGTGTTTCTGTAATGGTCGCAATTCCAGCAACTAACTTGCCACATTCAGGTCCCTTTGCTCACTTCACATATTGGCAGCATGGCGGACTACAGGAATTCTCATGAAAGTGAAAAGCCGGACTTTTCTCATTTCATCACAACATCTACTGTATAAGGAGGTAATGATCAATTGGACCCAGCATTTCAGGCAGACAGACATATTTCTAAAAATGTTTTTCAGCGTCCAAGACAGGAAAACTGTGCCAGGAGAGAACACATATTAGTGACTACCTGTATCTGGCAGACGATGATATTGAACATGTGAGTCACTAACCTGGTCTTAAAGTACAGTCTGTGCCCAGAGGATGAGGTTGGTTCCAGGCTGTCGGCTGCCAACAAGATGCAGTGGGCACTGCCCAGGGTCCCAGACACTGATGTACCCAAGGTCAGAGGACAGGCAGGGGCTCCAAACTGAGCCGTCGAAGGAAGGCAGGATAATCCAGAGGGCAAAGCCAAAGCCAATGTTGAAGACATACTCAGTAGTCAGAGCCAGGAGATCAGATGTCCGAAGGGAAATTCTGGACAATGTCAGGAAACAGTACCAGGTTTGGTGCACAGTAAGGCACAAATCCAGCAACAGTCCAAAGACAGGGCAGGTAAACAGATCAGAATGGGAACAAGTAGGCTCAGAGGTCTAGAAGCAAAACAGGTCAGAATCAGGTATTAAGTAAAACTCAGAAACGCAAGAGAACTCTCACTAAAGGCTCAAAATAATTTAGCACTAATGATTAGTCTAAAAGCTGGTTAAATAGAGGCTGAAGAAGGATGATCAGATGAACAGTAATGCGAACTGGGCAGAGATAAGCATGTGAGTGAAAAGAGTAACCAGACCAGACATCAGTACAAAATTATAACAAGGGAGGCAGAAACCATGGGAGATCAGAGCAAGAATACATAGAAAGTGCATCGGAGCATTGGAGACATGGCTGGCAGTGCCCCATTTTGGAGCCAAGGGGAGGACACATAAAAGACTGGGGCAAACACAGGACACAGGTAGCAAGTGACCAACTCTGGAATTAAGAGGGGTAGAGTGAATAATGAATTATTTGACAATACTTTTCAAGCTAAAAGTGAAATGACGCAAGTCAAAAGCAATGCATAAACCTCTTTAGGACCATTTTTACTTCAGCCTCTGTCAACATAATTTTTGTATCTTCCATTTTAATTTTAAAAAGTTGTTTCCGTTACACTCCTTTACCCTACATTACTGTTGGATTCAGGAAAAATAACTTTGCAAATAAATAGAAATGGAATCTGCACAGGAAAAAGGTTCAAGCAGCTTCTGCAGGAGCGGAAGGAAAAGCCCAACCCAACATCAAGCTTTTCTTCTCCGAATCCCCTCCTGCAGCCGTCTTTTATTGACAGAACATAGCACATGATTACAAAACAGTATTTGTTCATACATAACAATTGATCAGTTCATAAAGACAGGATGCTCCACCAGAATCACGAGGAAGGATGGTCTCCTGACTGCATCACAAGACACAGTGCAGCATCTCTCAGCACAAATGATTCAAAAGCACACATTAATTTTATAATCATAAACCTGACAATTACAGCCACATTTAGTGCCTGATCAGTTCTTGAGACGCAAGACAAAAAAATTCAGAGCTTGTAACTTCAACAACCATCACTGTACAACCATCACAAGTTGCATTGCTGTTGTGTTGTTGTAATTGCCATATTTATGCCTATCACAACTCTAGAAGCTGCATTGCTAATCATTTCAGTGCTCCTGAACGTACCTCTATTTAGGGATGAACTATAAACTCATTGCTCCAGTAGCCTGGAATGCATTCAGTGTCCGTATATTGTTAATAAACTGCAAATGTGTATATACACTGACCTTATTTCCAGTGTTTTTGATATGTAATTAAATATAGGTATTATTTTGACAGATTTCAAGAACATAATTTTTTTCATCGTCTGCTCCCCCACTAAAATAGCCTCAGTCGCCCAATGATAAAAGCTTAGCTTGGCCCCTGTAAATTGCAGAGTGCCAACATATTTACTATCACTGTAGGAAATGCATACCAGAAGTTAGTCCCAGTTGGACTTAACTTTGGTTTATGTTTCTTACCCACCAATGTTAAGATTAGAGTTGGCCCTCAGGGAAGTGGATAAACCAAAGGTATTAAACTAGCTTTAGGAATTAAGTCATAGAACTTGGGTTTATGCATTCCCCAAAACTCACACAAACAGTTTTATGTTTTTTTGTGATTGAAGGAACATTATTAGATATTATAATGATAATGGTGTTTAAACATCTCTATAAACCACAGCTTAAAATTAGATTGATATGAAAAACCTTTTAGTTGACATAAAAGAATAGAATAAAACAGATTTAAAGATAATGCCGATTTCAACCAACTTTCAGTGTGCATTTCTAGTATGGCTTGTTAAAATGGCGGAGCCCTAACCCTGCAGTAGGGTGATTTTGCTTGACTTGTACTTAAATATCTAATTTGAAAAACTTGATCATTTATATCTAAGTTCATAACCATGGAAAAGCATCAAACATGCAGCAACGGAATTGTGCCAGGCACGCGATCCTCCATGCTGCATGCCCCCTGCCATTAGCCAATATTTCCTCCTGTTACTGCTTCAGCAAGCAGACTTTACCTGCCATGCTGTTTACTTGCTCTTTTTCTGCATCATACGATGGAATAGAGTCTTGGAAAATAATCTGACAATGGAGGAAAGGCCTATTTATCCTGTGCTATCAGGGAGCTGTGTGCAAGGTTGGAAAAAAAAAAAGCTGTGCTTGTCATTAAAAAAACATATAGGCTACTGTGCAGCATAACTGTAGCCACTATAAAATAGGAGTGTTGTCTTAGTTTTTAGAGCAGTGCACTTGTGCTCTGAGAAGGTTACAAGAACCCCCCGGTTCAATCCCCACAGCCTCCACTCTGGGTCCCTGAGGAAGACCCTTAACCCTACACTGCTCCCTGGGTGCTGTACAATGGCAGCACACTGCTTCCCAAGGGGATGGATTAAATGCGGAGGTAAAAATTCTCCAGTGTGAGATACATGAAGTTCAATAAATTAGTAAGTCAGATATTAAATCCAACCAGAAGCATGTTCCTTGGACTCATTTTTTGTTATAAGACTAGAAAAGAGATAAGAATGCCAGCACCTGTATTGATATTGAGCATGAGGTTGCCATTGTCTTGGCTGATTGACAGCATATCCAGTAAAACTCTAAGACATGGAGTATTCTGCCCTCACTAAACGTATGTAGTGTGTAGTTTAGCAGATAGCGAACAGACTTGACGTGAAGACAATGCTGAATGACTCTGTCATGTTTATTGCTTCAGCCAATAATAATTTTGTAAAACTGCAAATAAACAGACATAAAAAAAAACAGTCAGTATTTGCATTAAAAATGGAGTCAAAAACATAGCTTGTACATATTTGTAACAGAAAACAACAGCTGCAGTATTATCTACTTGCAGAAATAAGTAAAATATACACCCTAAAGTCCGCTAAGTTAACCGCGGCTAATTAGCATAACTATAGCGGCCGTTAGGCATAAAACTACACCGAAGCATTACACCTGTCATTACAAAACACATCAACACAATGAAAACTTACAGGCATATGCTCCCAAAAGCTCCGTGGAAGATATTTTCTCACTTTAAGCAGATCCACCGTAATCCCTGCCTGACTGCTTTGCATACAATATAGAAACTGACCGAAGAAATTCCTTCTTCTAACAACAGGTTGAACAGACTCGCCACAAGGGGGCAGAACTGCGCTACAAACAGAAAAAATCCTCAGGAGACAGCACATGGAGCTTAATGTTATAGCCTGGGTGCCATTCAGAACTTAGTCCCGCCCACAACGTTTGAGGTCGGGAAGTTCGGTCTGGCATTGCTCAACAGTAGCGCGAGTATGCTAGCACAATATCTGGCGGGCCAATCAAATTGTCAGGGCGGGCTTTATACGATGATGGACAGATGATCAACAGTAACGTAATCAACCACGTGACCAAAGCACGCTTGGGTGACAAAAACAATGGCTGCCGCTGGAGAGTTGAGGTGAGTAGATTCTGCTATTAGGTCTGTTCTAGAAGATATCGACAGCAAATTAATTTTAAAAGAGGAACAGAGAAACACGATCAAGGCTCATCTTCTTATTCTAGGTGTGCAACTGCACGCTTTGATTTTTGTTGACAACAACTATGCGTCGCTTAACATATTTCACGCACTCCGTTGCTCCTATTGGTTGTAGGTCTATCCAATTGAGTGCAGAGGCATTTTTTTTCCTGGTTCGTTCAAAACACGCCCCATAATTAGAGCTCTATGGAGCAGTATCAGACTCATATTCTGACTAGAATTGAGTAGGGCTATGTCAGGCTATATATGTTAGCCTTTCTAAGGTCAAATTGGATTTCATAAGTAAAAATATAATTCTAAATCACCTAACCCCATGTCAAGCAAGAAGAAAAACAACAACTGTTACTAACTTGACTTATCAAATAGGTTTAATTAATATGTCAAAGATGCTTACGTGTGAAGCTTCCGTGTTCTCATTAGGTTAAGCTAAAACAAACCCAAAAAATTAGGATGCAAATGATCTGTTACTGTTAAGGGAATTTTCATGTGTCTCCATCCTCATCCAGATCATAATGTGGATACAGAAATCTTTTAAGGATCTCTAACATTGTGGATTTCTGGCAGAACAAGCAGTTAATCACAAAACCAGAGGGTGGAAGCAGTGACTATTGACAGCCTCAGCATCAGACTCAAAAAGTCTGAAGGAAATTTATGGAAGATGAAAAAACAAAAGAAAAGAGAACATTGTTGGTTTATTAGCAGGATCAAGTCAAAACTCAACAGATTTCATGGTTTTTATTTATTATTATTATTTTACCAGAGGATTGTCTGATGCCAAAGAACAATTAATTTACATTTGGTAATGATGTAGATCCTGTACAAGTTTTATCTATAGGTGTAAGTCACAATTTGGGGCAAAATGTGCTGCTTGGGGAGGTCTGAGCTCTCCGTGTGCTTTTCTATTTTCCAATATGACAGTAGGCCTTTGACCTTTGAGTCTCAACAATGAGCACATTTACTGCAACCAAAATGTCAGTTATCAGCACCACATCCATGTCTCATAAAATGTATTTGATCTCATAATCCTTTATTATTTGTTTGTACTATTAATTGTAGTTACAGTATTTTGATAGTTTGATACAATATCATTTTTAATGTTGCAGAAGCATTTTTAGTAGTCACTAGTCAGATTTTTTATATAAATCAGATTTATTTTTTCTATGGATAACTATGCCAATTTTTAAAGCTTATTTGATGTTTTGTTTGTTTCAAGTAATATTTCATCAAAAGCAGGAACATCGGCAGTAATTTTCACGAGAGAGCTCAGTACATCTTAAAACACTTTTTAAAATATTTTGAATCAGAAGTATGTCTACTTTTCATTTGATTCAAAGAAATATTTCGTCAAATGATTCCTTTAAGACTCAGATTTCAAATGATTCAAAAGTTGGGACCTGCATGTCTTGACTTTAAAATTGACTTGGAACTTTTAAGGTTAGACTGCTTTTGAAACTTGATTGAATAAACTCGAGACCTACCTGTAAGCATGTGTATACTAAGCAATATGTGTTTAGCCATCTTATAGACACGTTCTGTTATGGATGTAGCAAATACTGAAATTAACTATGTTTACTCCCTTTAGCTTTTTTTTACTTAGAAAGTAGTTGTACCTCAGTTCTTCTATGATTATGGGGCACGATGGCAATAATGTAAAGATATCCTCTAATTAACTGTTCGTATTCCCTTAGTGTTCTCTTTTCCATTGTTCCCATGTGAAACTTTGTCATTTTACTGCATAGCGTAACTTACAGACCTAAAATTGCCATTGATTGTACAGTAGCAAAGCCTCCTGGAAAGATGTAAGCCTTAGCCTGGACGAGTAATTGATTATATCAATTAATTGATTATATCAATTAATGAAATTTTCTCTTTACGAAGATCACATTTTTGGGAAATTGCTTTTTTTTTCTTTCCACCACTGCACTTTTATAGTACAGAGTGACATAATTAATGTCTTTGTGCTCTTAGATGAATTCTCGTAACTAATAAACTAGCTCACTAAGTAATGCCACTACCTTCAAACATTTAGTTTGTTCTATTTATATTGTTTGTCATAAACAATTCGGGGGGAGTATTGGCCTAATGGTTAGAGCAGTGAGCTTGTACTCTGAGAAGGTTGTACTGGGTTCCTGAGCAAGACCCTTAATCCCACACTGCTCCCCGGGTGCCACACAATGGCAGCCCACTGCTCGCCAAGGGGATGGGTTAAATGTGGGAGTGAATTTCCCCATTATGGGACAATAAAGGGATTTATATTTCTCTTTTACTTTTTTTTTTACATAAGCATTTTAGCAGCTTAGATTTCACTCCAATTTAAATGAAGGTCACATCATGGGGGGGGGGTGTAAGGTACTAACCTTACACTCATGCAATATTATACTGTATTACTAAACTTGAAAGGGTTGATATAAGTTATTTCTGCTATGTCCAAAGTAATATCTTCAAACAGCAGAAGAGGTCAAACGTCAGCAAAGAAGACATAAAAGATGATGAGTCCAAACAAAATATAGAAGCTTTCATACTAAGTGATTCTGTTTTTTTGTTTGTATTCACTCCAGGCCCAGCTGGACAGATGAATGATCACACTGAGCCTGGTTCAGGTTCTGATAATGTTTTTTTCCTGTTAAAGGGGTTTGAGTCCCCTACCCTGTCACCACCACATGCTTGCTAAAAATGAAGGATTGTTTTAAAGCTGTGCTGGTGTCACCCAAGCATGTCTATCGGGTCTTCAGCTGGTTCACAATGCTGCCCATCTTCTTATTGGCACATTGAGATATAAAGATATTTTATCTGTCCTGGTATGTCTTAATTGCCTCCCTGTGTATCACAGAATTAATTTTACAATAACCATTGTTGGATTACAAATGCTTGAATGTTTTTTCTCTGCTGGTGCCATGGGATCTTCTCCAGCCTTATCTTCCTGTGCAGCCTTTTTAGGTCGGCTGAACAGCTGCCTTTAGTTGTCCAAAAAATTTGGGAAGTTTGGAGAAGATCACTCTTTTCTTTAAATGCTCCTAAACTTAGGAACACAGTGTTTGAAAGTACATAGTCACATATATGTCTACAGAAAAAGGACCAAAACGAAAAATTTTATTATTTATTTTTAGCCTAAAAAGAATGGAGCATGATAAGCAGAGATAAAAAGAGTGTGTCGTCTTCCTGCAGAATCACAAGAGTACAGTATAAGAAAGATAGATGGCGAAATGTAGTGCAGCTACTTAAAAAGCCCAAATGTACTACAATGTCTTTTGGTGAATTGATATCTCAGTGTGGTCAAAAACAGACCTCTTCCTCAGCAAGTTGCAGTTCTAGTAAATAATTTTCCGCGGCCTCCTAGAGGAGCTTTAACCCTTTAACTGCCTTGTCAACCTCCAACCTGCATTTCACTTAGCAAATGGTCAATCTTTTGATTAACCAGGGAGTTAAAGGGTTAAAGAAAAATAAAATTCCAATCCCTAACAAATATTTTTATAAAGGTTCCTACTTTATCTCTATCAGTTGTATTCCGCAGGTGCTTTCATTTTTTTTTTTAATGCACAGATTAATCGCTTAACTATATGACTGACTCATAGTTATATGGGAGGATGTTCTTTTTCCAGGTGGATCATCAAATAAGTGGTCTTCTTTGGAAAGTAAGCTTGTATGAGCGACGCAAACATCTACTTTTACATGCACAAAGAGAAATGGGCTCCTGCATGATCTCTTAAGCATTTAATAGGCGTTCTCGTTGGCGGGTACAGGGTTCTGCATGTGCATTTTTTTTTTTTTTTTTTTATTGGAGAGGGTAGGTCTTTAAAAAACCTGTGAAAATCCTCCACCATATCTTTAACATCTGAAATAAACTTAAACACGTTAACCTATTTAAAGGTAAGGAAAATGAACACGTTACCAACTCAGGGCTCCCCCCATTGCTGACATACCAACTTTGTATGCAAAAAAAAAGTGAATGAATACAGATTTTACTTTCTTAAATACTGTTGTCTGGTTACAAGGAAGCTTGAACCTACCATGTAATAAGTAAATATATGTGTAAATAGAAAAGGGTCTTATCTGATACAAACACGTGTTTCCTTCTTATGTACACCCTATTGTACGTAAACAAATTTTTTTGCATGTCAAAAAGCAGGATGTCTAGCTCCACTTTACTCCAATGGTATTATTTTCATAAAAAAAAAAACTATAGTCTCATCTCAGTAGCTGCCGAGCCACAAAAAAAAAAAAAAAAAAAAAAAAAAAAAACTAACTACGCGAACGCGAACAAATATATATATCATGGTTAGGAAGATTAAAATAAAATAAAAACATGAAAAGTTATAAGTTATAACCTTATATCAAGCTTGGCAAGATTTAAATGAAATAAATAAATGAAAAGTTAAAAGCTACAACCTATTAATTGTAATAACTGCAAATAAACACATATAAATACTGCTAAATGGTAAGTAAATTGCTGAACCCAAATTTACTCTGATCTTGAATAGTCATCTGGATTCTAGCAGCTGTAATCTTATATCTCTGTGTTGAATATTTATTGCACTTTTTAACCGTGGGTCATACACATTTCAGTAGCACTTAAGAATAAAGCACATTACATATCATTAACTACTAGAGAATGGCCAGGGAACTAATCAGTAATTAATGGTAGTTTATGTATTTACCGGGGTACGCCCAGCCCAGCCTTATTATGAGACTCCTGATTAGTTACCTGGGAAACACAGAGCAACTTATCATGTACAAATGTGTAACTACTAAAAAAACCATACCCAATCCTTAACCATTGTTTTTAGCATAGTTTTTCCTGAACCTGAAGGAGGTTTCCTCATAACGTGTGCCCATCACAGTACTTCACAAGGAGGACCAGAGGCTGTGATGTAAGAGAAGCACATTGTTTTTGACAGTTTAATGCACATTTGTTGCAATCCTGCATTTTTTTCCCAAAGGATTCTATTTGGCACCCTCCCCAGCTTTAAAATGGGCTACTGCAATACCTCTTAGTATTAGCTTACCCAATGTTGTGACATGACCCAGATAAACTGACATGTAAATCAAAAATATAGCTCAGTAACAGAAAAAATACTTCTATCTTTACATGCCTAAATAACTAAATAATAATAAATCTGTTTGTTGAGTACAGTAGACACCATTCAAAATGGCCCTTCCTAGTCAAATGCCAGCCGAATGCCAGCCCAGTTCCCTGTAACTGTCAGCAGAATCTCCTCAAACTTCCAGCCACTGGAGTGACCCCCTCCTTCTCCTGGGCATGTTTTTTTTTTTATTCTGACTCCACCCTTTCACTGAATGACAGTGTCTGGTCAGGAGATGGGCCTTCTCTTTAGATCTTAATGTACACAATAATGATAGAAAGAATATTTTCGTACAAAGATTGATATATAGAAAGGAATTTTATGGGACCAGCCAAGGACCAATCAAGGAAAGTGGGAAATTTTACAATAGTACTACTGTAAAGGGCCTTGAAATTACAAGAATAGACAAGTTTTATATACTACATTTCAGACGCAAGATATGTACATGAGAAAAAAAGAAGAAAAGTACATTTCAGTGGCAAAAAGGTAATTAAATATAGCATGAGTTTAGCTGTCTGACTTCTCCATAGTTTTGAAAATTTGCTTGTTTATTATGATCGAAATGAAGGGAAGCATGTAGATATAGAATAGGAGGGGCCCTAAATGGATCCTTGGGGAATGCCATATATGATTTTTGTGGTCTAATACATTCTCTGTAAATTTGAGCGAAATAACTCCATACATTTCTAAAGTTACTTTGAAAATAGAAAATTAGACAGACACCCTAACGCCAATGGCATTACGGTGGCAGAGGTAATCAACAATTTCCAATGTCACGCTAAGGTCCAATGATACCAGCACTTTGGTTATTCCACAGTCTACATTTATACAGATTTCATTGGTGAGGGCAGTCTCTGTGCTGTGGTTAGCACAGAAGCCAGACATGAAGACCTCACAGCAACTGCTTATTGTTAGAAATATTGTTTAATTGTTGAGACACAGCTTTTCAACAATCATACTGATGAGAGAGACTTTGAAATGGGCTTATAGTTCTGCAGTAGCAGTGTTTCTAAGCTACCTTTCTTTCAAAATTTATTTGGATAATTACAGTATGTTGTTGATCTAATACACTTGTAGGCAGCTTCAGTCCTCAAGTGTCACTGAGAATGACAAAATGGCCCTTTCCAGCTGAGTGGCAGCCGAATGGCAGCCGAATGGCAGCCGAATGGCAGCCGAATGGCAGCCGAATGGCAGCCCACTTCCCTACAACTCCCAGGAATATCTGCTCCAACTTGCATCCACTGTGGTGACCCCCTCTTGCACATTTTTTACTCTGATTCCAACCTTTCATGGATGTAGAGGGTCTGAACAGGAGGTGACTTTAGATCTTAATGTCCACAAAACAAGACAGAAAGAATATTTTAGTACAAAGATTGATGTTTAAAAAGGAATTGTAGGGGACCAGCTCAGGAATAGCCAAGGACAAACCAAAGGCCCATCAAGGAGAGTGGAGAAATTTTGAATGGCTACTACTGTGCTTTTTAACTAGTCTTTACTGAGGAGCTCCAAATGCTACATTTGTGTGCTTTAAGGCAAACTAATGGAAATAGTGGAGAAAAACGACAACGTGGCAAAAAACAAAGCAAAAGAAGAAAAAAAGAAACTGTGGGATCCTTTGTGTTAAAGTGCAGAAAAAGAGCAATTCTTTATTGTCTACCTAAACATGAGGGTTGTATTAAGTCTGACTAAATCAAATAATATATTTTTTTTTATCCATTTTGAGCTGCTGGTTCTTTGATGCCCATTATATAGAACTCCAATCAACTGGGGATTAGCTTCAAATTTAAGTTCATAAACCTGGAAAGCTCTGATTTTAATCTGCAAAATAAAAGGCTTAAAATAAGTCAGTGACATGGAAAACAAATCTGCCAGGTGATGTTTGCTTTCTGGCAAAAGATGAGAATGTCAAGGATGCATTATTTAGAAAAAGTACTGAGGTGTTTGTTTTGTGAACAGTAGTTCTTTTCCAGCATCAAGGATAAAAACATCTTGATAGCTCTGACTCAGGAAGCAGAGAAGAACACAAGCTGCTGTCTTATCACCTCAATAACTGGGGGAAAAACGCGACTGGAACCAACACAGCAATGGTCCCTGATCTGGGCAGCTCGTTATTAGAAAGAAGCCCAGTGGAGCTCGTTAGAGGACAAGTAGAAATGCAGTAAATAAGGTTAATTGGGTGATCTGTCAGTACTGGAAAGATGCACCCGCTGACATGGAACAACCGGAACATGATTCACCCTTTGTGCCCATACCCTGCCTCTCTCTTGTTTGAGCTTATTAGCATTTTGAAGGGTTGATTTGGTGGTTGAGGTGGTAGAGACAGTAGCTAAGGTGTGCAGTTTGAAGCCATGGGAGCAAGGCTCTCCTCCTCAGGGTTTCAGCTTTTCTGCAATATAGGATAGCAGCAATGTCAACCTGGGAAATACTTTAAAAATAAATACATTTCAATTGAATAAATGTCAGATTGAGCTAAATAAATGTATTTTCCTTACTGCAAACAATCTTGAAAAACATAACATATTTCACATCTTTTCTTTGTTAGTAAAACCATCTCATGAGCAGGTACAGTTGTTCGTCAGAAAATGTCTAAAGACACATATTCACATTCCCAATATATCTGTATATTTTAATTAAATATTTATTAATAAAAACAGCAAGTGATGCAGAACAATACATTATTCTGTTTTTCTAATGATTCCAATATAACAACAAGATGTGAGATTATCTCATGTTTGATATTAATTTAGTTCAGCCAATTTATCCAGTCGGTGGGTGACATATTTTTTTAAATGAATATTATCTGACGTGTTATTTTGTGCTATACAACTTTCAACTTTGACGAAATAATGACAAGAGACTGGTATTGCTTTGGTCTATTCTTTCTGACTAATAGGGAAGACATCAGCCCCCATCACCTTGTCAAATCAGTTAAAATAAATGATAAAAGAAATGAAAAATCATTGTGCTTTATACTCCTCCACCAACGTTGCTATATAAAAGTGAAATACGTACATAAAGCTAACTGTTGGGATCTGGGGATGTACCACCTTCCTCCAGCACACCTGAAATGCATCTACTCATCAGGAGACCTTCCCTTCATAAGCAGCTGCCAGACCTTCCTTCTATGCCGCAGTGTTGACCAAGTTTGGTTAGCGAACCTGAGCCTCCGTTACCTGAAAGAATCTAAGTTGTCTCTATGTGAGAAAACTGGTTCTAACCTTCCTCTGTCTTTGCTCACAGGAAACCTGTCTCAAGCCTGAAGCTCTGGGTGAGCTTAACCTGCCTTCCAGCCCTGGTGAGCCAAACCTGAAGATTCCTATTTGGATTTCCCCTGCTGCTCTCTGTGAAGAGCTGGAAACTCTGATCAAGGTCTGCCATTCACAGTCAGAAGCTAGACGCTGCAGCTGCTTGTGTACTCTGCTGAACCAACAGTCTCTGGACCCAACGGTTCCCTCTCTCACAAGAGAAGCCTGGACCCCGTCAAGGTAGAATCAGAATTATCTAAAAGGACTCATTAATCATCTGCCTGCCCAGCTAATCAAACTATCATCTCTGCAGACTTCAGTGAACCCAACCCGGACCTGTTCCAGATCCAGTTCATGTTTTTGTGTGTCAATATCTTAAATAAACTCTGTTAAACTTTTACCCAGCCTCCGTTGTGTTCTGCATGTGGGTTTGATATTAAACCAATCATAACACTAACAAGTTTGACCTGTTTTGGCCACCATAAGCATGCCCTTTTCCAATGAATGCAATAAATCATTCTAAGCTATGGGAATTCTTATATTTTTAAAAGGATTTTTATTAGGCATTGGCTGAATATGAATCTATAAAACCATAATGTGATGCTAACAAAAAGCCAACTTAGTAACACAATGTCCATTTAAAGGAGACGCAAAGGATCTGTTCTCACAAACAGAATTCTGAAAAACACCCTTGAAACAATTTTGTATATTTACACACTGCCATATCTCCCCATTATATGAACAATTCATAGAAACATCTGCAAGCAGTAATGTTGAACTCAATTGGACCTTTGATTATTGCTGTCCTTGCCCTGCCTGTCGATTTTGCATGTGGCTTACTCGGATATCATTCAATTTTTACTTTGTTTTAAGTAGAACATCCTGTTTTAGCTCCAAATAAAGCTCCATTCAATTAAACTCTGGGCACCTTTCAAAACCATGTTTCCACTATAGCCATGGTGTTTTTAGTGCTATGAGTAGTGTTTGTTTTTGTGATTATCTTCCTCCTTTACCAATAATAATAAACTAAGAATGTCCAACAGTGATAAATATTTAGAAAGCCCTGATAAAGATGAATATTAAATATATCATCTAAAATTACACAGGCAAAAGACAAAGCTAAAACAGAAATATAAAAGCAAAAACAGGATTGATATCCATCAGAAAATCTTTACCTGTTTTCAAGTTTTTTGTGTCACCTTCTTAGTGTGCTCCTTGCTCTTGTGAATGTCGTTCCCCAACAGCTGTATTTATGATGACATCAAACTCCCAACAGATGGACTTCAATTACTGACCTGTCAACCTGTTAGGCTAGGTGTAGTTTTAAATTTATTGGTGTCAGATTGAATGGGGCTGCATGGAACGGCAAGCCAATCATTTGATATATCCACTTAGAAAAATGTTTTTAACAGTAATCTATAATTTCCCATCTGGTTTACATGTCAGTAAACCAAAAACTCTGATGTTTGTAATACAATTTTTTGATGAGTGTTTGACAGTATTGAGGATGTGTTCAAAACAGTCTAAAGACCTCGAGTGTCTTCTCTTTATGTCTGACCTCCTACTATGTCCAGGGATTTTTATTAATCCTTGGTTTGCATGTTGCCAAACTTATCAGATCATTTGTTTTTGGTGTCTAACTTGGTGTCAGTGAGTGTAGACGACATCCCCATTAACAGCAGAAACAGAACTTGCCAACAGTTTAGAGGGCAGAGGCACTTGAAAGAATTAGCCTCAGTGTTAATGAGACCGACGTGGCCATTATTTCTGAGGGTAGCTCATTAGTTCTGGGTGAAAAAGGGACTGCTGTGCTGAATCGTTTAAAATGTAAGACATCAATTGGTTTCTCGTTTGATTTTAAAATCCACTATTCTAAGCATATGGTATTGTACCATCTAATGAAGTCCGTAGTTTTGGTTGTTCTCATCAGTGAAAGCAGTTTTTGGCTGCTTCTTTTAATGACAGCAGACAGTTAATTAAAGGTCTCGTCTTAGGGGAAATTTATTCCCTGTCACATTTACTAAGCCAAGCCTTCTAAGGTCTTTGCCATTCATAAGTCTTTATTAGATGAACAAGACTGCACAGAAAGGGTGAATGCACAAGATATAAATAAGAGAATCAGTCAAACTGGATCAGCTACTCATCAAATGAAAAAATAATGCTTTTCATGAAGAGTAAATTTCTTTTTTTTTGGCTTTTGACTCAATCTGAGATTTTGACTTTGTCTCACCATGTTCCTTTTATTAGTGCTTTTTTATTTTATTACAACTTTTATATACCACTTGATTTATTTTATGATTTACTATTTGTATCTTATGATTGTCTCAAGCACTTTGGTCGTTTGGGTGTTAAAAAGTGCTTTATAAGTAAATTTGGTACTCTGAGGTATTTCATCTGAGCTGAACATAAAAGAGCCCTCTTATCTTGATAGCTATTTTTCAATGCATCTTTTTTTTTATAAAAAGAAAATTGAATAGGAATGGTTCTCTTATGAATTACAGCTTCCAGTAATAATTATTTTTTACCATTACAAAAAAGTTATCTGTTTTTCTGATGAAACCACAATAAGATCAAAATAAAATGCCTTATTTCATATCTGCCTAATAGCTAGCTGTAGGGCCCACAAGTTTGATTTGTTTTATAATAAATATACCATAAAATGTAATTTTGTCTCCTAGTAATATAAGTAACACAATTTTCTAGAATGCTACACCAATAAGCCAAATATTATCCTATTGCAAACTGTATTCTCTGTAAAGGCCTTTTAACAACAACAATCAATGTTTATAAGTGTTCTGTGTATGAATCTGTTTACATCACAAACATTTTTATGCATAGCTCTCATGTGACAACGTATCCAGGCATTTTATTATTCACTCCTATCTTAGTTGATACAAAGTATCACAAAATATCTGCAAACAAGTTTGACCACAAAGGAGCATCCATCCATCTGTCCATCCATCTATCCCTCTGTCCATCCATCTGTCTATCCATCCATCTGTCTGTCTGTCCATCTATCTGTCCGTCTGTCCATCCATCTGTCTATCCATCCATCCGTCTGTCTGTTCATCTATCTGTCCGTCCGTCCATCCATCTGTCTATCCATCCATCCATCCATCCATCCATCCATCCATCCATCCATCCATCCATCCATCCATCCATCCATCCATCCATCCATCCATCCATCCATCCATCCATCCATCCATCTAATGTATCTGTTAGGGTCCTGTTCTCCAGGAACCTCTCCAGGAGGCTACGTATGGGCAAAAGGCACAGGTTGCAGGTCTACATAAAGGAGTATTTTTCTATTCAAATGTCTAGGTTGTTTATTGTTCCTTTAAAAGATTTTCCAAGCATGCAAGTAGTTTTACAAAGTGCAATTTTCAACATATTCTAAAAATCAGGAAATATAGCGGATCTGAAATCCTCCATATTATAAAAAAACAACTAGTAGCACTTTCTAAATATCAGATATATTTTTCAGTAGCATATTGAAATCATATTGATTAAATAATAATAGCAAAATATTAATTCTTTTATAACCTACCTTAGTCTCAAGGTAGTCATAGTGAAAAGAATAAAATAGTAATACTGTGAGAACTATTGCCGATATTTACTGCAACACATCATTAGCTAGTACAAGCTACATAACTTTGGCTTAGTCCCCAACCTTGAACGTGAACACAACCGTTATGACGTCCTCTGCTAGTCACCAAAACTATATTATACACATTAGGAGTTTGATCGTTTACCACAGAGGTGGTAAAATACTCATTGTATTGTATGCATCTGTGGATTTCTTTTATTGAGGTTTCTCCATTGTACAACCAGTCCCTTTCTTCACAACATAATTAGCTATGTGTTGTGCCATATGCCATGATCATGGTTTTTGGACATTGGGGACCGGTCTCCATATTTCACTTTGGGTTTAAACACTGATATAACATTAGTGTTTATGTGTTCCTCATATGCTAATTACATTTCCATTACCAAGTATGACCGAGAGTCATTTAGTGGAATCCTGATGTCTATTCACTGCTAGCTATTTCAAAGAGGGTACAGAATCATTTGACTAAAGGTAATTGGTTCTTGATTAAGCAAATCATTTAATAAAACATTATTTGACCAAATAATGTTTTATTCACCTAATGGATTTGCATTGTGAATTGGTCGAAAACATTCCAATTTCTTTATATTAGTGAAAAGCTAATTTGATCATATTCCAAATTCAGTTTTCAAACAAAAAAATCCATCCTTAACTGTATTATGGTGTTGTGCAAAATATCATCCTGCAGATAATGAATAAATGATTAACTAGAACAGGAGTTATAGTTAATTATTTAACTTATTTAAATTGGATGTGAAATCAGTTTAGGGTTCTTAGTTGAATAATTGTAGCTTTAATTTGCTTACTTACCAGGTTTTATGCCTTTCACCTCTAGATGGTTCCTGGACCGGCTGTTAAATCAAGGTATCCACGCCAATCTAGTGACCCAAGGCTAGGTTATCAGCAGAGCTATTAATTTTCAATCAAAGAAATATTTATCTCTGTTTATTCACACTGTTACCAAAAGGCGGTGGATCTGGCCTGAGTGATAAATCGTCCACTATATGGATTACAAGACCACTACAAGTTAAACAATGACGTCTTTATCTAATAATTCAGGATTACAGAAATCTAACATCTATGCAAACACTACACGCTATTAGAAAATAAACACGAGGTACACTAAATGACTAGTTTAAAGAACACAAAAAAATAAAACCCTAAGAGTCCGTTTAACTGGCTTCTGAGATTGTCCAAGATAGGCCAGATGTTAATAGTGAGTTTTAAACCATGAGTGACGTATGGGCATTTCCTGTTGAAGTATCAGCTCCCCCTTGAGTTGATTGGTCCATGCTTTAGCTGACCGTCCCTTTGACCGGAAGTTCCTGAACTTTCCAGATAATCTTTTGTTCTCTTTGTGTAAAAGGAAAGGGGGATGGTTTGAAATGGTTCATCCAATTGATTTGGGCTCCATTGTGGCAATATATAATGTGATACCAAGCATAGAACATGCAGACTGAATAACATGAGCTGTTTCAGTACTAAAAGAGTAAATCCAGAAAATGGATATATTGATGCCTTGAAGGATTCAGTAAATTGGGCATCGTTGAGTACATAGGAGGACCTGGCTTTGCCAGCATGTACTAGAAAACATCTGCTAGACGTTTAAAATGGTAATATTTCTCCTATTTGAATTTCTTCTTCACCTGCATGAACCATCATACAGTAGTTGTTCTTATATTAGTATATTGCACAAACACTTAATTTTATCTACACATATGCTCTGTACTCTATTCTACAATGTGGGCAATGCGGTTTCTCTCAAAGTTTTAGAGCAGTATTAAATGTCCCCAGTGCTCCTAATAAAATGCTATGATAAAAACCATTGTCAGTGAAGTAACAGTAGTTAATTGCAGGAGAAATTAGAAATTGGTGTACTTTTTAAGCTCTGTCCTGCCAGCAGCCATTCTAACTAACTGACAGCGTTGAGATATTTTGAAACTATTTCGGGTTGCATGAACCAGGTGATCTAGTGTCAGGGAGTTCTAAGTCTGTTAAAACTTTTTGTTTCTACACCGCTGGTTAACATATGTCTAAAAGGTCATCCTGATCTTTGCCTTGCTTGCCATGATGGGGCATTACATACTTTCACCTGAGATGTGCAAAATCTTTATTTTGTTGGTTTGTTTGCATTCAAGCAACAACATTGAGGAATGAAATAGCTAAAGGGCCTCAGCACCTAAGGCTGTGACCAGTCAAGGGATTCATGCTACATCTTTGATATCAATTAGTCATGACAAATGTAAACCTTTGGCTATTTAAAATTTTACTTACCTTTTAAAATTATTATTTGAGAAATATTTTTAGACCTCAAGAAAACTCCAAAGCCAACATTGGTGAGCATTGTCAGAAGACAATGTCTTACTAGATGTCCAGCCTGTGCTGGATTCCTTCAAAAGATTTCTGCTTGTTAAAGCAGGAATGTTCTTATTACATTGCATGTATGTTCAATCAGGTTTGGAATAGATTTAGAATTGTAATTGGCTGTAACCTGTCCAATACTTATGTTCCTTAGCTGCTGTGAAGCTTCTTACCTTATTGAAAAATAGGGTCACATCTCAGAGGCAATGAACACCTCTTTTATTCAAAAAATGTTGATTGTTTAAGAAATTATTTGGCTGAGGTGCATAAATGTCAAAAATTTTGGTTCTTTAAGATTAATTTAGCATATTTACTGAAAACATAAATCATTACTGCTCTAAAAAAGTCACACAGTTAACTGACTGGAACTTGCAAAGATATACATCATTCTCTTGAAGAAAAAAGTACTGGTATCTAGTTAAATCCAGTCTTTCTTAGCCTTAAGAATGTCTCCTGTGCTTCTAGTTGGAGCTCTAGCAAAAAAGGACAATCCGTTCACTCTAATGCGTGATGTGCTTTTGATAAAACCCTGGCAACAACATTCCGCTGCTGTATGACTTCCTGAGTTCCCACATCCCTTGGATTCTTGCTTCAACTTCTCATAATACAAATTCCTTACAAATGAGATAGAAGCTGTCTTCTCTTTTTCCTATTAAGATATCGTCAAAAGTCACACAATTAAATAATAATAATAAAAAAAGCTGTTGTAAATGTTTTTGACTGGCCAACAGCATTGTTCTGTAGTGCAATAGTTAAAAAGGTTGGCACATACATTTTTTGCTTTTCTTCCTTTTGGCATGGTGTTAGACCTTTTTCCAAATGAGTTACTCTGTGTTTGATGTCAAAAACATCCTTAAACCCTTTCAACTGAGGCAAAGTAGCTGATTTTGAATTACCAATCAAAGAACTCTGAGAAATCTAATTAAATTTTTAGAGTTTGATCTTTCTCTTACAAAGCAGTCTTTGTTAAACAAACCATTTGGTAAAAATCCAACTGTGCTTCAGTTCTTTTTAGCTGAAGCTTAAATATGTTTTAGATGTTCAAATCAAGTCAATCTGATCTGTTTGCAGTTTCATTTTCACTTTGAATATAGCTGTATAGCTGCAAAGTTTATTACATTTATTTATTTATTATATACCAAGGGATACAGCACACAGCCAGTCAGGAAGGTGTAGAGAAGTATAAACTATATTTATAAAACAATAAGCTAAGCTTTGAACATCTCGTAGAGCTCTGTCAATTCAATTTATTTATATAGCGCCAATTCACAACACGCCATCTCACGGCACTTTACAGAGACAATTTAACAAGATCATGCAGTCAACTGACTTGTAAGCAATCCCTCACACCAAGCATGTTGTGGCGATGTTAGAATATTTTTCAAAAATACTGTATGTTGCGGTGCATGATGGGGTTTTGCATCCAGAGGCTAATGTTTCCCATCTTATATGCATTGTTGCCAAGTGGTCACATTCTTGTCCGTGTTAATAACCAAAGCCAGTAAAAAACCACATTATAGAAGTCTTGGTGATGGTTGTCGTGCGATGCTTGAAGATAGATTGTTTAATCCACAATGTGTATTCGTATTGTGTTTCACATTCGAGACGCGTTTGGCTGTGCTTCTATTTTTTGTGGGCCGGTGTAGATGGAAAAATGCCAGGGCCGAAAATCGTTCCCAGTCCGAGTCGGGCATGACTATAGAGATTCCAAATTATCAACGGGGTGCTCTTACAGAATGGCCCAAAACATACTGTATTAAAAGTTTTCTGAACCAACGTGCAAAAGCAACTTTGCAGGTCAGTACCATTCTAATAACAAAGATGTTACTGTACTCACAGCATGATAATGTGAGGATGCAGTTATTCAACAAGGGTCAGGTTTTTTTTTTTACCATATGAAGGGATCTGAAGACAGCTAATCTAAAGATATTGAATGGTTTAGAACAGGAGGTAAGACTACATTCCTCATACAACTGCTTTTTGCAAATATTCAGAAAGTTTTTTTCACCTTGGGATTTGTTTATTGTTCAGTACTTTTAATTAAAATGGTATGACTGGAGTTTGAGAACTGTGGTTTATAACAAATGTAATTATTTGTTAAAATGGCCCAACCACTGTCCAGCTTACAATTCATATTAATATTTGTAGAATACAAAAGATAACTAGGTTCATAGACTCTCTCCATTCAATCAGATTAAATAATGGTTAACGTAGAAGAAAAGTGGCAAATGTTTCAGGCTCTAGATGAGTAAAGCTTGTAGAGATGTACAGGAGAAGACCTAGTGCCAAAAGTGAAGCGAGTTGTAGCAGGAAGCATTACCTCAGTGGTACATGATACCTTTGGATATCAAACCTCTTACAATTTTATTTTTATGATTGATAAAAAACCCTCATAAATTGGTATTTATATTTATTTTCCACTGATGAGTCTTTTCTGTGGTTGTTCCAAAAATAAATAGACAAATCAGTCAAGGTGGTGTAAAGTTGTGAGGCAGTTTGGTTGACTTGAGGATTTCAAATTGATAACTTTTCTAGCTTAAAAAGTAAGGATGTGGAGCTATATAGATACTTTATGCCATTCCAGCAAGTACAGTGACTTGTAATAAAAGCCTGAACCTCAGAAAGGACTTTGTTTTAATGCCTTCCATTAAGCCGTTTAGCAATAATGAACCAAGCACAATATCCACCATCTTAGACCCCATTCTAAATCATATTTTAATCAACTGAGTGCCCTTTCTAATATACACTTACGCCAAGAAGTGGCAGAGCAAGTGTGACCTTGGCAGGTGATGTATCCGTCATTGCTTTTATTTATACACCTATCTGTATGAGCAAGTATCAATAAATCCTCCCTTAAACTTTGAAGGCACTTGTGCTGAAAAGACAAAGCCGTCATCTGACAAAACTCTATAAAATAGCTTTTTGTAAGTCATGTATGACTGATGGGCATCGGAGGGTTACCAGCTTCAGTGAAGAGCTGATAAAATGGGGAATAAATTAAGTGGTCAGTCCAAATATTTGTGGGAGGGAATCATTCACATATATGGTGATTCAGAAGAAGAAAAGAGATTGTAGGACCAGCTGAGCAAGAATATATTTATACTGTATGAACTGAAGTACCCTATGTATTCTGGGACTTTTACAGCATGACATTGATGTGTTTGATGTTACGATGTAAAAAAAGAAATAAAACCTAAAAACATCACATAAAATAGCATTTTTACAGTTGATATTCCCAGTTCCAATTCATTTCTACATGTACGAAAACATTTGTTACAGACTGCTCCATGCTTCTGGGGTTCTTTGTCCTTTAATTTTCATTTTTGAATAAGAATAAATCCAAGTTGCAGTGGAGTGTTGGCAGACATTTCCACAGTGGACAGGTTTTAAATATGAAACATGGAAAAGAATCTGAGAATGGATGGAGGGAAGGATTTGCAAGAAAAAAAGGGAGGTAGCATAGAGAAAAGAGCAAAGAATGAAGGGGAGGAGGGGAAGAAGGGCATATGCGAGTAAGAACAGAATGAATAAAAGATAGAAGTACACAGATGTAAGAAATAAGAGAGAAGGTGGGGCGAAGTAAGCACAAGGACACAGGGAAGGACTGACCATAGACAAACACAGGAAAAATGAAGAACATGTTTCAAGATTAAATGGAAGAGAATTACAGAGGAAATGTACGTACAAGGAAAGAAAGTGAACCGCATGAAAAGAGGTGCAAGAAGGAAATAAAAAAGCACAGAAGGAAACATAGTTTGGATGAAAAAAGATACAATATTTAGGTGACACAAGGTAAAAAAAAGAAAAAAAATTCTTTACTCTTTTTATTTATTTATTTTTTCAAGTAATGGGTTATACTTAAATAACAATTAACATTAAACTTTCCTTGGAAAGAAACCCAGGATGACGTTGATGTGCATTTCAGGAAAATCAGTGGTAAATGCCAAAAAGAAAAAAGAAAAAATGCAAGTATGGTTGAAAAAAAAGTTTCATTACAAGCAAAGTAGTGTAGTTAATCAATTTGATATGTTCCTTTTTTGTTTCATTTTGTTTTTTCCTTTTGCATAAAAGGTCAGAGCCAAGGGATGTGAAAGATGCAGGAGGTGTAAAAGGTCATGGACTGAAACACTAACAGAGCTTTGCAAAATTAGAAAGATTAGTAAATATCACTCTTTGTGGAAAATCAAGGTATATTTTACCGTTATAAGATATTTTCTCGTTTCACTGTGCTCCCTCACTCTGTTCCTCTACAGTTTGTGTTCTTATGATTTTTTTTCTTTTAAATAGGCAAGAAAGACAAAGACCCTTTATCAAAAGTATTATTCAACTTTAATTTACCCCAAACAGTTTTACAAAGCTTTTTTCCTCTGCGGGGTCTACTGTATAATTAGTTCCTATTAGGCGGTAACCCTTTCTGGGTCATTGTTGAGGTTTTTTGAGCAGGGACTTGAGGAACAAGGTGTGATTAGCAGCATAAAAACTAAAACTCATTATTCTATTAAGCATTAACACTTAACTTACATAGGGTCCCTTTTAAAGCCAAAGAAATGTGTAACAGTGGTAAAATTGAAAGGTATTTACTGATGTACTATTTGGTATTCTGTTGCTTCTAAGGCAAAAGATCAGAGCTCTGATCCATAGATCTTTGATCATTCATCAGTGTTTAAAGGTTGATCATTTAAAATCCATTACTCCTTAAGTCCAGTGGAAGTGGAAGCAGTGTGTGTGCACCATGGTGCAATCAGAGTGATTCCACTGTGTGCGGTGTAGTGCGTTTCTAAGGCATCTCAACGTGAGTGGCTGTTCTGTTTTTGCCACCAGGTCATTCTGGAGCAGAACGAATCACTCAGGCAGGAAAACAGTTCATGAAAACAAAGTGAATCTTGTCAATTTTACAAAGACTACATATGCATACTTTGGATCACATTTCCTGGACTTTTATGTAATAAATAATAAGTTCATGAAGTTAATCAACCAAATAAGACCATTAGTTTGAATAAAAAAAATTGTCCAACATGGAAGGAATAAACTGCACGGTGATTGAATAAAGAGCAAGCACTGGAGATGCTTTGTTAAGTACACATTGATAGTTTGTTTTATTTAAAGCCTTTAAGATCCTTACTGTAGTGCGGTGATGCAATGTTGTCATAACCATAGTCCAACCATGTAGAGTCACTTTGATTTAAAAGAGCTCCTGGTGGAATATGGTGTCTGTCAAAAGCTGCGGTGGATCTAAACCAATTAAACCAACTGGGTAATGGGTTAGAGGAATATTTGATTTGTAGGCTGTTTTAAACTGAGAAAAAACAGATGCTTGCAGAGAAAAATAAAAACAAGGTGGCCCATTAGATATGTACAAATTCTACTTAGGTCTGCTAATAGCCTACTAATGTGAGACACCAATACCATAGTTCCAGAAAAAAGGTTCATCTGGATGGATGGAATAGGGGTTTGTGGTCCATCCTCTCCCACTTATGTCATGATCTTGGTGCTGATGACGGGTTTGATTGTTCATTCCTTTCACCTGCCTAGCTCTGCCCAGTTTCTCATCACTGTTCATCTGTCTGAATTGTACAGTGCCTTGAGATGACATGTGTTGTGAATTAGTGCTATATAAATAAATTGAAACTGTCACCTGCGCCAGTCTCTATTTAACCTGCCTTCTTTCAGTGATCAGTGCCGGATTATTTGAGCCCTTGGTGAGAGTCTTCTAGTGAGTATTAGTGTTTTCTGATTACCTGATTCTGATCCGTTCTGCCTTTTGACCTCTGAGCATGCCTGTTCCCGTTCTGATCTGTTTGCCTAACCCGTCTTCGGACTCCTGCTGGATTCTGCCTGTTCTCCAAGCCTGGAATTGCTTCCTGACACTGACCTGGATTTTCTATCGTTACATCTTTGGATCTCTGATCTTCTTGCCCAGACTCCTGTGAACCCCCTCAACACCGGCTTTGACTTTGCCCTCTGGAGTGTCCTGCCTTCCTTTGTCTGCTTGAATGTGATCCGCTGCCAGTTCTGCAGTCTTCAAGGCCACAGCATCCGGAACTTTCTGGGATGCATACAATGCATGGTGTTGACAGCCGTCCAGCTGGTATACTCCTCTTCTTTAGGGCATGGACCAAACTTAAAATACAGGCTAGTGACTCACACGTATGTAATCACCCTTCGCCAATTTAATGTGGTCACTAGCCTGTGTTTCCCTCCTGTAGAGGTTTCCTGCTGTAGAAGCCCTATTTGCTCACTGCAGTTCTATTGTTTTTAAATAAACACTTTTTGAGAAATGTAACTGTCTGTCTGCCTTGAATACTGGGTCCCCTGACAGCGAGTGAGGCTTCATTGCAAGTGCTACTTGAGGGTTAAGGGTTAGTTCTTAGGAAGTGGTTTGGGATTCAGCTATACAGCCATACACACACACACTCACACCTAAGGACAATATAGAGATGCCAGTTAACCTAATAGCAATGTTTTTGGATTGTGTAAGGAAGCCAGAGTACCCATAGAGAACATGCAAACTCCATGCATAAAGAGTTTAAATAAAACCATTTCATGTACTATAGTTTTGGATACATGTTTATGTCCTTGTCTGAAAAACATATTTCTTTTAGATCCTTTTTTATTTATCCACATAAATCTTTCTTGAAGAGGTTGGTGTGTTCAGTTTTAATAAATTAATTACTAAGCTTACATAGTTCTTTTTAAGTTGGAAAACTGGAGTGCACAGTCATATTAAGGATGAAATTAAAATGAAAGCCCAAAACATGGTTAGTATTCTACTGCATTCACCACCTGTGCTAGTGAGCTAAACTTCTAACATTTTTGAACTGTGGTCTGGGGCCTCACAAAATCAATTCAAGATCTGGTAACAGGCGGGCACTCATTGTACAGCCCTAAAGAATTGGACATGAACCATGGAGTGAATCTTAAACATAACCTACTCTGATTTATTCGCTTTAAATTATTATTTTTAACTGATACGCCATATCTGTTCAGTTTAAAGTGATCTAATATTAATTTGCGAATCACTGATTATCAAAATTTTTATTTTTTTTTCTCAATAAACACATGCTTCACAGCAGATATTACAAGGTAAAAGTGGGATGTTTACACATAAATGTGTGCAATGAGAAACTCACATGAAAAGAAAAGCTATTATATGTCTATTTTTTTTTTTTTTTTGCAATATGTCTTGTGAAGCTTAAAAAAGCACCAGTCACTCATTCTTATCAGTAAATTAAAATAAATATTTAAAAAATCTTGAGGAAAAAAAACAAAAACAAAAAAACTATGAGCTCCCGCTACTTTCAGTCTAAAACTAAATCAGCCAACAACATGTTTCTTTGATACATTTATTAAGTCTAATAACTAATTTGCAGACCTGCTTTGTTCAATAAGGTCTGAGGTGGTCATCCTTCTTTAGTAATTTTTTCCGGCCATGATGATAAGAAAAGAATACAATGATATTCTTAAAATAACAGTAAAAATGCAATTAATTTAACATTGCTAAATGATTATTGCTGTCAACATGGGGACTTCTTGTCATATACCCGCTTTATTAGCATTGCTGTCATGGTACTGATTTATCAGAGCAGTGGTGTTGATTTATGATGAATATTTCTTAATTTGACTTCCTGCTCCAACATCTTCCTAGATTTACTGACATGCTCAAGGAAATAGCTAAATAAACACAATTATCGCAAGAAATCACTCCATTATATTTTCATCTTAAAATAATGACATAAATAAATAATAATAAATCAGGATGATTAATGACTGCGTCTTGTACTGGCCTCTACATCCATGTTTGTTATAATTGATTCCTGCTAATTCCATGAGACAAAAATGGAAGTGACTATCCATTATAGCCTTATGGTTACACTAACTTACTGCTATTTTTAGAGTAAACATATTTGGGTACCTCCACCGACTGATTCTTAAAGTGAATTATTTAAAAGTAATAGTCAGCCATATCCTATTAATGTCACTGTGCCTAGATTCAAAACAATATCCTGACCCCAAAGAGGAAAAAGTCAACCCCAAAAAATATGGGACAGTATGTCAGTCTTATAATCACACAATTGAACAATAAACTTTTATGTTTTGGAATTACAATTATTTTCCATCTTTCAATACAAAAATACGACAATGACAATGTATATTTGTTAAAAGAAAAAATCGTGAATGTTTCGCATTTTAGTGATTAAAAAGGTATTATCCCATCACTGCTATATCAGATTTGCAGCTGTTTTTTCAGTTGATTATTTTACAATCCAACTCACCCTAAAATTCTTTAACTGTTATACATTTACAACAACCTTCAATTTCTTTTTTTTTTTAAAGCAGGTGTATCCAAATTCAGACACGCACCCTTCAAAGGCTGCTCGAGTAGACTGATATATGTTGTGAATTTGTGCTATATAAGTAAAATGAAATTAAATGAATGACATCACAGTGCCAAAGGCTGTCCCAATATTCAAACTCTTCTTATACTACTTGAAATGCATCTGACAAATGAGTCCTTCTGTTCCCCAATTTGAAGGTTAGGTCCATCATGGGGATTGGTCAAAATTAATTAATACCACCACAAAGATTGTCATTAAAAATTGAAGAATTGATAAATGAGGCTTTCTGTGAACTAAAAAACTCAAATATGTGTTACTCGCCTCGGCAGCTGTCAGCCAACCAGGGGAGTTTCTTCCCTTCTGTGCAGAGAAGGCGCCTGTTTCTCAGCACATTGTGATGAATCTACTGCAGGGTGAAATTGCTAGGTGGGAATTAAACACATAACTCAGTCAGATAATATTGGAATGTTAATGTTTGTCTAATTTAAGTACTCTGTAAATCTTGGCTCAAATTAAAGTTAAGCTTCAAAACAAAATAATTTTATTTACCTCTGATGTTGTACTGGAGTGTATATTAGAAGCTTAATACTTTGTTCATTTTTAACTCATGCCTGCAGCCGTGCTACAACTGCTGGAGTTCCTCAATCATTAAAAAAACAAAAATAAAAATCAATTTTACATTTTCATTTTAAACACTTAACGCCAGTAGCTACAGAAATATTTATTTGGCATGCTTAAAAAAAATAGAAAATATGACACTTTTATTAAAACACATATTTCAACCAACTGTGGCTAATTGCATTCTAAATTCAAGCACATGAGGATTGTATAGCTGTGAAAACAGTGAATCATTTCTGATTCTGCCTAAGTTGGAAAAGCCTTGTGCTATTCAACATGCCCTACTAATTCATGAATGTCTAAGAACGTCAATGTGTTACAGTAAAATATTTGCAGGGATGAAAGAAAGAGTTGTGCTTAGAAGGCCACAGAAACTCAGCATTCTTTTATTTTGTTGAAGGGACTGTTATGATTATAAAATCAAATTATAACTTGTCTCATAACTGGAAAAGTGTTAAAAATATATAGTGTTTAAAACTATATACGTATTAAAGAGGAATATAAATGTATAAATTGACAGTGTGGTTAAAAAATCACTACAGTTATTTTAGTTACTTTCCTTTTTGGAGGCTTAACTCGTAACAGGGAATCTCTTATGCCACAAGAACGAGCAACTCTATGTTTTAAGAAGGGTTTCTTTTCCAAATTCATGATTGATGATTTCTGTAATTCATCTCCCTGTAGTATCTTGCCATTTTTCAACTAAAGAATAACAAAGAGAACTAGCAATTAGCCATATGCTGTCACACCAGTCCTTGACCTGTTAAAAAAAAAAAAACTGGAGTATGGTTATCTAGTTTATGTTTAATTAAAACCCCACTTTTGCCAACTTCAAAATCAGATTTTCCTTGGAGAATTTATGTTTTAATAGTCTACTCCTTAAACCAAACGCTGCTGTTCTCCCTCATGATTTATCTTATAATTTATTTATAAGTCTAGTTCCCATTTTTAGCTGTTTAAAGTCTACTAAGTTGTACTATGACTCTCTATGTTTGGCTGTTATAAAGCACATAGTCCTAAGTTTAATTAAAGCCTTTTAGTTTATTAGGTTGATTTACAGTAATCTTGTATCAACCTTGCACATAAATCTTGCAACTGTGGAACTATAAAGGATATTTTCATTCTATTATGTTGATAATACAGTATATAAACTTTAAAATAGCACCAAATCTATTTCAAAAAACACAATGTTTTCGAAAAAAATTGTTTTCCTCTGTAAAATATGGTTTTCTATAAACGTATTTCTTTAGTTTTCCATTTATGAACTGAAAAAACACTAATAAAGAAAAGTGAAAGTGTTTGCACTAAAACGCGGTAGAGGGTCAATCCTGGTTAAGGGCCAAACACATCAAACTTGCTACAATCTGTTGTGTAAATTGATGCTTGTTAATAGCAGCCTTGAAAACCAACTGACCACTTTAACAGAATTGGCCGCATTTGATTTGTCGAGCTAAAGTGTGCAATACTAAGACAAATATCTGGACTTTGAATTATCTGCAAGTTCAAAATGGACGGCTGGTTGCCACAATTTGGAGCAACATCTACTGTAAGTATGGGATTTACCTTATATTTACATCCCCACACACTATATAAAGACCTAATTATGATACAAAGTCAGCGAGAACCTAAAAGAATCCCAGAAACTTACTATGACTTTAAAATCATGAAAATCATACTCATTTTCAAACTAAGCATAGTGATGGTATTTACTTAGTGCTTTTTAAACCTTAAAAGAATTTTTTACCGATGGATTAGCAGAAATAAACATCAACGTCCACAATCTGCAGGTAGCTTATTGTTAACAAATCAAAAACTTTAAAAAATTACAAATATCGTTTGCCTTGTACAATTTATAGATGTTCTCTCACTGTAGCTATAAGTCTAACAGTTCAATTTCTATCAAGAGTATCCATATAATCCATTAGAAAAGTTGTGCGCTTACAAATACTTCAACTTGGTAGCTAAATTTGAACAGTTCTACAGTACAGCTTTGGCTTCTGCTCTAGAAAACATCAAAATCCATATTGTATTCCAAGCTTTATTTATGTATCATCCTTATTTGCATCCAATAGTTTGTGCTTTTTTATAGTTGATATTGAACATTTCTGTTTAAAAATAGAAGAGAATAGAATAGAATGGAATAGAATAGAATAGAATAGAACAGAACAATATTGAATATGATAAAATATTATTCCATCTTTCCACTGCGTGCATGCATAATATTGGGCTTGGAGCAAAATAGAGCAAAAAAAGCATAACACACTAATGAGATAAAATGGGCAGGTGATAATTTAATCAGAAGACCTTTATATCCAACCATGGTAAGCTGTTGAATTCTGGTAGAAATTCTTTGAGGGCAACAGTGCATCACTAGGCACCTTTAAGACTGTAACCTTTAGCCACTACAGGCCCTTAACCTGTAACTTCGGGATAGACAGAGCATCTAATATGTCATTACAAAGTTCTTTCCACTGCCACAAGAGGCATCATATCCTGATGCAGGAACGAACCTTTGTAAAACGTACTTAGAGTAAACACATGTAACATGTCACATTGCCCTCACATTAAAGCACACTGAGATATCAACAAAATCCTTTACACAAGTGGGTCACACAGTGTGTAATACCTAACAGGTTGAACCCAAATATCTTAGTCTGTCTTAAAGATTGCATCCAGTAGTAGTACAAGTTAAAATCAAAAAGATGAAATAGAGGCTTGATAAAATATGCAAAGTGTTTAACCGCCTTCACCCAGTTCTGGCATGGATCAAATTGACAACTTCTGGAGCACACTGAAATCCTCCACTGCAGAAAAGGACTCCTGTGGAGAACTTCAACACAGGAAAAAGAGAAAATGGCAGAACCACCAGCAGGGAGGCACTAAAAGTGTCGAAATACATAAAAAAAGACACTTTGATGGCTGCTATTGTTGCCAAAGTCAACGATACATTTTTTTTCTTAAATAAGAGAAAGACAGACAGCAATTTTTTTAATTACAAAGTGCTTCAGATAACAAAGTAAAGCAATTGTAGTTTGTTCAACATGTTTATCAAGGACCAAATTAGAATAAATTTAAGTTGATCAGATTTTTTTTTATTTCAAATAATCATTTTTTTTTGGTCCTTAACCTGTTTTTAAAAAAAGTAATTACAAAAAGTAGGTTAACTTAAAGGAAAGTTTGGCTTAGAGTGAAAAAATATAGTGAAACTGTCAAATTCAAAGATGCACTATTGGAGTCCACTCTTTAAATGCTATTATGTATGTCATGATCGGTTTAAAGGACTAAACCCACATGCAGAACGCTAACGGAGACAGAGGAAAGTTTAACAATGTTTATTTATGAATACACAGAATGATTCAAGATCTGGTTCAGGTACAGGTCCGGGACTGGTTTCAATATTATCTCGAGAGATGAGAGTTTGATTAGCCAGGCAGATGATGGTTTGACGAGTGAGTAGAATCTTGATAATACCTTGAGGAGGTTTTAACAGATTCATGAGAGGAGGAACCGGTTGGGTCCAGAGTCTGTGGAGGTAGCAGAGAGCTCAGCAGCAGCAGCGTCTAGCTTCGAGCTAGAGAGTGTCAGACTTGGGTTCTTGTTTCCTAGCTCTTTTCCAAGAGCTGATGGAGGAATCCAGACTGAGATCTTCAGATTTGGCTTACGTGGGCAGGCAGGCAGATTTCCAGGGTTATGCTCATCCAGAGCTTCTGACTTCAGTCGGGTTTCTGCGAGCAAAGAAGACAAGAGCAAGTTAGAAGGCTAGTTTCTCTCAAGAGGCAACTAGTATTCACTAGGATTTCAGAGGCTCAGGTTCGCTAACCAAACTAGGTCAACACTCCGGCGTCGAAGGAAGGTCTGACTGCTGCTTATGTAGGGAGGTCTTCTGATGAGCTGATGATCCCCAGGTGTGCTGAGGACTCCAGCTCAGGAAGCCCACAGCGCTCTCTGCTGGAGACAGGTGGCAGATCTCCAAATCCCAAAAATGTTATCTATAAATTGTGTAACAGGGAAAGAAGATGGCAGACTATTGCTAAGAAATTAAATGCATAATTTTGGTTAACTGTAGAAGCGATATTACACGTTTGTCTTTAAATGTTTATGCACAGAGTTTTTCATGAAAAAAACTATAAGACTGACCAGGTGGGCCTGATTGTTCCCAGGCCCAATACAAATTCTATGCCAAGGACTGATTTTTACTGAGGTGCAAATGCCTTTCAGAAATACAATAAAAAATATCCTTTAAAAGAAAAAACTTAGAAAGATTTTTGTAAAAATTATTTTTTAAACTGACTCAAAAAGTAATTGAATTAATTAAAATTTGAATTAAAACACCTGTGTTTAAATGCTCGTTTTGTATTTCTAATATATTTTGTGTATTTTACTGTATTGTGATGTCATTTTTTAAACGTATTTTTATACCTTTCTAGGACCTGTAGTCGAAAAAAGTATTCAACTATTCACCCTAGTTAAATAAACGGAGATCAATGAATTTCACTCGGTTGGCACTTTATTTTCATATCTTTGCAAAGCGAGAACAGTCTACAGTTCTTACTGTTCTGTATTCAGGCCCGTTCTGCCTGGGTAGTGTGTGTTACCCCTTACTTACAACAATGGAAACTAGTCAGAGTCAAAACAAATTACAGACACGTTGGTTAACAGTAACATGTTATGAATAAACCTTGAGAAAGAATCTGGCTTGTTTTGGCAAGAAGCTATGTCTGGTCTACAAACACCCTCACGCAGGAGAATTGTGTGGCCTTGCAGGTGAAACAGACTGAGTGAAAACTTTTATAGTGAGTAAATAGGATAAAGTAATATATGAAATAAGAGAAATCTAAATTTTCCAACCACAGACCCTATGACGATGCTTAAACACTTTTTGGGAGCTAATGGGGATTCAAATAAAGAGTAAGATATAAAGGTTCTGAACCTACAGTACTGCAAAGCGTCCGTCAGGCATCCTTCAAGAACATGCATTCTTATCTTATTCACAGTCATGACCATAGGTAAGAGATTGACTAATAAACTTCAGCTCAACGAAATTGTTTCCACATTATTTAATCTCTTTGATGCAGTATTTAGTCATACTGGACCCATATGTCTTTAAATCTCCTTGGAAGTGGAGGTAAATAAATAAGCTGCATGCTGTATGTAACTGTACAGTACATGCCACTCCAAAACAACTTGTTTTCCCCTGTTTCATTCCCACATTGAGCCGTCCATTTCTAAAGCATGTCTTATTGGAGGAGTAAACCATTTCCAACCTAAAAATATAAACTCACTAAATTCCAACTGAAGACCATAGAGATTTGGAGGTGACAATCTTCACCAGGCCTCTTTTATGACCGTTACTCCAGATAAAAGCTCGCTTTGTGCTATCTCTCCTTTTCCTCAGCAATCATCAGCCTGTCATGATGATGATACAATGCACCAGCTTTTTTAGAAAAAAGAAAAAATATTTACTTATAATGTCACTGCATTGTGGAGAGTTAAACAAGTCAGAATTTTACTTGATACATAAATAAGTCTGGAAGAGGCTTTGTAACTGCTGGCAGGTCATGTTGCATGTGCACTTCATCAAGTTAACTCTAATAACAAAAAATCTATCTGTAAAGATGAGAGCAATAACAGAATCTAGAAATTAGAAAATACATAAATGACATGGCAGGATGTAACAAATTAAAGTCATCTGCTTTGGTACACTAATCAGGGAATAAAGGAGGCAGATTTACTGCGTGGCTGCAAATCACAAGTACCGCGGGCAGGTGTGGTGATTTACAGACACAGACTCATTTCAATAATGACCAAAGCAGTCACCAAGAGCAGCACAAATTAGCATAGAGTTGCAAACAAATAGACCTGTTAATAACCAGGAGGCTGTGATTCATCAGCAGCAGAGTTTGTTTCTTATAGCCAGAGCCCAGGATTTATAAGCATGAACCTGCACTTAGCACTCAGTGGCTCAGAGGAAAAAAATACCATTGTGACTTTGACTTACAGAGGAAAATATATCCTTTTACAAGAGTGGTTTAAGGTGTAATCCAATAATACAAAAACAACAGAAATGTTCAGTAATAAAAAAAACAAAAATACTGCTGTTGACTTTTTGACATGATGAACTGCTTAAAGAATAACAAAAACATAAAAAATTGTTATGCTATCTGACAGCTTTCTTAAAAAACACAATTCAATGTCTCTTTGCCCCTTCATCCGCTTAATGTACAATTAAAAATGGCAAATCTTGTCTCCTTAGACAGTGGAACTAAAGTGCTCGTCACATAGATAGAGGCCAGACAGAATGCATTATTGCAGGGTTCATCTAATGGCTTCGGAAACTAGGAAACAAACATCAAACTATAATGGAAAAAAAGTGATCTGACATGAAAGTAGATGTAAATCAGAGGGTGAGGCATAGCCATCATCTTGGACCAATAAATTTGAGTGTTTTTGAATGAAGGCTTTCTGCACACTGTGCTATTTTCAGTGTTCTCCAGCAGTGTAACAATAGTCTTTGTTTACTAAGAAGACATCATCATGTTCAGTACTCAATATAAAAGATGTCACAAGTGCAGGAAATAACAACTGTGGATATAAAAGGCTTCAAAGCAGTGTTTTCATGCAACACTGACCAATTTTCTCAGGTTATCTTCAAGTCAAACCTCTTCTCCCTTATGCTTGTCATTCAAACACCCTATCTTTCAACATTGATTGACACAATCAAACATATGTGGTTTCTCACCCAATAAAATTCACAGAATTATGTTAGTTAGGCAGAGTCATCCTTTGTTGAGGTAAAGGCAAGTATTTAAGGTGGTAGCGTTTGGGGAATAGTTTTTTCTCTTTTTAAATTCTGTAGTTTGTGTTAATCATTTTGATATAACTATGGCCTTATAAACGTCTATCAACTCATAACAGACCTGAGACTGTATTAAAGGACAATATCTCAAACTCAAATAATGCAAAAAGCCAACATTCCCACCACCAAATTTGATTGAGCTCAGAACAGCCCAGTTGTTCAAGGTGAGAATCATGGACTCCATTTCCTATTGTGGTACCTATTTATTCCCTTTTTGTGTGTGTGAGTCCTGTTTTGCCAATATAGGTCTGGGAATAGCTGTCTTTGGAGCTAGATGATTGCCCAACAGCTTTGCTTTCACAAGCAGACCACTATGACTTTTGCCACAAGGTTTTGGAGACTTGTACCAATATTCTAGCCTGGGTGCCATTCCGAACTTAGTCCCGCCCACAAAGTTTGAGGTCGGGAAGTTCGGTCTGGCTCTGCTCCATAGTAGCGCGAGTATGATCGCCCACCCTCTGGCGATCCAATCAAATTGTCAGGGCGGGCTTTATACGATGATGGACAGATGATCAACAGTAACGTAATCAACCACGTGACCAAAGCACGCTTGGGTGACAAAAACAATGGCTGCCGCTGGAGAGTTGAGGTGAGTAGATTCTGCTATTAGGTCTGTTCTAGAAGATATCGACAGCAAATTAATTTTAAAAGAGGAACAGAGAAACACGATCAAGGCTCATCTTCTTATTCTAGGTGTGCAACTGCACGCTTTGATTTTTGTTGACAACAACTATGCGTCGCTTAACATATTTCACGCACTCCGTTGCTCCTATTGGTTGTAGGTCTATCCAATTGAGTGCAGAGGCATTTTTTTTCCTGGTTCGTTCAAAACACGCCCCATAATTAGAGCTCTATGGAGCAGTATCAGACTCATATTCTGACTAGAATTGAGTAGGGCTATGTCAGGCTATATATGTTAGCCTTTCTAAGGTCAAATTGGATTTCATAAGTAAAAATATAATTCTAAATCACCTAACCCCATGTCAAGCAAGAAGAAAAACAACAACTGTTACTAACTTGACTTATCAAATAGGTTTAATTAATATGTCAAAGATGCTTACGTGTGAAGCTTCCGTGTTCTCATTAGGTTAAGCTAAAACAAACCCAAAAAATTAGGATGCAAATGATCTGTTACTGTTAAGGGAATTTTCATGTGTCTCCATCCTCATCCAGATCATAATGTGGATACAGAAATCTTTTAAGGATCTCTAACATTGTGGATTTCTGGCAGAACAAGCAGTTAATCACAAAACCAGAGGGTGGAAGCAGTGACTATTGACAGCCTCAGCATCAGACTCAAAAAGTCTGAAGGAAATTTATGGAAGATGAAAAAACAAAAGAAAAGAGAACATTGTTGGTTTATTAGCAGGATCAAGTCAAAACTCAACAGATTTCATGGTTTTTATTTATTATTATTATTTTACCAGAGGATTGTCTGATGCCAAAGAACAATTAATTTACATTTGGTAATGATGTAGATCCTGTACAAGTTTTATCTATAGGTGTAAGTCACAATTTGGGGCAAAATGTGCTGCTTGGGGAGGTCTGAGCTCTCCGTGTGCTTTTCTATTTTCCAATATGACAGTAGGCCTTTGACCTTTGAGTCTCAACAATGAGCACATTTACTGCAACCAAAATGTCAGTTATCAGCACCACATCCATGTCTCATAAAATGTATTTGATCTCATAATCCTTTATTATTTGTTTGTACTATTAATTGTAGTTACAGTATTTTGATAGTTTGAGGTCTGGAAGTTCGGTCTGGCTCTGCTCCATAGTAGCGCGAGTAAGATCGCCCACCCTCTGGCGATCCAATCAAATTGTCAGGGCGGGCTTTATACGATGATGGACAGATGATCAACAGTAACGTAATCAACCACGTGACCAATGCGCGCTTGGGTGACAACAATAATGGCTGCCGCTGGAGAGTTTAGGTGAGTAGATTCTGCTATTAGGTCTGTTCTAGAAGATATCAACAGCAAATTAATTTTAAAAGAGGAACAGAGAAACGCGATCAAGTCTCATCTTCTTATTCTAGGCGTGAAACTGCACGCTTTGATTTTTGTGGACAACAACTATGCCTCGCTTAATAACCGTCACGCACTCCGTTGCTCTTATTGGTTGTAGGTCTATCCAATTGAGTGCAGAGGCATTTTTTTTCTTGTTCGTTTGAAACACTCCCCATAATCACAGCTCTATGGAGCACTATCAGACTCATATTCTGACTAGAATTGAGTCGGACTACGTCAGGCTACCAATATTCCACCATTGGGAGAAAAACAGCAGTGCTGCCCAAGACCAAGCTCATAGACCACCCCAGGAGGGACAAGCACCCCCCCACCCCCAACCTGTTGAAAAGCCCACCCCAGCCAGTCAGTTGTTCCATGCCCCAATATCCACATGATCCTCTCAAACCCAAGGCTGCCAGGCAATCACAAGCTAATTATTCCACCCCCCAAGACTAAGTATGGCATGCCAGCCATCCTAGCCCAGGTGACAGACACTCCACAGTGTCCCCCCACCTGACTGCAGGCAAAGGCCTTGTGTGGATCCCTGTGCAGACCCTAAAGGCAGACCTATTTACTCCCACTGTTGGCAGACATCATGCCAAAGGTTGGTCAATAATGAAAACTGGAGCTCAAGCAAAAAGACGTTGTGAGGAACATCATGTGGTTAAGCAAATGATTGTCACTATTCACAGTAAAGCCTTCCATTAACTTGGACTAAGAGGCCTATTAGCAAAGAAGAAGCTGTTCTCTAGAGAGTGTAAACACACACACACAAACCACAATGTATTAAAAACAAGAGCCATATGTGTGTGAATAGGTTCAAGTTCCATTTCTAATACTGATAACAGAACTATGACAGCAGAACTAAGCATAAAGCATTGCCTTTTAGAGCTTAACAACTGATATTCAAAATACAGCATTTAGTGCAATTAAAACATACATACCAATCAGGCTACTTTTTCTTCCAAGGAATTTACCAAGACAAATAAGTTATGTCGATTTTACCAGGTAGTTTTTTTAGCTTTCCAGACAATAGACAATATTTTGGCTTTAAAGATCAACTACTAATAGGATGAGGGCTGACTGGAGAATCTATGCTGCAAACGTGAACACCGACATTAGCATTTCTAACACCTGTGCCAACCGCAATATGGAGATGGTTCTTAAGTTTGAATACTCTTAGGGCCGGATTTATCAAGATCCAATTTTGCGTGCAGTAATTTGCGCTCGCAAACTGGAATTTTGCGCGAGGGGCTGAACCATGATTTGCGGGTGATTTAACAAGAGTATTTGCGTAACTGGCGGCAGGTGCAAAACTGTTGGAGACGCCCTATTTAAATGATGGTTTTTCGCGTTTTGTGGTTTGCGGCAAAGTAGTTTGTAGTCTGTACAAAAAAGTGCATTAGGAAATTTAAATCTTACAGTGACCCCCAACAAAAAAAAATAAATAAGTAAATATATATATATATATATATATATATATATATATATATATATATATATATATATATATATATATATAAATAAATTGGCAACCTTTATTCCCTAAGGTGGTATGTGCTGCAGTAAAAAAAAACAAAAAAAAAAAACAGGTGTTTTGTATTGGCCTGTGACTGTGGATGAGATCCCCGCAGCATTTGGCACGTTGCTCCACAGGCGCAGGGGAGAACCCCGACCCCGTCGGACAGCACTTCTGAAAAAACGAGATTGGGAGATCCCAGCTCTCGCTGCAACCGTACGCTGGAATGACCCAGATGCCAAAAAGTGCAATGTTGCAAGGAGTTTTGTGATATCTGGTATTGCGTGGGTCCTCCTTGTGGCTGGCTCCAAATCCATTCGGAGTTCCCCCAACAGCTCCAAAATGGCAATGCTGGATAAACGATATGTTTTGATGATCGTTTCCTCGTTCATTGCAAAAATATTCACACGGAGTGAAAAAATGCGTTCTCTGCGTCTCCTTGCTTCATTTCAATGTCTCCTTCTTGCGGCAATAACCGCTGCCATGTGTGCGCAATTACGCATACAGACCATTTGCACCTTCTTTTGAAACGTGTTAAATATAGAGTCAGATACCGTTAGCAAAATTGCTTTCAGGTTTGATAAATCACTTTGCGAGTGCTAAATTAATATATTTACATGTTCTCCTCCCACAAGACGCACTTTTGCGTGTAAACGCCCCATATTGCATATTCATTGCAGAAAAAGTACTAAATGGATAAGAGGCGCTATTTAGCACGTTTTAAAGACCAAATCCTTTTAGCACGCTGTTGATAGATCAGTTTGTACATTTTTTAGCGTGCACAGTGAAATAGCTCACGTTTTAATACACGCAAACCTTTGATAGATCCGGCCCTTAATGAACAAATGGTCAAGATGCTGCTTCTTGTGTGTTATATTTATTGCTGTTAAAATTTTGTTAATAGTGAGCCTCTTGCTTAGTGACAGTGGCGTCAGAGGTAGGAGTTTGCCCTGACATCAAAGGGTTGATCCTTCAAGCCCCGGCTCTGGCTTTCAGTATTGTTGCATCCTTGGGCAAGAGCCTTCAACCGCGTTGGTCAAAGGGGCTGGTGGCTCCAGTGTATGGCAGACTTCTGTCAGTGAGCCCCAGGGCAGCTGTTGCTACAATGCAGCTTGCCACCATCAGTATATGGGTGAATGTCTGAATGTAGTGCACTTTGGTTAAGAGTCCTTAGATGAAAAAGTGCAGGGCTGCTAGAAGTAATTTTGAACAAGGAGTGCAGCAATTCTTTTTTTTTGGACAAAAGACCTATGAGCCTATTCAAAATACAATAAAAATAAATGAGTAAATAGATTGAGATCCCCTACTTTATCGTTATATACACTTCAATGCATTTGACTACGTGAATTTACTACTTTGCTGCCGCAAGCGGGCTACCTCTTAAATCTGCAACCACTAGCTTGCTTGACGTTGCCATGACAGCGTAACTTCTGTGAACTTGTGTTTAGTAGGCCTCAAAATAATGAAATAAAAATCCAAATACATGCAATAGTAAAATAAAAAAACAAAATAATTTCCCAGAATATTCACAAGAAATTTATAAATTGTGCAATGTATATCTTTTTTTTTTTTTTTTCTCCCTCTTGCCAAGTACAGGCCATTTACCATTTGGTACATAAATCTATATAATTAATTGATAAAATGAAAAGGTCAAAGTCAGCAATTTATCCCCATCATTACAAATACTGCTTTAGGTTTAAGTGTAAGGTTTAGAACTAGGGATCGAACTGATTGTAGGTTGTGGTTAGGCTTAGGTATCAACCCGTTATGGTTAGGATTAGGCTTAGGGTCATAGTTAGGCTGTAGAAATGGGTTAGAAATGAATGGGAGTCAAAGGTCAAAGTCAAAAGTCCACACAAGTGGGGTGTAGGCTTTTGTCTATAAGGATATTGTTCATCATGCCGCTGAATTAGCCAGACATTCTAAAGAAGTCTGGTGGCTTTGGCCAGGAATCTAAAAATAAGTTGTCACTTGGTCTTATGGCTGGATAAATTTCCAACATTAACAAAACAATAAATGAAAAAATTACATAATCCAAACACAAAATTAACCTTGTGTCACCATGCACATGCCCACATATAGAAGCACCATTGCGAAAAAGAACAGAGAAACAAAGACTGAGCTATACAATGAGGATCAATTACAAAATGCATGAATCAGAAAAGCACAAAACAGGAAAAATGTGATTACAAAGCAAACAGTCATCAAAGGGTTTCATGGTAAAGTCAATTAAGCGTAATATAACTGGACATTTAAAGCTACTATAAAGCTACAATAGATTGATTTGTTTTAACCAAGAGAATAATCAGTCAAAAACACAAAATAAACTGCTCTCTGAATCAGTGCCAGCATAAATTTTAATATTCAATAGTAGCCATTCAAAATTTCCCCACTTTCCTTGATGGGCCCTTGGCTGGTCTTTGGCTGGTCCTCTATAATTCCTTTTTAAAAATTAATCTTTGTACCAAAATATTCTTTCTGTCATGATCTGTGGACATTAAGATCTAAAGAGAAGCATCATCTCCTGGTCAGACCATGTAACTCAGTCAAAGGGTGGAGTCAGAGTTAAAAAATATTGGGTTCATGGAGGGGATGTTGCTGGGAGCTGCAGGGAAGAGGGCTTTTATTCAGCTGGCGTTTGACTGGGAAGCGCCATTTGAATGGCTGCTACAGTATAGTCATTTGTGTGCGTTTGTGTGCATGCCGTAAATAAAGTGTAATGAAAAATTAGCAGTATGAACATTCTGTCTGTTATAATAAAAGTTTTTCTTCATTATCACATACAATGTACAGCATTTGGATGCAAGACTAAAACCATATTCAATAATTCGATGTGGAAAATGTATAGCTTTAACAACAGCAACTGTTTTTTTTTTCTTAGTACCTAAAGCAGTTATCAAGTAGTTTGTGTGGATTTGCACTAACTTCCAGTGTTCATCCGTTGTGATCTATGAGCTGCTTTTGGGTGCTCAAACTTTCTTGGAAACATATTGTCAGAAGTATGACAAACCCGCTGACAATGGCTCTCAAATATGCCTGCTACATAACTTATACTTTGAAGTCCAGTCAAGGGATCAGGCAGAACATTTTAAGAAGTTAATCCCCAATTTCAGCTCAAAATGCACACCATCCTCTTAATGTTTACCGCAGAGAGGTTCTTTAATTGTCCTGATTTTACCAGTTCAAACTTACAGAATCATGCTGAGATTTTAAGGAGACCACAGGGGAGATATAGGCTCTGCTCTGAAATAAATTATGGTTGTTATGGCTGTTAATTTTTTTCAAACGCCATCATTAGCATACCTTTGAAAGGATAAAAAAGCTTTTATTTTTTCAGCTGTGACAAGGTTACAGTGCCCCCAGTATGATAGCTTAATTAAATTTTCTGTCCTTAAAGTTTTTGAGGAACGTTATGGAAATATGGTCTTAATTACACCCCATTTCAAGTGTCATTGAAAAAAGAAAATCCTCAGTGATTTCCCTCCCAGCTTTTTCCTGCCATAAATAAGAAAACTTGGAAATTTGTTTGGAAAAATCTTTTCCTGCCGCTGAAACCATTTCCTTCTGGCTTTAAGCTCGTCCTCTGAGAAAGATTGTAAATGAATTATACGCTCTTTGGCTCAATAAACTGTAAAGATAGCTATCCCTATTGTTTGCTTATTAGCACTTTCAATGTAATGATATGAATACAGTGCGAAATCAATCGCCAGTGTCTGTTTGGAATAACAGAAATGCTGTAAGAGGTATGACTCCTACACTTTCTCCATTTTTGAAAATTTCAGACTTTTTTCTGTTTTTGGAAAAGTATTAAAGTACAATACAAATTAAATAAATGAAAATAAAATTAGATATTTCATCAGGTCAATCATAATCAATCAAATGTGGAAATAAATCTCTCAATTGACAGATCAACCAATCAATATAAAAGCTCTCCACCCCCAGCAATCTCCAAGGGTTGAAAAGGTCTGCTTATCACCCATTTATTTCATTCAGTTGTATGAAGGAAGGGGAACACCTATTGTAAAACATGCTGGGCTCTGATAACCAACTCTAATCTCTGGGGCTTAAGTCGTAAAAATATATATTTATTTGTAGAATACATGCATTTACTTGATATTCCTTGGTATATTTTATTTATCTTATTTGTTTTTTTTTCTTTTCAAAAATCGTATGTACAATGGCATACCTTCTGGCATATGTGTACTCTTGTTTAATCTGTTTGTTGTTCTTTAATTAAATTAAGTTATTAATAAAAGTTCTGTTAAACAAAGCAGATGGTAATGGTCCCCTAGACATTAAGGAGGGTGTTCTGTGGTTTGCCAAGAAATAAGGGATTATTATTATATATATATATATTTTTTTTTTTAAGGTGCGCATCTGGTAAAGAATAGAGACCTTTCAAAAAAAAAAAAAAAATCAGGTTGAAAGACTTTGATGGGGGTGGAAGTGTGATGACCCAAGGCTTCTTTGCCATTTCAAGACCAGAATGATTTTCTGCAACTGATGGAACCAGTAACTCCACTCTCCACCATGAAAGAGGACAGGTCAGGAAAGGGTTAGAATATTTGTTCTTCAGTTTTTTTACATTAGGCAGAATGTATAGCAGAAATAAAAAAAGAAAATCTACCATTGAAGTAGTGAAAATCATTCTATTACAATCGATAAGATGTTTATCACAAAGGCTTGATAGTAGCTGCAATCACAAATTGGAAAATGAAACAAATTTAAAAAAAGTCTTGAATTAAGGATTAAAATATTTCTCTCACAGATCCAGAATGGCGATATAGTTTGTCTTTACTCTGGTAATCGTTATTGTTAATTTTGCTTCACATATTTATGGTAGTTTTATATGCCAATTATTTAGCATGTGTAACATTAGGGGGGTACAAAAAGAAAAACAAAACAAGAAAAATGTAATATAACAAATTATTTTTCTTAGAACTTCACATTTCACTGATAGACCACTGCTCCAAGAGAAGAGTTGGATAAACCCAAACTCAAAAAAACTGATAAGCATTTGGTCATTATAATAGAAGAAAAAATCTCTGGCTCTCCGTCAATGCTCATGTCATTGTAATGTTTTCCTATAAAGATTAAATAATGGAAATAATGCAAAAATTAGATGATTATTAATTGAATTACTTTTGGGGAATGTTGGGGTAGTAGTTAGAGCATTGCGCTTGTTCTCTGAGAAGGTTGCAAGTACCCGGTTCGATCCCCAGAACCTCCGCTCTCGGTTCCTGACCAAAACCCTTAACCCCATGTATGTAAAACCTGATTTACACACATTTGATTATTAAAATGACAACATGGGTGTAATGATCATATTTTACCTTTGTGGTTAAGCCATGTTCAGAAGCAGTCAATGTTCCTGAGTTTTTCCTGACGTTGATGTAATCATTAGAAAACTAAAGATAATTTTAAATAAATGAGTGCCAAGGGTTGCACTTATATGTTCAAAGAAGAAAATTAACAAAACATCCTAACTCTTTCTAATGCTTACAACAAAGCAGAGGTTTCAGATCTTTTTGGGGAGCAGAGAGCCTTATAGCACATATGGAATCAATGCAATAATTTGTTTGATTTATCAAGTTCCTCTTTTGAGTGGCAGTGCTGTAATGTCCAATACTTTCTCCTAAATGCACATCTCCCCACTTACACATCTCTCCTGGCTGGATGAGCTGAGGTTAGGCATTTTTGACACCAGCACCCCTTGAGAGGCTGATGCCCCAATTTGGAGGGACCCAAAGAGTTAGGCAATGGCCGATAGCCTCACTGGGTCGCAGAGACATGATGATCTGTGGTCCTCCTAGGGTATTGCTCCTCTTGGTCCTTCTGTCTTCTTATAGCGCATATTCAGCGATAAGTCTAAGCACCCCAGATTCCAATATATGTCTTTTTATGCGTTTTGTAATTATTGCTGTGTATTCCATCAATTACAGATTGTCCTCTGAGGCAACTCCTCAGAAAAGTACCTAAAGGTTTTTTCTCTTCTGTCCATACATGATCTGATTACACAGACTTAAGCAACATTTCCATCTTTACATCCATATCCATCTAACAGATATAGCACAAATCATTCTAGTTTGATTACTTTTTTATTGACTTTACATATTTAATCAAATACAATAACTTTATTTCCTCTTAATTTATAGGTAAAGAGCATTTTTATGGCTTTTTTTTTCTATTTTAAGAAGGAACAGGTCTGGCATTAATCAATGCTGTACTTATGATTAATGTTCTTTGCATTTTTCATATGGGCAAAAAGAATTAACATGTTTCTCCAGTTGATTACACCTTTGGGTGATGAATACTCTTTTCTCCTTCATGATCACAGTGGCTCTTGAAGGCATGCAGGATGCTCCATTGCAGGTTTCTTAAAGAAGATTCACTTCCCCTTTTTCTACGTCTGACTGAGGTGACACATGCCTTCCCCTTTTGCTTCAGACAGTTAGTTAAGGCATTAGTGGTAATACTTTGTTCTCTATAAGGCTTACCACCTCTCATTTAACATTACTTAAAGCAGCAAGACTTTTAATTTATGCAGATCATTCCTCATTATATAAGTCTGCGACAAGTACTGAAGAATTTGAAACTAAATTGAACCAGGCATTAGTTTTATTCTGGATTTCACATACATTTGTATAAAATATAACTAAAACCAAAGCAATGTTGACTGGCTCAAAAATTCAAATAAAAACAAATCCAGTTTTATTTTAGAATGAATGTTTAACTCTAGTGGAGTAAGCTGAAGAAGCAAAACTTTTAGGCATTACTCGAGACAACACAATGTCCTGGGAAAAAAATCACACACTGTAGATATTTTTTTTTACTAAAACAGGACAGAGGCTATCTTTAAAAAGAGGTATAGGATGATGGATCTTGACAACAAATTTAAGAGGTTAAACACAACCACAAACCAAACAGTTCATTTGGTGCTATCAGTTATTAAAAAAACTATTACCAAATTGATGCTGAGTTGGCTAAATTTGCTGTTAGTACAGGATAGAACAATTATTATTATCCCTATTTTAAGTAAATACACATATAAATAAAATATAGCCTAAACAAATTATCTTTAAGACTTTTAGCCTCATCAACGATAATCTTAGGTTCAGACCAAGGTTCGCACAAACAAAAATATTTGATACATTTTCTAAATAAAAATGGTTTCTTTCACCTCTTTATAATTTTGATGTCTGTTTTTTCATGGTTTTAATTCCAGTGCAAATCAATACAACTCAAAAATAGTTTTTAAACATTTCACAGATTTATTAAAGATTTCTTCAACAAAAGATAGGTAGAAATCCAACAGAAAATGTTTCCTGGAATAGGTCTCTCTGCTTTCTAGTTTCTCAAATGCAGATAGAGCTAATGGTATTAAATAGTTTAGTAAAAATACAGACAAGTGTGATTATTTGGATATTAATTACGACGGCTTTATCATGATTTTCAACAACGCTTGACAATCTACATTTCAACACATCTGGTGTGTCAGTGTAAACCCTATTAATGCCCTCTGAATCGCTGGCTAACTCAAACTACAAAGAAGTCAGTCAGGGCTAAAATTAAAGTTCAAAGGGCAGCGACTGCAACTGCAAATTTAGAAAAATCAAATATTGGCACTGCCAGTCGGCCCTGTTTCGGAAAATTACATGTCACGGTGGGGAATTAAAAGTCAAAACGAAGATCTGAAGGCTCTGATGCCTAGGACCTTGATCAAATATTGATTGTCATTGTTGAAGTTGAAACTGGACAAAAATCCCCCAATCCATGCAGTGGTATACAGAGGACATGGGCCTCTGTGATTTAAATATAATTTCCTTGAGTGAGATTAGTGTGTCCTTCAAGCTCCGTCAGCTCCTCCTGAAAAGAACCTGCCAGAGGAAGGAAGTGAGGAGTTTAATTTGCAACTTGCTGCTCCTCTTTCATTTCCACATTGCTGGTTCACCCCAAACCTCTCAGAGACAGAGACTCCAAAATGAGTAATAGCACATGGGCTATGGATTCATCGACTCAGATACCACTAGGTATGAAAGGTAAAAATTATCGCAACCAAAAGCATCTTTTAAATAAGGCAGATTTACAATTCAAATGGAAGCATTTCCTGGTATAATTTCTTCTGCCCCAAGAAGTTGGTTTGAAATAGTAGCAGAATAATACAGTATAAAATCTAGAATCAACCATTGTAAACCTAAAAAGTAAAAGAAAAAAAAGTTTTAACATAATAGTTTAAAGGTATAGTGGAGGACTTTGGCACATTTTTAAAAGACCTGATCTCTCCACTTAAAAAAAATGGGCATGCAAAACCCTGTATTCACTCCCGACAGGGAACGCCTAATAAACATGTGCAAGAGCGTGCAAAAGTCAATTTCTCCTTGTGCACGCTCTGTTTAAAAGTTGCTGTTTGCATTGCTCATGACGAGAACGTAGGACCTTACGTAAACATATTACCAGAATGGTTGACAAATAGAACATCCTGCACTATACCTTTATTGGAAAACATTTACAGCCCCTTGCACTCCAAAACATTTAATAAAATGACAGTGTAACCATCTCTTTTAGCAAGTCAACCTTTTACTGATTTGTACTCAGTGACGTTATGAGATGAGCCGAGGCTTCGAGGCACGTGTAGAGTAATGGAGGGGGCGTTTCCCCGAAGCGCATGTCGAGGCCTGATGGGCGAGTCCACCTCAAAGTCCCCAGCCTCTGCCTCCTCCTCGGAAGGCATGGCACTGGGATTGCGGAGATCCTCAAACACCTCTTCCACCGCCCGCCAACATCCCTAGTGGAGTTCGGCAGCTTGCCACCCATACTGTAAACAGTGTTGGTGAAGCACTGCTTCCCCCTCCTAAGGCGGCGGACAGTTTCCAGAACACTTTCGAGGCTGACCTATAGTCCTCCTCCCCAGCCTCACTGAACAACTCCTAGACCCAAGTTTTTGCCTCTGCGGCCACACAAGCTGCAGCACGCTTGGCCTGCCGGTATCTCTCAGTGGACTACGGAGTCCTACTAGGAAACAAGGCCAGGTAGGCCTCCTTCTTCAGCTTGACGACATCCATTACTTCCGGGTGCAACCATCGGGTTCGGGGATTGCTTCCACGACCGGCACCAGAGAGTTTACGGCCACAGCTACGACAGGGCTAAATCCAAATATCTCAAATTCGTAAGGCTGCTTGAGTCATAATGGAAATGCCTCTGTAGAAAGCATAAGTGTTAGAAAGGAGTCACAACTAGGAAGCATGCTGTTTAGTGAAAATGTAGTTACAATGGGTCTTCTGATGTCTCTAGCTCCATATAGCTTGGAGCTATATAGTTACCCAAAATCCTTTACATGACAGAACAGAAAAATACATTGTTTTGTGAGCTGTACTCTGTGTGATAAATGCCAATGTGGATACATTGCATTGGCATATATTTCTGATTTTAAAATAAAAAGCTATAGTCATTTGCTACATTTGTTCAACTTATGTGTTTTGTGGGTCTTTTCCAGAAAGTTGTGATCTGAATTTCACAGAAGTCTCATAGATATGAAAAAATGAAAAATCTAGCAGCCTGCTAGAGCTATTGAGCTCTAGCAGGCTGCAATCTCCCGTACATCTCATTTATCCCTTTTATCATGTAAATTCCCTATTAGCACTTTTCATTCTGACTTCAAAGCTAAATATCTGCTCAAGCCTCCTTGCTGACCTACCTGTGATAAGTAAAAAAAAAACATATAGTTCCCCTATTTTTCAACATTGATTTATATCTGCATATATTGATGTGCAGCAAATACTGAACAGTAGCACATTCTCTGCTGCAATGAAGGTAGTAACAAGTTGGTTATTCAAGCTCCAGAGAGTCAGCGGCATCTTTCAGTTGTTCCAATTGAGAGACTGTTATCGGAAAATTTAGATTTCTCTTATTTCAAATATTAATTTATCCTATTTACTAGGGTGACCATATCTTCATTTGGAAAAACCAGGACACCTTGGAGCGGGGGGGCGGAGGCGAGGGGGATCTCTGTTCCCATGCATAGAGATGTCTGTGGCATGCACTAACTTAACATAGGCCTACGTAAACCTACAATATCATGATATTTACAGTTGATTCATCAAAAATGCTTTTCAGTAAAAGTCAACAGCAATAACTCCAATAACAAATGATAATTTTATTCAAAATGTATTAAATAATGTCTCATCTAAACATCCCTAACTTAACAATAAAAGTTAACAATAACTCTCAACTCCCAATAACACATGATACTGAACCTCAGTAATGAACGAAATAATATCTGTTCTGTAGGCTTTTGAAGAAAATATGTGCCTGCATTGCACACTGTGCACAAGGCCTCCATTTGTCTCGACCCGGTCTGAAAGCAGGGAAACTCTTTTGTAAATCGTCGGTAAACATACATTTGCACTTTGGCATGTTGTTGGCGTACTGACAGCCACGCAATCTATATTCTGATTAAGAACAGGGCTGCCAACACTAATGTGGCTCAGGGATTACGTCACACGCAGCACCGTGCGCAGTGCCCTAGTGCCTGTAAATTTAATGGTAATTTAAAAAACAGGACATTTCCCCACTTTCTAAAAAAAAACCTGGGAAGCCCGGGACAGGAGGTGAAATACGGACATGTCCCGGGAAATACTGACGTTTGGTCACCCTACTATTTACTCACTATAAAAGTTTTCACTCAGTCTGCTTCACCAGCAAGGCCACACAATTCTCTGCATGAGGGTGTTTGTAGACCAGACATAGCTTCTTGCCAAAACAAGCCAGATTCTTTCTCAAGGTTTATTCATAAAATGTTATTGTTAACTAAAGTGACTGTAATTTGTTTTGACTCTGACTATTTTCCGTTGTTGTAAGTAAGGGGGAACAAATGCTGCTCAGGCAGAATGGGGCTGAATACTGTGCCATAAGGGCTGCATGATTAACTCTTCTCTCTTTGCAAAGATATGATGAATAAAGTGCAGACTGAGTGAAATCCATTGATCTCTATTTATTTAACTAGTGTGAATAGATTTTTCCCACTACAGAGACTCAGATTTTGAAGTGAACCACCAAGAACAGGGAGCAACAGAGAATGAATAGCTGAAATTAAAAGATCTTGAATCAGATCAACCGTGATTTAGGTACATATGACTCCACGGTGTTTGAATAACCAACAATCAACTATTAAAGCTACAGTGTGTAATTTTCAGCGACATCTAACGTCCAGACTGCAGACTGCAGCAACATGAACATCTCCCCCCCACCGCTTCTCCCCCCCAACAGTACGGCGAGCGTTACGGGACAAAATGTCTTCCACGACGTCCGCATCACCTACCTTCTCAAGTGATGAGGTATCTTTACATAGATAATTTTACAGATAGTATTTCATTAGTCTGTGTGTTCAGTACCATCTCAGTTCATCTCTCTCAACTTGCCGTAGTTACTTTCGAGCGTAATGGGCGATCTCGCAATCGCTAGTTTGTTGGCTCTGCGCTGCCGTAGCGCAAAGATGTCTGCCTCCATGGCTGCGAGACCCGCTCCTATGTAATTATAAATAACGAATTCTAAGGCAACGCAAATATTAAGGTTAAGAGGCTGAGCTCGTAGATGATGATAAATAACATAGTTATGTATAATATATTACATTTCTGACTGTATATCCCTGTAATTATTACACACTGTAGCTTTAACTAACTTCACAGTGGTAGAGAATCTGCTCTGCTTTGCTGCTGAAAAAATGCACCTGGAGAAGAACTGTAAATAAAATCTGCAATGTATTATTTAAATATTTTTAGTTAATTGCAAAAAATTCAGTGACATCCTTTCATGGCTTTGCTGATGGTGGTATAAGAATACTGAACAATGCTAGGTCAGAGTTTTTATTTTTTTTGCATTTTTCTGCATTAGATAGACACATTCACATTGATGCATGCAATTGTGGATGAATGGATGGACGGACGGACGGACGGAAGGACGGACGGATGGATAACATCCTTATTTAGAGCAGTGTTCATGAATAGTAAGTAGCTAATAGCATTTAATTGTCAACCACTGTGTTTATATTATTATTGTAACAGAATTATAAATAGCAAAAATAAATCTCTACAATGAAAACAAAATTGAAATTGCAGGTTGGCTGGCGGTGATGTTCGGTTCAGCAATTCCCCAATTACATTATAGGGCTAGTAGTTCAGGGGTTATTTGCATTGCAACAGTGAATGTTAGCAAGTTGAAATAAATGCACAAACTTGCAGAAGAGAGGGGGGCTTGCAAGAACACCTGAAACTCTTGGGACTTGTCTTTTTAACCTGTGTCCATGCTGCATAATGACATCCATAAGGCTGAAGGCAGTCCAGATTCAGC